>NC_139350.1:29441673-30041673 GCF_055883805.1 Amblyomma maculatum | reverse complement strand
CTTCTCCCAGCATCCTGCGGCCATTGAGCCGTCCACAGATCTTGATGAATTTCCGCTGGGTTCCGACACTGCCATTTTGAGGGCACACGAGCAACTGATTTCTACGATCAACGCCAGCAAAAGTAAGATTGGCCCTGGAGTTCGCGCTGTTCTCGTCTCCCTGGCTTCGTCTCTTAATGCACAGGCAATGCACTTTTTTGATTGTGCTGTACGGGACAGGGAGCGTATCCGTTCTTTACATGACCAAATCTGTTCTCGCGACCGGGAAATAGAAGCTCTTAAGGCCCACTAAGCGGAGCTTTCTTGTAGGACATCTGCTTGCGAAGTTAATCCGCTGAGGACTGGACGTAATGCTTCTCGGACCTTCGCAGCAACTTTGCGGGCCGCTCCAGATTCCGTGGCACCTCGCGAAGCAATTCGCAGATCCACGGATGGTATTCAGGACTTCATAAGGCCTCACGAGCATCATACTGTCGAACCTCACCAGATGGTCTTAACGTCTGCGGCCGCTACAAATCATGTGGGACAGGATGTTGCAACTCTGCTCAAGGCATCAATAGACCCAGAATCCGAGGGGATTGGCGCTCTCACCCTCCGGCCCACGCGTCGTGCCTTGGTAGTAACTTCCAAGGACCCAGGAGGTCTTGAGCGTTTGAGGGCAGCCATCACCCGCATTGAGGCCACCAATGCCTCAATTAAGGTCCGGGTTCCCTCGAGGAGGAACCCGCACGTTCGGCTATCAGGTGTTGACCCGGACGTCCTCCCGGATGATTTGGTGGCGGTCGTCAACCGCAGGAACCCCGGATTATGCCTCGATCCAGAAACATGCAAGGTCAGACTTTCTTTTACTGAGCGATCTGGGCAGCGAGTGCACATCATTGAGGTCGACCCTCCCGCCTTCTCCCGACTTCGCGCCGCACGTAGGGTCACGATCGGTTCGACTTCAGTAGAAGTCCAGGAGGATCTACATGTGCCTTTGTGTACCTTTTGTGCACAGTACGGTCATGGACTTCGAGCTTGTACACAAAAAACTTCCCCGGATAAGGCGTGTTGTACTCGATGCTCCGGTTCGCACCCCCTTGCACAGTGTCCCAGATCGATTAAGGACCCAAACGTAAAATGCGCCCCATGCGCAACGGCAGGCCACCCTTGTGCCCATCCTGCTGGTGACGTCACCTGCACTATCTTGCAGGATCGAGTGGCTTGAATACGGGCAAGAACCAACTATGGCTTTTAGGACCACGGCAACCCCTCGTCCCAACCTTAATGTTAATTTCTTACAAGTAAATTTGGATCACACACGCTGCGCGACTGCCCTCATGGTTAAATGCATTGAAGATAATGACATCACAGTAAGAGCTGTCTGCGAACCATACATTACCCCTAAAAAAGAATTTGCAGGAATTCCCCCTTCATTTCATAAAATTTACTGTACTGAAAATCCCCGCTGCGTTGTATTGCTCCACAATCCTAATTTTGATGTTTTTCCTACTTTCATTTCACCTGAGCTTGTTGCCATTTTGTGTTCGACATCGACTTATCAATTTCTTTTCATAGCAGTATATATACCACCTCGCGCAGATATCGAAAGCTTTCTTGCTTTACTGGCAACTTGTGTACAGACTTCACCTACAGATAATATTATCATTTGTGGTGACTTTAACGCAAAAAACATCCTTTGGGGTGGAAGTGTTACGGACCTGAGAGGAACTCACGTTCAAGCATTTGCTGCATCCAATAACTTGATTGTTATTAATAATCCAAATTCCTTGCCAACATATGAAACTCCGTACGCTTCAAGTTGGATTGACATCACATTGGCTTCCCCAAACTTACTAAGCGAGGCTTATTTTTGAGACGTTTTGCCAGATTCATCCCTTTCAGAGCACAGATTTATTTCTTTTTCTTTCATTTCTCAACCTTCATCACAGTTTAAGAGGCTTACTAGAGCCAGCTCATGTCGCTTAATTTCCCAGTTAGCGTCTCTGAATTGGTTTCAGCATTTTTACAATCATCAGATCTATTCAGCGCCTACCCTTGATAGCGTCCTTTCAAAATTTAATCAGATATTTATCAAACTCTACAACGAAAACTTACGTTCTGTTAAATCTACATTTCCTGAGGGATCTGTTTGGTGGTCGGTTGATTTGCGCATGGAGCGCTCACGTGTTCGGGCTCTTCGACGTCGTTTTCAACGTATTTCCGATCCTACACAGAGAATTTACCACCGCTCAATTTATTATAAAGCTCTTGCTGTCTATAGAGCTAACATCAGGCGCACACACGACAATTATGTAAAGGAACTTTGCTCAAATGCTACAAAGAAATTCCTTTTTGGCAAGCCATACAAGTATGCTTTTGGAAAGCTCAGGACTCCTTCAATAATTCCTATGCTGAGATACCCTGACGGTACCTATACAGAGACGTTTCAAGACACTATAAAGCTTCTGAAGAATACGCATATCGCTGCGGACGATTCTTCTTTAGATCTACCTTTACATACTCACGTTAGGGATGATATTAAGCAGCCTTATAATAACTCAATCCAGGATCCACCGTTCACTCTCGAAGAAATTGAGGCTGTTATAACTTCAATGGATTTAACGTCTTCTGCTGGCCCCGATCTTATCTCTCCTCGTTTTGTCGTTTCCTTGTTTAATGCACATCCCTTCTTCTTTTCCTCAATTTTCAATTCTTCTTTGTTTTTGGGTCACTTCCCTCAACCATGGAAAATAGGCAGAGTTATTTTTATTCCCAAACCTAACAGACCCCCGGACCTTCCGAGCTCATACCGCCCGATTTGTATTAATTCTTCGTTTGGTAAAGTACTCGAGCGCTTACTTTATGGTCGACTGTACTACTTTTTATCAAAAAATAACTTGCTTCACAGGAATCAGTATGGTTTTACTCACGGCCGGAACTCTGTCCAGGCCATTTATAAATTACGTGAACTATTGCAGGACTACAAACAACAGAAGCACACTGTGGTTTTAATTTCTCTGGATAGTGTTTGGCACCCTTTAATTTTGCGTGTTCTAAGGCAGCATCGATGTCCAAAAAATATATATTCCCTTTTAGCTTCCTTCTTAGATGACCGGCATTTAACATATCAATCTCCTTCTTGTTCTATTTCGGCTCCTTCTACTCTTGGTATTCCGCAAGGTTCACCTCTTTCCCCATTACTTTGGAACAGTCCTTAATGACCTCCTAAATATATCTCTCTCTTCCCCAATTCACATTCAGGCATATGCCGATGACACCATTATCCTTGTACCTGGTAAGACAAGTCGCGAGTTATCTACAAGGGCAACCAGCGTTCTGACTTTAGTCCAGCAATGGTGCACCGAAAATCGTGTTCAGTTAAACGCACAAAAATGCTCTTATGTTTTATTTCATAATGGAGTACCAGCATTACATAAGCGTAAACCCACCATCCGTCTTGAATCTCACAGCCTTAAGTGCGAGCCAACTATCAAATTATTAGGGGTCGTTTTTGATTCGTAGCTTACCTTTATTCCACATGTAAATCACTTGCAAACTAAAACTTTGGCCTCTACCACTAAGCTCCTTAATTGGTTTAATTTACACTTTCGCGTTTCACCTTCTCATTTGCGTCACATTTATCACCAAGTCATTCTCCCCTCGATTACATATGCTGCCCCTGCATGGTGGTATCACTGTCCTCTTTCTAGACTAAGAGATCGCGTCCTATCACTACAGCGAATACCACTCCTCGCTCTTACTGGCGCCTACGCTACCACGCGAACAGCCGCACTTTGCGTGCTTGCAAATGTTGTTCCGTTGCCTATTCATCTAGACCAGTTATGTGCCTAGTTCAAGCTTTTTACACTCCGGCAACCTATAGTTTATGGCAACGTTACATACAACCCTTCTGAAATACAGCCATTGTTCAATCCCTGGGCTGATCATCCCTCAATCAAGTTTAAATTTCATTTTATTAAACTCACCTACCAGGAAGCCATGTTTTGTTCTTCCCAACGCGCACTGCATATCAATACTGATGGGTCCTTCACACTTCACTCCGCGGGCGCAGCTTTTGTAGTACTTAACTCAACCCAAAACATACTATTTGTTCATCTCCTTTCTTTGCAGCCACCTTTCAGTGCATACGAAGCGGAACTTGTAGCCTTTAATTCTGCGGTTGAATATGCTCTTAACAACCCTCCCACTACGCCTATTCATTTCTATACAGATTCTCTGTCTCTGCTCTCTGCCATCTCTTCAGTAAATTCGTTTAACCCCACAATTCTTACCATTAAAAAGAACCTGTCGCGCTTATCGTCTCTCGCTCAATTCATGTTATTCCATATCCGGGGCCACTCCGGCATTTATGGCAATGAGTTGGCCGACCAAGCAGCTGGTAGCGCAGGCCAGTACGGCTGTTTACATCCTTCTACTCTTTCAAAACGTTATGTCCGTTCACGCTTACATCGTTCTTCCCTTGTTTTGTGGAGCACATATTGGCGCGAAAATAATGGCGGCACAGAATTATTTAATTGGATACCCGATACCCTCAATATACCACGCATTTGTCCGCCCCGTAATGCGATTACAACTCTAATTACAGGGCATGGCAGATTTCCTTTTTATTTTAAAAAAGTACGTCTATCCTCCTCTTCACTTTGTTCCTGTGGCAAGATGTGTAATGACGTCCGTCACTACTTCCAAGACTGCTCTCTTACTACTCCTTTTGTTTCTCGCCTGAAGTCTTTTTGCTCATCAGATATAACAACGTCTCAATACCCGACGTTGCTTCGGAATCCTGTCGCTTGTGCAATTTTAATTCAAATGGTTAAACACATAAGCAGCACTATACCTGACTATTGTCGCTGACATCATTCTGTTAGGTAAACTATTTGCTTGTTACTTCGCATTCTTTAAATTATATGCCGCAGGGTTTATTTTTCTACGTATCTCCTCTGAAAGGTTACCTATGCGTTTTCTTTTTCACTTTCTTTCTGTCCTAATAAATTATATATATATATATATATATATATATATATTCTTTTCGAAACATGCGTTCCAATTAAGTACGTAATCATTTAGAGTTGATTTCCTTTTCTTTTCTCTCTAATATTTTCCTTGAATTCTTTGTTTCTCTTCTCAGGTACCATTTATTTCTCTTTCTTTTTTTTTTCTGGCTGCCTTATTACTTGGGTGCATTTTTGACCTGTTTCCTGTTGTGGCGTGCACGCTGCTGCTGCCAACAGTCCATCCTTGGCTTTACAAGCACCAGTGGATTTCCGTTAGATCCGTATCTGTACTTGAGACTGGGGATGAGGGACTCCTCGGAGTTTCCTGCCGACCCCCAACCACGCTCTGTACAGAGGAGGAAGATTGCTCTTCCTTTCAGCCTGTCTGATACGGACACGCCCACGTGCCTGCATGGAGGCGCCTATGGCTGTAGTGCGCAGGTCACTTATGCCTACTGGATCACGTTTCGAGGTGTCTATTGGTATTTCGTCGTGGCGTGCCTTTCGATGCCACCAACTCTCCATCTTTGTTTTTACAAGCACCAGCGGACGACCTGCTGATCCTGTGTTTGAGCCTGATGGTGGTGGGGGCGAGGGTCTCGTCGGAGGGTCCTGAAGACCCCCTACCACGCTCTACACAGGGGATGGCTCCGTGCTCCTGTGTTGAGCAGAGTGCTTAAGGCATGCCTTTCAGTTTTCCTGGATGTGCCCGTGACTGCAGGCACTCTTGCCTACAGAGCCAGGTCCGTATGGGCAGCATGCATACTGCTATGAAATGAGTAGAGTTATTTTTTTTTTCTTATTCCTCTGTGATATGTGACATTTTACTTATTTTGCCTTTTCTGCTGCGGTTGTCACACGAGTCCGGTATAGTGGTGCAGTAGTTTTTTTTTATATGAATCTTCCTCCATCGTTTCCCTTACCCGTGCATTTTGCGGTTAATATATTCTGGCATAGTGACGGACGTCTTTTCGCATCAGACTATATTTAATAGTTTGTTTGTTTTTCTCTCTTAATGTTTTGTCTAGGTTTTGCAATTTTTTCTCATCCCCTACCTCTTGTCTGTGGTGTCGGCACTTAATTGTTTTCTTTTGCTTGATTCTTCTAATCCTAAAATCAGTATTTTTTGTCTTTAATTTGTGGACCAACGATTACAATGCCGTAGGAGACAGCAATTCTCTATTGTTCACCCGATTTTTATTTATTTGTTGGGGACTGTCCTGTTTACTTTTCCACCCCAGTCTCTCTTTTTTTATGCTTTGGGTTTCGTACGTCTGCCTCTCTCTCAGTATTGTTATTTGTCATTTTGTGTGACGGTGGTTTTGCTGCTGTTCTCTTCTTTTCAGGTTCTGTTGCGTGTTTTGTTTCACTTGCAGGTCTGGATGCTACCTTCTGGGGTTTTCCTTTTATTCTTCTTAAACCAGCGTGGACCACCTTTCGACATGGACCTCGTTTGTTTTTTTTTGTTTTTTTTAATACCTTCTATCGCTTTTAAAAAGTGTTTTTTTTTTATCTCGAGCTGCTGCTCCTTTTTATTTATTTTTAATTGGTTTAAGCCTGGCAAAGCTTTTGCTGGTCCGGGCTCCCCTCAATTTTCTATGTTTTTTTTTCTCAGTTCGAGGGGACGAATAAAATTGTAAAAAATGGTACAGTGGAGACGAAAATGTTGAGCTAGATGAACCTTTCAAACTATACGAGCTCAAGGCAGCCCTAGCGACAATGAAACGCGGGACCGCGCCAGGAAGGGATGGGATCACGGTAGAACTCCTAGCAAACCTACCAGACCACGCGTACCAATCCCTGCTAGAACACTTCAATTCGATCTGGACGGATGAAGTTCCTCTTCCCACCGAATGGAAGACGGCACTCATAACTTTCATCCCAAAGGCAGGCAAAGCCATAGATACGGACAACCTCAAGCCCATTTCTCTCACGTCGTGCGTGGGCAAATTGATGGAAACAATGGTCAGAGACAGACTTTCCGAGTATCTAGAAAATAAGCGAGTCTTCGCCGACTCGATGTATGGCTTCAGGCCAAATAAATCGGCTAAGGACGTCCTGCTACAGCTTAGCAGAGAAATATTGAATCCAATAGAACATCCGAACGGGGATAAGATAGTGCTGGCCCTAGATCTGAAGAGAGCCTTCGATAATGTGACGCACGAGGCCATCCTGACCCACCTTTCGGAGACGGGGTGTGGAAAGAACGCGTTCGCGTATATAAAACGCTTCCTCTCCTACGTGAGGATCCAGAACGCAGACCACGGTCCCTTTCTATGAGGCACGAGAGGTACACCACAGGGAGCGGTGCTATCCCCGCTTCTTTTCAACATGGCAATGAAAAATCTGCCGGTCCACCTGGAGAAAGTCTCGGGTGTGCAGTACGTGCTGTACGCGGACGACATCTCCATATGGGCCACGCAGGGCTCTTTCGGAGAAATGGAGGCCAGCTTGCAGGAGGCAGCCACCGCTGTAAATGAATACGCGAAAAAATGCGGCCTTCAGTGCTCACCAAAAAAATCCGAATTCGTCCATATTCGTCCCTCCAACAAATGCACAGACAAGATAGAATTGCGACTTGGATCAGAACCAATACCCGAGAGAGAGGAAATTAGAGTACTGGGCCTTTTCTTTCACCAGCGTAAGCTAGCGACGACCACGCTCGACAAGCTAAAAAAGGTTGGAGACCAGGTGGGCCGAATGGTCCGCAGAGTCTCAAACAAAAAAGAGGGACTGAGAAGCAAAGGTGCTCTACGGCTGGCCAATGCCTTTGTAACAAGCAGAATCCTGTACTCGACCCCCTATCTCCACCTCAAGAAACACGACGAGAACATCCTCGAGGTGATCACGCGCAAAATAGCGAAGAAGGCCCTCGACCTCCCTATAACCACGTCAAACCTGAGACTCCAAGGTCTGGGTATGACGAACTCGTTCGCGGAGCTGAGAGAAGTCCACCTCACGAGTCAATACACGCGACTATCGCAGACACCTTCGGGGCGTCGCCTATTAACCCGTCTACACATACAACACACGACTGTAACCGAGGAAAGAGTAAGGCTTCCCCAGGAGTGGCAATACGCCCTGCACGTAAAACCACTCCCCACTAATATGTCCAAGGACGACCACGAGGGTAGGCTCATGGCCAGGGCAGAGGCCTTAGCTCATCACTACGAAGGGAAACCCGGAGTGTACTATTTGGACGCGTCCGGCCCGCACAAGGGCGGGTGGTACACGGCGGCAGTGATCCACGAGTCCAAAACGGTAAACGGGCTCTCATTTAAAGCCCGAAGCGTAACACAGGCAGAGGAGGTCGCCATCGCGTTAGCAGACACACATTCTGATTTCAAAACAATCATAACGGACTCGCGAGGGGCGTGTAGGAACTTTCAACAGGGCTGGGTCCCGTACCTGGCCTACCGGCTACTAAAAAAACAGCTCGGACCTGACCTACCGTCTACTGCAAAACAGCTCGTACGTGGAAAGTCCATCCCGCCGCTTCATAGTCTGGGCTCGGGCCCATTCTGGGCTAGAAGGAAACGAGGCAGCAGATGTCGCCGCCCGCGCGCTTTCTAACCGGGCAACCTCGTCTCCTTCCTCCTCAGAAGAATTTACACCAGCCTACACTTTCAGAGAAATTACGCAGCTGTACCAAAACAGGCACAATATTTACCCCCACCCGTGTAAAGGGTTAACAAGAGCGGAGGAACGCGTGTTTCTTCGCCTCCTTACGAATACTATGATGTACCCGGCGTCACTTAAACACTTTGACAGTGCCTTCTCCGGGGAGTGCCCACACTGCGGGGAAATGTCCTCGAACCTTTTCCACATGGTGTGGGCGTGCCCCTCCAACCCTGCCTTTGCACCTAACCAAAACACCACCCGGGAGGACTGGGAGGCGACCCTACTCGCCTGCTCCGACCTGAAATCCCAAAAGGCCTTGGTCAAAAGAGCAATGGCGGCAGCGGAAGCCACTGGGGTCCCGTACTAGGGACTCCACCTAGTGTTTGTGAGGGGAAGGGCACTAAGCCGGACCCCAGAGCAACCTTCATGTAACTCCATATTTTATTAAACGTTTTCACCGCCACCATCACCTAATAACCGCCCCCGAATTCTCAAGATGCAGAGGAGGAGCGGAGGCCACCTAGCGCTGGCAAAGCTGCGCTTCCCCCTTCGCTTCTCTATGAAAGCCCGAAAATTTCTCGAGCTATGGGATGAACGCTTGGCCTCTTCAAGACCCCGGGCAAGGAGGACCAGACCTATGCGGTGAGAACCATGCCTGACTCACCAGTGTCGACGAGAGTGAGGAGGGGCGGCGCGGTGGCCGAGATTTCGCATGATCACGAAGCCGCTGTGCCTTTCCACCTGCGCCGTTTTCTCAGGCGTGCGCGCTGAAGCGGTTGGAAAGGACCACCACGGCCTCACAAGGTCCAATGACAAATAAGTTTTGCGTAGTTTTGTGGAAAAGAGATACACTGAGCCAGCTCGATTGCCAAGAGGTATTGTACAGCTGTAACGCTTTATTGAAGAAAAGCACTAATGGAAGGTACTAAGCGCTGGCCAATAAAAAGCAGAACATTTATAAGCTCAAGTGATGTATGACTAGCTTATATAAAGCATCACTTGTCACCACTCCACACAGCTTCTAAGTGGCTAAAAGCTTGTTTTCTTTCTCCCCATGGTGCATCACGCCAGCGACACTGATGATACTCAAGGAATTGCATTGTAGCCGCCGGGAGGATGGGCAGCGTAATTGCAAATGGTGCCGACACTGAAAGCAGAATTTAAGATCAGATGGGCATTGTAAGCAAAAATATGAAAGCTTCATGCAGACACCGATCAGAATATTTTTGCTCATAAAAAACGTTGGAGCTAACCTTATTATATGCGTATATCAAACATTGATTGATCAAGAGTGCGAAGCAATAACACAACACCGCGTATGTGTACGCTCCGATTCTATTAAATATAGCCAGAGTGATTTGTTGAGCAAAACAGACCTAAAAACAAAGGTCGCGCAGAAGAGCCTTGAGGCTGGGGTATTCTCGCCACAGGACATTTTATTTCACAAATCATAATGTTCACTCAATTACATATGCGCATTTTAGAGCTTACTGCATCAGTCAAAAACGCAAATTAATATAGGAAACAATGTAATTTTGTACAGCAAATGGAGCCCTAATTTTGGCATCAAAAGTGAAATACTCCGAACTAAGTCGACTGAGGCTAAGCGAAAAGTAACTCTGTCGACCATCGTTAGCGATGACCTTTGCGGCAATGGCGTAGAAAAGAAACGTTTTGCAAAAAATAGGCTTTGAGCGGAAACCCACAGTTTTTCATGCTGCGAACTCAATTATCAGATTGAAATTAGGCAGAAACAAAGGAGAAATAGCCTTTTTTCAGCTGTAATACGCAGCCCCCGCGACGGGGCTCACTGCGGGTCGCGTCGCCGCCTGTGATTGGCCAAGACGCCGCGTGACGATGTTCTGATGACCGGGGAAGCTACCGATGCTGTCCCTTCGCTGCGATATGTGCTGATCGCAGATCTCTGCTGCTTTGTGAATGTCACTATAGCCCGCCATTTCCACACGAATGACCATCGGGATTTTCACAGAATGTATCCGTACCAGATGCCCCCACAAATGATGCAGCGCTTTCCTTGAGGGGAGCGTAGGTTTGCCATTAAAAATTGCATCGGTTAGAGTACGGCTTTTGAAAAGTAGTGTATGTCATGATTAGCAGAATCTACAAGACCCTCAGCGAAACCTCGGCTTGCATATTCCTCGAAAGGAAGGGCGGCAAGCAATGTGCCCTAGCCGACGACTTTCGCCTCGGGCCGCCCGCCCCACCCGAAAAATCATGGTCGTGAAAAACTTGCCCAAGGCGTATTGCACCACATCATGCTTTGAGTACCAGGTGTGATACCTTGGCGAACTGAGAATTTTATAGAAAGGGTAAGCCGTACACAGCTGCCACCAGAAAAATGAA
This sequence comes from Amblyomma maculatum, assembly GCF_055883805.1. Classification (NCBI taxonomy): domain Eukaryota; kingdom Metazoa; phylum Arthropoda; class Arachnida; order Ixodida; family Ixodidae; genus Amblyomma; species Amblyomma maculatum. The sequence continues at coordinate 30,030,694 of NC_139350.1, read as the reverse complement.
CAGTTAGCGAACGCGCTTGCTCAGCTCTGCAATGCTTGCAAGAAATTGACAGAGCCATTGTGCTGGAGACCAAGTCAAATTGGGCAGAATGCTGCTTGAGGCATATTACATTTAGCTTTCAGAAAGGCACTTGCAGCACCAACCATTCCTGGTTAATCAACAACCGTGCCTCGTAGGACAAAGTTATTATATTTATTGAATAAGTTAGCAGGATGTGAGTGTAAAGTGTGATTTCTCTCCAAATCACAGCATTTTAATCGAATCAGCTTGAACCGCTTCTTCTGGAAATAAGAATACGATTATCCAAACCGTTGAATCAGAAGGAAAACGACTGACATATTTTTTTTTTTCGCGCAGTATTTGTAACAAATTAGCGTATTAGCAAATATGTCGAAGGCGACGAGCTCACTGAACACAGACTAAATATGGTCCTCGTGTTTTATTTGCAAAGGTGTGATCCTAAAAACAAAATACATTCTATCTAAACAAGCAATATTGCTCGTGGCTCTACCTGGCTCTACCTATACAAAGCGCGCCTCTCGTAATCCGTGCCACAAGATGGCAGCATACCAATCTTAACGGCAGTTCTGTGCCATGCAGGGCACCATCTCGGTCTCAGATGCACCATCCCACGCCGGGCGGCGTTGCAGCGTGTATGCTTCTTATAGCGTATTTACCTAGGTTTAATGAAAGATCACCGCAGATTGAACTTTATGAAGGCGACGATGTTCACAGCACAGCACGAGCGTGCGTTGCAGTATTACAAGATGCCTGATCACTTGCGGTGATAGTATATGGTCTCGCGCCTTAGCTAGAGACGTTGATCTGCTCGTTCTAGCGCGGTTTCAAAACCCAGTCGCTGCAATGTCTTTTAAGGCGAAAGCATTCGGCCTCCCTGAGCCAATGTAATCGGTACACGGAATTTGACATCAGGTGCGGCAGGATAAGCCGGCGCCATGTGATTCTCGCTCATGCGGCCATTCGAGCCGACGTCGTTCGCATCTTCTGCTGCTTCACTTGTTCCTTCTATTTCGCACATTTTCTACTGCTGCTTCTTCACACGCATGGCAAACTTTATTCGTAACGGAGCATGGTCTCCAAAAGTATACAACATTACCTGACAATACCCTACAGCCTTCCAGTCCCCTGCGTATACAATTTCCCTCCACCGCCAAAGCTGCCCACCTGCTCGCCTCCTAAGACTTCTCCCACTTCAAGATACCCTTGATACCGCCGTGTTGTACTGACCCGGCTGTAGTGTCTGTAAGGTCCTTAGGGTCTGATGGGAGTTAACGCTCAAACCAGTACTTGGGCTTTGTTTCCTTTAAGTTTGCAATACAGTAATGGACGAGTTAAACCTCGAAAACCGTGTCCGAAGATGTCTGAAGATGAATAAAAGACCAGGTTATTCTATATGAGTCTACATTTCTGGCTTACATGCTCCACCTGCTGATTCCTGAATTAGCTAATAATGCTATGTTGCATATTTCACGTAGTGGTGACAAGGTCGTCGGCAACAAATAAGGAGACGATTTTGAATGGAATCAGCTCTTTATTGGGCTGACTTGTGCCCGCAAAAGAACTAAACTAGGCGACGGCGATAGCAACAATCGGGCTCTGCGGTCATCAATCTACTAACTTCGTCCTACCAACAAACGCTGAATTTATGAACTTATAGGCGGCGAAAAAACACCTAGATTCAGACGCAAATGGTGACTTGCACAAACTAGAGCATTGCAGAAACAGGTGCGAGTGTTCATAGTCTTCGAGACACATCTCGGTTCATCTTACGTGACACAGAAACTGATAAAAGCTACTTATGCCGACAACGAGCATGATTAAACAACTCCAGCAGTTGTTTGATCTTGCTCGCTGTTTGCACATACAGAATATGTACTATTATGAGTGACTTTGCGTATAGTGTGGCAGATTTCACGGATATTAGGATTTTTTAAACTTATAAGTGATGCTACGGTGGATACATTACCGGCCGAATGAGCAAGGCTAATCCCACACGTACCATACGACAACTAAACTTCACATGATCAAACAAAGCACCCTGAATTGATACGCGTGCCGGAATGAGAGTAATAAGGCCGCATGCCGGTGGCTGGTGAAAAAGATAAAAAATAAATAAACATATGAACGGTTTGAGACATTACACCCCCCTTCAAAAAGTCATCGGCCCAATGTTGACGAAATAAACACAGCAAGGTAAATAAAACACTAGATAACAAAATAACTTCAGCGCGCGTATTAAGGTTGTAGAGGCACAACGCGGACGACTTCTGGGGGTACCCTGCTCCTTTGGCATGGGGTCGGGCCGTCGGGGATGACCTCGTAGTGGAGCTGTCCGAAGCGTCGAAGGACTCTGTATCTCCCAAAGTACCGCCGCAAGAGCTTTACACTCAGTCCGCGGCGGTGTATCGGCGTCGAAACCCACGCCTGATCTCCCGGCCTGTAGTGCCGTCCCTTCGCCGCAACCTACATCGTCGGGCGTCAGTGTATTCCGGGTCTTTTATGCGGAACCGGGCGAGCCGTCGGGCTTAATTTGCACGGTGAAGTTAGGTGGTGTCGTCCAGTTTTTCCTTGTCGGTTACCTTCGGCAGCTGTGCGTCGAGCTTCGTCGTGAGCTCCTTGCTATACACAAACTTGAACGGGGTCGCTGTGGTTTTTCTCTGGATGGCCGTGTTATACGCAAAGCTCATGCACGGCAGAAGTGCGTCCCAGCTCTTGTGTTCGCCGTCAACGCACAATGCGATGTAGTCTGTGATCACTTTGTTGAGGCGCTCCATAAGTCCGATGGTCTGGGGACGGTAAACAGTGGTCCTGAGGTGACCTGTCTGGCTGTAGTGCAAGACTGCCTACGTGAACTTCATCGTAAATGCAGTTCCTCTGTCCGTGATCAGCAATTCAGGAGGGCCTTGTCGCAGGCGAATTCGCTCGACGAAAAACTTAGCACCTTCCACTGCGGTACTGTTGGGCAAGGCTTTCGCTTCGGAGTAATGGGTCATGTAATCGGTTGTCACGTTAATCCAGTTTTTCCCCATTGATGAAGTTGGAAAAGGAACAAGGAGGTTATCCCAATTTGTTGTAAGGGCTTAATGGGGGCGCTATTGGATTCAGTAAGCCAGCTTGTCTGATTGGGGCGTCTTACGTCGTTGACACTCACGGCACGTTTTCATATAATGAGCAAATGTCGAAAGTAAGCGTAACCAGTAATATTTCTCTCGTATCCTTTGCAACGTGCGCGATCCCTGAGATGCCCGGCTGTCAGCACATCGTGAAGCACCTGCAGAATCTCCTGTCTGAGGTTTTCGAGCACAAGGAGCTGCGTGATTCTATTGGCTGCGAAGTTGATGCTCACGACGACGTCACTGTTTATTACGAGTGACTATAACTGACGCCTGAACACAGCAGAAGAAGCGAGCTTTTCTTCGAGGCAGCCAGCTAGGGCTTTTAACTCAGGGTCCGCGCGCTGATGCTGTGCAATATTGATAGCACTTAACGGTCCAAAGAAGGCGTCTTTGTCATCCCGTCAACGGGAGCTCATGACAACCAGTCTGCATCGGAATGCTTGTAGCCAGACTTGTAGACGACTGTGATGTCAAATCCTTCAAGACTCAGCCTCCATCGCGTAAGGCGGCTGGAGGGAACTTTTAAGTCGGCGAGCCAACACAGAGCATGATGGTCCCTCACACCCTGATTGGTCGTCTGTACGATTAGGGGCGTAATTTTGAAGCGGCCGAAATGATGGCTAGGCATTTTTTGCCGCCATCGATGGTTGGCTTCAGTTTTCTACAGGGAACGGCTAGTGTACGTGATAACTTTTACATGTCTATCAAGTTTGTGAAGAAAACCAGCCTGTAGGCCAAAGCTGCTTGCGTCGATTTGAATTTCTGTCTCCGCATTTTTGTCAAAGGGCCCGAGTACAGGAGGGGAATGTAAGAAGCGCTTAAGATCCATGTAAGCATCATATTACAGTCCTTCCCATTTAAAAAGGTACGTCAGCCTTTGTAAGCTGCGTCAACGGTTCAGGCGATGCGCGAAAAAAGCCTGACAAATCGCCAATATTAAAAGCACATCCCAAAGAATCTGTGCACAGCTTTCTTGTCAGCTGGTTGGAACCTGTTTGATCGCATCGCAGCTGTTTTCTCTGGGTCAGGGCGAATTCTATCCTTGCTATCAATGTAACCTAAGAAATGTAGTTCCTCGTAGGCGACGTGCCATTTCTCTGGTTTCAACGTCAACCCTGATGTCTCGATTGCTTCAAGCACTGTCCGAAGCCTTTTCAGGTAGTCTTCAAAGCTGGAGTAGAAGACAACGACATCATATAAGTATACCAGGTAAATTTGCCACTTCAAGTCCACGAGCCCAGTGTCCATTACCCGCGGAAACGCCGAATATAATCCCCTTGACCTCAAATAAGCCACCCTGTGTGATGAATGTGATCTTCGCGATCTCTTTCGTCGACATCACTTTGCGAATAGCCGCTCTTCAGGTCCATCAATGTGAAGTATTTAGCTTTGCACAACCGGTACAGTGTGTCGTCGATGCTGGAGAGTGGGTATACGTCTTTTTTTCGTTATGCTATTCAAGCGCCGGTAATCGAAGCAGAAGCCAAAGGTGCCGTCTTGCTGTGCCAAAACGACTGGCGCCGCCCTGGAGCTCCTTGATTGCTTGATAACTTCGTCCCGAAGCATTTCTTCTACGGATGTCCTGGCGTTCTCACCGCGAGAATATATGTAGAGCTTTGTGCAGAGGTCTGGCGTGTTCATCCGTGATGAGGTTTTGCTTGGCCAAAGGAGTCTGCCGCACTTTCGAAGCTGACGAAAAGCATTCGCTGGATTTTTGAAGAATGGCTCGTATCTGGTCTTTCCTACTTCGGGGTAGTGCTGAATTAATACAGAACCTGGGATGATGGCCTCGGTCGGTTTGGGCGTTTGCGGGCTCTCGGGGAGGGCAAAGACATCCCTGATGTCTGATGATTCGTCGAGGAAGGCGACTGTTGTTCCTCATTGAAATGCCAGTGTTCTTTGCGGAATTTGTTTACCAGCACTCCATTCCGGAAATGGGCGATGCCTCTTACATTGTCAAGTCCTCTGTCCAGTAAAAACTGAGTGTTTCCTTCGACGACCCGTTTAGCGATTTCGACTCGTTTTCTACTATTGGGACGCTGACACTTGGTCGGGGCTGTACGTTCAATTCTCCGTCGACGACTAGAGAGCGACGTGCTGCGTCGAAGTTCTTGTAGCAGTTTTGGCTTGGCCCGTCGAGAACTTGATGAGTTTTGAGCAAAGGTTCATGATCACCTGATGTTCTTTAAGAAAATACATACCCAAGATTACATCGCGCGAGCATTGTTGTAGGACGGCGAAGCTGGTAGTGTAAGTACGTGCATTTACTCTAACCTTTGCGGTGCATTGCCCCAACGGCAACATAACATTACCCCCAGCCGTACCGGCTAGCGGGTCGTCAGTTTCTTGAGCTGGGCGGCGAAATCTCCACTGATGACAGAATAGTAGGCTCCGGTGTTCATTATGGTGGTAACCGTGCACCGTCGACAGCCATTTCTTGGTCACTTATTCATGTCTTCGTGTTGAATGTTGGCTTCGGTGTTCGATCTCGGCTTCGTCGTTGGTTGAGGTCGTAACTGGGGGATACCACTGTGACTTCACTGGGCGGGGGCATCTACTTGGAGTCAGGTCATATTCTCGCCGACGTTGTCGTGTGGAGCGGCGATTTAATGACTGCATGGTTGTCACTTGTGGTCGACGGCGGAGAATTTTCGTGTTTTCACCGTGAAGCAACCTCACCTTTAAAGGTTGCACTCTTAAGTTACCCCTGCGCGGACTAGGAGACCTTTCTTGCACATTGTTTCTTGGCGACGCAAAGCGGGATCTGAACGACGATGGGGAGCGTGACAGACGACTTGCGACGCGCGCTCTTCCCTTCACAAGCAGTTGTCGATTTCCTGTGGTTTCTCGCCGGGACGGGTCGTCGGGCATCGATGGCGAAACCACGCAGGCCGATATGCCTGTACAGATGTGTCCAGCCTCACCATAATGGAAGCAGAGTGGTTGGTTGAGAGACGTCAGCCAGGCGTCGCATTTCCGGAAGCTTGAAGGTCATTCGTAGGCTTGACGGGTGGGGGCCCAGGGACGGCTTTCGGGAACAGGACGGTAGCGGCGAGGGCTTGAAAGGTCACGTCGGGGAGCCGGACGACGTAATGCATCAGCGTAATTAACGTCAGTTGCTTCTTGCAATTTAGCTGTCGGAGCCGTCACGTGAGGAGGCCCAGCAAGCATTGGGCGTTTCTCTCGCAACGGATCCGACAGTAAATTGCAACAAGCAACAGACATCTATTACGCTGATGCATTACGTCGTCCTGAGCCCCGACGTGACCTTTCAAGCCCTCGCCGCTACCGCTAGGAAAGAACTACAAATAATTGATCCTTCACCCCGCGCATCAACAGGTTCACCTCGATATCCCCTGTTATGATAGAATCGGTGCGGCGGAAGTCTCGTGATTTTCGAACCAATCTCAACCAGATCCTTGCAGAGAAAAGTGGACTTTCCGGAGTTTCGCACCATCATTCGAGCCATTGAATTCTACCAGGTGGTCGAAAATGTCCATGCAGTGTTCCGCATTTTCAGTGGATATTCCTTGGAAGATGAGGGTTCCCGTGGCTGAACGAAGACAATCGGTACGGTTGACTGGGCCCTTGCCAAAGCTGACGCCTTGCGAGGTCGAAGCAGAAGACAGTGTTCGGGTTGGAACCCTTGAAGTTGGCGGCTAGTTCGGTGGCGGGTATGCTGATCCCGCAGGGTGGCAGGAACAGGGATGTGGTCTTGGCTTGGAGGTAAACTGGGACACGAAGAGCAACACTTCCACCAGATGTCACATACTGGTGAAGGCCATCGGCAACACATGACGAGAATTGATGTCTACAGGAATCAGCTTTTTCTTGGGCTTTCTTGCATAGCAATAATCGACAGCAATAATCATGCTCAAAGGTCGTGGAACCCCTAACTCCGCCATACCGAAAAACGTTCAATTTACAGGCGGCGAGGAGGCACCTGGATAAAGACGAAACCGGTGGCTAACACAGCCTAGAAAATTGGAGAATCATGTGCGATTGGGCAGAATCTTCGATACCCATCTCAGCGCATCTTGCGCGACAAAGAAATTGATAAAGAACACAGAATTTAAACGCGTGTCATAATCAGAGTGATAAGGCTGCATGCCGGCGGCTGTCGATAAAAAGAACTAATAAATATTTGAATCGTTTGTGCCAGTATTGAGTGATCCGTGATTATTACTCTGACTCAAGTCTTAATCCTTTCAAATTCTGCAGATTACAGCTGCAATGTATCACTATGGGTATTGTTTTTTCATGTCCACTTATTACAGTACGATATTTTGAACAAAGTTCTTGCTACGTTGCGTTATGACTGACTTAAGATTCTTACAGTGAATCATGATGATGCGGCCACACTCTTGAAAAGTACCGCGCGAGCGGCAACTGGTCTGTGGTGCTTCGCCGAAAAGTAAATGAGAAGCGGAAGCATGCCAAAGTAAGGGTGCTCACAATCTCTTCTGCTGCCGTAAACGTCGTCTTATAGTCCTGTCTGATTAATGCTACGTGACCCTTCCCATAAACGCCTGTTATGTGTCGAGGCACAAGAACTGGAACGCTTTTTGAAGTGAAAGCTTCACTACACCATATAAAGGCAAGGTTCCCGTGCGTAGCAAAGGCCACCACTGCGCATGCGCTGTAACCATAACAATCAGCTGCGCCGTTCCATATGTGTTCCGCTGCTGTGCTTGCTACAGAGAGGAGGTGGGTAGCAGCATGCCAGAAGATGCCCACCAGAGGGGAGAGGAGGAGAAGGATAGTTTCTCACTCGCGTGTGCGCACCGCCGCGGAAATCTGCCGATTAAGGCAGGAAAGCTTCTACCTGCCTCACACGCGCAGGGCGTGAAAGTGGATTCGGTCTAGTTCCTCGTAGGCGACGTGCCATTTCTCTGGTTTCAACGTCAACCCTGATGTCTCGATTGCTTCAAGCACTGTCCGAAGCCTTTTCAGGTAGTCTTCAAAGCTGGAGTAGAAGACAACGACATCATATAAGTATACCAGGTAAATTTGCCACTTCAAGTCCACGAGCCCAGTGTCCATTACCCGCGGAAACGCCGAATATAATCCCCTTGACCTCAAATAAGCCACCCTGTGTGATGAATGTGATCTTCGCGATCTCTTTCGTCGACATCACTTTGCGAATAGCCGCTCTTCAGGTCCATCAATGTGAAGTATTTAGCTTTGCACAACCGGTACAGTGTGTCGTCGATGCTGGAGAGTGGGTATACGTCTTTTTTTCGTTATGCTATTCAAGCGCCGGTAATCGAAGCAGAAGCCAAAGGTGCCGTCTTGCTGTGCCAAAACGACTGGCGCCGCCCTGGAGCTCCTTGATTGCTTGATAACTTCGTCCCGAAGCATTTCTTCTACGGATGTCCTGGCGTTCTCACCGCGAGAATATATGTAGAGCTTTGTGCAGAGGTCTGGCGTGTTCATCCGTGATGAGGTTTTGCTTGGCCAAAGGAGTCTGCCGCACTTTCGAAGCTGACGAAAAGCATTCGCTGGATTTTTGAAGAATGGCTCGTATCTGGTCTTTCCTACTTCGGGGTAGTGCTGAATTAATACAGAACCTGGGATGATGGCCTCGGTCGGTTTGGGCGTTTGCGGGCTCTCGGGGAGGGCAAAGACATCCCTGATGTCTGATGATTCGTCGAGGAAGGCGACTGTTGTTCCTCATTGAAATGCCAGTGTTCTTTGCGGAATTTGTTTACCAGCACTCCATTCCGGAAATGGGCGATGCCTCTTACATTGTCAAGTCCTCTGTCCAGTAAAAACTGAGTGTTTCCTTCGACGACCCGTTTAGCGATTTCGACTCGTTTTCTACTATTGGGACGCTGACACTTGGTCGGGGCTGTACGTTCAATTCTCCGTCGACGACTAGAGAGCGACGTGCTGCGTCGAAGTTCTTGTAGCAGTTTTGGCTTGGCCCGTCGAGAACTTGATGAGTTTTGAGCAAAGGTTCATGATCACCTGATGTTCTTTAAGAAAATACATACCCAAGATTACATCGCGCGAGCATTGTTGTAGGACGGCGAAGCTGGTAGTGTAAGTACGTGCATTTACTCTAACCTTTGCGGTGCATTGCCCCAACGGCAACATAACATTACCCCCAGCCGTACCGGCTAGCGGGTCGTCAGTTTCTTGAGCTGGGCGGCGAAATCTCCACTGATGACAGAATAGTAGGCTCCGGTGTTCATTATGGTGGTAACCGTGCACCGTCGACAGCCATTTCTTGGTCACTTATTCATGTCTTCGTGTTGAATGTTGGCTTCGGTGTTCGATCTCGGCTTCGTCGTTGGTTGAGGTCGTAACTGGGGGATACCACTGTGACTTCACTGGGCGGGGGCATCTACTTGGAGTCAGGTCATATTCTCGCCGACGTTGTCGTGTGGAGCGGCGATTTAATGACTGCATGGTTGTCACTTGTGGTCGACGGCGGAGAATTTTCGTGTTTTCACCGTGAAGCAACCTCACCTTTAAAGGTTGCACTCTTAAGTTACCCCTGCGCGGACTAGGAGACCTTTCTTGCACATTGTTTCTTGGCGACGCAAAGCGGGATCTGAACGACGATGGGGAGCGTGACAGACGACTTGCGACGCGCGCTCTTCCCTTCACAAGCAGTTGTCGATTTCCTGTGGTTTCTCGCCGGGACGGGTCGTCGGGCATCGATGGCGAAACCACGCAGGCCGATATGCCTGTACAGATGTGTCCAGCCTCACCATAATGGAAGCAGAGTGGTTGGTTGAGAGACGTCAGCCAGGCGTCGCATTTCCGGAAGCTTGAAGGTCATTCGTAGGCTTGACGGGTGGGGGCCCAGGGACGGCTTTCGGGAACAGGACGGTAGCGGCGAGGGCTTGAAAGGTCACGTCGGGGAGCCGGACGACGTAATGCATCAGCGTAATTAACGTCAGTTGCTTCTTGCAATTTAGCTGTCGGAGCCGTCACGTGAGGAGGCCCAGCAAGCATTGGGCGTTTCTCTCGCAACGGATCCGACAGTAAATTGCAACAAGCAACAGACATCTATTACGCTGATGCATTACGTCGTCCTGAGCCCCGACGTGACCTTTCAAGCCCTCGCCGCTACCGCTAGGAAAGAACTACAAATAATTGATCCTTCACCCCGCGCATCAACAGGTTCACCTCGATATCCCCTGTTATGATAGAATCGGTGCGGCGGAAGTCTCGTGATTTTCGAACCAATCTCAACCAGATCCTTGCAGAGAAAAGTGGACTTTCCGGAGTTTCGCACCATCATTCGAGCCATTGAATTCTACCAGGTGGTCGAAAATGTCCATGCAGTGTTCCGCATTTTCAGTGGATATTCCTTGGAAGATGAGGGTTCCCGTGGCTGAACGAAGACAATCGGTACGGTTGACTGGGCCCTTGCCAAAGCTGACGCCTTGCGAGGTCGAAGCAGAAGACAGTGTTCGGGTTGGAACCCTTGAAGTTGGCGGCTAGTTCGGTGGCGGGTATGCTGATCCCGCAGGGTGGCAGGAACAGGGATGTGGTCTTGGCTTGGAGGTAAACTGGGACACGAAGAGCAACACTTCCACCAGATGTCACATACTGGTGAAGGCCATCGGCAACACATGACGAGAATTGATGTCTACAGGAATCAGCTTTTTCTTGGGCTTTCTTGCATAGCAATAATCGACAGCAATAATCATGCTCAAAGGTCGTGGAACCCCTAACTCCGCCATACCGAAAAACGTTCAATTTACAGGCGGCGAGGAGGCACCTGGATAAAGACGAAACCGGTGGCTAACACAGCCTAGAAAATTGGAGAATCATGTGCGATTGGGCAGAATCTTCGATACCCATCTCAGCGCATCTTGCGCGACAAAGAAATTGATAAAGAACACAGAATTTAAACGCGTGTCATAATCAGAGTGATAAGGCTGCATGCCGGCGGCTGTCGATAAAAAGAACTAATAAATATTTGAATCGTTTGTGCCAGTATTGAGTGATCCGTGATTATTACTCTGACTCAAGTCTTAATCCTTTCAAATTCTGCAGATTACAGCTGCAATGTATCACTATGGGTATTGTTTTTTCATGTCCACTTATTACAGTACGATATTTTGAACAAAGTTCTTGCTACGTTGCGTTATGACTGACTTAAGATTCTTACAGTGAATCATGATGATGCGGCCACACTCTTGAAAAGTACCGCGCGAGCGGCAACTGGTCTGTGGTGCTTCGCCGAAAAGTAAATGAGAAGCGGAAGCATGCCAAAGTAAGGGTGCTCACAATCTCTTCTGCTGCCGTAAACGTCGTCTTATAGTCCTGTCTGATTAATGCTACGTGACCCTTCCCATAAACGCCTGTTATGTGTCGAGGCACAAGAACTGGAACGCTTTTTGAAGTGAAAGCTTCACTACACCATATAAAGGCAAGGTTCCCGTGCGTAGCAAAGGCCACCACTGCGCATGCGCTGTAACCATAACAATCAGCTGCGCCGTTCCATATGTGTTCCGCTGCTGTGCTTGCTACAGAGAGGAGGTGGGTAGCAGCATGCCAGAAGATGCCCACCAGAGGGGAGAGGAGGAGAAGGATAGTTTCTCACTCGCGTGTGCGCACCGCCGCGGAAATCTGCCGATTAAGGCAGGAAAGCTTCTACCTGCCTCACACGCGCAGGGCGTGAAAGTGGATTCGGTCTACAAACGAATGATTTCGAAAACCTCGGGTGCTTAAAACGTGCTCTGTCGCACCGCATACAGGCTTCTCTCCATTTGGCCTGCACCGAAACGCATCTGCCGGCGGACTGCTTCGCAACTGAATGCTCTCGCAACGGTGGCATAGAGGAAAAACATATGGCTCGCGTACAACAGAACCGTGTTTGGAATCGCGGGGCGCGCGATTCCGCACCAGGATAAAAAAAAGCTTGGCGATGGCATTCAGTAAAGAGGTTTGGGTGCTACCTATCTTGTGAACACTTCCGGAGACACAATCCTTCACCAGAACAGGATTTAGCCACCTTGGTGTAGCAATGGGCCACAACCTCCTAAGAATACTCTAGGAAGCCCTGGCTCTAATTAACCAGCGGCTGTGAAGCAACTGACCACGGATAATGTGAGACCTGCAAGACACTAAAGGTTGATACGAATCTGTAGATCCGGACAGGCCGCCATTGGAAACTGGCCCTGGCAATGTTTAATGCTTGAACCGTGGCTTGTGAGGCTAGTTTAGCAGTACTGTTCGAGGAATTAGATTATATGAAATGGAATGTGATCGGACTTACTAAAGTTAGGAGAATAAATGAACCATATACTAACTGAAGTGGGGACATGTGTGGTCGTCTCTTCTTCACCCTCTTCACGAACTAAGGCAGCTATTCATCGTATTCTCACGAACTATCAACTACAGCAGCAAATGCACTATAATACTGCAAGACTTGTTGCCTTACATGGTTCATTAAACCAAACTCATCACCAGACAATCGGAGCTTCCGGACAAAGGTAGCTCGAATAATCAACACCTAACTCAAGCCCATCATCCAATATAATTGATTCTGTGCAGCGCGCAAAAAACAGCAACTCTCATCTCGTCCGTTGCCAACTCACTACGCTGTGTTTTCACTTCGGAAAAAATAAACCGCGTAATGTTTTTAGAATTAGTGGTTTCAGTTTGATTGAAAGCAGGCAGTTAAATATAGTTTCCCATTCTTATTTGGCAACTAGTGACCCTTACCTCATTCTTCTATAAAACAGAGGAGGGGGGTACAAACTAAAAAAAATAAAGAAAACACGCTTAGGGTCAAACCTCCGCAAATCATAATACAACCAATATTATCCACCCTCCATACCAATGAGCCACGATGCAAGGCGGAGTAATAGATTACCTTTGTTTTTTTTTCGGCAGATTGCTTCCATACCTTCGTCTGCGTTGACAACTATGTATGAAACGGAGGATAGCCTCTCAGAGCCAATGTCATATGAGCACAAAATTTATCCTCTGGTGCGACGCATGGATCCGGCTCCACGCTTCGCACGTGCGGAGCACGGAGCCGGTAGGACTGCCGTCTTCTACTGCTGCTGCTGGTTGCTTCTTCTACTACTTCGCACACATGCTGCTGCTACTTCTTCGCACACCTGGCAAACGTAATTCGTACCGGTACTTTTCTCCACAAATACAGAACATTGCCTGACAGAATTCCACACAGAATTCCAATCCGTGAGCGATCCTCTATATCTACCGGAACCGCTGCCCGTTTGGCTCGCCACCTTGGACCTCCCCGTTCAAAATGGCTTCGACATCTTCATTTCGTCTTAGACCACTCTGCGGTGCCCGTGACGTTCGCAGACAGCAATGGAAGAGCCCTGTGCTGGAATCACTGCTTCAGCTGCGTTTATTCGAAGATCGCTGACTGTCATGGAGATAAATCAAGATACCATCTGTCTGACCATGCCTAATCATGCAATCACTTGCCAAACTAGGTTCAGGTCTATGAATCTAAGCTGGTTTAGAAATACAGGATAACCAAGCATAACGAATATTTCGCCTCCATAGCAGGGCTTAGCTGAGCTAAAGCCGCAGTAAAGTTTTTTTAGCAGTATTTCAGTACTGCTGTCATTTAAGGCCCGTTTACACTAGGCCGATAATCGGCCGATTTCCGTCGGCCGATCGTCGTCAGCGACGATATTCGTGCCGTCGGCGAGTTTGTCACACCGCACAGACACCGACCGACCGCCGATCGTCGGCCGACAAGCGAATCGGTGTCGCGTCGGCGTCTCGGCAGCCATCGGCCGATCCGCGTGTCACATACGGCGACAACAGCGCCGACCGCCACGTGCCGACGGAACCCTCTCCAGCGCGCGCGGGAAAACAAGCCGTGCGGCAAGCGGCCGGCAAAGCATCAAGCTGTCATCGCAGTCACCTTTTCGGCAGGTACAATGGATGAAGTGCAAGCAGCGACCACTGTTGCAGCAGCGGTGCTGCTGCTAGAAGCGATCGAGCCGCCCAAGAAGAAGCCAAGGACGTGCTGGGTGCAGCCGTGGCTACTACAGCGCAAGCAACAGGGCGCATACGAAAATTTGATGCGCGAACTGGCACTTGAAGACAGCGAATCATACAGACGATGGATTCGTATGGACACCAGCGCATTTGAGACCATCCTCGCGAAGATCCGGCCCCGCATACAAAAAGAAAATACCTCCTTTCGAGAGGCGATTCAGGCAGGGGAGCGGTTGGCTATCACCCTACGGTATCTTGCAACTGGTGAGTGAGCTCCTATGTACTACTTGCGCTCCAAGTTGGGGGCATTGAACAGCTTTGATATGCAACGTATTTTGACAATGCTACCAAATTCAGTGATTACCTCAGAACCGCCGATCCTACTGTTTCTGTGTATGCCTATTTTCATTTATACATTCTGCAATCACGTGCACGGGTTTTAGCACAGCGGGAATACATAAAAAAGAATGCAGTTCAAGGCAGAGGGATAAATGAAAACAACACCGTGTTTCAACAATAGAAACAAGGTAACAAAGAGCACCAAGCACGATAAAACGTCTTATTACAAAACATATAGACAATCTAGAGATGGCATTCAAATAATTTCAAGGACGGCTGGAGAACTGGAGTGTTGGTGAATAAGCTTCATTCAGCCACAGTTTTGAGCAGAAATGCGTATTTAAAGGTGTTATTTGTGCAACAAAGTGGTTATTGTCAGATTATGGTGATGACTTGTGGCATGCCCATGTGAAAAGAAAGTAATGTTTGCAAAATCCATGTTTTATTGTCAGTAATTACTTGGTACAAAAGTTAGTACACGATGCACAATTTGTGTTAAGTAATGAAACTAAAGCTGCTCGTGTTTTAGTAATGCGCTGCCCCATGCTTTCCATAAGGTGTTAAAGCAAACAGCTGTCCTTGCACACTTTCAAATTTGTTTGTTGGTTTTTGTTTTTGTGTATGGGTGCCAAATTATGGCAGCATAATCTATTACGGGAAATAAGATGAAGGAAAGAAGCCAACAGTCGGCGAGGTGAAGGAAAGCAAACGGTGGGTTTTTTTTTTACTTTAGTATGGACCTCGGTTAGTAATATAATCCGTGAGGGGGAAAGATAATTAAACACAATGTAGAAGGAAAAATAATGCGCCTAAGGTGGGGACTGAACCCACTACCTCGTTTCATTTATGTATTATAACGAGCCCCTCGTTTCTTCTTCATTTATCTGGAAATAGGATGGACTTTTATGCAATAGACGAGCACTAAGAGTTTAAAGCATAAGGGCCCTTCGATGAAAAACCAATTTCACGTTAAGCATTAGCTATCACATAGTATAGTTTTTTTATTATTTGCTTTTGCCTCAGGGCATAAAGGAATATATAAAAATGAAAAGGCTATAAATTGAAAGAAAAAAGTTGGCAGTTCTAATAAAGCACAAGAAGGAACGATGATGAGGCCTCTGCGTCCATGCAGTGGAAGACAGGTTGTTTAGCGAAAGACCCCCTACTGTCAGGTGCCAAATTCTCATCAGGTTCAGTGCCGAGCAAACCCACAACAAGTTATATCTACCTCACTATTCTGTTAGTTACAGACAGGACACCCGGATGTGGATATAAATATTAATATTGAGGCCATGTTCGAGTTACGGCATGTTTATTTCAGTTAAGATTGTTCGTAATCCAAAGTTCTATATACTTAATTTGGTACACCTTCTTTAATGTTTTGGTTTGGTACTGGTATTTTAAAGGTACTTTCTTTCGAGTTAGTTCCATTAAAAATTTAAGGCATTTGGCAAGAGTCACTTATTACTGAATTCATTATTTAAAACTATTTGGTCAGTAGCATTTTCAACCTCAGAATGAAGAGCACAGTCATCAGCATGCATATTAACCTTAGCAGGAATGTGTTGTAGAATAACGTTAATATAGAAAAGAAATAAAAGGCGTCCAAGCACCGAGCTCCAAGAACGCCGGAGTCAACCAAAACTTCATTGGACCCGAATAGTAGAGGCAGAATTGAAGTAATGATATTATTGAAATTCACACAGGCAAACCAAACTGTCACCCACCTAACTGCATTAGCACACAGTATGTAATCACATAGAAAAGTGTTCTATAGCTGTGCATAGTGCAATCTTTTCAGCTTTCTTTATAAAAAGAAATGTATAGTTGATGTAAGAAGTCTAAAGTCACACAACACTCAATGATGTCATATTTACCTCCACAGGTGACAGCCAGATGTCATTGCAGTTTGCATTTTACGTTGCCCACAGCACCATTTCGGGCATAGTATTTGAAGTTTGCAAAGCCTTGTACCACGTTCTCGCACCAGAGGTCGTGAAGGTAAATACTTTTCACACTTATTTTCAGCTAAGGCTCTGATGTACAGCTGCTTGAGGTGCGCAAGCTCATCGCACAGTGTAAGGAATTGTAATGGCCCTGGAAGTTGTGCGATAGCCATACATACCTTTATGGGGCATGGTTTGCGTGATAAAGCAAACAGTAATTAAATCTCTGTTGCAGCTATGTGCGTCTGTGTCATTTCATAAACAGAAGATAATTTAGACAAGCATCCTTTGCATGCTTATATTTTTGCCCATGACAGGCTACTTTATTGACAGATGTTAGGGTGGGCAGATAAAAAGATTAAGTGGCCAGCCCTACCATACTGAAAAGTGATCTTAAATTACCTGCTCAAGTACGCACTGAGGTGAACGTAATGTGTGTACAGCATGGTAGGTCCACGGAATCTTGTCAGTGTGCAATGTGCACATTTTATTCTGTCAGAGTACTGCTTGACTGATTTTTCTAAAAAATTACAAGTCTTCTTTTAGCCTCCCACAGTCGAAAAATACATAAGCATGCCATATTTTGAACCTATGAATTGGCTGCACTCAAATTAGGTTGGACACCAAATTTGACCATATCTAATTCTACACAGTGCCGTTTAGTGTGTCCAGAGGGTACGTTCCGGGCATGCAGACGCTTTCTCCACACACTTTCTGCAGACACTTCTTCTGCACGTGAGGCTAATAAATGTTATGCACTGATAAAGATATTTCTGTTCCAGACTCCGGAAACACACGAGGAATGAAAAAAAGTGGCTCGTGGCTTCGAAGACTTATGGCAATTCCCAAATTGCATTGGTGCTCTGGATGGCAAGCATGTTGTCATACGACAACCACCTAAAAGTGGAGCTCAGTTCCGCAACTACAAGGGTACTTTTAGCATTGTGCTGATGGCCCTCGTTGATGCGGAGCTAAACTTCATCTTTGCAGATGTAGGCAAAAATGGACGGGTTAATGACAGCGGGGTATGGTTAGCCGCAGACCTTCGCAAGAAGATTGAACACAATGTGGAATTTCTACCACCACCCACAGTTCTCCCACACTCGTCTACTCCAGCACCATACGTGATTGTGGGAGATGAAGGCTTCGGCCTAAAGCCATATTTAATGAGGCCGTACCCTGCTGCACAGCTGCAGCATGAGAAGCGAATTTTCAACTACAGGTAACAACCTTCTGTACTAAAGATCAGTTTTCATTTCTTGTATACTTTTTCATTTTTCTTCTTCAGGGTGTGTTGAAGAATTTAATTGCAGCATGAAATTGCAAAGGCAGGAAGCTAACAACTATGTGAGGCTGCACTGTTATGGGGAAATTTCAGAAAACTATATCTAACGCATTTTAGGCACACCAAGATCTATGTGCAGGGTCGATAAAATTTTTTCCGCCCAAATGTACTTTTACCTTCCTACCGCAATGATATAAGATGGGGAAGTCTTAACAGCACTTGCTCACTCATCCGTTAAGCACAGCTGTGCAGCCACAT
The DNA here is from genome assembly GCF_055883805.1 of Amblyomma maculatum. Classification (NCBI taxonomy): domain Eukaryota; kingdom Metazoa; phylum Arthropoda; class Arachnida; order Ixodida; family Ixodidae; genus Amblyomma; species Amblyomma maculatum. The sequence goes on along the minus strand of NC_139350.1, from coordinate 30,012,776 downwards.
CTTTTGCTACCATGTTCTTGCTTCTATTAAAGGGTACACAGCAATCCCTTTCACAAGCTGAGATAAGTATTATGCTATTAATTTATTTTTTACAGACTGTCTAGAGCCAGACGTACAGCAGAGAATGCTTTTGGCATCCTTGCCAACTCGTGGGAAATGTACAGGGCGCCATTACGGCACAGCCCCACAAGATCGAAGTACCTTGTACTAGCCACAATTGTCCTCCACAACTTCCTACGACTAAGGAGAGGAACTCGGCAGCTCTACATGCCTCCTGAGAGCTTAGATGTTGAAGACATATTGACTGGTAAGGCATTCTTTTTACTATTACAAACATGTTTGGTCAAGAGAAGCAGCATGCCCATTAAGTGCTACATGACGTCCTACTCTGTGCAGGGGGGGGGGGGGGGGGATTGGTAAATAAATATAGAAGAAGGGTTCGAAAAGATTGTTTTCATTGAATATGGTTGTAGCATATTAGTCCTTTATTGTAAAAGTATCAAGCTGGCACTGAAACAGAGGTTATAGCAAATAAAAGCAATTGCAAATAAAAGAAAATGGGAAACTTCCAAGAAAAAATTTAAGGAAAGCGAATTAGCAGAAAAGGAAAACTATGCCACAACTGTCGGGGGGGGGGGGGGGGTAAAAGTGGTATTTAGGGCGGAAATGACCCTCGACAAAATGACTGATTAGAGACGAAAATATAAACACAAGGCTGCATCCAGCGTGCCAGGAAACTTCCGATGTGCTCGCAAGTGGCCATGATGAAGGAAGGTGCGGGGAACTGTGGGAAGGAAGATAAGTCAAGAAAGGAAGACGAGGGGAATAAAAAAAAAAGGAGAGAGGGAGTAGCTCAGTGGGTTAAAGAAGTCGCAAGAAAAAAAAATGTCATCTTAAAGTGTGTTAAAGATAAATTATTTGTGTGATGGACCTGGCCCACCCCCAACCCTTGTATACAACATGCTGCATTTTGAGAACCAGAATATGAAAATTCAATTGACCAAGTCCAAAAGAAGCTTCACACAGTGCACAAATTGTGTGTTGACCACTGCCACCAAAATTGGCTTGCAAATTCTTTAAATACCAATGGACAGTCAAGATTTGGATGCTTTTATCATGGTAATATGTTGGTTCACAGTATTCTAACATCTATCTTTTTTTTTGTAATATCCAGAAACATGATTTGCCTTTATGAAGGCGAAGCAGGCAACTTGATTGCTGCTGCATGTGCCATTATGTATATTCAAACAGTGATAGAATGACAGAGCAATAAGGGCTGCTGCACTTGGCACATATATAAAGCGTGCTGTCAGCAGGTAGGGAAAATATTCAGGCTTTGTAATCAGCTGGAGCCTTTGCAATCAGCAATCAGCCTTTGTGCCTTTGACATTTAGTGGTTGAAACATGCATTATAATGTAAAGCCACATAATCTGTTTGAATATTACTGTCACGCATGCCGGTGCATCATAGACTACTTGTATGACTGCAACAAAAATGGAGTGTGCGTACTGGTTTTCACATTGTTTCAGTCATTTCCTTTCTCATGTTTGAATACTAGTAAATTTTGCATTCTAGAATCAGTGCATTTCCAATTGCAGGTGTCTGCACAGCTGCAAACCATGGAAAACATACTCTCATTATTTAAGGGTGCACATGTAGCCGTACGAAGAGGCAATAAGGAAATTATTGGCTTTTACCGTCTAGTGCAGAAAAGGTCATCAAAATAATTAATTTACAAGACCATGCTAATCGGGGCAGACAATAAAAGAGTCGATGTCATTAGAACACTCTTTGCTTATTTAAAAAGCCATAATAAACACACCTTTCCTGGGTGCATGGGAGCTTTAGTTGCCTGCAAGCAAAGAAGTAAATAAAACCTAACACGTGAAGCTTTGCAGAATTGTGCCTTGGCTGGGATTTGAAATTCACTGGCTACAGGTTCTATCCGAGCGGTTGCTCAAAGGTGGCTTCACAGGCTCCCCAGCAAGATCTACGAATGCAGGTAGTGATGCTGCTGCATTTAAAAATATGTACTACTTCTGAGCAGGTGGTGGGGCCTGTGGAGACCTTATATGTGGTTCAGCAGGTTGAGTAGATGTTATTAATCTGCAAGAAACTTGGCATGCACTATTGAGCTCTAGTTATGAACTGATGTACTCCATAAATATCTGAAACCCAATCTCCATATTATTCGTCTTGTGAGACATTTCTGGTGCTGGTGAATACGTATTGTAACCCAGCTGCATACAAAACAATAATATAAGTGACCATTCAGTAAAAGGCTTCACTGCTTTCTACAGCTGATGTTCGAAGGGGAACATGGCGAGAGACAGAAAGCAGAGCAAGTGCCATGCAGCCACTTAAGAAGACTGGGAGCAATTCTTGCAAAACTGCTCAGAAAGTCAGAGAAAACTTCAAGGAATATTTTAACAAAGAGGGACAAGTCAGCTGGCAGTCGACTTGTGTGGCTAAGTATGTCTTGTATGTTTTCAAACATTTATTATAGATCAATGACACTCACGTCGACAGTGGTCCCGTGAAGGGACATGCTGTACTTCACTAGCGACTGATACGTCTGAAGCATTGCCAGCTGCCTTTGAGGCCCCGCTGGTATTTGTCGTAAGGTGTGGGCTAAGAGTGTGCCAAAAGCATCGCACTCATCCCTTGCGGCCAGGCTCTGGCTCCTTTCAAGGACGCCCACAGCTGAATTTAGCAGCCGTTTCCGCTGCTCTGCCTCATTGTCTTCATTCTTTCTTTTTCCCCCAGCCCTCGATAGACTTGGAAGCCTGGTTGCAGTTTCCTCGTCTTGAGTGGCCTCTCCTTCTGAGGTGCCTCCATGCGGATCAGCGTGACGCCTTGGTGTGACAGCCTCATCGGTCTCCAAAGGGTGCTGTGGGCTCAGCTCTAGCTGGCTATCCACATGCTGAAATAAAAGCAAAGTTTGAAAACAGGGTCTTTCCTGCATGCATGTTTCCTGCCCACTGAAATATACAGCAGTGCAGGTTGCATATCATTCATACTTAATGTTTACAGAGTAATGAGTGGCTTCCAGATTTATATTTAGGAAACACAGGTCCAATGAAACGCTTAATATTTTGAACGTCGTGTGGGTAAACATATCTACATTTATTTTAACCTCGCATCAGTAGGTGAAAAGAACATATCAGCATTCATTGAGGCCACGAACGCCATGTAAAAAGTAATATAATGGCAGTAATAAATGAAACTTGCATCTTAACCACGAACAGTCTGCTATACTGCATTCAAGTAAAGAAAAAAATGTGCTAAATGATTCAGCATTAAAGTATAATTATGAACAGTTTATGGATCTCTCTTTTATTCTTCATGTAAATAAAAACAGTTTGCGGGATGAAGGTTCGTGCAAAACATTTTTGCACAACTAGACAAAGAAGGTTAATAAAAAACATAGAAACTTGAGAAAATATATGTGCTGTATCTTCACAAACCATGACTGGCAAGTGAAGCAATGCTTCATATATGCCTGTCTCCATCCTGTTTCTGCTCATATGTCTACATGCTTTTTTTTTTCGATTTTTGTTCACTGCCAGCAGCACTGCCCTGTACACAATGTATAAAAAATACTTCTCGCCAACAACCACAAAAATGTAAAAACTTGCCTCAATTTCCTCTTCCGTTTGCATTGTAGATGTGCTCGATTGTGTCGGGCATCCACTTGTTAAAAACAAAAGCCTTCTAAAGTGTATCCAGCGCGGCTCGTACACGTCGTCAGCGCCCGCTCCTGAACGCATTTCAATTTTGCGCTTTTCACGGGTGAACGTTGTTCGCATGTTAGCGAACTTTGTGCGTACTTGTGCAGCTGAAAAAGAAGTAAAAATAATGTAGCATCAATTCGGTGCAACGTACCTGGGCGACGAAAATGCTGAATCTATTGGAGTATTTCATTTTTCTAGTAGGACTCGATCGTTGGGCTAACTGCATATCATAATTAGGCTGAACAAAGTTGAGGACATGTATAACAGCGGTAACGTTATGCAAAGTGAATATATCAGCACTAGGAGCATACTCAACAGTACAGAAACGGCAACACCGTATGACAAGGTAGAAAAATACCTACCGGTAAACTTGTCTCCGAACGCTGCTGCTATCTCACTGTATGCAAGCTCTTGTAATTCTCTTCGGTGGTAGTGCCGGTGCCGAACATCCCAGATTATGCGGCGTTCTTCTATCAGCGATATTAGGTCGGCCTCTTCTTCAAGCGTGAAAAGCGCCGGCTGTGGCATCGTTGCGAGAAAGCTCAGGAAACGAGATAGCCCTCGCCAAACGCACAGAGAAATTGCCTGCACGTTCGCATTTGCGCGGGTACATGTGCACATGCACGGTAGTGTCGATGCCCATAGAGAACTGTATCTGTGTTTTACTTGCTGCACGTGCATTTTTAATACAATTTGGGCCGGAGCTTGGTTCGGTCGGCGGCTGCTTTCGCTCGGTCGCCGATTTGGCAAAGACGCGTCGGCCGACGGGTCTCATCGGTGTCGTCGGTCGGCGACACTTTCACACAACGACGATCTTCAGTCGTCGGAGGCGTCGCCGTCGTCGTCGGTGTAGTATGACTAGCTCGTCTGGCAAAGACGCCGTCGGCCGATTCGTCGGCCGATAATCGGCGTCGCTGTCGCGTCGGCGTCGGCATCGCGTCGGCCTAGTGTAAACGGGCCTTTAGGAACCAATTATCCAATCACAGACTGAGGTCACGATCCACTGCGGCTAATTGTCCGCTTCTTCACGTAAGCATTTCAACTGATATATTATGGCACGCACTTCGGAGCCATGGCTTTGTTCCCTGTCTTCGCCATCGCCGTTAAGTCTGGCTAACTATGAGCTAAACAATTACCAGCATATGCACAAACCTTTTTTCATCTCTCTTAATCGCCTTTGGTACTCAGGGTATCAGCAAGTTGAAACACGATAGACTATGGTCATCGCATCACTCATTCTCTGGGCGCTTGTTGGCAATACGAGGACAAGGTGAAAGAGAAATTGAGCCCTCTATTTTTCATTCTTTTCTGTAGTGTTTAGAGTAAAACATATTGGTCACAGAAAACTCAAGTTTGATTTATGTAGTCAAAGTCGCGTGCGAATCAGAAGTTCTTGTCATTGACAACCCCACATAGGTTGGTCACGCCACAGATTTCACAGGAAGACTTTCAAACTGCACATTGCCGCACAAAACTGGCTCTGTTTTCCGTCGACGTTTGGTGCACCATTACAACAGACAACTTAATTTTTCTGCGTGATATCAACCATCCTTGGTTAACGTGCAGTAAGTTGTTTCGCTTCTGAGATACTGTATAACTGCAGCACTCATTCTTTCATTAGGGAAATCTTCTGAAAATCAAAGTGCCGCTTCTCGCGAAAGTCAGTGCAACATACGCAGAGTAACTGTAATTGTGTGGTCCCCGCCTAACACCACCTTCTCTCACAGGTGAATGGGCAGACACACACATCTTTTTGAAGCAGCCTCGACCTATAAAAAACAAGAGGGGTAACACACGCCGAGTACGGCACACATTTCACCCGATCACGTTCACGTGGCTGAACCATGATGATAAGCCCCGTTATTTCGGAAAGGGGCCAGGGTTGCTTGATTGATACCCCTTCAACAAGGCTGTCGCAGCGATAATACCGACGGTGACGCCCACCGCCATGGTCAGCCACCACGTCTTGGAGGAGTATCCACGGAAGGTGAAGAGCTCCACCAGGAACCTCTTGAACTGCGGGTTGTCGTCCACGTTACGGCGGAAGTCGTCCATTCTTCGTCTGAAGTCGGTATGCGCACACGAAACAAAAGAGGTTTGCCACGGGTTTTAGTGAGATCACAGAGACTTCTTCTTTGCTCCTCTAACATTGAATCTTTTTGGGGCGAATCACCATGACGCCAATTTAGGAGAAATTAGAGAATAAGTGTGGGGAAATCTAGATATAGTTCAAATTAAAAAGTGTAGGCTTCTGTGCTGTCCGTCGGCACAATTTCAGTTCTTTCGTGACAATAGTTTAGTATTTTGCATTCGAAGAACAAGAGAATTGTTGCACATATTCAGTACCAGTGTGCGCTGCAGCAAACACGATTCTTTTTTGTCAATGGTAGGGTCCCGCATGCGGAGAACTTTCAGACATCATTTACATCATATGCAATTCCACAGAGCTTACAGAGAGACATAAAACTCTCGCACTCAGCCAAACGGAGTGGGAGACTTGATACGCCCTAAAATCTAGAACTTTGACTTCAAGGGGCATATCAAGGAGAACTAACGTGCGGAGTACATTATCGACATAGTAAGGACTGCTTCACCATCAGCGTGAATAAATAAATTGTTGTAAATTATTGTTTCTGTGGCCACACTGGTTAAAATATTCTGATATTCATCATCTGAATGCACAAAAATACTGTTCCGCGTCTAGAAGCAGCAGCCAAAACCACTCCATTGATGGGCAGGGTAACACATCTGTTAGCGCCACTGTGTCAAGGCTGGCTGCGCATGCATATCTGTTTTTTGCAGTGCTGAACATCGCGGAAAACATTGGCGTGGTCACTGAACTGTAGCTTGTAGAAGTGCCACCTGCAATGCCTAATTTTTATTTTCGGTGCTGGTATCGCTCGAGTTTATTTAATTTTCCAGTTTTTTTTTTAGTCTTGTAGGTGATGCTTTATTAAACAAATATTAAAACGAGAAGGAAAGGATTATTTCCGGCCGCGGTATGTTATGTATATCTGGAGCGCCTGAACTGGGGCGGTAGAAATAAAGGGATAGTAAGGAAGCGGTAGGGGAAGCAAGGAAATGAGTGACATGAAAAATGAAACAGGGTGGAGTAAAAACAAAAATGATTGCAAAAAATAATTTGCTTCTGTGTCAGGCATATTGCTTTCGTCGCACCTTTTTTTTCTTAACAATGCTTTGCAGCCTATAGGTGCGTACCTTGTTCCGGATTATTCTCACACTCAGGTATGAATGTGTCACGCACGTCCTCAGTGCCCCAACGGTCAATATACGTGAAACGCACTGGAACAGCAGCTTGCTCATTTGTAATGATGGCATTCTCGAGCTCTAATCACAAGATTCAAATTTCAAATAGTTCAATTCTTATTAACGTGCCGATTTTCCTGTTGCCTAAAGAGTACCCTTGAATTATTCCTCCCAAAAATAATTAATATCAAGCCGAGCGGTTTCTTGTTAAGCACGATAATGCAAATAGCTCACAATTTATGGGATTCCCTACTTCTTCGAGCTTCCTTTACCTTCAGTCTTTTCATCTCTATTCCTACCACCATCCCCTTTTCTTGATTCACGTGACGATCGAGTTATGTACAAAATAAGCTTCATTTTCACTCTTTACATGACAATGTTCCACGCATCGCCCGTCATATACTCCGCACAGAGAACAGGTGAAACTGCCGTAAGTCGCATCACTGCCAGTGGCAACTATATGGTTCTTGTCGCGAGACCTTCATCTGCCATGATTCTCACCAAAGGTGAAGGTACTTTATTTTAAAGAGAAAATCTTTACTATACTGCGTTTCTTACATAGCAGTTAACGAAGCCAAAAGGCTGCGGTAACTGTTCGCACTCCTCATTCACATCGTAATGTAGTGGTTCGAAAATAAAAATAGTAATCGCTTGAAAAGCAAAGTCAGTGTTGTTCGATATTCTAATAGCATGATGAAAGTGTTATATTTTGAAAATAGATGCTTTTTTATTTTTGTAAATAAGAGTGACTTAGTTTTATAGTTATTTCCGGTTCCTCCAGTATGAGGTTTTCGCAGGAAAAGGACGGCGAGGTTCATCAACCTCTTCGTCGCGCTCTCCATGATCTACGGTAGCTTATCATCGTATTCTCACGAAACATCAACTATAGCAGCAAATGCACTAATATACTGCACGACTTGATGCATTCCATGGCCCATTAAACCAAACACATTACCAGACAATCGGAGCTTCCAGACGATGGTGGCCCGAATAATCGACGCCTAACTTTAACCTCTCATCGCACTATAATTCATTCTGAGTAGAGCGAAAAAATTTTCTTTACTGCCGGGAAACTCTAATCACGTCCGTTGTCAACTAACTACGGTTCGTTTGCATTTCGGAAAATAGTAAATAGCATTGTTTTTCGAACTATTATTTTCAGTTGGATTGAAAACCGGCAAGGAAATATAGTTTCCCATTCTAATTTTGCACCTAGTGACCCCTGCATTATTTTTTCTGCAAACCGGACGAAGGGGGTACAAAGTTAAAAAAAAATAAAAAGAACACTTACGCTTAGGGTCGAATCTCTGCCCCTGATAAAACAAGCAATATGATCCAGGCTTCATACCAATGAGCCATGTGCAAAGCGGAGAAAAATTACGTGTTTTTTTTCTTTTCAGTGGACTGCTTCCATGCCTTCGCCTGCCTTGACAACTATGTATGAATTGGAGGATGTATTCTCGGAGCCAATGTCATAGAGGCCGGAAATTTATCTTCAGGAGCAACGCAATGATCCGGCTCCGCGCTTCCTTAGCACGTGCGGGGCGCGGAGCCGGCGGCACTGCCTTCTTCGACTGCTGCTGCAGGTCGCTTTTTCTACTACTTCACACATATGCTGCTGATGCTTCTTCTCCCACAACTGGCAAACTTAATTCGTACCGGAACGTTTCTCCACAAATACACAAAACTGCCTTACCTGATGCTACACAGCCTTCATGTCCACGACCTAATCTCTATATTTGCGACAGCGCTGCCCATTTCGCTGGCTACCTTGGATCTCCCCGTTCAAAATGCCTTCGACATCTTCGTTTCGTCAAGACAAGTCTGTGAGGTCCTTGAGGTTCGCAGACAGCCATGGACGAGTCCCGTGCTGGAATCACTGCTTCAGCTGCGTTTATTCGAATATCGCTGACAGCTATGAAGGAGTTAAGTCAAGAAAACTTTTGTCTGACCATGATTAATGATGAAATGACTCGCTAAACTAGGTTCAGGTCTATGAATTTAACCTGGTTTAGAAATACAGAACAACGCATAACGATTATTTCGCCTCCATAGCAGGGCTTAGCTGAGCTAATGCCGCAGTAAAGTTTTTGTAGCAGTATGCCAGTACAGTTCTCATTTAGGAACCAATTATCCGATCACAGACTGAGGTCACGATCCACTGCGGCTACTTGTCCGCTTCTTCACGTATGCATTTTAACTCATATGCTATGGCACGCACTTCGGAGCCATGGCTTTGTTCCTTGTCTCCGCCTTCCCCGTTACATCTGGGTCAGTGAGAGCTACAGAATTGCCAGCATATGCACACACCTTTTTTCATCTCTCTTAATCGCCTTTGGTACTCAGAGTATCAGCAAGTTGAAACACGATTGACTATGGTCATTGCATCACTCATTCTCTGGGCGCTTGTTGGCAATACGAAGGTGGAAGAGAAATTGAGCCCTCTATTTTTCATTTTTTCAGTAGTGGTTATAGTAAAACATATCGATAAAAGAAAGTTCAAGTTTGATTTATGTTTTTGAAGTCGCGTGCGAATCAGAAGTTCTTGTCATTCACAGCCCCACATAGGTTGGTTACGTCACAGATTTCACAGGAAGACTTTCAAACTGCACATAGCCGCACAAAAATGGCACTGTCCTCAGTCCAAGTTCGGTGCACCACTCCAACAGACAACTTCGTTGTCTGCGTGATATCAGCCAGCTTCGGTTAGCGTGGAATGCGTTGTTTCGCTTCTGAGATACTGTATAACTGCAGCACTAATTCCTTCATTAGGGAAGTCTTCTGAAATTCAAAGTGCCGCTTCTCGCGTACGTCAGTGCAACATACACAGTGTCACTGCAAGTCTGAGGTCCCCGCCTAACACCCCCTTTTCGCACAGTTCACTGGGCAGACGCACACATCTTTTTGAAACAGCTTTGACATATAAAATCCGAGGAGGGTAACACATGCGGAGCACGGCACTCAGTTCACCCAATCACATTCACGTGGCTGAACCATGATGATAAGCACGGTTATTTCGGAAAGGGGCCAGGGGTGTTCGATTCATACACCTTCAACAAGACTGTCGCAGCGATAATACCGACGGTGACGCCCACCGCCATGGTCAACCACCACGTCTTGGAGGAGTATCCACGGAAGGTGAAGAGCTCCACCAGGAACCTCTTGAACTGCGGGTTGTCGTCCACGTTACGGCGGAAGTCGTCCATGCTGCTTCTGAAGTTGGTATTCGCGCACGAAACAAAAGAGCTTTGCCACAGCTTCTAAGCGAGATCACAGTGACTTCATCTTCTTTGCTCCTCTAATATTGCAGCTTTTTAGTGAGGATCACCGAGCCGTCAATTTAGGAGGAATTAGAAAATAAATGCAGGGAAAGCTAGGTATAGTTCAAATAAAAAGTACAAGTTTCTGTCCTGTCCGTCGGCATTATTTCAGTTCTTTTGCGACAATACAGGGTTAGTATTGTGCGTTCGAAGAAGATGAGAATGGTTGCATATTTTCGGGGCCTGTATGCAGTGCAGCAAGCATGATTCCGTTAGGTCAATGGTAGTGTCCCACATGCGGAGAAATATCTGACATGATTCCAATGATATGAAATTCCATAGAGCTGTTACGTCGGGTTCACAACATTTTATTTAACTTCGTCCGGCCCCAGCCGTGACAACACTCAAGAAAAACACACACCGCATTCCACTGCACCGCTGATATATGTGTGACGCCAGTCTCCCCCGCCTGGTTACTAGTCTGGAGCACACTCGCACCACACCGCGGCAGGAACGCGCAACTGCCCCACCGCTAAACTCCGAACACAACACTCCTCCACCCTTAGTTCGGACTCAACAGTCGGCCAGAGCCAGCACAAAGTCCCGCAGATGGGACGGAGCCTTCCGAGCTCGAAGTGAGCGACGTAGGGTTGGTGGCTCAGCAGGGTCACTTTTCTCCCCTGAAGACAGTGGTAGAGGCATAGCCATTGGTACTGTTTGTGGTGTGACAGTATCGTCAGAGGAAGGTTCAGCTGTTGGCTGCTCTTCCACTGGTTGGTCTTCAGGTGGCTCGCTGCTCACTACTTCGGGTGGTGTTCCCTGCATAGGACAAGCTTCTACCGGTGGCCCTCCTTGTGAGGGGCAGACTTCTGGCTGCTGTTCTGTGGGTACTGGTCCTTCACCTATGCAAGGGGTAGCGGCCCGTCGACGGAGCTGGTCCACATGCCGGCGCAACACTCGGCCATCTGGCAGCGTAACTTCGTAGGAGATTGGGCCTGTGGCTCGGGCTACCACAGCAGAGACCCATGGAGGCCCCTGGCCATAGTTGCGTGCAAACACCGGGTCTTCAGGTTGGAATGAACGTGGCATCGGCAGCGTTCCTGTATGCTGGGAAGACCTGTCTGGGGCCCTGTCCGGATGCAACCGGTCCAGCATGGTTAACAGCCGGCGGCCCATCAAAAGTTCGGCTGGTGATCGCCCTGTGCCTGTGTGCGGGGTTACATGTTGCTGTAACATGAAATCTGCTAGCCGCCGTGACCAATTCCCCTGAATAATGCGGGACAGTGCTTCTTTAGTGGTTCGCACCATCCTTTCAGCTTGACCATTTGTGGACGGGTGAAAGGGTGCAGAAGTCACCTGACGAATTAGGTTGGCATCGAGAAACCCCCGAAACTCGGCAGACGTAAACTGAGGCCCGTTGTCAGACACGATAGTGGCTGGAAGGCCATGTGTTGCAAACAGCTTCCGCAGAGCGTTGATCACAGTGAGTGATGTCATCGATGAAACTGGAATGACCTCCAGCCACTTTGAATACGAGTCCACCACGATCAAGAACGTCTGTCCTTGGAACGGCCCTGCAAAGTCAATGTGTAGGCGGGACCATGGTGTCCGCGTCGTCTCCCATGGATGGACTGGTGCTCTGGGCATCTCTGGCCGTGTCTCCTGACATGGAGAGCATCGTCGCACCCATTCCTCAATAGCCGCATCGATTCCCGGCCACCATACATAACTGCGGGCAAGTGCCTTCATCCGAACAATTCCTGGGTGCCCGGCATGCAAGGCTTCAAGAATCCTGGAATGTAACTTCTGCGGAATAACTACACGGTCACCCCACAGTAAACAGCCCTTGTGGGCCGATAGTTCATTTTGCCTGACCACGAATGGTGTGAACTCAGAACTAATGCTGTGCTTTGGTGGCCACCCCTTCCATGCCCAGTTGAGTACACGGGATATTATACGGTCCTTGGCAGAATACGTGGCAATGTGAGCCGCATGGAGTGGGGGTTCTGGAAGAGTGTCCAAGAGCATAATGATCTCAGCTGGGGACGGATCCTCGGGTTGCTGGTTTGTCAGGGGAATTCTGCTGAGGCCGTCCGCGTGGCCCAGCTGTTTTCCAGGCTGGTGAAGGAGAGAGTATTGGTACCCATTCAGAAAAATGGACCAGCGCAGCATCCGAGGGGACAACATCTGCGGCGTCTGGCGGTCTGGTGCAAACAATCCCAGAAGTGGCTTGTGGTCCGTGTGGATCTGAAACGGCCGGCCATATACATAGTCGTGGAACTTTTTTACGCCTGCAACTACTGCAAGTGCCTCTTTATCAATCTGAGCATAATTCCGCTCAGTTGTAGACAGCGCCCTTGAGTAGAATGCAATTGGTGCTTCTCTGCCATCTGGCATTTTGTGACTTAGCACAGCCCCTATTCCATATGGTGAGGCATCACAAGCCAGAATGAGTGGTTTGTTCTCATCAAAATGCACCAAGACCTGGTTGGATGACAGGAGGTGCTTCACATTACCAAACGCTCTCTGCTGTGTGTGACCCCAGACCCAGGGCGCATTTTTGTTCAAGAGCCGATGCAGTGGTTCTGCGACAGTTGCCTTATGGGGCAGAAATGCATGATAAAAGTTGAGGAGCCCCAGGAATGCCTGTAGCTCTGTCTTGCCTGCAGGACGTGGTGCCTTCACAATCGCTTGAGTCTTCTCCGGCATTGGATGAATTCCCTCGGCGTCGACTCTAAACCCCAAAAAATCTACTTCAGCCACCCCAAGCTGGCATTTCTCTTTCTTGACCTTAAGCCCCACATCTTGGAACCTTCTGAGAACTTCACGAAGACGACTGAGCAGCTCTTCTTCCGAGGTTCCGGCAACAATGACATCATCAAAGTAAGCAACAACCCCAGGTACTCCCCGTAGAAGGTTTTCCATGAGACTCTGGAAAATGCCGGGTGCGGTGCTGACCCCAAATTGAAGTCTGTGGACACGGAAAGCTCCCCGGTGAGTTACGATAGTCTGCGCTTCCGCCGCTTCCTTGGTCACTGGCAGTTGCTGGTAAGCCTGAGCCAAATCGAGTTTAGCAAACACAGTTGCACCGGAGAGGGACGACAGCACATGGCTCACCACTGGTACTGGATATGCATGTTGCTGCAATGCTTTGTTTATTGTGCACTTGTAGTCTGCACAGATACGGATGTCCCCATTAGCCTTCAAAGGAGTGACGATAGGTGTTTCCCATCTTGCATGATCAACTGGCTCCAGGACCCCTTGCTGAATGAGCTTGTCCAGCTCTGCATCGATTTTTGGACGAAGTGCAAAAGGTACTCTGCGTGCCCTCAGTCGGATTGGCTCAACCTTGGCATTGAGTGCAAACTGCACAGGTGGCCCTTTGTAACACCCCAGTGCTCCATCAAACACTGAACTGAACTCCTGGAATATGTCAGCACTCAAGTGGAATGGCTGGTTGATATGCTGCACTCCTGTAATGTTGATACCCAATGCTGGGAACCAGTCCAGTCCAAGCAGACTTGGACGCTCACCCTTGACAATGATAAGACGTAACAGGCCATCGAAATCCTTAAACTTCACTCTGAACGTGCCATACCCATGCACGGCTATGCGATTGGCCTGGTAATCCTTCATCATGATATCCAGTGGTTTCAGCAATGGCAAACGGCCGCTCGGGAAAATCCGCCTGGCTGTGGCTTCAGATACGAGTGAAAAAGTTGACCCCGAATCCACCTCCATTCGGCATGGATTACCTTCAATTTCGACCACCACATGTACCTTCTTCAGGGCGGGTGCAGGCACATCGTGTATAGCGGTCGCAGTTTGGTCGTCGCAGTAGGAAATATTCGCGCGAGGCGTCCTGCTGTCAGTCTCGGAGTTCTGGCGGTAGTTCCTTGGCTTCCGCGAACGGCAGACCCTCAATATGTGACCAATTTTTCCGCAGCCCCTACACTGGGCGTTCCTGAAACGGCACAGACGACGTTCGTGGGGGCCGCCGCAACCAGCACAGGTGACGCCCCCTGTTCCTTCTGGGTCCGTCCGCTGGGCAGGAATGTTCCGTAGACGCAAGACATCTTCGGTTGCGTCTTGCTCATTATCGACGTCCGAGCTCGTTCCCTGATGTACTGGCTCGATGCGCGGCGTGGTTAGACCTGGACGGACGCCGCGGTTAGCTTCCCGGTCGATGGCCTCGGCAGCGGTTGCCTCCTCCACAGCACTAGCGAGGGTCACTTCTTTCTTGGCCAAAAGTTGTCGCTTTACCTTGTCGTTCCGCAACCCGAAAACAAAACGGTCTCGAAGCGCGATGTCCAGGGTGGTGAAATTACAATGCTGCGCCGTGGTTCGAAGGGCAGCAAGGTAGGCGGCCACCGGCTCTCCCTGTACCTGGTCGCGTCGGTGGAACTCGTATCGCCTTGCGAGCTCCGGCGGCCTCGGGGCCAGGTGCTCCCTGAGCACGGCGAGTATTGTTTCGAACGGGGTATCTCCGAGCTGGGCCGGCGCGACGAGCGCTTTCACCAACTGAAAAGTGGCGGAGCCGCAACGACTAAGGAACGTGGACCGCTTTTTCCCGCCGTCTGTTATACCTTGCGCATCCAGGAAGAACTCGAAACGCTGTGCATAATCTTCCCAGTCCTCGGGGCGGGACAAGTCGAAAACTTCAATGTAGCCCTCGCTGGCGGTGGCGGCCATGCTGCACAGGTGGGCGTCCGCGATGTCAACTTCCCTTAGCCGCAGCAGAAACGACGTCGACCCAGAATCCCATCCTCGTCGCCAATGTTACGTCGGGTTCACAACATTTTATTTAACTTCCTCCGGCCCCAGCCGTGACAACACTCAAGAAAAACACACACCGCATTCCACTGCACCGCTGATATATGTGTGACGCCAGTCTCCCCCGCCTGGTTACTAGTCTGGAGCACACTCGCACCACACCGCGGCAGGAACGCGCAACTGCCCCACCGCTAAACTCCGAACACAACAGAGCATATAGAGACATAAAACTCTCGCCCTCGCACGCAGCCAAGCGGAGTGGGAGACTGAGCTTTCCCACACCAGTCTCTCTCAGCAGTGAAAGCTCCTCCCTAAGGCCCGGGAAGCAGCCTAAACCATTAGATTTCTGGGCTGAGGAAAACTACCCAAGCAGTTCCGTGAACCAGTTAAAGTTTAATTTCTCCATTTATTTTCAAAGCAGCATTACCTATCCTATCGAGAAAAAGCAATATCAAAAAGTATGTTAAAACTAATCACACAATTAAAGCCCACTACTCTTCTGCTTCTTTGGTGAAGATGCGGGAAAAATGAAAGGCTTTATTAGTGCCCTTACTGCTTTTTTGGCGCACCCGTAAAGTATTCTGTTATTCTGTTTATTGGAGGTGCCTTTCGTCCTACTTTGTTTGTAAACGTTTGTAAACATTTTATGCAAATATAGCTCTCGATCTGTACTGGATCGGAATATCTATAAGTAAAGGTTTAAAAAAAGCTATTGCCCAGAGTTGAGCACTATATATTTCAAAACTAAAACATCGCTTAGAATAAATATTGTGGAATTGTCTTCTGTTCTCTTAAGTACTATATAAAGCAATTGGAAAACTACTAACATAATTTTGGGAATATGTTCTCCTTTGAGTTGCGTAGTGAATTTTGGATAGCATCAAAAAAGGGTAAAAACATTCGGGAGGCGACAAAAAATATTTGGACGGGACAACTCTCACGCATTAATATTACATTCCTCTTTATCTTTATAATATCGGTATTCTATTCTTTAAGATTCGTCACCATCGGCTCCCATTAAGCATTTTTCCTCCCTGTACGATCAAAGACAATAGCGTTACACGGTTCGCTCTACGTAATAATTTTCTACTACCTAAGGTCAGTACTAACTACGGCAAACAAGGCCTTCAATTTTTGTCATATCATTTTTTAATTCTTTGAATTTCTACATTAAGCAAACTAATACACTTTCTTTGTTCAACTTGAAATTACAAATTTTCTTCTTAATTTGTGATTTCTTTATTTATATTTTGTGTCGCGGAATTCTTAAGCGTTTTTGTACTTTTTCTGTATTCTATTTTTGCATCTAAATCTGTCGGCATTGCACTCTTTACTATGTATTTCGTTATTTATTTTCAGTGTTGCTAATATCATTCTTTATGTTGACTATCGAAATCTATCGAAATGCAATGAAGCAAAGGATCAAGCAGGGTTTCGGAAACAGTACTCTACTATCGATCATATCCATACCATCAATCAGGTTGAAACCTCGGCGGTGATGCAGGCATTGCGAAATCAGGGGGTAGAAGAGCCGTACGTGAAAGTGCTGAAAGATATATATAGTGGCTGCACAGCAACCATAGTTCTGCATAAAGAAAGTAACAAAATTCCCATAATGAAAGGTGTTAGGCAAGGAGACACAATCTCCCCAGTTCTATTCACAGCTTGTTTAGAGGAAGTATTCAGAGACTTGGAATGGGAGCAGTTAGGGATAAGGGTAGATGGAGAATACCTCAGTAATCTGCGATTTGCTGATGACATTGCCTTGCTAAGCAACTCGGGGGATGAACTGCAAATAATGATGATGACCTAGACAGAAAAAGTAGAAAGGTATGCTTGAAAATCAATATGCAGAAGACTAAGGTAATGTTCAACAGCCTCGGGAAGGAACAGCAGTTTACATTAGGTAGCGAAATATTGGAAGTAGTAGGCGAATTTGTCTACTTAGGACAGGTAGTAACCGCAGATCCGGACCATGAAAAGGAAATAACAAGAAGAATAAGATTGGGATGGAGGGCATTTGGCAAGCACTCGCAGATTATGACTAGCAGCTTACCGGTATCGCTCAAGAGGAAAGTATACAACAGTTGCATCTTGCCTGTACTCACCTATGGGGCTGAAACGTGGAGACTAACCAAGAGAGTTCTACTTAAGTTGAGGACAACCCAGAGGGCTATGGAACGAAAAATGGTAGGGGTAACATTAAGGGATAGAAAGCGTGCAGAGTGGGTCAGAGAAATAACTCAAGTTACCGACATTCTAGTGGAAATTAAGAAGAAGAAATCGACATGGGCAGGACATGTAGTGCGAAGAGAGGATAACCGATAGTCGCTGATGGTAACAAACTGGATTTCAAGGGAAGGAAAGCGTAGCAGAGGGCGGCAGAAAGTTAGGTGGGCGGATGAAATTAAGAAGTTCGCAGGGGTCAAGTGGATGCAGCTAGCACAGAACCGGGTTAAGTAGAGAAATATGGGAGAGGCCTTCTCCCTGCAGTGGGTATATTCAGGCTGATGATGATGATGATGATGATGATGATCGAAATCTATTACCATAGGAGGTCCCACCTGCGATCTTATACCATGGGACCTCTCGCTGTATATTCTTGTACCTTGTTTTTTATTCGAAACTATAATTTCAACTTCAACTTCAATGTAAGGATTCGCCACCTTCCGTGGCTTGTGTTACCTTTTATTTTGTGTTCAGAGACAGTTCTGCGCAGAAATCACCATATAACTCGCTAACAAGCAACCGATAAGGAGAAAGAAGAGGTTACAGGAATCTACCGTTGGAGAAATCAGAATTACGCGTGTGGGCTTTTAGTTTGAAGAAATATGGTCAAAGTACTACTGGCGCTTAATATAAATGGCTCATTTAAAAGCCTCCCTGTTGGCTTGAAAGCAGGATGAACGGAGGCCACCAGCTCCACTTCGGTACAAATGTATTGCCATGAAAGAGACTTTTCGCTTAATACTGAAGTGCAATCTTTCAGCTCCCTGGATGTCTTTGGATACCGCGCACCTGTTAAGAAACCCAATTAGCGTCATAGAATTTATGCTTTTGGGAGAAAAAAATCTGCGCGGAAAATTCCCTGCATAATCCCTACATATTTTACGTCCGTTGCTTTTACTCCCGTCGCTTCAATCATTCGGTTCTCGCCTCGTCAGCACCCTTCATACAGCGCTTGATTATCCGGTAATTTCCGTGCGGCTTACTTTGTCTACCTATGGTGGCCTCCTTTCCAGACAAATCAAGAGGGCTGCAATTTGCGTGCCGGAAGGAAA
Organism: Amblyomma maculatum; assembly: GCF_055883805.1. Classification (NCBI taxonomy): domain Eukaryota; kingdom Metazoa; phylum Arthropoda; class Arachnida; order Ixodida; family Ixodidae; genus Amblyomma; species Amblyomma maculatum. The sequence continues at coordinate 29,994,460 of NC_139350.1, read as the reverse complement.
CGTGTCTTGCATCGGCGTCGTCAATGCCCGTCAGCAAGTGCGGTCGATCACCTTGTAGGCCTTAACAATTACTGTCATCATTTTCATATGATTGGCTGCGCAAGTGGACACATCCTTTGCCAAGGTAGGACTATTTTTAATGGCCTGCAGAGCGCTTGACATTTTCTGTGCCGCTGCGGCGTTCATCCTAGGCGGCGAGGCTCCCCTTGGCCTCCACCAGGGATCCTCTACATGGCTGCAAAATACGATCACCGGCTAAAACCCGGCCTCCATAGAAGTCGTACGCATGGACGCGGTGCAAACTGAGGACCTTCTGCACATTGAAGGAGACATATATTTCGAACACACCGTCTGAATATGCCTACGCAAAAACAATGCGAAGGCTCCTAACGTCAACGGCACTGCCCCAAAGCAAAAGGTGGCTGCCAACTTCATGGACGTTACTCAGAGGTTAGCTGCTCGCGTTACCTTGAATGGCGGAGTTCACAAAACCCAGTGGCACCCACAGCAGACGTGTCGGCTGGGAGGGAACCGCAGTCAGTGTATTCTTCTATCGGGGGCATCACGCACTCACAGTGACCCTGAAGCCACGCTGGACCCTAGAAATGAAGACCTCTTTCACTCCAGGTCAAGCTGGTGTTGCTATGCTCAGCGCCATTCTTGAATGCGGGGAGGTGGAGTTGCTAATATGGCCCATGTGGGAAACATATGCTGGTGTGTGGACTCAATTCAGAGGAAGCCACCCGCAACTTGCCGGGGAAGTGCTGTTGGTGGTGGAAGGCTAGCAGTTGACCTCCCGGGGCCACCTCAAGGCGTCGGGTGACATCTGCACGGAGCCAGTCAAGTTGACCGCCGGAAAACATCAGCCAGAAACGTTGAGGTAGCCACTCAGAGACATCCTTCCCGTTAGAAAGCTGAGCGCGGTCCCTACGTCGCAGTCGTCACCTTGAATGGGAAGAAAGTGCCGCGCCAAATTCTCTACAGTAACCAAGTATTTGCTCACAGAGGCGCTGCGAGCAGTTCGGCTGTCAAATGACTACCTTTCCAGAGGGCTCTCTAGAACATGAACAAAATGCACACTGCCTCATCTTCGGAGGCAGGCACCTCACTACTGCCCCAGGATGCGCCAGCTTTGAGTGCTAGGCTAAAAGATTTTCATCACCGTAAATTTATTCGCAAATAAACTCTTGGTGATTGCTGGGAACGGGGTGCAAGCTGGCGGAGCACATCTCCACTCTGCACATCACGTTGCTTACAGATCCAGGATGTCCCACACGTATGGCGAACTCCGGGACCCACGACAACGTGCCCTAACATTTATTTTGTCAAACATGTTAAGGGCGGCATTATGGAGAATATTGTCGACTCCCTCAGAAGCGACCACTGCCTATTTAGAATCTAACTTCCGGCGAGGACAGCACGCAAGAAGTGGGTCAGGCCAAACGCCCACATTGGCATATTTTCCGAACGCCTGAAATTACACCCATACTGTCACCCCGCGGCTATGCGGAGGGGGAAAAAAAGTCTACACTATACAATGCCGACGTATGACAATACTACAATCTACTGAGCTCATTGCCCCAGTGGCAATGACGTCTTGTACTTGTGGAAGGATGTCGAAACCTCAGCCGTCGGTGAAAGCAAGCGGACCAATTGGAAAAATAAGGAGCGTATCGTAAAGCTAACAAAGCAGGCTTAGCATTTGCTATCCAGCTCGCTTATTCAAATTGGATAGAGTTTTGCAATTTAGTAGTCTATCAGATGATCTCGAGCGGAAGTTGGCCTCTTTTTCGCAGTCTCATTGACCCCTCTCAAACGAGTGGGGGGGTTAAGACTCAATGACAGCTCCAGTGAGCATTGCATGGCTATCAAGGCTCGATGGCACAGCTAGTGGGTACCTTGAGTGACCGGTGCCTCTGCACGCATAGCAGACACGGTCGGGCCCAGGTATGTGCGTTTAGTTAAGCCCAGTGAGAATATAAACGCCCCTATTGCGCTGTATGAGACTAAGGCGGCACAGGCAAAAATGCGCAGGTTTTATGGCTCGCGGCTGGGATTGCCGAATAATAATTATCTGATGGAGAATCTTTATAACTCAGCCTACCTACACCTAATGGACTACATGAAGCAGATCAGAAGGGCGTCCCCTTTCTTCAGGCTAGAATACACCTTCGACCACATTAACACCGAAACCAGGCAATCCAGTGATCACGGACAACCTGCGCCCATACCACTGACCTCGTGTGTGGGCATACTTATAGAGATGAGGTTCGAGGACCGCTTGTCTCCATACATAGAGGGAGTAGGCCACTTCCCTTAATCTGTATTTATTTTCCGCCCACATAACTAGCCTGAGAACATCCTTCTCCAACTACACCACGGCACACAGACCTACAGCTATGCATCGTAACGACAATGCCACTGTAGTTCATGAACTTTCATGGCAGTAATTGAACTATAGTAGAGAAATTACTGTTATATAACTTATTTTTCGGTCAATTGTAATGTAATAGGTTACTTTTTCGAAGCAATATCTCACCAAAAGCAACTAGTTTTTTTTCGAAATTACTTTCTGTTAAGTGCACCACTCCGCTTTAAATAACAACGCAGTAGAGCGCCGAGAAAACAGGAACGACGTGTGGCAAGCCAGGGCCAGGTTAAAGGTAAGCTGAAACGTTTTTCGCAAAAAAAAAAAGTTTTGTGCAGAATTTTAAAGTTTTTGTCCGCTGAACAAGACTATCATACTTAAAAATGACAGAAATGAACGCAAGCGGCAGTGTTTACAAGAAAACGAGCACCAGCGGCTCCGCCCTCATAGCAAACGCCGTTGTCGTCCGTGATTGGCCGGGCCCATCATGACGTCAAGTTCGGGTATGCCAGGTCGGCGGTGTTGCTGCGTGGACGTGGCTTCAGGTGACTTAATAGCTTGATTAAAATGTTGTTTTTTATTCGAACAATGTAAAACACTTCGGACACTTACGATACGCGTTCGAGCAACCAGCTGTTGCAAAAAGCGGCTCTACGAAGGAGATGTCGAGTACGTCGACAACAAAGGCGAAGTCAGCGCCTTTGTGCGAGTGGGAAATCGGCCCCGAAAGCGAAAAGCGCACAAGCTGGGCCGCTTTATAGCAACAAATGGAATAATCGTTGCATGGGATGCAATCCTAGTCCTCACCTTATTTATACAACCTTTCAGTATTGCCCGACGGCACAACGACAAACGGACGCGTACTGTAACTGCCCGTCCCGTCTTTGCAGCTTAGTTTGTGCGGGGCACACTTTAAGGCAACGCTGATAATGGTCCGGCTTAAGCCGCATCATGAAATCAGACAAGTTCTCAGCACCTGCAGCATAGAGAAAGGGATTGTGTAAAGAGCGGACACTCGGTGAAATCTGGCCCCATTAAATGACGCATGACTGATAACGCTAGTAACAGCTTCACGCACGACGAACAATCTCTTTCTCTATGCGACGAAATGGATGGCGTCCCCAGCATTTGTCGCGCCGAGCGCGCGGGTGCTGCCGGCGCAGACCGAAGCAGACGGCGGAAGCGCGGATTTGTAACGCCGTCTGCGCGGGCTGCGTGTTCGCGAGATCTGACCACGGCTTCCTTGGCCTTCGAAGCGGAACTACTGCAGTTTGTCAGGACGGCAACGTGAGGAACGTTATTTTGGTTTAAAACGTTGCATTTCGAGCAGTTTATGCTGACCGCGCCGGCCGGTTTCTTGAATTGCGCAGCTCGTGAATAGGCGCCGGTGCACGAGTCATGGGTCGGGCGGTTCGTGACAACCTGGCAGCTTCCAGCAAAGGCAAGGTGAGATATTTTTTTCTGTTTGCAAACTCTGCATTTCAAGCAGTTTTAGCTGAGTACTCTGGCTGGCGCGGTTGGGAAGAGAAGGCCTATATATGCTCGGTAATGGCGCAACAAGGGCTCGCCGGTTACTGCGCAGTTAAGAGCGAACCCACACCTGGCGTTCTTAGCTTGGTTGGCCTAGTGGTTACTTTTGCGTGGTTTCTCGTTGAGTCTTCTGTGTTGGGGTGTTTTTTTATTACCTTCACCAGTGCGCACTCTGGTTTAGGTGATGTGTTGGCTAGGTGAAATCTGAACAACGAAAGTAGGCTAATGTGTTAAAGACGAGCGTTTTCGCGTTGTGTGTACTACACACGGGGCCGTTATTGTTAAGACGATAGAAAAAAAAGGTACCGCACAACATATGGAGAACCAGAAACTTGTGTGTCGAGGATCGTCATCTGCACCGAAAAACCCGCGGGGAATGTGCTTAAAGAAAAGGCGATAGAAAAGGAAACACCGAGGTGCTTCTAAACAGCGTGATACTAAACAAGTGGCGCGCCGATAATTCGGTCTTCTCCGTTATGAAAACATGCATTGCACCCGCACATTTATTTTCAGTGCAACTAACGCGCACTGGTATCCCCTGTGTTGTTGCCGCCAGGTATCAAATATTTTTATTGAATGAAACGCGTAGTCGGCTGTCAATGCAGTTTTTAAAACCCAAGACTCACATCGCGAAATGAAGCAATGCTTGGAAATTAGTAATAGGAGTCTTCGCCGTGTAGCTTGATTTGTGTATTTTACGTGTGTATGCAGGCGAGGTTCGATAAATCAATGACCAATATTCGTAACTTTATTCCTTTACAGATTTCTCGCCTTTAATATGTTTACACAGTGTCAGTAACTGGTGTATCACGATGACATATATTTCCACTGTAAAGTTTCCAGCTGATGCCAGGATTCGGCAGTCCCTGCTGTGTGCCCTGGTGAGACGATTGAAGCATACGTGCAAGAGGTCCGGACCAATATCCCGCATTCCACGAGTCGATATGTTTGAGCTTTCACATGCGGCTTGCCATTTCACATGATTTAATATGCACATCAGGTATTTCGACAACGATATAATTGTTACCATAAAAGATGTGTTCATAGGCATGAAATAAATGTCCCAATTTTTTTCTTGAAATATTAATATCAGTACATATTTTCACATTCCAACAAATTGACCCTCTGACGACATTGCAAGCTAAGCTTGATTGGTTTCTATTTAACGTCCCAAAGAGACCCAGGCTATAAAGACGCGCATAATAGAGGAACCATTCTTATATTGACCCTTGTGAGCATTCTGGATATGAATTTGACGAGTGCTAGTTACATTGTCATTGTAAATGAATACAAGGCACTTTGTATCATGAGTCAATGTTTTCCAGCTTATTTCGGGCTTACAGAATATTTGTGATTGGAAACCCTTCAATCTTTCTGCAAAAGGTAATCCTGAGGATGAAAGACGTGACCATCTGCTGGAATTTTGCTGCCAAGGTCGTATTGAAAAAGCGCATGATTGTATGGGGAAGGTTGCGGATTTAAGCTGAAAGTAATGTGTCTATAGCATAATACCCAAGACTACTTGAAGTATATTTGTTTGAAATCTGTGTTTAAAATAAAGTACAGGGTATTGTGAGGGAGCCGCGAATGTATTTTAGCATAGTGTATGTCTATTTTCTTGTGGATCATTTGGCATACTTTGTATATCTGCATGCAGTGCTACATTTGTCTATACCTATGCATTGTTTCTTGGCTTGTGTAATTTCTTTTTGCTTTTTTATAATTTACACGTGGGCTAATGAATTCTACGTTTTGTCACTCTTCCTGGTTGCTTTCGTGCAGCAAACTGCGACAGAATTGTATCTATTTTGTTATTGTATGAAGCAAAATAAATGTTCCTTTCACAGATGCTCCTGGCATCTTTCCAGCAATACTGCTGTTTGGCAAAGGCTTTGACGCAGCTGCTTTGATGGCCAATCAGCAGTAATTCGGACCTAATTTTATATTTCATTGCTGAAAATAAATATAAAAATAATACCACACCGTACAGAATGGAAATAATGTGCCAAGAGGGCGCAGCAGTAGGGCAAGCGCTTGATAACATTCAAACGGTGCGCCTTTAACTAAAGCGGATGTGCGTCAAGCATCAGCCGCATGGTGCGCTACAGTCAATTGGGCCACTGGGCCCTATGGAAGTGTCCGCTCTCTACCCTCCTTTCTCTATGCCTACAGCGCCAGATAAGCAAGCTTGCCGCAATTGTGTGGCAGCGAGCGCAGCGGATGGGTGCTCTGGCCACGCGCACTCTCTGGTCGTCGCTAGGCCTATTTTATTTCTCATCGGTGCAACAGCAGACGACGCTTGAGGGGTGGAGCAGCGCTGCACTAAACTTGCTACTCATAGAACATGGCAATGTAAATCACGTTGTTACCCAATGAAATAAGGATATTATTTTATTACGGATGCCGCCCAAACAGAGCAACTAATGTATGCAAGATCGGATGAGTCGCGACGCACAGGCGACTGCCGCTCGTTGTGAAGAGAAACTTTCTTGTGTCGCAGTAGTCACTCCTACCAGCATCTTGGTACGGGTCGGTGACTCAATCAGGGCTATTTATTGCCATTCCGTTATCCCTGGGCTTATTACTTAAGTAACAAGAAATTTGAGCACGCTTTGTTGACGCTGGCGCAGGGGATCCACGGACAGCTTTCGGAAGGAGTGGCCGGCGCGGAATGTGGAGGCAGTGCTGCGATCAGACGGTGCTTGAGCGCGCTTTTGCGGCGTGAGCAGCACGGAATTGTAAACGTTTCTACAGGTTATGCATTTCATTTCCTGTATCTAATTGGTAGTTACTGACGCAGTAATGAACTGCGGCGAGATTTTCATTTCTCACATATAACAAAAAATAACAACACTACATTTTTTACTACATTTACAGTAGCACGAATGCGTCGAGCTGATGTGTATTCCCGTCAACAGAGCTATCTATACCAGAAAAAGAGAAGGCGAGCCAGCACAGAGCGAACCTGCTATTCGTAGGTCATGCTTTGCAGGTTAGGTGGAGCACGGATTTGCTACTTGTCGGCTCGCGTTTTCAATGAGCTCGACAAGAATACTCGTAATCCCAGCTCATTCATGCTGCTCCCATAAAGAAATATAAAATTCTACCCAAACTGTGATGCTCTAAAGCGCTTTCTTATGATTGTACATACAAGTGATCAGGCATCTTGTAAAACTGCAACGCACGCTCGTGCTGTGCTCTGAACATCGTCGCCTTCATAAAGTTCAATCTGCGGTGATCTTTCATTAAACCTAGGTAAATACGCTATAAGAAGCATACACGCTGCAACGCCGCCCGGCGTAAGATGGTGAATCTCAGACCGAGATGTGTCCTGCATGACAAGAACAGCCGTCAAGATTGGTATGCTGCCATCTTGTGGCACGGATTACAAGAGGGGCGCTTTGTATAGGTACAGCCAGGTTGAGCCAAGAGCAATATTGCTTTTTTAGGTAGAATGTGTGTTGTTTTTAAGATCATACCTTTGCAAATAATACTCGAGGACCATATTTACTCTGTGTTCAGCGAGCTTCTCGCCTTCGATATATTTGCAAATACGCTAATTTGTTACACATGCTGCGCGAAAAAAAAATATTTCAGTCGTTTTCCTTCTGATTTAATGGTTCGGATAATCGCACTCTTATTTCCAGAAGAAGCGATTCAAGCTGCATCGATCAAAAAGCTCTGAATTGAAGAGAAATAACGCTTTACACTCACATCATGCTAGCTTATTGAACTTTGTCCTACGAGGCACGGTTGTTGATTACCCAGGAACGGTTGGGGCTGCAAGTGCCTTTTTGAGAGCTAAATGTCCTATGCCTCAAGCAGCATTCTGCCCGTATTTGACTTTGTCTCCAGCATAATGGCTCTGTCAATGCCTTGCATGCATTGCAGAGCTGAGCAAGCACGTTCGCTATTTTCATTTTTCTGGTGGCAGCTGTGTACTGCTTACCCTTCCATAAAATTGTTTCTTCACCAAGGTATCACGCCTGGTACTTAAAGCATGATTTTGGTACAATACGTCTTGGGCACGTTTTTCCCGACCATGATTTTTCGGGCGGGGCGGGAGGCCCGAGGCGAAAGTCATCGGCTAGGGCGTATTGTTTGCCGCCCTTCCTTTCCAGGAATATGCAAACCGAGTTTTCGCTGAGGGCCTTGTAGTTTCTGCTAATCATGACACACACTACTTTTCAAAATGCCTTAATCTAACCGATGCAATTTTTAATGCCAAACCTACGCTCCCCACAAGGAAAGCGCTGCATCGTTTGTGGGGGCATCTGGTACGGATACATGCTGTGAAAATCCCGATGGTCATTCGTGTGGAAATAACATGCTATGATGACATTCACAAAGCCGCAGAGATCTGCGATCAGCACATATCGCAGCGAAGGGGCAGCATCGGTAGCTTCCCCGGTCATTAAAACATCGTCACGCGGCGTCTTCGCCAATCACAGGCGGCGACGCGACCCGCAGTGAGCCCCGTCGCGGGGTCTGCGTATTACAGCTGAAAAAAGGCTATTTCTCCTTTGTTTCTGCCTAATTTCAGTCTGATAATTGAGTTCGCAGCATGAAAAACTGTTGGTTTCTGCTCAAAGCCTATTTTTTGCAAAACGTTTCTTTTCTACGCCATTGCCGCAAAGGTCGTCGATAACGATGGCCGACAGAGTTACTTTTCGCTTAGCCTCAGTCGACTTAGTTCGGAGTATTTCACTTTTGATGCCAAAATTAGGGCTCCATTTGCTGTACAAAATTATATTGTTTGCTATATTAATTTGCGTTTTTGATAGATGCAGTTAGCTCCAAAAATTCGCATATGTAATGGAGAGAACATTATGATTTGTGAAATAAAATTTGCTGTGGCGAGAATTTACGAGCCTCAAGGCTCTTCTGCGGGACCTTTCTTTTTAGGTCTGTTTTCCCAAACAAATCACTCTCGCTATATTTAATAGAATCGGAGCGTACACATACGCGGTGTTGTGTTATTGCTTCGCACTCTTGATCAATCAATATTCGATCGCATATAATACGGTTAGCTCCAACTTTTTGTAAGGAATCGGTTTCTGCACGAAGCTTTCATATTTTTGCTTGCAATGTCCATCTGATCTTAAATTCTGCTTTCAGAGTGAGCACCAATTGCAATTACGCTATCCATCCTCCCGGCGACTGCAATACAATTCCTTGAGTATCATCAGCGTCGCTGGCGTGATGCAGCATGGAGAGAAAGAAAACAAGCCTTTAGCCACTTTAAAAGCTGTGTGGAGCAGTAACAAGTGATGCTTATATAAGCCAGTCATACATCACTTCAGCTTATATATGTTCTGCTTTTTATTGGCAGCGCTTAGCACCTTCCATTAGTGCTTCTTTTCTTCATGAAAGCGTAACAGCTCCACAATGCCTCTTAGCAATCGAGCTGGCTCAGTGTATCTCTTTTCCACATAACTACGCAACACTTATTTGTCACTGGACCTTGTGAGACCGTGGTGGTCCTTTCCAACCGTTTCAGCGCGCACGCCTGAGAAAACGGCGCAGATGAGAAGACAAAGCGTCTTCGTGATCATGCGCAATTCCGGCCATCGCACCGCCTCTCCTCGCTCTCGTCGACACTAGTGAAACGGCGCGCTGACTGAGGCATGGTTCTCACCGCATATGCCTGGTCCCGCGTTCTTGAAGAGGCCAAGCGTTCAGCCCATAGACATTTTTCGGCTTTTCTAGAGAACCAGAAGGTGAAGCGTAGGTTTGCCTGTGCTAGGTTGTCTCCGCTCCTCTTCTGCGTACTGAGAATTCGGCGGCGGTTATTTGAGAACCAGCCGCGCGGCGATCAGCGTTTATGGTCTCCAACAAAGCTACGATAGTGGTAGCAAGGCAGGCCCCGGCTTAGACTGGTCGTAAAGGGAGCAACGAGCTCATGTTGCAGTTAGCGGGCCCGCTCGCGGAGTAGTGCTAATTTTTGTTGTCTTTTGTCAAAATGTAGTCGCCTATCTGTTTTTGGAAATAAGTTTTCTATACTTTTTGTTTTCATTATATAAATTTAAAATTTGTCTTGCTTTTTAAAGTTCATCGTCATTTGTATCAGGGTGTGTGTGTGTGTGTGTGTGTGTGTGTGTGTGTGTGTGTGTGTGTGTGTGTGTGTGTGTGTGTGTGTGTGTGTGTGTGTGTGTGTGTGTGTGTGTGTGTGTGTGTGTGTGTGTGTGTGTGTGTGTGTGTGTGTGTGTGTGTGTGTGTGTGTGTGTGTGTGTGTGTGTGTGTGTGTGTGTGTGTGTGTGTGTGTGTGTGTGTGTGTGTGTGTGTGTGTGTGTGTGTGTGTGTGTGTGTGTGTGAACTACACTTTGCCCTCCAGATCGCCGAGCACTTTGGACAGGGGCTGAAGAACTCAAGAAGTATCCAAGATAATCAACCAACCTGGACTTTGCTGATCTCTTCACGTGTTTTTATGATCGTAAATTCCATTCTACGCGTGAACTTTGCCATGCGCCTGAAATATATTGCATCAACGGATCCCAGCATTTTGTTCCCACTTATTGTCTACGGTATCCCGACGTTTGATATGGCTTACTGTCGAAGCGGAAAGCCCTCCACTTTTTGCATTTGCGGAAATAAATCAGGAATGCAACCTGCGACATGTTTACTAAATTCGCAGGCGCATTACTTTATTATGGAGCACAAGAAGCCACTTTTTTCAAAGAAAAGAATTTGCCTTCATGCTTACGGTACTACGAACTTCCCATATTTCGATCAATGCTCTTGTGCAGTGCTGGCTTATAATGGCAAAACGCATACACGAGGAACATTTCTGGTGTAAAAATCGCTGTAAAAAAGGATTAAGCTTTAAGGTGTTTATTGGAACACATGTACGGTAGGCATTGTTCGAAAACCAAGCGAATGGGTATCGCTCAAACCAGCTCTGCAGCATTAACATGGCTCCGGCTCCAATTCGTCGAGCTCCTCGAGTTTTCGCGTGAGCTGCTGTCGGTCGGAATTATTACAATATCAACGCGGCAAAAAGGTGCCATACTGGCGACTGATGGTGAGGAAAGGGTAGGTGGATCATAATAGGGCTTGAGACGTTCGACGTGTGCACTTTCTCGGCCGCGGCGTCGACGGTCTGGAGATGGGTCCAAGGGCCCTATGACATAATTCGCGGAGAAGGCTGTTTGAGAATGCGGTAAGGTCCGTGGTAACGCGACGGAAGTTTAGATGAGAGGCCGGCAGAGGAGGAAGGCAACCAGAGCCAAAAAAGTGCACTGGAGTATTATGAGGGCGTTTGATTTGTTTTATCCTAATTATTCTTCTGGTGAGCCTGGTTCTCCATTGTGAAGGAGCCCGTAAAATGTCAGCTTTCTTCGGCAAATGTGTGCGCTTCAGACAGAAGAGTGGTCTCTGAAGCTTCGAGGCAGTAGGGCAGGATGGTATCCACTGTGGACGCGGTTTCACGACCGTATAAAAGAAAAAACGGGGGAAACAAAGTTTGGTATGCGTAGTCGTATTATAAGCGTACAGCCTTCGTCAAAAATATACGGCCCAAAGGGTTTGCTTCTGAGCACTCTAAGCCCCAGAAAGCAATACTGAAATATATAGATAGGCATAGAGAAGAATGGGGACTAGAGTTTCCGTCTACTAGATTTCCGACGGTGCAGATGCATACTGAGCCCCGTTACGGGGCTTAGAAGCAAAACCCTTGGGCTGTATATTTTTGACAAAGACTACATTACGAAAGGCAGCACCTTGTTCCAATTAGAGTGAGCGCCATCAATGTACATGGCTAGCATGTCACTAAGAGTGAGATAATCACTTAGTCGTGCCGTTCGGTTTTGGGTGATAAGCTGTCGTGCTCCGGTGAATGGTCTGGCACTTCTTAAGGAGGGCTTCGACGGTGTCGGAAAGAAACACACGTCCACGGTCGGTGAGCAATTCTTTCGGTGCGCCGTGACGAAGAACCAGGTGATGCATGATGAACGAAGCAACATCCCATGATGTAGCAGTTTGCAAGGCCGATGTTTCCACGTAGCGTGATAGGTGGTCAACGGTTGCGATGACCCTGTTAGCCGAAGTTGTCAAACGCGGGCCATATAGATCGACGCCAACAAGGTCAAAAGGGCGGCTGGGGCAAGGCAATGGTTGCAACACAGCGGCTGGCTGGGTAGGGGGGGGGTTCATCCAATGTCGGCAGGCGGTATAAGATCGGATGTATTGTCGAATGAAGCGGTACATGCCGCGCCAGTAATATCACATACGCAGTCGAGCACACGTTTTCAGGACACCTGCATGGCCGAATTGGGGATTGGCGTGGAAAAAGGCGCATATTGCAGCACGGATATGTCAGGGAATCACTAGCAGCCACTTTCGCCCTGTAAGCCGGTAATTGCGGTGGTAGAAAAGTCCATCACGAAATGCGAAATAGTGGGCCTGATGACGAAGTGCACGGGACAAAGACGTTGCGGCGGGCTTAGACCGGAAGGTTAAGAGTGAAGATATCCATGCATCCTTCAGCTTCTCATATGGGATGCTGGTAATGTTGAATGGCGACATATTGTAGACACAGACTATGCCAGCCATCGAATCGTTAGAAAGCGGTGAACGGAAAAGGGCATCAGCGTCTGTGTGCTTGCGTAGACATCGATAGATGGCGTGGATGTTGTACTCCTGAAGACGTAATGCCCAGCATTCGAAGCTACCAGAGGGGTCTTTGAGGGAGGACAGCCAACAGAGCGCATGGTGGTCTGTAACGGCGCCGAATGAGCGACTGTAAATATATGAACGAAACTTGGCGATTGTTTATCTGATGACCAAACACTCCTTTTCGGTCTCAGAATATTTAGATTCCGATTTGGTGAGGGTGCCACCATAATTATACTCGGAATATTCCAATTTCTGTTGCACAAGAACAGCGCCCTGACCACGCCGCTTGCCTCAGTGTGTATTTCGCTCAAGCTGGCACGGTCAAAATGGCGGAGTATAGGTGAGAAACGAGTGGACGCCAGAATGTATTTAATGCAGCATCACAGGTTGGCGAACAACGGGAGCGGTTCGGGCGGCAGTCGAGAAGCTGCATTAAAGGGGCGATGTGACTTGCGAAGTTGCTGATAAACCAGCGAAAATATAAGCATCGGCCGACAAAACTGCGAATGATTTTCAAGTGCGGACTTGTGGGAGTCTGCAAAGGCAAGAACTTTGTTAGTATGTAGTAACACGCCATTTTTGGATATGACATGACAGAGTATAGTAAGAGCTTGGTAGCGGAAAATATTACAGTTTTCCAAGTTGAGTTGTAGACCGCCTTCAGTAAGGCAGGTAAGTACGCGCTGAAGGCACAGGACGTAATAAAGGGAAATCTTCGAGAAAACGTTTTATCCAGGTAACAAAGACACGTTTCTCAATTGAGCCCACTGAGAATATTATCTATCATTCTCACAATGGTGGCTGCGGCATCGCACTGGCCGAACGGCATCACATTGAATTCATACAAGCTGTCGGGAGTGATGAAGGCTGTTTTAGAGCGGTCAGTGGAAGCCATCTGTAAAGGACCGACGGGCACAACAGATTAGCGCGGGAAGTCGGGGAAAGTATGTGGCTACCAGTCCAGCTCCTCTTTGTTCTCTTATCAGGAGTGGCCGCAGGTGGTGTGCAGACAGGAGGGCGCCGCGAGGCACCTGGCGAAGCACGCAAAGCCATTTAGGATGACGAGCATTACGAGCTGAGTGACAGTCATTGACGTGGTGGACACCAGCTTGCACGCGCTGTCTTAACCCCGCAGTCGCAGGTGATACACACACTCACGCGGGAACCCAATGGAATGCGCTGGCGATCGCCTAACAATAGCACTGCACTCGTGACGACAGGCGAGCCGTGGCAGGACCCTGGGCGCTCTTTTCTTTTTGCCCTTTTTCTGTACACTGGGTTGAGCGCGCTGTCTCGACCTCTCGGTTGCAGGTGAGAGGCTCTTTGACGCGAGCGTCCGATTGAATGTGGTGGAGAGCTGTAACAAGAGCGGTTCACTCGTGACGACAGCCGAGCGGTGACAGAACCACGGACCACTTTTTTCTTTTTTTTGCAGCAATGCTACATCATTATCATCATCATCAGCCTGACTATAAACACTGTGGGGCGAAGGCCTCTCCCATACTTCTCCACTTAACCCGGTTCTGTGCGTTCTGCATTCACTTGACCCCTGCGAACTTCTTAATCTCATCCGCCCACCTAACTTTCTGCCGCCCCCTGCTACGCTTTCCTTCCCTTAGAATCCAGTTTGTTACTCTAAGCGACCATCGGTTATCCTCTCTTCGCACTACATGTCCTGCCCATGCCCATTTCTTCTTAATTTCCACTAGAATGTCGGTAACATGAATTATTTCTCTGACCCAATCTGCACCCTTCCTACCTCTTAATGTTACCTCTACCATTTTTCGTTCCATAGCCCTCTGGGTTGTCCTCAACTTAAGTAGAACTCTCTCGGTTAGCCTCCGCATTTCAGCCCCATAGGTGAGTACAGGTAAGATGCAACTGTTGTATACTTTCCTCTTGAACGATTCCGGTGAACTGCTAGTCATAATCTGCGCAGTGCCTGCCCAATGCGCTCCAGCCCAGTCTTATTCTTCTTGTTATTTCCTTTTCATGGTCCGGATCTGCGGTTACTACATGTCCTAAGTAGACATATTCGCCTACTACTTCCAGTACTTCGCTACCTAATGTAAACTGCTGTTCCTTCCCGAGGCTGTTGAGCATTACCTTAGTCTTCTGCATATTGATTTGATTTCCAAGCCTAACTTTCTACTTTTCCTGTCTATGCCATCAATCAGTAACGGTACATATTGACTTTAACGTTGCAACGGCGAGGTGAACGGCTACGTGTACCGCGGAATGTAGGAAGGGCGTGACCCTAGGAGTTTTGCTTTTCCTTATTTTTTCAATGAGAGAGAGGGTTTATTTCTCATAAAGTAGATTGGGGAGCTGGACGTCAGAACGAACCAAGCAGGTTGATGTTTGAGGTGACTGGACATTGTGCAAATTAGGGCTGGACCTCACGGTGTAAAACCGAGCCCGAGGGCCCAGTCCGGCGTTCTGGAAAGGGAATATTTCCTTTTAGCCAGTTTCAAGTTGTATTTCTGTTGTACATACTGACAATGTTTGCTGTGTATAAAAATTTTCAGTTATTCTTCTCGTAAACTCCTGTCTTCAGGTCATCGCTACATACCGTCTCCGACGGGGCGCCTCTGGCTCAAGGAATCTCCGCTGCAACACGGTATACCGTCTCTGACGGCGCTACTATGGTGCAACGGAACATTACTGGCGCAGTCTGACAGGATTGCCATCACTGGCGCAGTCGTACAGGCTGCCTCTACTGGTCAAATAGAGACGAAGTAAAGCAGCAGAGAAGACGAATGAGGTGCAGGCAGCAAGAAGCTACAGCAAAGAAGACCAGGAGATGGAGCAGTAGGGACCAGAAGACCGGACCAGGGACGTGGGACTGCAGCCGGTGAGGAAGCGCAGCGCGTCGGTCAGCGGCGGGTGTACGCAAGTAGGCAGCAACACACCCAAATCCCGAGGCGAGCGGCAGCGTATCGCAGGCTCCACTCAAGGTGGCGGCGGACATCGACACTGGAGAGCGTTCAATGGGGATCAACACATCGAAACCGTGAGTTTTCCCAGTCCCATTGTTCGTGTTTCTCTGCATTCGAGCCGGTAGTGTAGTTTAAGAGTGCGTGTGTCCGCATGCATACAATCTCAGTTGAAACTGTGGTAGAGGAAAAAAACTAGAAATGGATA
The DNA here is from genome assembly GCF_055883805.1 of Amblyomma maculatum. NCBI lineage: Eukaryota > Metazoa > Arthropoda > Arachnida > Ixodida > Ixodidae > Amblyomma > Amblyomma maculatum. The sequence continues at coordinate 29,978,805 of NC_139350.1, read as the reverse complement.
GAAGACTAATTTTGGAAGCAGAACAGGCCCGGTTAAAGGAGGTACAGACAGAACTGCAGAGGCTAAAAGGAGGAAATGCGTCCATTTTCGGGGCAGTATGCTCGATTTGGACCACGCGATTGAAATTGCAATAGCGGAGCGCCATGAAGCTGATCGGAAGATCGCTATGGCAACACGGTGGATGAGGGCAGTGGGCGCAGTAGTTTCAAGCATAGAGCCACTAGTTACACCACCGGAGCCGGAAAACAATTGCTTATTAAGCACGTCAAGTAAGGATAAAGAAAACGAGCCGTACAGCTCTGGTGGCACGAGCGTAATCGAGACAACCGATTTTAAAGTGTCTGTTATGGAAAACTAGACAACTGTCAGTTACTGACATGCTCTTTGAATGAGGATATGGCGGCTTCTCCAGCGCCAAGTGATCACGCGGAAAGCGGCCAGGTATCGGCAAAAAGCGATCCAGGTTCCCATGAAAAAGATTTTACGAGGTCTCAAAAGCAGCCTCAGGCGAGTTCCGAGAAGAAGCGGTTCACACAGCTTGAAACTGTCGAGGCCGATCAATGTGATGTGGTCGAGCTATTGGCCGGCGGAAATTCATCATGGTCGCGCGAATGCACTCCCGCTGACGTTTTTGTGGTCTGTACTGCCGTCCACAGAAAGGGCGTTGCATTTGAGGCTGAGGATGGAGACGGGCCAGCGGGGAATGATTCAGATAGGGCTAGGCAGGTTTCAAACGCACTAGACTAAACTCGGATCGCGTTGCCCGAGAACAAAGAGGGGCCGCCGAACAAATTTGTGTCAAGTGACAGCAAAGCAATTCCTCCACATGGAGTGTTACATGATGCCACGGAGCCGGAAAATTCCTGTCAAGCAGGGCACGGCATTCGGAATGTTAGGGACGAAGGGAATGCGGCGAAAGGCGCTCAACGAAGTAAAGTGCAAGTAGACTGGTGAGTAGCTCATATATTGCAAGCAAGCCTGAGGTACCGTGCTATCTACAGTTCATCACGTCAGGTCAAGGGGTGCACGGGTTTCTTTAGCCCACGCAAAGGTGGTGAAGAGGGCAAAGCTCAAGTCGCATTGTCGCGGAACAAATGCAAAGCATGCCCTGTAGAGCATCACAGGTTAAGTGTTTAGGCCCTGGTGTTATCCAGGAGGTCCTCGATCAGGGGGACACCAGCGGGTGAGTTTTCACTCTGTTGCGACTACGGTCCAAGGCATTCGCACGCCGGCTCAAGCGCACATAGCGGCAAGGGGTGCGACCGGGGAGACTCAGGTTGGCGTCCATGGACGAAACACTGGCGCATATGAGTGCTGAAGCCTTGCAAGTGTGCGTCTAGGTGTGGGTGTTCGCGAGGATAAAAAGGGTGTGTGCTAGCCCGAGAACTGATGCCTGCGCATGAATTTAACTTTGTGTGAGGCGCAAGTTGTACACGCAAACTTTGTGTTTGTGTGAAGTGACAACTCTTAATTTCTGCTTTCTGTATTGCTTTTTATGCAGGTGCGCATGCGTTGTACCCCCGCAATATTTGAGTATTGTTTGTCCGTATGTACTGTTGAGTGTGTTGTAGTCGCATTTGAGCAGTTGTGCATACCCCTGAAAGGGCGCTGGGCTGCATCGGTCCCTTGATTAAACTACATCTACACGGCGCCATTGGGCCCAATGTAGAATCTTAGAAGGGGCGTGTAAGGGACCGACGGGCACAACAGATCAGCGCGGGAAGTCGGGGAACGTGACCAGCCCAGCTCCTCTTTGTTCTCGTAGCAGGAGTGGCCGCAGGTGGTGTGCAGACAGGAGGGCGCCGCGAGGCACCTGGCGAAGCACGCAAAGCCATTTAGATGACGAGCGTGACGACCTGAGTGACAGTCATTGACGTGGCGAACACCAGCTTGCACGCGCCGTCTTAATCCTGCAGTCGCAGGCGATACACATATTCATGCGGGCATGGAATGCGGTGGCGAGCGCCTAACATCGCCTTTGCACTCGTGACGACAGGCGAGCCGTGGCTGGATCGCTGTTCCGCTCCGTTTCTTTTTCCCTTTTTTTGTACACCGGGTTGAGCGCGCTGTCTTGACCTCGCGGTTGCAGGTGCGACGCTCGTTCACGCGAGCGTCCGATTGAATGTGGTCGAGAGCTCCAACCAGAGCGGAGGACAGCCGAGCGGTGACAGAACCACGGACCACTCTTTTCTTTTTTTAGCAGCAACGGTACCCATTGACTTTAAAGTTGCAACAACCAGGTGAATGGCCACGTGTACCGCGGAATTTAGGAAGGACGTGACCCTACGATTATTGCTTTTCCTTTTTTTTTTAACGAGAGAGACGGTTTAATTCTCTTAAAGTAGAAGGTGGAGATGGACGTCGGAACCAACCAATCAGGTTGATGTTTGTGGTGATTGGAAGTTGTGCAAACTAGGGCTGGACCTGAAAATGTTGCAAATACTCTGTACATAAATATTCAGTTATCATTCTTCTGAACTCCTCTCTTCAAGTCTTTGTTCATGTCGTTCATACCGGCGCAAGGAACCTACTCTTCAACATGTATACCGTCTCTGGTGGCGCACCCCTGGTGCCGAGGAACACCACTCTACCAGTACTTGCGAATAGTCGGAGGGTAAATTAAGAGACAGGGTAAAAAAATAACATTTGAAAGAACTCCGCTCTTTGGAAACAGTCTAGCCACACGTCTATTCGTGGTAGTAGATAAACATCCTTGCGTGTTATCTCATTCAGACGCCGGTAGTCCGTCCAGAAGCGGATCGTGAAATCTTTTTTCTCGCCAAAACAACGGGTGAGGCCCAAGGGCTGTGAGATGGTCATATGATGCCCCGTCGAAGAGTGTCGGCGACATTGTCACGGATTATGCTGCGCTCAGTGGGCGACACGCGTACGGTCGCTGCCGGAAGGGAGCATGCGTAGCAATGTCAATTTCGTGAGAGACAGTTAAGGCGTGGCCCAAGGAAGGCTAGGACACGTCAAAGGGTGCACTGAAGCGCTAAATGAGAGCAACTATTTGGTCACGTTGAGCTGACGGAAGGTCGTTAGGAATGGTTCGATGAAGGGCGTCGAAAGGAGACTTACCACTCTTAGCCGCAAAAGATGTCAGGGCAGCGACGTAGGGAAAAACTCTAGGTTCAGAGAACAGGTAAGTGTGATCAGGGTCCAGCTTCTCAATGTAGCCTAGGTACTCGCCACGAAGAGCAACCGTCGGTCAGGAAAAGGAGCTGGAAGCATAGATAGTACAGCCGCCATCAGAAATCGTTAGAACAGCGAAGGAGGTGGTTTGGTGGAGCGGAGGTGAGCCTGGGTGCAAAGATGACGGGGCTAGGGAGGGCAGAGGTTGAAATAATGGGAACGAGAATACGAGGGAGGAATGTCGATGTTTCAGATACAAGCAGTTTAGCAGGGTGCACAGGCTGGTCGCAGAGGGAAGCATTACAAAACATATATTACCCACCCTGCAAGGTTCCTAAAGATAGACTGCTGCTGAAATCTTCCCTGCCGGAGATAAAACACACGATAAATGCGCGTGGAGAACCCTGCAAAGAATATATTTCTTTTAATTTTCTTTGTTTCTGCAGATGCCATATCTATTGCAAGGACGACATCGACATCACTGAAATATAGCTATTCATCATCAGAGGGATTCCCATAGCAATTGACCGCAGGAGAGGCTGGAGGAGACACCGTGTTGACTTTTCTAATACGTCATCTGCAACTGACCACCATATAACCCCTTGACCGGCTCTTGGACGATGCCGGCGCCGCCTTTGGAAAACTCCATATTCACCAGCGACATTAAATACATCTGCTGCTTCCCATATATAGCCACTGGGCCTTTGATTGAGCATGGCACCGGTCACAACTTCCACAAACAATATTACTTAAACCTCTGGGCCATATGCGCGTTCTTCCATTAGTAAATAAAAAATAGAATTCACGACACATATGTCTGGTTTGGCTTGAGTGCATTTTCCAGTGAGTTGCACAAACAGCTGTAAGCATGTGAATGACTCCAAGCAACGAATTGGCAAGAAAACATGAAACCAATATATAAATTCCAAATATTATGCATGCCAGTAAGTATGCTTGGTTCCGAAATATTGCGGTACTAATGAATTTCAGAGCATGGAAATGTTCAAAACCATTAAAAGCCAGTGAAGAACACCCGATGACAAATATTACGATATCTTACAGATAAGGTTGGGTTGCCAATGTAGAACAGCCAGTCAATAGGAATATATATAATTATCTGTTCGAAACTGGAAAACCATCATCGTTTGTTTGCTGGCCTTTTCAATGAATAAATATAGGTCCAAGATCTGTTTTTAGCTCGACCATATATTGGCTCGGGAAGCATTCTACTTGCTGCTTACAGAAACGGCCGGATTTCACAAGGACGTACAGGTGTGGACATAAGTAAACGGAGCACGCTTTTATTTTCACATTAACAACACATTAACATCAACAACGCGCTCGTGTACTGTTGTATGTGTTTCTTCCTGCGTCCTGTCTAAGTTGTTGCGCATTTCTCTTATAAACACGCTTTCTGCACTGGAGACAGGAAAACGATATTTGTCCAAGCGAACGGGCAACGACATCTATTACCATTTTGCGCACACCACGACTACCATTTTAAATTATGCAACACGTGAAACATTTTACAAGCAAATAGCGTGCGCCGTTTACTTTTGTCAGCACCGGTACACATCTCCGAGGTCTAGCGGCATAGGGTAAAACGAGCCAAGGAACATCTGAAACAACACTACTAAGGCATTTCTTGAAGTTTCCAGGAGAGACCACGCTGGTTGAGGACCAAGTTCAATTACAAGCCGGCAGGCAATGAATGTAAAACTATCCGCTACCGCGCATTGTAAGGCAGGCGATTGAACCAGAAGTAAACTGCTTGTTCCGATTATTCAGTACTGAGCCATCGGGGCAACACTAGCCTGACTGGACGCATTTGCTAAGCAATCAGTTTAGGCAACTGACAAAGTCAACGCAGACGACCCGGACCCCATACACCAATGCGGAAAAACTTATCGCCTCGGTAGGTCGCAAGAAAAAAAAATTACAGCTATATTTATCGAAGAGGTACTGGTAGGTACCGCTGTCGCCAGACTAAAAGGCGATGCTGGCACGAGCACTTTCAATGCATCTATACGCTTTTCATGATTAAGAAAGCGCCAGCTTATTTATGAGGTTGATCCGTATCATCCTGGCAAGAGTTCTCGACGTGTCGTATGATGTTTTCGGATTAATGATTGCACTTGCGCCAAGGTGAAATCACCAACAAGCATTGTACAAGATTTTTGCCCGAAATAAAGATTCTGTTGTCACTGCCAACCAACTGAAATGCGTGATCGGAACAAAAGATTTCGTATTCCTGAGGCGCCAAATTTAGCCATGATTAATGTCTCCCCTAACCTCGACCCTACAAAGGACAAAAGAACTTCCTGTCCGACAAGAAAGAGGCATGCCAGATTCTTCTGGGACTGACAACTTGCTACTATTAGTTTGTTTGAACTCAGCGACACTATCCTGCCTTGTCCTATTTAACCCAAAGGGGCAAACCTCAGACGAGAGCTGGGGCTCCGAGCGGGAATGTGGTTTCAGTAACTTGCGAGAAAATCTAGCTGATACGCTGATCTAGTTTGATGGGGAATTTTTCTTGCAACGCATAGATACGTAGCTAGATAGATTTATTGAAAGGAAATGCAGAGAGGTAGGCCGGAGTGAATAAAATCTAGTTAGCTAGAATAGCAGCTTGGGCATGTTGGTTATGCATCTTGAGGTAACAGCGCGGAACACAGGACGGGAGCACAAGATTAGAGGACGACACAACAAGCGCTCGTTGTGTCGTCCTCTAATCTTGTGCTCCCGTCCTGTGTTCCGCGCTGTTACCTCAAGATGAATAAAATCTGCTCTGCAACTCTGCAATGGGGAAGGGGAAGGGAAGAAGAAAAAGGATTATGATGGGTGTCGAGGTATCTTCAAATGAACTGAATGAAGGGTGCTGCGGCAGCCTACTGGGCCCAGCCAGACGACCGACACATTCATCTAAGAAGGCTCCATCGAACATTGTTATTATTACGGGGTAGTTCAGCTTGAGGTTGCGGAGAGTGGACACGGAAAACAAGGCTTTCAAGAAACAGGCGTTTTTTGCAGGCACCAGCCGACACTGCTTGAACGGCGTCTTCTCCAAAACTCATGAGATTCTTCTTCTACATTTCCTATGCGCAAATCAGTGCCTGCACCGCCTAATGTAACACTAACCCGCCGGCGGCTGAAAGGCACCGTCCTGGTGCACACTAGCGTCCAAACCAGGGTCTGTGTAGAACGACTAGAGACGAGCAAAATGGACCTTCTCGGTGCGTGGTGTATAGGTATGGCGTGCTGTATGCAAGGGCGCAATTTTGTAGGTCACTTGAGACACTTGTAAAATACGGTATGGTCTTGTATAACGGCACAATGTTTTTCCGAGAGGCCAACGCGGCGAGCTGGGGTCCAAGCAGCACAAGATAGCTGCAAGAATGCGGGGTGTTGCGATGACAGGAATCATAGCGACGTTTTTGGGTGTGCTTGGAGGCTGCGAGTCGGCTGCGAGCAACAACGCGGGCAGCATCAGCTTGGGCTATGGCGTCACGAGCATATGAGCTCGTAGTAGCGGCAGAAGCGAGCAGGCTGTCAAAAGGAAGCAGAGGTTCCCGGCCGTATAAAAGATAGAAGAGGGAGTAGCCGGCAGTGTTGCGACGCGACGAATTGTATGCAAATATCACAAATGTCAGCGTTATATCCCTGTCGTGGTGGTCATCAGAAACTACACAGACAGCATGTCCATCAGTGTCCGCTTAAGGCGTTCGGTAAGCCCGTTCGTCTGTGGATGGTAGGTAGTCGTGAAAGAATGACGAATGTTGCACAACCGTAGGATCTCGTCGACTATACGCGCAAGAACGCAACGGCCATGGTCGGTGAGCAGTTGGCGGGGAGCTCCATGGACGAGTATAACGTCGTTGAGGCGGAAAGCAGAGACATTACTTGCACAACTGGTTGGTATTGCCCGTGTACAAGCGTTGCTTGTGGTGTAATCAGTGGCCACGGCTATCTATTTGATCCCCTATGCGGACAGTAGGAAAGGCCCTAGAAGATCCAGACCCACTCGAGAAAATTGGTTTATGGGGATGTCGATCGGCTGCAAAGTCCAGCCGTTAAAACTGGCGGCTTTTTCCTGCGTTGACCGCGGTCACAAGCATCCACGTAGCGGCGGACTGCAGGGTCCGCCGCTACGTGGCTGCATCGTGCATTCATTCCTGGTCAAAAGAACCGACGGCGCACACTGTCGTATGTGCGTGAGACGCCTAGATGACCCGCTCTGGGAACGTCGTGAAGCTGTTCAAAAACAAAAGTGCGTAGGTGCTGAGGAAGTACTAGTAGAAGGTCGGGACCATCAGGTTGTATATTGTGCCGGTATAAGGTGCTGTCTTGGTGCACAAAAAAAAAGGGAAGGGTCATGGCGATCGGCGCTGAGGCGATTGGTAATTTTGCGAATGTGAAGGCTCGATGCAACTGGCCAGACTTATGAACTACCGTGAAACTGTGGTCCTGAAGGCGAAGCCCAACATCCAAGGCGGCTAGTACGGTCTTTGAGCGTAGAAAGCCCACACAGTGCGTGGTGGTCAGTGACTTCTGTGAGTAGCCGGTCGGAACTTCGTAATAGCCCAGACTAGGGCTAAGCACTCACATTCAGTGATGGAATAATTCTGTTCGGCCGCAGATCAGATCAGATATGCGCATATCAGTTCATGCAGCGCCTAACGTAAGAATATTTTCTATACCGCGTGATATTCCCCTCCGTCATCCATTCTTGCTGTATAGACTGCACGTAAACGCGGCTTTCATGCGCAAGTATTCGCATTTAGTAGGACAGCTGGACTCCCCGGAATGTTCAACTTGTGGTATCCCCGAGACTGTGGACCATATACTATTGGTGTGACCAGGGTATGCGTGTGAAAAAAATGTGCTAGCCGCTTCCTTGAAGCGCTTGGAACAGAGATCTCGGCGGGAGGAACTAGTGCTGGGTGCTTGGCTTTCTCCTTCAAACCCACCACAAGCCTTCATAATTTGTAACAGAAATACCATCCCCAAAATTCGCGTGCTCCGCTGGAGCGTTTAAATGCATGGGTTTATCTTACATGCCGAGTAAATTAAAGGCAGCGAGAACGTGGGTGCCGATGACGCGAGCCAGCAGGAATATGCTGCCGAATAGTGTCCTGGATGTCTTCTCCTCCTGTTTGAGGTGAGGACAGCCTCTGTACTAACACGCGCTCACATGCGGAGCCATGTTGGTCCCATCCGACAGTCGCGTGCAGCGAGCAAAGCTTGCGGCGTGGGCTCTCTGCGGTGGTCTGGTAACTGTAATAACGCAAATGATGAAAAAAGCAGCTTCTACTTAGTTTTCCATGTGGTAGGAGATTTGACCTGGGCGTTCGGTGTCGGTTTTATGTGCAATTGAGCAGGTGTGTCTGGAAATAAATCGGCAAGCTATCTCAATGTGGCGTGTTCCACTCCGCAGTGCGCTGGCAGCACTGCGAATCGACCGCGGAACTTTATTTTTATATTAGTTTTTGTAAGGTAGAGAATAAAGGTCTCTGAACAGCGGATTATTATGCGAAGGTTTTTGTAAAAACGCGAAAACTCCTTGCAAGGCGATTTCCGCGATCACATCAATAGCTGGAAAGGTTAGCAGGAAATTATAACCAATTTTGCACCGCTAATTTTGAGACGTTACTTTCTGTAATTCTTTCTTAAGGAATTATAAATACAGTTTACTAGAGGAAAGTTCATAGTTTGATCCAGTGGGCTTCTGATGCATTGTAACTAGAACTCGTGATATTTGAGAATAAATTGCATATAGCCATGCGTCATGCTTGTCAACAAAGGTGGCGCAGTGATTGGCAGCGACAGGGGTGCTGCATAAAACGCAGCGAACATTGCGCAAAGCGACTCTGCCTACGAAACCAACTGGCGCGTGCGAATATTTCGAAGTGTGCGAGGTTTGTGTTTGAAAATGTTTGTTTATGCATGGAGAGTAGTAATTCTATTTTTCAGCTTATTCGCTGTATGCAATTTCCACGCGGAGTGCTGTATCAAATTTATTCTCCGTATAAACAACAGAACAGCTGCGGAGGGCGACTGTAGCAGTGACTTAATAAAAGAAATTAAAACAAGGAAGAGGAAGTTATAAGGAATACTACTCATTTACACTCTTCAATTTCTGCGCCTATTGCTAGCGCACGCAATATGGTCGACTGGAAGCCGCTTTTCCATATGACGAACCTTTTGATACGTTTCTGCTTCTCCAAGCGTTTTTATTGTAGAGGACATGGAATATTGCCGGCAGCCTAAGATATGTAGATTTTGTGTATAAGAATATTTCTACATTTAATTATTTTTATACATTCGCCTGCTGAAATGCCAACCTGTTTTATTCTGCATGATGAAAGAGACGTTTGCGTCACTAGTCAGGGCCCTTTACAGGTAGCATACATGGCGGTCCGCAACAATGCCTTTATTTTGTTCTCTTGGTTTTATAGGACAGATGCATGATCGCATATGGAAATATTGTCCACCAGCTTGCTGCGAACATTATGCTCACTCTGCTGAGCAATTTCTACATGCATTGAATTTTTTTACTCAAGCGTCGTTCCATCCTTTTTATTTTGCCTCCCTCTTAGTCGATTTCACGTTGGTTATATTCTATACTTATCATACTTATCCTGCTTGGTCAGTGTATGAGATACGTGGATTGTTGTGTGTTCGTCAGGATCTGAACGAGTTTTTAAAAGAAAATTCACATCTGGGAAATAACGTTGCCTGACTTTGTCGAGATCCTCACGAGATTTATTCGCGGTGTAGAACCGACCGATGATGAGTCAGAGTGAAAATAGAAAAGCGTGCCACCTTGCTTGGCCGGCGCGACCGCTAATAATAACTGCCAACAGTTTTTCTTTGTCTCTACGAACAGATGCTGAGGCAGCATGCAGGGCAATGGGAGTTGATAACGATGCTTCCCTGCATTTCACGAATTGTCGCATTGAAAGTGACGTTTACAACTACGTACAGTCGAGCGCGATTTGAAGATTATCGCGCGAACGTCGACCAGCCTTGCACTCCAGGCACCTGGCGGCCGGGTATGGAACAGGGCAAATTATGATTTTGCACTCTTCTCTCCCTCGTTCGCTGTTCCATACAACAACCATCACCCCCGCGACAAACTCACCGCCCTTTCCCTCTATTCTAAGCTTTCCATTTGGTGCGATAAAGTGTCCAATTTCAGATAATACCGAAGAATACGTCGTGCGCACAACGATCACTGCCTGTTCTCAGAACCGAAAGAAAAAAAAGTGAAGTCCCAGCAGGGAGTGATGGCTGCTAAAGGAACAGCAAAAAGAGTGAGGGAAGCTACCTGATACCTCCCTCGCCTCGACAGAGAATTCTGGGCCATGGCGCTGTTCATGTTCCCGGTCGACGCTCGCGCGATAACCTTCAAATCGCGCTCGACAGTACGCGGGCTGCAAGCGCTTGTTCTTGCGCTACTCGTCGCGCGGTCGAACAGCAAGCACGAGAGTTAAGAGCCGCAAACGAGCCAGTCAAGTTTCAACGTAGAAGTGCAGCGCACATTAGCCGAGAATGCGACCCGTCGACGAAGCTGTAGTGCCTACTTGTCGCACCGCTGCCTTTGGCTTTCACCTTCATCCCTCCGAAAGAAACTTCTTAAGCTTGCCATCGATAATTGTCCGCAAAAAGACAGCAAGCGCCTCAATTCAATGCAGAAGGCCCGAGCTTTTACCTACACCACGAAAGTCGCTGCAGTCGCCAGAGCTGTCTCATATCCACTAATATCGAACGAGGGAGAGCTGTATGCTCATTAAGGTTTTTGTTTATTACTAGAACCAACTATAGAAGATAGGAGTTAAAACTGTTAAAAGCAACCTTGAATAAGCAACTCGACGAAATCCACCATCACCTTGGCAAAGAAACCATCAGCTTTCGTCGATATCATGCGGATTATTACTAAGAGTTGGCCGTTTTTCTAGAAATCATGAACTCTCGATAAAAGTAAGGCGAATTCATTGTTTCCCTTTCGGTTTCAACCGATAAATCTCATTATTCTTTGCATGGAAGCCAATCTAGCTGAATGTTTTTTTGAGTAATCGCCCAATGAAAGTTTACAATTAAAAAAAGGAAACCAGAGCAGTTAGCCTGTCAAGGAAGTTTATCAAGTGCAGGCGACTGGTCTGGCGGGACCTGCCTTTTGGTCCCCTTCGTTGCTAACGCCGCTGGTCCTTCAAGGATGCGGGACGGGTTTTCACTGCTCCGGAGGCTTCTCGGAACGTGTACTGTAACTTGCCACAATATGAGGCAGTAGGCTGCTTCTATGGCCAGCGTCGTTTTCAGGGTAGAGGCAGTGTTCTAAGCGCGGTGTGTACAGCGCCATTCTCCCGATCGGCTGCACTGTGAGCGCAATGCGATGGCCGGCTGTTTCCATGACAAACCTGACGCTGCCGGGCCAACTTCTGCAATTTGATGCTCTAGCAAGAACGGGAGATGACTGAAATTATTGCAGAGATTAATCGTGGTTATGCCAAAGTATATTACGTTTTGTAGCTGACCTGTGAAATATTCGGCCCCATGTGAGTAGTTGCATACTCTCCGTCAACGAAAGCAGCAAATTCCTTCGATATTCTTTCACTTCCGCACTCGTAATTGCGAATGCTTTTTCTACACTCAGGATGAATTGTTTGCAGCAGCAGCTTCCCTCGGGTATAAGAAAGGCGTAAACGTGTAGTAGAAGGCGATAAGGAGCCTTGACGCTGTTTCCATGTCGTCAGTAAAAATCTTTGGAAATGTTTCATGTGTGCCAGCATGCCCTGTTTTGTTGTCTGTTTGTGCTAAAAGCAGCGAAGATGGGATTCATTACCTTGTAGGAGGAATCTGATGAACGAAGCAGGTTTTTCGGTCGAAGCAAAGGTAATAGCAGTAAAATCAGGTTCATTGTATTCTTTCTTCTTGGCTTCAGCACCCCTTCAAGGGGCTTGTCGATTTGGTAGGTGACGTGTAGTTCACAAATGTAGTGACGAAGGAGAACGAACTTGAAGCAACACGACGAAACGTATCGTTACATAGCAATAAAAGCACGTTGTACAGAAAGTTATTTACAACAGACCGAGAGCCCACTAAGCTCGACCACAGAAATTGACTCACGCTACGCACACCTCCGCGAGAATCCGCGAAAAATGAAGCAGCATTAAACAGTTGTAGTTTCACATACGAGAAACGTTCACGTATGCGAACGTGAGAAGTCTACGTAGCCGACGCGCATGAAACCCTTATAGATACACATTAGCAATGCATGCCGTACGTCGTACCTAGCGCCATTAATTAACAAATACAGACACTGTTGCAGCCACTCTGATACAAAACGAGTCAAAAGCAAGCCATTTTTCCAGCCTCAGTATAGCCATTCTCGCGAGATCAATGCTATGGCAACAGAGAATGCTACTTCGTCACGCTTAAGAGCTGCTAAATCGCCCTTCTATCTGAAAAACAAAACGTTTTATCGCTTGAACCTGTATGTGAGAGTAATAGTGGGAAAACTAAAGGCGAATATAATAGTTTAGAACACGATATCGCATCGAGGGATTAGCGAATGAACTGTTATCACGGTGAACCGGGCGCTCTGGGCGCCATCATGTTGTCACCGCTAAAAGTACGTCAGCAACGCGAGAACCTCAACGTGAAAATCCGAATCTCACGTACATCCATGAAACTCATGCGGATCCTTCACGTTCTGCGCATGCGCACTGGTCACACGTAGACGCTTCCACGTACGTGAAACTAAAACTGTCTATTAACTCACAGCTCTGTTTCACGAACTTGGGGCCTGCCTGCTAGTGGTGCCGTAGCATCACCGGGAACTGGTGATAGCCACTTGGCACGCTCTCAAATAACCACGAGAGAATATTCGAGAAAGGGGAATTAGTGCAAAGAGCACGTACACCACAGCTCACGAAAGCTGTGCTCTTTTTTTTCTTTATTTGTTCTAATCACCAGTACACACACAGTTTGTTGAATCCATAGTGTTTACGGCTAATGATGATTCCGAATACAAAACAAGCACAATGTTACTGGCAAATTGAAGGCAGAACTGCAAACTTATGGGGGCATGTTCGGTTGCATCAAAGCGAAGTCAGTTGTAAAGAAAAAAACTTGTAAATTAACACACACAAACAACTTCATTCCTACATTTCCATGGAAATAAGGTAGTCACGGAGTTGCTGTCACCTCCAAGGACGGGAAGTTCAGTTCGCGGCAATCCCATAGGTAAGCCGAAACCCCGCTGCAGTTGACATGCCAGGAGAGCGGCTTCTTCAGTGCCGGAGCGAAGACAGCAGCTCCACGCGTCGGCGTCGGCGAACGATCGTGGCGCCACTTCGTCGTCTAACAAAGGCTTATATGTATGGGTGTGTTCAGCTACGAACGGTAATCGAGGTCCCATGACCATTTTTTGGTTGCAAGGAGATTTCTATACTTGATGGGCAAATATCTCGAAGCAATGGAATCAACCTTGTATGTATGTATGTATACCTTTGTTAAGGAGCCGTCAAACGACGGGTTTAAGCATCGTGATGCTGGCCAAGCGTGGACCCCGGGTTATGCCCAACACTGCACTACGTTACTTGCCCCGTTTGTGGTGGGTTGTGAGGCTTGTGCTTTTCCAGTGCAACCCGGGCCTGCTGGACGGCCCATAGTTGAATGTCCTTGTCTGTATTTTGCACAGCACCTTCATGTTCCGGCGGGTATGTCCTGGATGCAGCTTCGATCGGGAACCTGCAACAGTCCCACATGATGTGCCATTGGTCTGCCGGACCCACTTGACATACACTGCACATATCACTCGTGTAGATGCCTGGTGGAGGACGTGTAGCATTGCCGGGGCTAGGAATGACCCGGTTTGCACTCGCCTCACGCGGCACTTAGTCAGGAGGAGGCGGTCATCTTAAGGGATCAACCTTATTTTTTCAAAATATGGCGCAGTTTTCTCGGAAATAAGTCGTATACCACTAGACGTGGAAAACGCTGTTTTCGCCGTTTAAAATGGTTGCAAGCATGGAGACCTGCTGCTTCCGTACTAAGATCTTGTCGTCTATTACTTTTACTCATTACATCTATGCAACATTTTATTTTACAAAAAAAAATATTAGAAACCCGTTTTTGTGTTTCAGATGATTTATTAAAAAAAGTCTAAACATTGCCTCAGGAGAAACGTGGTGCAAAAAAGTTCATTTTCAACCTTACATATTGGCATCACGATACGTTTTTTGCACCAAAACAGTTTTGTTTTATCATTCGGGTTACTTTCTTAATTTCAGGTAACGTTTAGAGAACTAGATTGTTAGGTGTGCGGCAACCATGCCGATCCCGCTCGTAACTTATGCGGACATTACAAATTATTTACGACTCTGCAGGAGGGCACTCCCGGGATCCGCCAAATGCCTCGACAGGTCTGAGGATTACCACCTTAGCGTACGGCTCCAAATCGGGTGTTTTCTAAATCCTAACATGCTAAAACACATGGACCCGACATTCACGGGTAGGTGCAAATTCTGCGGGCAGTATGCTGACCTACACCACATGGTGTGGGCCTGCCAGCAAAACACAAAAATAAAAGTTATAAAACAGCCAACTAGGGAGGGCTGGGAGGTGGCTTTGTCCAGCTCGAACCTGTAGGCCCATTGTGCCCCGGTCCAGAAAGCTCGGGCAGTGGCGGCGGCCATTGGCGTCCCGGAATAGGGTCTGCCATTCAGCTCCACAACCATACGCACCTCCCTTCGCAAATCCCCATTTCATTATACATAAATATTTCCTCCTCTTCCTGCCCACAAGGGATCAAAATCGCCCGAAATTTGAAAACAACATAAAAGGAGCAAATTTGATTTCAGTTACAAAAAATTGATCGTTTTTTATAAAAATCCCTCTCAAGAATCCTTAGTGCCTGATAAATATTAGCGACTGAAAAAAAAAAGTTCCATTATTCTGTTTAAACGTTTAAAATTAAAAATTAAACCGAGCGCTTGCCGTGAAAATTGTCAGTATTCAGCCCAACATTCTGGCACGTCACAATAAATTATTGCCACTGAAACTTTTTTTCAATATTATTCATGCCCTCTTCTGTATTTCAGGAAAAAAATAAATAAGCTATACAACTGTCCGTTCTTTCTCAACATTATCTTTTAAAAAATTGGGCAACTTTGATTCGAATTTAAAAATCTACCCAGACTTCGATATTTATCGAAATCAACTAGAAACAATCCTCAGTACTTTATAAATATCATTTACTAAAAAGTATTGCGTTACGTTATTAAAATATAAAACTAAATATAAAAGTTAGCGCATTTTCATTTTATGGTAGTGATTATGGCCTGCGCTTTAGGAGTGGGCATCGAACTTTGGACTTAGTTTTTGTAAAATTGTGTTACGTTTCATCTTATGCAGTATCCAAATAAATATCAATGCTTATAAGGCCTTTATCTGCTTGTTGACAGGGTTGATGATAGCTTAAAATGGAAAAATTAATGAGTCTCTTATATGCCTCTTTGGAGGAGAATGACGAAAGCCTGCCCTTCCACTCCTATCATTTGTCTCTCATAGTTTGCTTTTTATCAGCGTTCGCTCCAGTGCTACATATAATTATAATTGGTGTACAGAAAAGGAAAGGCGCAGTATCTGCCACACTTTCTCCGACAAGTGTGCGTTTTGGCGGTACACCATCGCTCCTATAGCATGGCGTTCCTTGGCGCGAGTTCAAGTGTGGAATTGCAGATGACAGGAACTCTGAACAGGATGATACTTCTGGTTTGTCGCTTCGAATCAGGCGGCTGGTGACGCCACTTCTCAGATCACCTATTAGGTTTGCCGCTCGCGCGGGCAGCTTTTGTAGACGACAGTACGAGCCATTAAAGGATTTCGCCTTAATAAGTTTGCTATATCTGTCAATTTATGGAAGAACGACAGTGACAGTTTGAACTTCTGTACATCCTGTATATATTTTTTACTGAGAGGTGCAATTGCGCATTCAATGGTTATAAAAAAATTAGCAATTTCCTAATTTTGAAGACCAGTTTTCTAGAGTGCACAAAAGTACAATCATAAGCAAAGTGCTTTACAGCATCATAGTTTGGGTGGAATTTTTTATTTATTTATGGGAGCAGCATGAATGAGCTGAGATTACGAGTACTCTTGTCGAGCTCATGAAAACGCGAAGCGACAAGGAGCAAATCCGTGCTCCACCTAACGTGCAAAGCGTGACCTACGAATAGTGGGTTCGCTCCGTGTTGGCTCGCCTTCTCTTTTTCTGGTATAGATAGCTCTGTAGACGGGAATACCCATCAGCTCGACTCATTCGTGCTACTGTAAATGTAGTAAAAAATGTAGTGTTGTTATTTTTTGTTATATCTGAGAAATGAAAAGCTCGCCGCAGTTCATTACTGCGTCAGTAACTACCAATTAGATACAGGAAATGAAATGCATGATCTGTAGAAATGTTTACTATGCCGTGCTGCTCACGCGGCAAAAGCGCGCTCAAGCACCGTCTGATCGCAGCACTGCCTCCACATTCCGCGCCGGCCACGCCTTCCGAAAGCTGCCCGAGGATCCCCTGCGCCAGCGTCAACAAAGCGTATTCAAACTTCTTGTTATCTTAAGTAATAAGCTCAGGGATAATGGAATGTCAATAAATAGAATTTATTAAGTCGCCGACCCGTACCAAGATGCTGGTAGGAGGGACAACTGCGATACAAGGAAGTTTCTCTTCACAACGCGCGGCAGTCGCCTGTGCGTTGCGACTCTTCCGATCTTGTATACATTAGTTCCTCTGTTTGGGTGGCATCCGTAATAAAATGATACCCTCATTTCATTGGGTAACAACTTGATTTGCAGTACCATGTTCTATGGGTAGCAAGTTTACTGCAGCGCTGCTCCACCCCCAAGCGTCGTCTGCTGTTGAACCGATGAGAAATAAAATATAAGCAGAGCATTGCTTTTATGCTGTTATACATTTGCTATGTGTAGCTGCAGCTGTGCAGCTGTTGACCAATCACAATGCTCCTCTAGCATGACAAGATATTGCTCAGGGTACTGACCTCCAGATTGTCTTTTCCACTAAAACGATACGATAAACTATGTGTGTCTTATCACAGGTTGATTAAACGTCCGTCGTGCGGTGATCCACACAAGGGCATGCTGCGCCAGAGTCCAACAAAGGATGATTCCCGCACGCAGATGTCACTTTTTCTCGCGTTGCGATGCCAACATGTGGCAGAAAGCCTATACTGTGCGGCCCAGTGATGCAAATAAATTAGTAGAACAGCGACTGTATTCAAAGACATCTGTGCCCCTTAGGATATTTGTTTCGTGCGGGAATCTGTTTCAAAAACTGTTTTCAGAGGAAAGGAAAACTTCGCCTATCTTCGTCGTAAACAAATCCTCCATTTTTCAACCAATTATGCAGCTTCATCGCTCTGGCGGTGCCCTCAATGACATGAGCATAAGGGACAAAACTTTCTCGACTGTGTTTTCGTTGTAATGTCCTTTTATGCCCTTGTCACATGGGCAATTTCGGTCGTGATCAAGCCGATTGAAATCGAACCCGATACGCATCCGCCATTGCTACGTGGGGAAATCAATGGCTATCAACCGCGATCCTGCTCTACCGCGGTCGAGCTGTCGCTGCTACCCTCGTTCCCAGACATTAATTAAATATGCCAGCAAAAAGTACAAATTCCTAAAATTTTTATGATGAAAATGTACAATTTTGAAATAAGTAACTTATTTAAATTTATGTTATTTGAAATGCATAGCTCAGATCATACTTTCGACACCCCATTCGTTTTTTGGCAGTGGTAAACAAACTTGTGGGCTCGAACCGGCTTTCTAGTTCCCATAAGATATTTTTGGTCAAACCAGTTAGGAAACACCACTTTAAAAAGCAACTGGTTTTAATACGCACTTTCTGGGTCTCTATAAATTTTCGCATTAGCTACAAGCGGTCAACAGAAACTTTCTGCTATTGCCGGCATTGCCTTCATAAAATCAATTTTTTTCTTTCTTCCCTTCTAACTTTAGTTTACGCCTGTTTTGTCTAAGAATTTTAAGCTGTTTCAACTGTTCGTCCTATTATTATTTTTCATGTGGTTGAGCATTTATCAAAATCTGAAAGTTTGCAGCTTAGAAAGAATTTTTGTTATTGGCAGCGGGCGCCACCACTACTCGTAGTGGTGGCGCCCGCTGCCAATTTTATAGTTTTCTTGTCAGCTGAACAAGGCCATCAGGCCTTAAAATGGCAGACATGAACGCGAACGGTAGTTGTTTAAAAAAAATGAGCACCAACGGTTCCACTCTCCAAGCAAACGCCGCTGTTGCCGGTAATTGGCCAGGCCCATTATGACGTCATGCTCGGTATGCCAGGCCGGCGCCGGCATTCTATTGCGTGCGCTTTGCTTCAGGCGACTTGATAACGGGATTTAAAATGCTATTAATTATTCGAACAAACTCAAACACCTTGGACACTTACCGTACGCGCTCGAGCAACCCACAGTGAAATAAAACGGCGCTACGAAAGACGCTGTCGAGTGCGTGGACAGCGAAAGCGAAGTCAGCATATTTACCTGAGTCGGTCCCGAGTGCGGAAAGCGCACGAGCTGACCAGCTTTAACAACTTCTCTTTACGCACTAAATCACATTTCAATAGGAAACAATGGAATAGACATTGTATAGAGTGCAATTCTAGTCCACAGCGCGTTTATACAACCTTCGAGTATCACGCAACGGCGCAACGACAAACGCACGCGCAATTCAGCTGCAGCTCGTTCCGTCCTTCCGGCTGAGTTTGAGCGGTGCGCTGTTCTACGCAACGCCGAAAATAGTCCGGCTTAAGACTCATCATAAAGTCAGATACGTTCGCAACACTTACAGCGCCAGATGAGCTAGCTTACCGGAGTGGAGAAAGCAGCGCGCGTGGTTGACGGACGCTCTAGCCGAGCGCACTGCCTGGTCGTCGCTAGGCCTATATTTCGCATCGGTGCCAGAGCAGACGACGTTTGGGGATTCAGCAATGCTATAGTAAACAGGCTACTCATAGATCTGGCTACACTGAAAATTTTGTCTCACAATGAAATGAATATATCATAAATTACGCAATTCCATAATACGGCGCCGCACTAACAAAGGAGCTATGTGTACAATAAGATCGCATGAGCCGCGACGCACTGGTGACTGCCGCTACACAGTTGTGAAGAGAAACTTGCTTGTATAGCAATTATCAATCCTACCAGCATCTCGGTACGAGTCAGAGATACTGAATAGGGGTTAACTGTGGACATTCCGTTATTCCTGGGTTCATTATTTAAGATAAAAATCAGTTCGAACCCGCTTTCTTGACGCTAGCTCAAGGGATCCACGGACAGCTTGCGGAAGATGCGGCAAACGCAGCATTTGGAGGCAGTTCTGTCTTCGGACGATGCTTGAGCGCGCTGTTGCCGCGCGAACAGCAGGGCATTCCAGACACTGCGTTATAAATGACTATTGCAAATGCAGCTTCGTTCCGCGGATCATGAGTTTCATCTGCTGTACCTAATTGGTAATTGTTGGCGTACCCGAGAATGATAGCGAGCTTTGTAACAACAGCGCGCCGCAACGCGTTTTAAGGTATCTTCCGTTAACTGTAACGACGGTGAAGCAAGCCGTGCAAAAGCGGTACTAACTTAATTAGGTGCGAGAAAATTGACAAAACGGCACCGGACTTCAGCTGCGCTGATTTAATTGGAACCCCAATAGGCCGCAATCACTGCCAAGATTCGATTATCGTCATTCGCAAGAAAATCATGCGTGTAAAACAGAGCTGATTCAAAGCCAAGAAAATTTTCCTTTTCATGATACAGACCCACAGCGCTGAAAGTTCCTTATCCTCTGTAATTATAAAGCACCATGTCGCCTGGACCACCAATATTCGCACAAAGGAAAGCCATGCTGATAGTGACTGGTCGCTTTACGCACTCACAAGAATTTTTTTCTCTAATGACACGAAAAAAGCGCGCGACGCGCCACTCCCCAACAGCCGCGTATCTGCTGGTTGACCTTTGAACACGCGGAACCTTCACCACAGAACAACCTTACTGGAGAAGACAAACGGCACCAGATTGCGCTGATCCGTTGGTCACTAAAGCGCGGCATGGAGCGAAGCAAGCGTACAAGACGCGCGGCCTGCCTAACCGGCAAGCCGGCATTCCGAGATTGACGTCACATCCGCCTGGTCCCCAGTTTCTGCGCCTCGCCCCCACCGATCCCGGAAGCGACGAGGGCGTGAACACGGCACGTTTTTAACAAGCGATTTCGGATTTTTCTTATCGACAGAATTCAGAAAAAGTTGACACACATTATTAGCAAAACCCCTTCGTTCCAAGCATCGAATTTTATGCAACTTGAAAACCGTTTCAGCTTCCCTTTAAGCCGCAAGGTCACTCATCGCTCTTGGCGGGATTGTACAAAGGTAGAGAAACGCTCACGTGTAGCGCTGACTCGCAGACTTTTTACAAGCAGAGCACAGGAATAAAGGGAACAAACACGTGGAATGAGCCACGCGACTAGACAAGGATCTGGCTACTGCCGGCTGTCGGAAGAGTGTCAGGCCATCTGTGCGATGTGCAACCAAAGTCGTTAATATGTTTTCCTGTTCATAATTTATAATTTTGCAAAAAAATTTGATCAAAACCTACGGCAATAATTAAAATGCGCGCAGCGCATCTATTGTGCAGCTATCTTTTAGATCGGAATCGAGTTGGTAAGTGTTTCACGGTCCATCTAGACCGCACTTGGAACTTCAGCCACGATCGGTACCGATCGCAATCCGAAGTGCCCGTGTGAGAGTGGCATTAATGAGGACATGCACTTACTGGGGTGCTTAGTGAAGAATTTTATCGCCTCGGTGAAATGTAGATAATGCCAAATTTCTTTCCATTCAGAAAAAAAAAGTGTTTTCTTCACGAGGATATTGAACATACCAATTAAAGAAAAAAATGAGGAGCACGTCTCTTATCAAATGAAATATACTTCTTCAGTTTAAAAAGAAATTGCAATTTTGATGGGGATATTTTAACAGCTTTCGTACTCTTGAGTCAAGGCTGTTCCCCTTATGCTAATTTCCATTCAGATACTCTTTTTCGTCATCACGAACACTTCCGTCACCGAACAAATATTGTGAATGATATTATCTGAATAGCCAGAACAGATATCGCCAAAAGAACCCACTTACTATATTGTTCTCTTATTGCCTACATTGTTATAAATTTATGCCTAACTAGGGCCACACCTTTGCAAAATGTAGACAATTTCGCCTATACTCATGTTCTCACAACATGACTTTGATATAACAATTTATAAACTACACAGCTTTTGCCTAGAGAGGGTACTGAAAACTTCTCTGCACACTTTCTGCTGGTTTCCTTCGGCTTCCTTTTCACGAGACCAGGTCGGTGGTGGACAAATCTATTATGTCATTGTTTATCCCTCGCCGCAGAACGCAATCACCTTCAGTTTAGCTTAATCCTTTCTGAGGTGCCTTTATCCGCAGTCTAACAGCTTCTGAAATAAGAAAAATGCGTTTAGCTTCTTTAACGTCCTGTTCGGTTAACGTAGACACAAAAGCCTCTTACGACAAATGAAATAACATACCTGTCTAGTTTTCTCCATTGCTTCTTTCTCACCACAATCTGAGAGCTCATCTATTTTAGATAGCGGAGAAAATGAATTTGAAACTTACCGTGGGTATTCGCTTTAATTAAAGCCCTTTTGCCGGTACAGTTTCAATTTCGGTACATATGGCTACCCTTAAGCACAAGTATTATCCGTTCTTGTAAGACTCTTGCTTTATACTGCCGCTTTATTTGCGCCCCAGAGCACCATTATATCACTCGAGAATAATGTCATGAACTCTACACTTGTGCGAGAGTATATTTATTCGTGGTCAATCCTCGAGATATCCCGCCTGAGCTATGGCTGCGTCAAACATCAAGCCACTTCTCATGGGTGTCATTTTTTGTGACCCAGCGATGGAAAAAGGTGCAATTTTAGAGGCAAATTTAAGGTCTTTTAAACACGAGCGGATTCGCACACGTGACTAGGATGTCCAAATGATCGCTAAAGAGTTCATTTATCTCGTAGCTTGCGGAGGTCTACGCTCTTCAAGTAAGACTTTCTGTCTGGTCTTCCCAAGAGCCTTTTTCTTCTGCGGTACTCATCAACACCTTCCTCCTTGTCTGACGAACGTTCAATGTCCATAGTACCCTTCTCTGCCGTCGATGGCTTCTCTTGGTGCTGTGCAACGGGGCCACGCTGGTGGTCTTCGACAAGCTGCCTGGGCTGCTGCTTCGGCGACAGAAATAAGGAAGGTTGTGGTCCGAAACCGTCGTCATTCCACCATACAACGCTACCAAAAGTTGAACTCCGCAGCTCTCGAGGACTCGTATATGCTGATCGCTTGTGCTCATCACGGCTTGATGGCCCTTCGTCTTCTTGCTTCCGGTCAGCCCCAGTCATGTCTTCATGCTTACTGTCGCTAGCTACTGCTGAGCTGAAGACAGGAGACGCGCTAGTTTCGTTGACGTCACTACCAACGCTGACTACTGAGTGGCTGGAGTAGGGCTGGTGGTCCGCAACTGGCACTCCGCCCTTGTTCTTATCCGGTGACGTGCGCACAAGAGTGACGATCATGCCTATCGTGATTCCCCCGACGATCATGGAGAACAGGAAAATTGTCGTTGGAGACCTGCAAGGTTAACAGAACCAGCTTTCATTTTCTGGCTTTCGCGATGTATAGTGGAGCTAAACAGAAACTGCTCTGGAGAGTCCTTTATGCGGGATATGTCAATGCATTCACAAATGACCAGAACTTGGCGCAGAGACCGATTTGAACATGGCGTTCATTTTCTGCGTGTACTCTCCGTTATCAGTGAAAATCAAGTTTACACAGCTCGCGCACATTATTACAAGTCCACTTAACCAATATATCTCCAATTTATCTGTCTCAATAACCCTCCCTTGGCCTCCTCTCTTACGACGTGGTTGAGGTGTTCACCTGAAGGCTGCACGTTCTTTTTTGTAGAGCGCATGCGTCTGCAGCTTTAAGATGTATACGCTAATCCCTCGCTGTTTGCCATTATAACGCAGGCACTGCGAGAAAAGGTTTATTTTATCGGCTTTCATTTATATTACTATGTTGCTGATCATTCTTATAACGTAAGCTGACGCCGTCTCAGAGGGAGCAGAGGTATAGTTTTCTACAAAAAGTTATTTTGGTAGTTCATTTTTATGCTTGTCCCTAATCCGCCTTTTGCGCGAGGATGTGGCGCCATCATGCGGGAGCGGGCGGGAAACACATTGAGCGGCAGTGTAGCAGACGACGCGAAAGCGCACCATACGAAATGGCCACGCCAACGCTGGTAGAAAGCGAAAGCTTCCCCCCTTTTTTGGTCTCGGAGCGGAAAGTAGTGACAGTGATTGCAGCACATCATGTTCACGCAGTATGGGGGAAGGTAGAGCGTTTTCACAATCCACTCATAACGCACGTACGCATAACTATATTCGTATTGTAAGAGCGTGTAGCGCGGGCCGTGTTCGACGGGACAGAATGAGACGCTCTCAGCGTGCAGGTTTTCGGCAGACAGGAGAGCGTGGGGGCAGAGAGAGAGAGAGAGGGATCTCAAAGGGCAAAGCAGCCAGGGGTTTGTTGATGCTGCAGAGCTAGGTGGAATCGTCTCCTGTGACTTTGCGCGGCGCATATGCGCGGGGTGTCTTGAGTTACCGAGCACAATGCGGTCACCGCGGCGCCGGCATGGTGCAATGGGCGTCGCTTCCTCCTCGCGTCATCTACAACCGTGCAGCTATAGGATTTCATCCACGAAGATCGGCAGAGAGTCACATATACACGCCCCGTGGAAAGGGCATTGTCCCGGCCGGAATGCACACCTGCAGGAAACGCGCTGCATTTTTTGGCAATGGATGATTCAGAGCTGTAGCCGGTTTCTGTCCTCAGGAGTCAGAACGGATGTGGTCGCAGTGGTGAAAAGGTTCTCGGTGCGCAGAGAATGGTCATTCTGTTGTGAAAGGATCTCCAACGTTCATTTCTGCCTCCGCCGCGATTTCTGCGGAATCAACAACTTGGTGACACATGTGAATCTCCTACATATCGGATGCGCATCTCGGTCAGGAACCAACCCTGTTCTACGTTCAGAGCGATCCACTCTGCAAGTGAACGAGCATGAACCCTCCAGGAGACTCATTTATTGTGCCGGGCGGTTTCCTTGCCGTTGCAAACGGTTGGACGAAGACGACGATTATCAAGCTCCCTAACGAAGTGCATCTGATTGCGTACATTAAAGGAACAAAGTCCGGATGCTTTGGCGTGCACGAAGGCGAGCCTTTAATTAAAAAAAATACTGTGCGTCGTGCAAGTGTCAAGTGCGTCATATGCTCCGAGCGGCAAGAACACAGATACTACAGGTATGTATGCATCTAAGCGAAATAGGCATGATGAAAAGTACCTACTGGAGTTTTCACCCAGGCTGTAGCGCACCAGTGATAGCTGCAATGAGGATTTCTTCGGTGCGTGATTGCTTCAGTTGCACCGGGGCCTGAAGGCAATGTATTTTGTCCCTTCTTATCTTTATGTGCGAAAGGGCTAGGTGGCTTAGATATCACAGGCGGCTGTGTGCGCTAGGCCGCAATATTTATCATGTTTTATCGTGACTGCCACCTCATTAACAAGGAAAAAAAATACGGCGTTTTAATGCACTGCCGTTCGCGAGCCGAGTGGTTGAGCTGGTCATGAGGCTCGCGAACGGCAGTGCATCACAACAAACACCCTTTTTTTTCTTCTTTTTAGTCAGGCGGCAGTCGCGATAAAAAATGCTAAATATTACGGTCTAGCGCACACAGCCACCTGTGATATCTGCGCTACCCGGCCCCGTCGCACATAAATAAAACAAACGACAAAATACATCGCCATCAGACACCCCGAACAAATGCTCATTGCGGCTATCACTGGTGGGTTACAGGCTTGGTGCAAACTCCGGTAGATACTTTTCATCATGCACATTTCGTTTAGATGCATACATACCTGTAACGAAGTGTTTTTCGCACAGTCGAGAGCACGCAGTCGGGTGCCAAGGTCGCCCATTCACGTCTTGACGCTTGGTTGCCCTAATCCAAGCTCCACGCCGTTGCAGGTCGCGGCTCGCCGAAGGAAACCTAACGAAACGCGTCTTGCATCCCGGCGCGCCTCGAGAGTGGCAGCCGTAAGCGGCACAGGTGGTTGGCATCGTTTTACCCATGCTCTGATCTGAACGTGACCGCGCCTCCAGCCCCCGTGCGTTGGCTATGAGTGCGGCGACGAGAAGCGCCGTCGACGCCGCTCAGTGTGTTTTCATCAGTCGCCGCTGGGGCTTCGCGCATGCGCAGAAAACTCGCGCAAAAGGCGGATTGCGCTGTAAGAAGTAGAGGACGAAAGTAATCTTTTTCAGTAGTAACTGACCAGCCACCGGCGTTCTTTCTTCACGGACTATGGAAGTTTGTTGTGAAGGGACGTTCAACACTAACTGTGAAGGGATGAACAGTTCGTCTTTTGGAAACTGTTACAACAGTTACTCCTCTTGAGCAGCCTTCCGCAGTAAAAACAAAAATGCGGAATCACCTCCAATTCCGCCGCTGTTTGTGGGCTATAATTCTGGACAGCTCTTGTTACGCGAAAGATAATAAAGGCAGCAGAACACCTTAAAAAACACTGACACGAGTTTGATCTCACGACTTTTAATTTGGGAACCCTGTGGGCAAACGACTACTCCACCACAGCAGCAGTACCAAGGAGGCAAAGAGGAGGCTTATATATGAAGCACACAAATTCAAAAGTTCGATGCAAACGGGTTAGCATAATTATTGGTTTTCATTCAAATGATGTTGACTGCACAGTTGTATATTTTTACAGTAAGCTGCAGTACGTCCTGCAGCATAAACACAGCGGTCGTAGTTAATGGCTTTAGCCAAAACATAGCTTTCGTTTATACAATTTAGATTCTCAAAGCGACTCAGCCTATGAAGCAAAGAAAAAAAAGGAAAGATGGCGCGCCGTGTATTAGTGTAGTATTTATGCCAAGTACTTCGCTGCCATAAGTCGTTCCTTTTTCCCATTTTTTGGGGGGGCCTAACATTGTCCTGACCTCAGCAACTGGCAGCTGCAAGGTGAAACCAGTTAAAACGTTCAAACAAAGATAGGAGCCACTTTTTTGTTTAAGGGACAACTAAGGGACAGTGGGGGCAGTGCAATTGCTGTTTCCCAATATCGCCGCTTATTAATGTGTCGGCTTTGCAGTAGTGTTTCACATTCGCTCCTAGACAAGAGAGAACGAAATTCGATCCCATGTATCTGCTCTTAAAAATCGTATTCGGCGTGCATTGAAGCGCATCGTGTACATGTTTATTCAGGTTCTCAACTCTCTATCGCAGTGATTCCACGATCCCTTTTTCTAAAAAAATAGTCTATTCACCACAGCATAGACAGCAGTTGTGTTCTCGCGTTCATTAAATAAGATCCTGCTTTTAAAAAAAGAGCAAAATTGCAGTGTACGTCTTTTCATATAGTTTTCATACTCTGCCATTCTGCGGTCAGTCCTTCTGTCAGTCGTTTCCTCTGCAATTAGTCGGCACAATTTGCGTACAACATGCTTTCTTGCCATGAGACATGGCATGGGATATCTAAGAGACTTGCGGGGCGTTTTGATGGGCATAGTTAGTGTTACTTCCCTCTGGAGCTGGTTTTTCCTTTGAGTGTAAATACCTCAAGCGTGAATACTGCAGAAAGCAAAAAACGATTTTTTGGACGTAGCAACAAATTTGAGGTAGTTAGGAAAACGACGGGTCACATATTTTACCGTGTTGTGTGGTTTGACAGCATCATGTTTTACTCACCACGCGTGAAGCCTTGGCGTTTCAGAGTGGTGGCGCACGGCCAACAGTGTGTGCGTATCACCCTGCACCCCTTTTCTGATGGATGCAGACGACGGGATGGATGAACGCTGGCTGCGATAGCACTGCTGACGCACCGCCACCTTATTTCCCACATAGTCTTCTTTCACACCATGCGAGATGCCCATGGACGAGGGTATCTCTACTGCGAGGCTTTTCTTCCAGGATACGGAGTACGTCTCCATTTCCATAAGCGGCATTTCATCCATGTTCAAGCCACCCAGCAGTATGCGCTTGGCGGCAGCAAACCACCTTTTATGCTGGATCTGCGGAGGAATAAGCCAAGTAGAAATACTGCATGATAGATTCGGAAGATCTAGATTATCGACCACTCGACAGCCAGGCCTGTTTTCATTAATACAAGCAACCATGACGTCATAACCCCTTAATTGTGTCGCTATACCCAGTAATTCAGTGCGTAAAGATCCTCAAGCTTACCTGGAACAGAGGAACAATACGGGGCCATATTGTGCGTTTGTCGACTCACACTTCTATTCTAGACTTTCGTGGACTATAGTCACTGAGGTTCCACTCTTTAGTGCACCCCCTTTGAGATCCTGACGCAGGATAAGCCCCAGTCGTCATCCTAGTTTTTAGAGAAAAGTACGGTCATCGTCCCAGCGGATCTCCAAGGAAAGGCTGTCCTACATGGTTGCCCTATCTTTAGTTGTCAGTATTATATCTTATCTATTCGAGCCTTGTCAAACAGTTGTTTTTAAAACCGAAATTAGAACTTTTTCCTTTCATCCCATCAATCGATCAATTTGTTTTCTTAAGAGTATAACCCAGCAAACACAATTTCGAATGCAGGATAACAAAAGGAATGTTTTACGGTACAGATGGCACCTAAGCAGCGTGCAGTAACCGAGTGTTCATCAAACGTCAGGTTACTCAGGCAGGTTTCTGTAAGAAAATACATGTGAACCAGCCAGTAGCCTTTTTCTGGAATGTGTCATCGAAGTTTGTTTGGTCCACGGAGTGCATGCACTACTCTTCAGCGACAGTTCTGCACTAATGGCATCAGCTAGCGACAGGCGCGTTCTTTACTGCTCCGTAATATTCGGAGCAGCTATACGCTCAGTCAATACTCAGCGATAAAGAGAAGGTAACAAGTCATATATGTCAGGTAGCGTGGTAATGTGAAACACAATTAGAGCTCGCGGTAGGCTTAACGACCTGCACCAGGAAGCATAGGATTAACAGCCATTGGCAATTGTCACAGCCGTTTTCTGTCGTGACAGCTATCACAGCCAATGCGTTCGCGAAATAATGATTGCATTGAAGATACCGTGCCTGAATGTTGTTGCTACTGTAAAGGTCAAATAGCGCAGAAGCTTATAAATCATTGCATTTAATCGTGGTAGACAAGAAGGGTCGGGTTAGTTCCTGATCCAAATTCGATTGCGCACGATTGCCTTCAACCCAACGTGGAGCTGAATGCAGCATGCATGAAGGTGGCCAGGGCCTGCAGCAGCATAGCCCAAGAAGGTAGCTTTGAAATTATGTAATTTAGCAGTTTCATATATTTTACCACTGAATATCATATGTGTTTTGGAATGGGACACCAGTAAACATAAATCAGCGAAAAATCTTTAAAAGCTAGCTCTGCAATATTATGTCCCTTAGAGGACGTGACTGACGCCTCCAATCATGACACCGCGTTTGCTTCGGTACGTTCGTGAGCTTAAATTGTATCAACGAACATGAAGCGGCGTTCCCACACAATAGCTAAGAGCAGAAGAATGTCGGCGCCATCACCGTGCTGCGGTTATCTGCACTCTGCGGCAACCAGTAGTAACCTCAGGCTAGGGCAAATCCAA
Organism: Amblyomma maculatum; assembly: GCF_055883805.1. Classification (NCBI taxonomy): domain Eukaryota; kingdom Metazoa; phylum Arthropoda; class Arachnida; order Ixodida; family Ixodidae; genus Amblyomma; species Amblyomma maculatum. The sequence continues at coordinate 29,949,856 of NC_139350.1, read as the reverse complement.
GACAGCGTCGCCACCATCGCGTAAGCTCTGAACTACTGTGGCATTAAAACGCTACTCAAGACTGAAAGCCGTATGCAATTGCGGAAGTGATACCGGCAAACATAAACCAGCCATGCAGCTATGACGGTCTGTTCCCCGCCGGCGAAGGCTACGCCTTAAAACGTACATTACCGACTAGTAGCTAAATTTCACCTAAATACGGTACGCCGCAACAGATTAATGTAGGATGAAGAATTGGATATCAAGCTAGCCACGAAAACACGATGAAACAAGAATGTGTCTCACCATTGTTACACTTTTCTTCCTTCAGAGCTCAGACCAGCACAAGGTGTAATTGCTGCACCTATTGCCAACGAGGTGCTTCTGTCACGCGCATGTGCAACTTCTTCCTTTCGCACCGATGCCACCTTACGGAGACTCAGCGGATGTGATGTATCATGTGGGGGAAGATGAAAATTACTAAAATCGAATATACCTTCGACAGGTTTGTACATACCATAATGTTTAAATTCTTGTCGACGCATTTCAAGCAGGTAACACTTGCATAACAGAGCAAGTCGTTCTACAAACTTAAACGCATCAGTTGACATTCTGAAATGCAGAACCGCTCACTCATGTATGAGCCATGAAAATCATATGCAGTGATTACTTCTTTTCTTGCTAGCCTATAAATCATCACGCTATATGATAATACTAGTCTCATCGAAGCAAGTAACTGAGTTAACTTCTGGCCAGACACGGTCTAAGGTGGAGAAACCAGAAAGAAGCATCTCAATGAAGTGTGTCAAGCATCTGAGCACTTCTTAGCACAGATTGTTTACACATCTGCGCCGTCTCCCAATCATAATAAAATAGGTTTTATTTATCTTTATGGCATGGCATATTTTTATCGTATGGGCAAAGCTTGTAATGTGAAAGCAAGGTAACCAATGATCGCTAAGGGTTACAGTGAGAATTACAAGGGAAGGCAAGCTTCTCACAGGGCGCCAAAACGTTTTTGGGGCGGACGAGTTGTTTACGGGAATATTATTGATGCATCTGGCACAGGACGTGCTAATTCGAGAGATATGAGAGAGGCATTTGCCCTTCAGTCAATACTTCGAGGTTGCTGCTACTACTGATGATATCTTTATAAAAGTCATCCGTTCATGATTATAATTTATTAACGATGCGCCACTGTTAGGGCCCACATCCCCAGACACCTTTAGAGTGCGTGTGTTGGGTGGCGGGGGGGGGGGGGGGGGGGGAGGGGGTAGCTGTTCCTATCGGAAAGAGATCCCCTTGACTTGCGGGGCAAGCTCAACCAGAAGCATTTACCTATATCATAGAAGTGGGCGGCCGTTTGGTGTCCAGCTTTTGCTGGTTGAAGCCACAGAAAGAGTAGAAAGAGTCGGAGTCAGAGTTAACAAACGAAACAAACTTGATACAGCAAGTGACGATACAGAAGTATTCACACTAGTAAGAATACAAAGCCAAGAGGTTTACAGAAAGGGAATGCAAAGCATGCATCTAAGAAGGCTTGGAGCAAACACAGAGGATTTACAACAATGAGCAATGCACGAGAGAGTCAGAACAAATAAACACCGAATTGTTCACCGGGCACTGTCGCAGTACGACGTCTGGAGAGTCGCGTTGTGGCTGTCCTGCAGACTTGTGCCGCTCTCTCGCAAATCACAGGGCCTGCCGAACAGCGTATTGACCCCGGGAGCCATACTCAGTGCAATATTGTGCAATATCTCTCGGCAATATTCGCTGTAACTCTGGCTGCAACACTGGCTGAAACGACGCGACCTCAATCTCACTGCGCCTGACCGTTACAACACGCCAAGCCAGGGGCGCCCATTCGCATAATTTTCACTACGCAAGCGTCCCTTCTTCCTCCCACCAAGGCGCATGTCGGGATTGGTTAGGCGCGGCAGACCTTTCTCGAGATGACCAGCTGCTTCTTGGCCGGCTTTTAACAATTTTAACAAAAATTAAGATAAATTACGTTTCTGTTTTTAACGCCACTTGGTACGCATTAGAGCCATCGAGTCCCCTGACGCGCATAGAAAGGGGAGATAGCAGGCCGACCTTTGGAGGATAGAAGGGAAGGCAAGGGGAGTGACTGCGTAGGAATAAAAGAGAAACTATCTTTGCTGAAGTGAGCCGCAGCTGTGGCGGGTACAGCTGAATAACTGCTTTTCAGCATGGCGTCCGCATGTTCTTCAATAAATCGTTGCCTGACGAAAGCACGACATGGTCGTTGTTGCAGAAGGGCATGGGCATCGGTTTCAATGAGGTGCTCGACCGTCAACATGTGCCCCAAATCGACTTGTTTTCGTCAATCGAAAGAGGAGCCAATCTCCTCACGGTGTGCAAGAAGGTGAGATGGAGTAAGAGTTGCATAAATAGAGCGACAAAATGTCTGTCTACAACGGGGTGGACGCCGGAGCCGGTGGACCGCGTGTGTAGAGAAATGAATCGAAGTGCTGAATGGTGGCGACGCATTTGCCGCGGTGACAAGCAAAAGGGCTTGACAACGGATTCGAAACCAGCAATGTGGTGAGAGCGGGCGTATATGGCGAGGCGGGCATTACGCAGTGAAAGAGAGTGAAGGTACAAGAAACAAAGAGACCGCGAGAACACTACACTCTTATCGCGAGAAGATTCATAGCAAAACGTCAAATCACGGAAGAGCGCGCAGGAACATCTGTATAATGTGACAAGATCTGTGCCAGAAACAAAGGTATCCAAAGAACTTCGCCTGGCCCAAGATTGGTCAGCAAGAGAGCCGTACTTGAGCCTCAACACATGGGTGACCATGTCGGAGAGCGACAGGATTTCGTAAACTAAGGTAAACGCATGCTAACATGACAAAAAACGATAAAATTGATCATACGTAAAATGCCTTGCATGAATACTCAAACAGTACACGCTGCTAACGGCTGAATGAAGAGCGCTCTTGAAGTTCGTAGCACATAAAAAGAGAGGAGCGCCTTCCCTTTTCTCGAAGAGTAGCACGCGTTGCACACCTGACAGCGACCGCAGCACCGGTATGGAGAAGCGCCATCATAGAGAGGATTTACAAAAGACCGACAAAGTCGAGTCGGGTAGGCCTGTCGGGCTCAACTATACGCTTGGGGTCTAGCTAGACGTCCGTGGGGTCGGGTTCTGCCAGCCCGACTGCAGGGGGTAGGTCGACTCGACCCTACCCGCTGGGCGAGGAGCCTACGCGTCGGGCAGGCGCTTCCTATCTTGCCTCCTTGCTGGTCGGAGAGGGCACCGTGAGCTGTTCGTCTGAGCATTCCTTCTCTTCCTCCTCTTTCACCTGCGCTTAGTTCACTTGCTCAACACACGGTGTGGCAGCGATCTCTACCCGACAGAAATGAGTTCATGCAAACCCGAACGGGTCGGGCTTGATCAGCCCGACAACCGGCTCCCCCTCATCCAACCCACTTCCGTCGGCTCACGTATACAAGGCTGCAGAAACGTATTCTAGAAAATCTTCAGCTAGGTTAATGGTACGAAAACGAGGGCTTTCAAGTTTTGACGAAAGTGGAGTTCTCGTCAAATGAACTTGGGCACTTGGTTTCTCATCTTAAGCCGCTTTCAGACTACATCAGCATCCGTCATAAGTTTCACATTTACCGCAGGGCGCATACCTGCTTGAACTTCCGTCTACGTAGCTTGCGACCGCGTATGTTCACATTGGGCAGTTCGGTAAGATACCTTCTTTTACCAAGCGGCTGCTAGCGAAGGTCGAGGCTCTTCAAGCTCATCATGAGCTTATCATCCCATCGTCTGCGCGCTGAACTTCCGCAGACGGACAAGTAATAGAAGAATTACGGTGCGTAAAGTCTTCTATAGCGCATGCCTGTCTGCCTAGTCCGACAGTGTTCTTACACGCCAGCTTCCGTCCTCGCGCTTACCCAATACTCTTTTGGCAAACGTCTGATGCCGCTGCACCGCAACACTCGGTCAAAGGAGCACGACAGCATACTGTTTTTTTATTACGAAAGGTGTAACAGAAGAAAAAGGAGGAGAAAAAAAAAGAAAAAGACGAAGAACTCTAGGTAACCGGCAGCTAATGCTTTCGCTCCATATTCGGTTCAATGGACCCCCGCTCGCGCACAGTTCCGGCGTGCGGCTCTCCTGCATCCCTGCTTGCGATATCCAGTTTACCAGTGCCCCATGCGATCTTGGTGGCGTTTCTGAGCGGTGACTCAAAAGCCCGTACTACTGACTCCAAACTATGTGGCGGGGCGCGTGACAGACACGAAACGTCCGCGGAACGCGTACCATGAGGGCGTTTTAGAATATGGGGACCCAAGGCTTGGGGCCCCCAAGGAAATAGCGTGCGGCGGCGCAACGTGCTAGCCGAGTGGCGAGTTTTAGAATAGGGGTTTTCCCGACGCAGCGGAGCCGGGCTTGCGTTCGTCGATTGCAACGCCACGACGGTAAACCAAGGAAAAGCATTTAAATATATAAAAGCCAACAACGCTATTTTATTCATCAAAAAGTAGTATTATTGTGCAAAAACTATCTTAAAACTACCAGTTATATAAAACGTGCCGGAATTCCTGGGTTTGAACCCGACCACGGCGACTGCGCTTCGATGGAGGCGAAACGAAGTGGCGTCCCTGTGCTGTGCGATGTCAGCGCAAGCTAAAGATCCCCAGGTGGTCGAAATTACTCCGTAGACCTCCACTATGGCTCCCCTTTCTTTCTGTCCACTTTTACTCCCACCTTCCTCACTTCCCTTACGGCGCGGTCAGGTGTCCACAGAGCAAGTGTGACAGATACTGCGCCTTTCCCTTCCTGTGAACCAATTTTTTATATAAAATCGTTTTCGTCAGACAGGCCGAAATCGGCCAATTGTCAATCAGGCCGAGGTTGGGAAACCTCATTTGAATCTACCGCGCTCTCCGCCGTCTGGTCCCCATGGCAACCAAAGGAGGCGAACTCGCTAAGCCTAGCAGCTCGGTAAATCCGGAAGCAATCAGAAACTATAGTGTGTTTTAGCGCTAATAGTTGGTGGTGCGGGCATCATGAGACATAGCATAAGCTTCGTTGGCCTTTCGTTTTCCATGAAGGCGTGACAGCATGGAGCGGTGACGACGAATGTGTGCCGAGGCCACGGTGGCCGAGGCGAGCGGCCGCCGCTTGGCCGAACGCCGTCATGTTGCCGTAACAAAAGCGACCCAACGGCGGCTTGGGGCGAACGCTATTTTCGAAAAATAGGGGCAGCCCCTAGTGTCAACCCAAGACCCCAAGTGCGGCTTACGTTCCGCTTATGCGCATTTCGACGCCCCAAGCCCCCTATTTTAAATCTCTCTATTAACTCGGCCGCCTTCGGAAGACACTGTTTTATTTTCCTCTTTTACTACGGGCTTCTTTCAGACTTAGATGAGTGCGTTAGCTTTGTTCTGCGGCCCGAACCGCAACCTTGCCACGCAGCCTTTTGCCATGATCAGGGGACCATGCACTCATGAGCATGAGGTTAACTCTCGCCTTTCTCCTGTTGTCCAATTCATTGCTGTCGGTTGGGACGGGCAATAGTGCGATGCTAGTAAATGCTTTTGAAGGGCTCAGCGCTTGCAACAAGTTGGTTTTTGGGCGTCACGTGAGGTCGTGTGCATACCTAAGCTTTAAAATTTTCTTCTTACACGGTGTCTTTTTCATAAATATTTGCTTCCAAACTTTTTCCGTCGCTACGCACAACTTTCGCTTAGTTGTCAGCTTTGATGCTCTTATTTCACAAAGCTACCCATTGCTTCAACATGCCTTGCATATCCTTGCATATTCCTTGCATATCAGGCGAATTCCTTGAATTGGAAGGTATCGGTATTTGTACCAGTCGCATGGTTGTGCTGGCTATGACGAACCTGTTCGATTTTTTGAGCAATGTATTCTCCTGCGCCCGGCACTACCTATGAATACGCTCTCTGTCTCCGTGTGGACACATATGAGTCGCCTCTGTCGGTGCCGTTGATGCCAGCAGCACGGATTGCACCCTGGCAGCCTTACTTTACATTTAACAACCCAGCTATCACAGGTATCCCGACTGAGGTAAATCTTTTGCTCCGACAAATATGGAAATGAAGTGACAGAATTCGTTGCACCTGCCTTTTAATCCCACAATGACAAGGAACCGCCATCTTAAAAACTACATCAATGCCAGACATCTTGATCATGAAAAATCTCAGTCACCTTGATCATGTCGAAGGCGGCAAAATCTACAAACCACTCTCTCCTTAACGGTTTGGAAAAATCAAAATTCGAACCACTTTTTACTTGGGGCGCTTATGAATTTTATTTCATTCGCGTCACAGGTCCTTGAAGATACACTAAGGGATGAACGCCAGCGAGAACCCGCGTTGCCGCTCTCGCTGGGATCTTTCTTCAGCGTCCTTGTAATGGATAAATGAAGTGTAAGGAATCTTTTTTGCTCAGTCGTATCCCCAGCTTCATTTGGCCTAGTCAGTCCGCCTCTTGACGCTTCAGTATTATGCTTCTCGACGTTCTTCACTTCATCCTTGTTTTACCGTTGCCATAGTCCGGCGTCCTCTACGCTTTCTTGATCCGCTATGCACGTGTGCGGCCGCACCGAGACGAATGGTTCGGAGGAGCCAAACAATTGCGCTCACCCGCATCTGTCGTCCGCGTGCTGTGCGAAGCGAAGTGACGAGCGAAGCGTAGAAGGTGGTTGTTGCGTTCCCGCAATAACCAACAATAGTTACCGCGCATGGCTAATACTAATGCTACTATCGACTGTAAAATTTCCCCTCAAGTCGGATCATATGCGCCACTCTTATCTGCACTGAGCGGAAGAGAGTGATCTTCCAACAGGCGAAGTGCACGTGACACAGGTGTCACTATGTGTTTGTGATTATCGCAACTGTTTCTAACACCCGCGAGGATCTTCACGGTCGAAGGCCAGTAACCGTAGTTCATGGTGATTGTCATGCGCACAAATCGGCTCCTTTGCGCATCGAAAAGTTGCGAAAGTGTTAACGATTTGAGCGACTGCCTGCTATCAAGGAAGAGAACTGTCCATGCTTGCAAAGTCCGTTACCCCCTGTGTTCTCCTAATGCGGAAATTAACTTGGTGACAGCTAGTCTGGCACCCGTTCCGCTGGTCGCAGTTACCGTAACAGAAACGAGCACACTACGTTGTTTCTGCGACGTGTCGATCACATGTGTTGATCGCGGTTCGTGTGCGTGCTGTGCTTGAAAAATGCCGTGCGTGCGCCGAGCCCTTCGAAAACGACATCATCATCATCACCCTGACTATACCAACTGCAGAGCGAAGCCATCTCCCATATTTCTTCAATTAACACTGTTCAGTGCTAGCTGCATCCACTTGCCCGGCGAACTTCTTACCCTCATCCGCCCACCTAACTTTCTGCCGCCCCCTGCTGCGCTTTCCTTCCCTTGGAATCCACTTTGTTACCCTAAGCGACCATCGGTTATCCTCTCTTCGCACTACGTGTCCCGCCCATGCCCATTCCTTCTTCTGGATTTCCACTAAAATGTCAGTAACTCGAGTTATGTCTCTCACCCAATCTGAACACTTCCTATCTCTTAACGTTACCCCTACCATTTTTCGTTCCATAGCCCTCTGCGTTGTCCTCAACTTAAGTAGAACGCTCTTTGTTAGCCTCCACGTTTCAGCCCCATAAGTGAGTACCGGTAAGACGCAACTGTTGTATACTTTCCTTTTGAGCGATACCGGTAAGCTGCTAGTCATAATCTGCGAGTGCTTGCCAAATGCGCTCCATCCCAATGTTATTCTTCTTGTTATTTCCTTGTCATGGTTCGGATCTGCGGTTACTACCTGTCCTAATGTCACCCATTAATAATTATGAGGATTATTAACGATGCGCCCTTAACGGTGCGCAAACTCCCAGACACCCTTAGAGTGAGGGGGGGTAGCTGTTCCGGTCGCAAAGGAGATGCCCTCGACTTGCGTGGCAAGCTCAGCCGGAATTCAACTACCTGTAAGGTGCTTATTGGAGCACCAAGACCGTAGGCAACGTCCGCAAACCAAAGCTATGGGGGTAGCGTTCGAACCAACAGTGCAGTGCAAACAAGGCTCCAGCTCCACTTCGTCTACCTCTTCGAGTTGGCGCGCGAGCTGATGGCGATCGGGATTACTACCATACCCCGCGGCGGAAAAGGAGCCATCCTGGCGACTCATGGGGAGGAAAGGGTAGGGGGATCATAATACGGCTTGAGGCGGTCGACATGTACAGTTTCTCGGCCGCGGCGGCGATTATCTGGAGATGGATTCAAGGGCTCTACAAAGTAGTTGACTGGAGAAGGTTGTTCGAGAATGCGGTAAGGTCCATGATAGCGCGATAGGAGTTTGGATGAGAGGCCGGCGTGGAAAGAGGCGCAGCTTTCAGCACAGAGATGTCACGGAATCACTACAAGCCACTTTCGCCCTGTAGGATGGTAAATGCAGCGGTATAAAAGTCCATCACGAGTGGCGACGTGGTGGGCCTGACGACGAAGTGCACGTGACGGAGACAGCTCTGCGGGCGTAGGCAGGAATGTTAAGAGGGAGGATATCCAGGGATCCTTCTGCTGCTCAGATTCTATGTTGGTAATGTTGAGCGGCGACATATCGTAGGCACAAACGAAGCCAGCCGTCGAGTCGTTAGGAAGCAGTGAACGGGAAAGGACATCAGCGTCGGTGTGCTTGCGTCCAGATCGATAGATGACGTGGATATCGTACTCCTGAAGACGTTACGCCTAGCGGGCGAGGAGGCCGGAGGGGTCTTTGAGGGAGGATAGCCAACAGAGCGCGTGGTGGTCGGTAACAACATAGAATGGGCGACCGTAAATATAAGGACGAAACTTGGTAATGGCCCATATGATGGCCAGACACTCCTTTTCGGTCACAGAATAGTTCGATTCCGCTTTCGTGAGGGTACGACTAGTGTACGCGACGACATACTTGGAATACCAGGTTTCCGTTGAGCAAGAACAGCGCCCAGACCTACGCCGCTTGCATCAGTGTGTATTTCGGTCGAGCAGGCAGGGTCAAAATGGCGGAGTATAGTGGGGGGGAGAGACCAGTAGACGGCGTAGTGTACTGAACGCAGCATCACAGGCTGGTGACCAAGAGGACAGGTTCGGGCCTCCGGCGAGAAGTTGCGTTAAAGGGGCGATGATACTGGCGAAGTTGCGGATAAAACGGCGGAAATACGAACATAGACCGGCAAAACTGCGAAGTTCTTTCAAGGTTGTGGGCTTGGGGAAGTTGCGGCGGCACGAAGTTTGGCAGTATCCGGTAGAACGCCATCCTTAGATATGACATGACCACGCATTGTGAGCTTGGTAGCGACAAAGTGACATTTCTTCAAGTTGAGCTGTAGGCCGGCTTCAGCAAGCCGCGTAAGGACACGCTGAAGGCGCAGAAGATGGGAAGGGAAATCTTTCGAGAAAACGACAATGTCATCTAGCTAACAAAGACACGTTTCCCATTTGAGCCCACTTGGAATGTTATCCATCATTCTCTCGAAGGTGGCGGGGGCGTTTCACTGTCCGAAAGGCATCACATTGAATTCATACAAGCCATCGGGAGTGATGAAGGCTGTTTTCGGGCGGTCAGCGGAAGCCATCGGTACTTGCCAATAGTCAGAGCGCAAATCTAGCGCCGAAAAGAACTCCGCTCCTTGCAAACAATCTAGTGCGTCGTCAATTCGTGGTAGTGGATAAACATCTTTGCGGGTTATCTTATTCAGACGCCGGTAGTCCACACAGAAGCGGATCGTGCCATCTTTCTTCGTCACTAACATTACGGGGGAGGTCCAAGGGCTATGAGATGGTCGTATGATGCCCCGTTGAAGCATATCGGCGACATTGCCACGAATGACGCGGCGCTCAGTGGGCGACACGCGATATGGTCGCTGCCGCAGGGGAGCATGAGGACCAGTGTCGACTGAATGATAAACGCTCAAGGCGCGGCCCAAGGAAGGCTGTGACACATCAAAAGATGCACTGAAGCGCTGAAGGAGGGCGACTATTTGGTCCCGTTGGCCGGACGGAAGGTCGGTCGCGATAGCTCGATGAAGGGCGTCGACAGGAAGCTCATCACTCGTAGCAGCACAAGACGTCCGGGCAGCGATGTGTGGAAAAACTTCAGGTTCGGAGAACATGTAAGTGCGATCAGAGTCCAGCTCTTCAATGTTGCCGAGACACTCCCCGCGAAGAACAACCTTCGGGCAAGGAAAAGGGTTGGAAGCATAGATGACACAGCTGCCATCAGAAATCGTTCGAACGGCGAAAGGAAGGAGGCGGTTATGGTGGGAGGAGGCGAGTTTGGGCGTAAAGAGAACAGGACTAGGGAGGGCAGATGTCGAAATAAGGGGAACGAGAACAGAAAAAAAGGGAGGAATGTCGGCCTCTGCAGCTACAAGGAGTTTAGCAGGGCGTACAGGCGGGTCACACAGGGAAACATTACACACAGGGGAAAGCTCAACTTGAGCACGGGCACAATCAATCACAGCACTGTGAGTCGACAGAAAGTCGTAGCCGAGGATGATGTCGTGGGAGCAGGCGTAAAGCACCACCATCTCGACGAGATACGTAATGTCTTTGATAAAAACTTGTACTGTGCACACTGCCACAGGGGTGATGCGCTCTGAACTGGCCGTACGAAGCGAAAAGGCAGAAAGCGGCGTCGTGACCTTGCGAATTTTGCGGCGAAGGGCATCACTAATTACGGAAACGGCAGCACCTGTATCCATCAGCGCAAGAACGGGAAAACCTTCTACGAACACTTCAATGACGTTGGCGGGTGAAGGCAGATGACTTAACGAGTTCGTCAAACGCGCAGTTCTTGCCTCCGGAACTGTGGCGTTTAGTTTTCCCGTTGCGTAGAGCCCTGTCGCCGGAGCATCGGCAAAATGGAACGTCGGCGAAGCGAAGGAGAACGGCGTGTCGTGTACTGAGCCCGAGGTGGAGACGATTCAGAAGAGACGTTGCTCAAGGGCGGCTCGGGATCGTAGTGGTGCTGACGGGCTGCGTTCTCAGGATGAAGCGGGCGCTGACGGCAAAGGCGAGCGACGTGACCCGGGAGCACGCAAGCATAGCAAATTGGGCGATTGTCGGCGGTTCGCCATGGGTTCGTAATGCGGCATCGCGGTCGAGGGATCGGAGACTGAGGGGCCATGAAACGAGGTGGAGCATAAAATGTGGGGCCGTTCTGGTAAGACAATGTAAGAAGCGGACCGCGCGTTCCAGCGGTTACTTGAGCGTAAGTGAGTGGGGCTTGCACAGGAGCGATGGGAACACTAGAAGGCAGCGCTTCGGCGACTTTCTCCTCGATAACTTGGCGAATAGCCTGCGAGAGGGGTGGCGTGTTGGCCGGCGCTAATTGCGAAGTGCAGACGGTCGGCTGAACTGGATGGAGGAGGGACAGCTGGCGCGCAACTTCTTCACGGATGAAGTCTTGGATATTCTGCATAAATTGAGACTGTTCCGCAGACGACGTAGCCAGTGCCAAGCCAGCAATGCCGGCAGGTGCGGCAGCCTGCCGCGTAGAAGCGCGTTACTTTCGTAGCTCGTCAAACCTCTGGCACAGTGTTATAATGTCGGATACGGAAGTAGGGTCTCTGGCCGACATCATATAGTACGCATCATCAGTGAGACCTTTTAGAACATGTGTGACTCTTTCGGGCTCGGGCATTGACGGATTGACCCGCTTGCAGAGGTCAACCACGTCCTCAATGTAGCTGGTAAACGTTTCCTCGGGAAGTTGAAGCCGTGCATGGAGGCGTTGTTCGGCGCGGAGTTTGCGTACCGCAGGACGGCCGAAGACATCCGCGAAGTTCCTCTTGAAGACAGACCACGTCGAAATGTCGGCTTCGTGGTTTCGACACCACAGATTTGCCACGTCCGTGAGGTAGAAGAGGGCGTTGCTCAGTTTTATGGAATCGTCCCAGCGGTTGTAAGTGCAGCGGTTGTAAGTGCTGACGCGCTCGAAAGAGGCCAGCCAGTCGTCAACGTCATGGTCGTCGGTACCACTGAAGAAAGATGGTTCACGGGGGCGTTGTGCTCCGGGACAGAAGATGGTGGTAGGAGTGCCAGGGATGGGCGCCGATGGTTTGCTGGGAGCGTCCTGCATTTGTGACCGAAGGCGGTAGCGTGCGGTTCCGAAGTTCCAGGGTGAAATTTGCGAGGAGGACTGGGGCGACGACCGAGACACCTCCACCAAGTGTAAGGTGTTTATTGGAGCACCAAGACCGCAGGCAACGTCCGCAAACGAAAGCGACGGGGGTAGCGTTCGAACCAACAGTGCAGTGCCAACAAGGTTCCGGCTCCACTTCGTCTACCTCTTCGGGTTGGCGCGCGAGCTGATGGTGATCGGGATTACTACATACCTTGTAGTGACAGGAGGGGGTGGCCGTTTGGTGCTCAGTTTTCGCCGGTTCAAGCCAGAGTAAGGGTTGGAGTCAGAAGTAACAACCAAAACACATTTTATACACAGCAAGAGACGATACAGAGGAATACACAAGAACACTAAAGTTGCACAGACGAGAAGTTCACAAAATACAAGCGCTAATCATGCAACTACAGAGGTATTCAATAAGACAGAGGCTTTACAACACAGATAAAACACGAGAGAGTCACATTAACAAACACCAAATTGTTCACCGGGCACTGTTGCAATCCGATGCCTCAAGAGTAACGATGTGGCCGCCATGCAGGACGAGCGCCGCTCCCTCGCAAGTCCGTGGGCTTGCCAGCAGCGGGTAATCCCCTGGAGTCCAGTTGTCGCACTTGCGAACACGCCGCAACCACTGATTCACTGACTGTCTGACCGCACAAGCGGCGTGGCCTCAATAAATAGGGCGCGCCGCGTCTGTCAAGGCGCGCTAAAGCTAGCGCGCACACACACTTATATTAGCTGGTTAGAGCGCTTCCTTTTCCTCCCTTCGAGCCACGCGTCGTCATCGGCTAGGACCCGTAGAAATTTCTGGAGAGCTCTGGCATATTCCAGACTTATGAGTCACCGTCATCGCCGGGTAACGAGAAAGAGGGCGACGGCGACGCGTACAAAGCTACGCGCTCTCTTGCGCGGGGAAGGAGGCTTTTCTCGAATCTTGTGGAAGTTTCCACGCGGCGACGCGCGAGGCCCGCGCGTCGCCGCATGGAAACTTAGTAAAAATGTGCGCCGATTTCGTGACACCTAAGTAGACATATTCACCTACTACTTCCAGTACTTCGCTACCTAATGCATGGCGGAAGTAGAATGGTGGCGAAGGCTGGGCCCAAAAGTGGTTCAGCGGTACCGCAGCATAGCGACAGGTCGGGGGACCAACCACTCAGATTAATTCTACTACTACAAAATAATAGTATCAATCAACATAAAATAATAGACATTTTAATAACTTCGCTTGTGAATGAGGTAAGGTATTTTATAAATGCATTCTCAATTTTTTTTAAAATCTTGCAACACTCTTATCGCCCCACCACCTTGATGTTGCATCGGTCAGGAGGCGCTGCCAGAGGTAACCAAGGCAACGAAGATAACGAAGCTGGCGAAGCACGAAACGGTTTCTTATCGCTGTCTGCTGCTCCTCGACTGTGGTGCGAGCCTTGGTGCGCCCGGGAAAGCGTAATTTGGTTCGCAAGCCTGAAAATGTCTCTTTTGCGAAGATTTCGACGTCCCTGCTGGTCGCTGCTCTGTCGCCGTTTGGTGAGATTTATTATCCCCCTGCAACCTTGTTTTTTTTTGGTTTCCTCCCCTTCGTCGTGCGGGCAGTGCGAAGTCGTTTTGCAGCAGTGTATCAACGTATCAACAACCTTAGATATGCGGATGATACCACTTTAATGGCAGAAAGTGAAGAGGAACTCAAGAGACTTCTGATGCGCGTACAAGAAGAGTGAGAAGTTTGGGCTTAAACTGAACATTAAAAAGACAAAGATCATGGCGTCTTGCCCTATCAAGTCCTGGAGCATCAATGGACAAGAAGTGGAAGCTGTGACAGATTTTCTCTTCTTGGGCTCCAAGATTACCTCGGAAGGAGACTGCAGCCATGAAATTAGGAGACGTCTGCTTCTGGGAAAGAGAGCAATGGTTAGCCTTGACCGCCTAGTAAAGAGCAGAGACATTAGTCTGCCAACCAAGATCCGTATAACTCGTGCTATGGTCTTTCCAGTTGTGATGTATGGATGCGAGAGTTGGACTGTGAAAAAGGCTGACCGCCGAAGAATTCACGCGTTTGAATTGTGGTGCTGGCGAAGACTCTTGAGAGTTGTTTGGACTACCAGAAGATCAAATCAGTCGATATTGTCGACCATAAACCCTGACTGCTCATTGGAGGGTCAAATTCTAAAGTTAAAGCTCAGCTACTTTGGTCATCTGATGAGAAGAGAGGAGTCGCTGGAGAAAGATTTGATGTTGGGAAAGGTTGACAGTCGCCGGAGAAGGGGTAGGCAGCGAACGCGATGGTTAGATGGCATCCTCGAGGCACTGCAGATGAAGTTATGTGATGTTAGGAAGATAGTGAGAGACCGGAAAGCGTGGCGTGACATAGTCCATAGGGTCACGAAGAGTCGGACACGACTGAACGACTGAACTGAACTGATTGCGCTTATAGTTTTATCGCAAGATGAGCCCGCGCAAAGTGAAGAAGCGATGCTCTGTGGCACGTTGCGACAGCGTGGACTCAACCGTCGGTGTCTTACCGCTTCCGGGCTGACTTTCACCGGTGAGCAGACCTGGAAGTTGCCCATAGACTCAATGTATGCTCTAATGCTCCTGTGTTAAGCACGTTTGTGATTCTAAAGCTATCTGGACTGGTGCAACCTTGAAATTGCCTTGAAAACTGCTGTATACTTTCTGGCAAAGAAATTAAATGTGAAGATTGATCCCAGTGCTCTATGCGCCACGTATGTTTTTATGCACCTACTAATTCATGACATTTTTATTTCAATTGCCGCTGTCATAGCTTTGCTTTCTGTACATGCATGTTTCTTATCTGGTGATGTTTTGTGGCAGGCTCATCAAGCCTTTTCCATGCCTCGGCTGTGATCATTGAGATGATTAGCCTGCTTAAACAGCGCTACTGTTTGTGCTGTCTGCAACACGCATTTTTATTGTTGTGATTTGTTTCTGTATTGTATTGGTCGATGCAATAAACCATGAGTATGAAAACCATAATTGTTGACTTGGTACACTCTGTTGCGAACTGGGCACGCCTGCCCCGTTGCACCAGTGTTTCTGGACCGCACCTTACTGTGCTGAGGGACAAAGTAAATGGCCAAAGTACTTGGATGACTAGCAGCAGTATTTGCATTATGAATTTGCATACGTGGCATCTATTTGGAAGTGTTGCTGCCTTTCTATGCCGCCACGTTTGCCAACCACTTTCATTGTGCTGGAGCAACTGCTTATAAACAAGGGCGTAAACAACAGAAACTCGAGTTCTTTTAGATGGCAAAGGTTGGCGCGCGCTGAAAGGCAACAACCTTCAAAAGATGCAGGCTCGTCAATGCAACGCGGCGGTTTTATTAAAAAGAACTTGTTTATAATTCGCGCCAAAGTGAACGTATGCGTGACGTCATTTGACGTCATGGCCCCCCAATTTTCATTGGTCGCTGGAGCCCATGAGCCGCCATGTTTTGTACGTATGGGCGTCTATGGAGCCTTCGCTACCGTAGTACATATACCTTGCCTAATGTAAACTGCTGTTCCTTCTCGAGGCTGTTGAACATTACCTTAGTCTTCTGCATATTGATTTTCAAGCCTACCTTTCTACCTTCCCTGTCTAGGTCATCAATCATTATGTGCAGTTCATCCTCCGAGTTGCTTAGCAAGGAAATGTCATCAGCAAATCGCAGATTACTGAGGTATTCTCCATCTACCCTTATCCCTAACTGCTCCCATTCCAAGTCATTGAATACTTCCTCTAAGCAAGCTGTGAATAGTCCAAAACGACATTGTACACAAAACGTCCGTAGCTGCACGGCGTTCGGGCTGCTTGCCATTATTCTGCGGTTCGCGTTTTGTGCTGGTGTGGGTGCTACACAGTACTGTGTAAATTGTGAAAATATATGTGTACTTTCACGCAGCTGTCACTTCGAGAGTACCTTCCTGTTTATTTATTTTTATTTCCTGCTAGCTATGTTCACGTATGTCTACCATAAGTATCTGTGCGATGAATCGGTCGATTGAACACAACTTCTGTATGTGATGGGCTAAACACTTTATCACCACATCGAGTCTTTTCCAAAAAAAAAAAAATAATCGGACGTGATGCCAAAAAAATACAGTATGGCGGGAGGTTATGCTTATGAAAAAGGGCACACCATATGCAACTGCGCCTCATGGTGTGGATCCTTTGGTGTACTCAAGCCACGTTGAGCATAAAAACATTTGGTTAAAACGAAAGAGAACCATTTAGGAAATTATTTTGATTACAATCTGCTTTCTTCCTACATAACTTCGATGAGTTAAGTTTATTGGGCAACTCCCGATCGAAAACCCAACAGGAGTTTTTGTAGTAGCGACAAAACACAAAAGAAAGGATTCTTGTAACAACAAACTTTTCCACCTCACAACAAACGTTTTTTTCCATACTACAAACCATTTGGTTGATACAACAAGTTTTTCTTTGTTGTGACGAAAAGCGTGTTGTATGCTTTCGTTGTTGACGTATATTGTCGTCGATGCTCTTGTAGAGATCTAAAAGAAATTTTTCCAGCGGCAGGCGGTCTTGTCGCGACTACAAGATATCTTCGCAACAGGTACCGTTTTCGCAACAAAACGTGTGTGTTGTCGCAAGCAGTAGCCAAAACAACCCCAGCCCACCTTACTTGCGCGAGAGCCGTGAAGAAATTGTTCGTCGCCGTATGCGCAGTTTTCCTTGTCTCCAAAGGCGCGGCCTCATGATAAATATGTGGAGCTGTCCATGCAGCTGGTCCCACGAGCAAGCGCAGTTTGTGTGCCTCGATTTGTGCGCTGGCGTTAAAGCAGCTCGCTTGCGCTGAAGTGTTTTCGACTACAGACAATTTATTTTATTTCAAGCATCAAGCATGCATGGTAGGAGAATAACTTCATTGATTGTGAAAACTTGTTGGTTCAGATCGCACTTCTGCGCGGCTGAGGCGATACATATATAACTCGAAAATGCCGAGCGGCGTGGCGGATGTCATTGCATGGCGTTGTGCGGTAGATGATCGGCACCTGCCCTTACTGGTATGCTAGCCAAGAATGGCGTTTATTATACAAGTGGTGTCTTCAGGCACACATCTCAAAATCTGCGCAACGTAAATGTTTGCACCAGCATATGCAGCGCTAGGCCAACGAACGCACGTGCACGTTCATCGCACGCGAGCCCGGTGCAAAAAATCATCGCTACATCAGCAACTGATGTGTTCTCAGCTTTCTTACAATAGCTTCATGTCTTAGTTATTCGAAATCTCTTCTGCCGTTGTGCACGCATTCAAGAAAGTAAGCTGTCTAGCTGATGGTATATAAATTGCGAACTGCTTTCTGCGCATAATATGGCTTGTTGTTCCTAGCTGCTGCTCTGGTCACCTAGTATATATTACTGGACCACTTAAGCGGTAAATTTGGACAGTTTATAGTACAATTCACCAAAATTGATTTTCCGTTATATTCCTCTAATGGATACTAAATTGATAATTGCTTAATTTGCGGGGTGGTACGTTATAGTGCAGCTGCAATAAAACTACCATGATTGTTTTCTGCACTCGAGTTTTAGCCATGTCTTTAGTGAAAAAGTAAGTTGATGAATTAAAAAGCTGGTCTCAGGGAATATTTTAACGTTACATTTGCTTAATGTGCTGACATATCATGAATTTGCTTTCTTCTTTTCATGTGGTGCAGTTTTATAAATACACCAGTGATTTTAAAAGACTTATCAGTGTAGACAATCTGCCGCTCAACATTCAAGGACAATTACCGTTGTAAAATGGCTTTAGAAAGGTGGTACTCAAATAACTGAAGAATGAATGCCAAATGTATGTATAAGTTACATGCAATAAATGGGAACTATGTTAGGGGATATGTGTTTTTTTTTAACACAGCTTGCCGAAACTTCAGTCACCGCTTTTAGTAATGCTGTATTGCTCTTATAGCTGGGCTTCACAAGGTCAACACTCAGCCAGTAAAAGGAACTTTTTCATGGGGAAATGTTCTATAATTAGTGAAAATGGTATATATGGAATTGAACAATATATAAAAAGTAATAAAACAAGGGACAAAGTGGAGAATTTTCTTATGAAAGCTCTTTATTTGCTGCCTATAGTTTCAAAGTGCAAAAACAAATGAAATTCAATCATCACAAGCCAGTGGCACTCTATATTGCATTCATATCATGGGGCAAGCAGCTATAACAAAAGGCCCATCTTACCCCAATGCATTGCCTTTTTAAGAGGAGAATTAAACATACACATTAGTCCAGAAAAGCAAAGCACACAATCCTTGTTACTGACAACTTCATCAAAAAGCTGGACTATAGAGTTTACCAAAATAATTCTCGACTGACAACCCCCAGCAGAACAAACACTAAAGTTTTCAGTAGGTTTCAACCTATAGAACCAGATGTCAAGTTGTTGTAGCAGTGAGGTAAGACTAATTGTGCAGAACCAGTTGCACATTTAAGATGATTAAATGTGACTGAACTATCACTGAGGTCTTCATTTAAATTGTCATTTTACAAAACGTTGCGGGCTATTTGGTTCATCGTAAGGGGGAAAAGCACAAGCTACACACGAACAAAAGGGGAGGACGAGACACACACAGCACTGTCAGAGGAAGGAATTCCCGATGTACTAGAAATGAACTTGAACAAAACGTTGCGGGCTAGTTGGTTCATCGCAAGGGGGAACAGCGCAAGCTACACACGGACAAAAGGGGAGGACGAGACACACACAGCGCTGTAAGACTGTACAACACAGCAAAACTTGTGATATGTAGAAGGCAAGACAAGCCAGAGAAAGTTTAGGATGAGCAGTAAATGGAGCAGTAAATGCAGTACAATTAGCATTTATCAGCTCTTATTCCACTGAAATCACCACTGTGCAATATAAAAATGGAGATCTGGTAGTCAGTGGTGCCCCTCACCCCCTGAGAACCAATGAAAATGAAAAACTGTGTGGTCAGTTTCCTCTCCCCTTTTATGCTGAAAATTGTACTCATATTAATGAAGTTCTTAAGCTTTGCAGTTGTATAGTGGGTCCCTCCCAAAATGCCAAATCAACACTAGATCTCCTGACATGTACATCGGCACTAATCGAAGTCCTTTTACATTTCTTGTGACCAAGACCCACCCTTCGAGAGAATTTGAGCAATTTACAAGTGAGCCTGGTTCCAAACTCTGCCATGTGAAGCATCTGTTACCTCATACCGAATATTAAGCAAAATACTACGTTCACACCAAAACACAAGCAAAGAGAACCCATTGCATCCAGGTAAAAAACGGCATCAAGCATCTACAACTGTGTAACAAGATGCAGCACTTGTCTGCACACCAGCCAAAGGTTTCTCCATATGAAGTCCTCTTTGGCAGGCAGATGCAAAATTGTTGCTGGCAGCAGTTAACATGGGCATGCGTGAGGACAGCACAGAGCACTAAGAGGGAGCTGAAAATTCTACATCCAAAGAATTCAATGAAATGGGCCAAGCATGACATAGTCTCCAGCAGCGTCAAAGGAATGGGAATATTACCTTGTGCAAATTAGGACAAATACTATACTGAGTACATAATACATAATACATGGTTATACACAGTTAAATGAGGATACTGCTTTTGGTTTCAGTTGTAAAACACAAGTAACATTTTCAAATTGCAACCATATCCCAAACTAATTAGACTAGAACATCATATAGGATGAAAATACACCCCAAAACAACTCTTTGCAGTAGTGGAGAGGAAGCTATGGAGCTTGAATCCACAGTTTCTTCTTGCACGATGAAATATATACATTACAAAAAAATTCAATAGATCGTCAGTATCTTTCATGGAAGCTACATTCTGACACATAACACAATCAGCAACTTTCAATAATAAAAACAGAGGTATAGATGACTTTCTCTATTTCAGTGCTTTGAGACACATGGAAGTTACAGGGAAGTTTCATTGATGAGACCACCAATGCTGCACCAATGACAGACAGCATTGAGAGAAAGGTTCTGTTGTGTGGCAAAAATTGGTGGTTATCGATGCCATGGCCATCGACAGGGTTTTGTCTTGGAGTGTGCGAACCCATTGAATCATAGCAGGGCGGGGGGGGGGGGGGTATATTTGAAATGAGAAAGAAGAGATGAGGGGGTGGCAAGTTCTCCTTTTACGCCCACTTACCGATGCCCATGATGAATGCTTTGCACCCTGTGGGCCTTCTCTTAATTGTCATGCAAGCTTGTCACCAAGTATAGAAATGGCACAATTTTTAACATGTTTACAATATTTAACCTACCAAAGAAACATCATTTGAAAGTAAATCTACATCAGGCCCTATTGCCTTCACAACACAGGAAAAGAACAGCCAGCATAACATTGAGCTCTCAGAAATGCTATGAATTGTGCAACATGAAAACTGCTAACACTGACCTAGATCGGGGCTGCTATGCAATTCATTCCTGCCACCAGTTTTTTGTAAGGTCTTTATGATGACGATGAACTACAGTTAAACCCACTTATAACGATACCACTTTGAACAGTATATCAGATCTCACAATGAACAATCATGGCACTATCATCTTTAGCATGTATTCTATGGTAAAGTAAACTATTAATAGCAATGCTCGCATGGTTGATTATCTGTTATGACCATTAAATCTGGTCACTAAGTGCGAACCCTAGCAGAAAAAAAGGACTCACAAATACTATTGTGACCCCTTTGGCCAAATGACACCAGGAAGCACTAAGAATGATCAAATCGGTGCCGGGACTTCATTTGTGCTCGAATATTTTACTCGGCTACTTGCACAAACTGGATGCCTAGCAGAGAGATGTCAACAAGTTCACCATGAGGCAATCAAAGCTGACTGATTACTGATTTCTGCCTGGAAATAAGTGAAAAGTGTGAGCCATACTTTCAGAAGATTGTCATATCTTCTCTATATTTTTGGCTTAACCCAGTTTTAACAGTTATCGGTTACAAGAGTGGTGCTTTCATGGCACTTAGGTATTTTTATAAGTGAGCTTGACTGTATACGTTTTACCTGAGACAGTGCACTTCATAAATGTCCAGTCCAGCTAATGGATTTGCAATGTGCACACCTGGAAAACTAAACTGACCTTTAACTTTTACATCATTAGTGATGTCATAATCCATGAGCTAAAGCACAAAGGTAAAAACACAAAGTAGCAATGTAACTAGGAAATTGACAGCTTGAGAACATTGCACAACCCAGCACATAAAATTTTGTACAGGCATTTGAATACAACTTGCAAGTAAAAATAGATTGTTATGAGTTTCCAATCAGCAGAAAGTAAAAGGTCTAGGCTAACGAGAAGTATGAACTTATTTCATAACACAACAGCAGTGAGTAATAAGCACTAGTTTGGAGCTTGTACAAGGGAGCCGACTTTAAAATTTTTCTGCTAGCGGTTTGTTACCAAATCATATCACATACAACAGCTGTTCAGAGGCCTGCCATGATGGATCTGTGGTTACGGTGCTTTGCTGCTGAACACGAGGATTGGGTTCAACCCCACGAATGCCAGATAGCTGCTTGTCAATGGAGGCAAAAAGAAAGGTGCCCTGTACTGTGCAATGTCAGTGCATATTAAAGAACTCCAGATCGTTGAAATTTCTGAAGCCCTCCACTACGGCATCTCTCATAGCCTGAATCGCTTTGGGAAATTTAACTCAACAAACCAAATAACTAACTTTTAAAGAATTTTTGTAGCAGATCCAAAGTTTTCAGCTTGCTTCTCCACTATGCACAGTGAATATAATTAGTCAATTTTATAGTTGTTGGACACAGCAGAAATATAGCTAATGCCAGCACCTTGAAGAAAAGCACACTGGTCTGAAATGTCATCACTTGAATACAGGCACAGATTCCTTCCTGGCGGAGGGCAGTAACACTTGTGGATGTAGATTATTCCTTTGAAAGTGCAATGAGTTGTTACTAGCTCCTGACAAACTAACACAATCTTCCTGGTATCAACTAATATAGAGGAAATGTCACTTACTAAGCAGTGAACACAAGAAGAAAAAGTTTTCACCGCTCGAGTATAGAAGGTAGTGGTAACTGTTACGTTATTAAACTGCAGACGAAATAGTGAACAATGCATGCAACAGTGCCATACTTTTGCATGAAAAGGCCTTCTATTGTGTTGCCCACCTGCACAGACAGCAGTGGGGCTCCGAGGACACGGACTTTGTAGTTGACACAAGAGCGTGTGTTCATTATCTTGTTCCATTTGTTGTTCAGAAAGGTTGACAAGCTTACATACTTGCTCGCTGTCTCTAACCATGCCCTCATCACACACCATTCAGCAATCTGGAGTGTAACTTCTTGGGCTGCTTTTACGAGTTTGAGGAGCTGTCCATTGCCATTCTTAAAGGGAAATATGGATGTTCCCCACACTGGGCTTTGCATTTCCACACTTTTAGCAAGGTGAAGAAGTTGGTGCACATTAAATGTTGCAGCAGTGGCTCCATATAATGTGTACACCCTGCTAACACATGATGACAACATGCTGTCGGCTTCCTGCAAGTTGGCATCGGTGACAGATGTCTGCAGGAGGAGAAACACTCCCTGACACAGTGTACTAAAGTGGCTCAGATAGGTCGGTGGCAACACATCTTTCAGACAAGGTAACGAATAATAAAGAAGCCAATAGAGCCACTCAGTGGCTTTACAATGAGCTCGGTCAGAGATAGGCCGTGGGAGTCGAGAGAAGGCAATTGGGGGTTTCATTTTAGTGACGGCACTGTCCAACTCTCTGATGAAGCATCCAATGTAATATGCTTCTCCGACTGCTGAGAGTCACAGTTCGGGCAATTGTTTAACAACACCTTCAAGGACACAATGCATGTAGTCAGGAGGCATACACCACACAAGATTGAATCATTCCTTCAAGCTTCATGAGTGGTGATCGCCCCTTCACTCCACTGATTGGCTCTCTTCGTACGTATGCTTCGTGCATGTCCTCCAGCATGCTACTGTGCGTCCCTGGTGCTGGTGCATTTCTTCCTGCGATATAGCGAAGCACCCCTGTAAAAAGAAAACTAGTATTATGTTTCAGAAAAAAACATTCCTATTCTCCTGGCTAATCATTTGATAAAAGTATATTCTGCTTCAGCTAAGCTGCCCCACTTTTTATTTTTATTTTGACTTATTGCTATGTGACATCGGTGTAAACACCGTAAGACTGTGATAGCATTGTTTTTTCAAGTTGGTGTACTACTGTTTCTTGTGCCATAAATTATATTAAATACTACCAGAAAATGACACAAATCTAGGCCGCCTAACCAGAAAAGCCCTTCATTTTCTGAAATTAGGAAGGTAAACACACATAGGTTCTCTCTTCTGAGTTAAATGTCAAGTACAAACGGCTTCTCAAGAACCCTATTCCATATATAGTAAAACCTCAATAATTCTAACTTGTACACCTCGAAATCCTGGATAAATGAAAAACTTTCTATGGTCCCGTAATTTTTGATGTAAATTTAACTGCACAATTTGAAGGAGCCACCTGCACCCACCCCATTTATTTGAAAATTTTCAGTGCCTCGCTAGAATGCTCGATCCTAGTTTTGCCTCAAACCAATGAAGCAACGGCACCTCGGAGCTGCAAAGTTAAGCCACAAACGA
Source organism: Amblyomma maculatum (assembly GCF_055883805.1). Lineage (NCBI taxonomy): Eukaryota > Metazoa > Arthropoda > Arachnida > Ixodida > Ixodidae > Amblyomma > Amblyomma maculatum. The sequence continues at coordinate 29,926,059 of NC_139350.1, read as the reverse complement.
CAGTTACGCTTGATAGGTCGTAGCGCCCACAACCCTAGAGCGTCCTGCACAGATAAACACCCAGTAGTATGACTTGCCGATTGCCGAAGTGTGCCACTGCAAAGGTGGAGGCATTGGAACTGAGAGGGGGGGGGGGTTGGCAGAGTGTTAGCCACGTGGTCCGCATGTTCCACCACGTTCTCGCAATGAAACTTACATGGGCCAGGTTTTTATGATGATACAAATTGAAAACTCAGTTAATTTCAACATTTTTCTCGGTCCCAGCGAATTGGAATTAATGATATCTTACTGCAATTCAAGTCTGTCATGTCATTTCTGACGTAAGCTTTGTTACTAAACATTGATTTTGCTACACAAAATTGCAGGCATCACCAAGTAATTACATGCGAGAAAAAAATTTGGTTTTCCAATTTATTAAAAATTATTTACGGCATATAATATCATAAACATGCAATACACTTTGCAATATGTGCTACACCTGCCTACCTGTGCTGGAAAGCAATCGTTTCTAACGTGCAAATGCTTGGCAGCAGGCCTTTGTTAATGAAGTTGCCAGGTAATGCAATGACAACAAATGTTAAGTGCTTGGGTTTCATTTCTTGCTTCTACCAGGTACTGTACTTTTTAAACTCCTTCATGAATGAGGCTATGCTATAGGCAACCTTGAAAAGGGGGTTTGAAGCAATTGACACCACACCAGAATTCGTGGTGCTTTCACATGTATCAACTGGCAAATAGCTTGAAGGTGGCATAAGAACTGTGAACATACTGAGCATATGGATTACAAAATTAACAATTAAGAGGCCCTTGTCTTAAGTGCTGTCCCTATTCCAGACTCAACGTCTCATCACATCGTCTCTGCTGAAACCATCCAATTGAAATAATTACTTAACCACACAATAAGAATCAAACGCCCCAAGAGGTCGATCAGGTGAGTGCGAAAAATCTCAGCACAGTTAACTTCAACACTGGAAACATTATACAAGCGGCACACAGTGAAGTTGTAAGCTTTCCCGTGGCATATGTAACAATAACATTTTAATATAAAGTAAACTGTTGTTACCGTTGCACCAAGAATTGATGCCTTGCAGCTCTTCCCTTCTGATTCGATATGGTAGATCATTGCCATATTTTTGCATGTAAAAACATTCTGTCCAAAGCACTAGCTATGTTCTTATTACTACAATTTGTTGGTATTCATCATCACACCTTCCACAGGTCTGGCTATCTGTTAGCAATATTTCAGCAATATACAAATGTGACAGCATCTAGAAACATACCACCATTTCACAGCTTTATTCACTGCACATATTTGACATGTCACATTATTATATACATATGTGTGATTACTTAACTCCATCTCATGATAGTTTTTCCATCAACCTTACCTTTGTCTATAATTAACGGCAGCTATAAGTACACACAGCCCAGCTTTTCTGTTTCTCTTATGCTAAAACAAATCACTATATCATTCAACAAACACTTTTGCTCAATTCAGGTTTAGTTAAGAAAGGAAAAGTCGGTGCGTAATATAATTAGAAAGGCACCATGACAGTGGAAAGTTGTGCACCATCTACTTACCATCTACAATGGTTCCTTCTTCAAGACACCAGGTGCATCCAAAATAGCCATTAAACTGTTTGATGTTCAGTACTGCAGCCATTGCAGGCGAGTCAACACAACAGCAAGTCGCGTGCACCTTTGATGTCATAGTCTGTCCAGCATAGTACGAAGTAATTCCCCCATGCTTGTTGAAGGCCTCAACAAAATCTTTCATAAACAGCAAGGTTGGTGGATGGAATTTGACAAACCACAAGGCCGCAATGACCACATTTTGAAATCGCACATTAAATGGAAGTTCATTGATGAGCAGTTGCACAGGCCACACACTGGACTTGTTCGACTTGAACACTGGTGATCTATCAGTATTCAAAGTCACAATCAAGTCGCACCACTTCATCTTCAACTGCGACCTTATACGTGTATAAAAACGGCCATTTGTGATGTCGCTGTAAACCCCATAAGACGGCGATGACAGTTTTGGCAGGTTGCTGTACAACTGTTCTAGATGTTGTATAATTTTATCATGAAGTAGGCGCCTGATGTCAAAGATAAGGAAGAAGCTGCCTTTTCTAGTGAGCTGTTGATGGCTATATGAACTGTGGCATGAAGTACACCTAAAACCTGTTGGTCATCATTTCCATTCCTTATGCCAAGATGTATTCGACAGGTGGCACAAAAAAGTGCATGTCCAGTCATTTCAGCTTGTTTTTCCACAGTTTTCTAAACATATATTTGCTGTGTGGTAACACATCAGTGCCACAGAGTGTGTTCAATAGGACCAGCAGCCCCTCCACTTGTGACCATGACAGGCCCGCGTGTACGACATAGGCCAGAATCAGCAGCAATGCTTGGGCTTTTCTTAAATCTTGATTTGGTAACGTTTCTTCTGAGCACTTCTCTATATAATCTTTGAGCTCGGAGGTTTCCAGGTCTTCACCGTTGGTTTTTTCATCGCGATCTTGCAAACTGCCGCTGTCGTCCGTGTCATCATCGCAGTCCATGTAGTCATCATTGTCTTCTCGCGGCGATGCGTTCCCGACTGTCGGCGACGGGGGCAGGAGAGCAGGGGCAAGGCCAGGAGCCGCACTGGCGGCGTTGGCACGCATATCGCATCCATTTTCCGGAAGGTCAGCGGGTGCGTCGTCAGCATACTGCTGCTTCTGTAGGTTTCGTTGGTAATGAGCAGTCTGTTTAGGGAGCCGGCAAGGCTCCCCCGGCTCCAGATAGCGGCGATACCTCTTCTTCGGTGGCATGCTGGTACGCAAACTTCTCGGCGTACAGAAATAAGAGGTACAGAGCCACAAGACGCTTCCAGCCAACCTGCAGACTAATTAACCTGTACGGCACACATAGGAAAAAAGTTTTATCCGGATTCAAGAGAGCATTTTGGCGGGCTAGTTGGTGCATAATAGAGGTGAAGAAAAACAGCGCGAAAACGAAGAAGAGTTGTGTGGTCTCGCCTTTGTTTTCGCTGTTTTTCTTCACCTCTATTATCCGGATTCATAAAAATGCACACTCGCTAAAAAAGCTCTTCCAGGGAAGTTCCGTGCGCACAGGTGAAGCACCGATGGGATAAAAAGCTGGACACCCAGGCTGGGCGGATGAACAAGGTTGAGCTAGTTGAACCAAGGAGGAGGAGGAGTTGTGGCTCCTTTGTATTGGGTGAGCCCAGGTGCGCGTCGTCTGAAAATAGAAAGAAGAAAGAGAGGTGAGAAAACGGAGGGGAAGGCTCGAGTTGATGGTTGAAGGGGAGTGGCGGGTAGGGGCTGTTGGCACCGAATGAGTGCCCACCACTTGCGAAATCGGACTTTCGTCGCGTGGATGTTACGGCGCGTCTGTTCAAAGCCCAGTGCACTCGAGCTTTGAACGGAACACGTACAACACGTGCAGTGGCGTACGTCATATCGCGCGACGAAAGCCGGCTTCATATATGTGGCGGGCACTACCCTTCAACCTCCTCTGATCCTTTCATCCCTCTGCTCCATTTTCTGATCTCTTTCTTATTATTTCTATTTCAATGAGCACGTTTTGCCTTTATTTTATTCACCAGTCAGATAACCTAGCTATATTCTGTTATAGCTCGGTGAGCCCATTTCTCCTCCGTTTTCGCTAATATTGCATTATTTAATCGACCCTGGAAGCACAGCAACCATGCTTTGCTCTCAGTGGTGTTGCGATGACAGGTGAAAATCCCAACTGCTGAAACTTTAAGGGTTCAGTTAGAAGTTCGTTCTAATTATTGTGGCTAAAAAAAAGCTGCGCTCTCCAGATCAGGAGAGTAGTAGAAGAAGGGACAAGAGCCGCGTGCCGTGAGAGCTCGGGCTCAGAAGTGGCGCTCCAGTGATGAAAGAATAAATACTTCTGGTTGTTCATAGAACTGCTAACCTTTTTTCTTTCATTTAGTGCCCGTTCTAATTTCCTTTTTATATGCCTTTATGCCCTGATGCAATAAACGAAGTTATTAAATAAAAAAGAAGTTGGTCCAGGTCTCCTGTCCGAACAGAGCACTACAGCATGGTGACCCCCGAACGTGATATTTGCGGCCCTTGTTGAAACGATCGAAAAAAGCTACAGTTTAAACTCTGAAATTGTGCTAACTGCACGAAAAGGTAGGACAACAGGAAGAAGCACATATGACAGTTCTTGTTGTCCTACTTTTTCGCGCAGTGCAATTTCAATATGAATGAACTAGCCCGGCAAATCTTCTCTATTTAACGAAGTTGATGGGAGCTGAGAAATTTTTCGTTAAATCGGGAATTTCGCTAAATCGAGGGAGGCATTTCTAGGTCACTTAGTCTGATACAGTCGATTGTTATATGGTGTCGAGGCATCAAGGAAGTACCACGTGGCATCACATTTGCGAAGCGTAAATGCGCTAAAAATGAAATCCCGTTTGGAAGGACGCACCAGCCAACTCAATTGAACGAAGGCCCAGGGAAGCTGTGCTGTTACGTCATCTTTAAATGCAGTATACCAACTTGTCCACTATATGCTATGTTGCTACAATGAAAGTGCGGTCCGTGCAACCACCGACACGAACAACCTCGGCAAGAAGGGTGGGTGAAAGTTATTTGTCAGAAAAGAGATCGCTGATCTTTGCTTGCTTGCGGTTCGTAAGCAACATCTGCCAGGAATTTTCGTGCGTTCTTCCTTCATGCGTTTCGGCAAACTGCCGCAGCAGATATTTGTCCCGGTGTTGACATGTGGTACCGCTGGCGAAATCTCGGGAATTACAATCAATATAACTCGCGTTTCGCACCGCGCAGTTTGGCAGAAGTGGGAGGTAGTTGCTGCACGGTGTTACCATTGGCTCGCAAGCAGTACATTCTTGAGCGTTTTATGCAAAATAGACCAAAAATAGACATTTTCACCATCAATATTTATCAAAAGTTTCGTTACATCGGAACGGGTAGCGAAATTAGTTTCGTTATTTCGAGTTACTCAAAGCATTGGGCCATATGAGCGAATGAGGGGGAATAGGGATATCTTCGTTAAATCGGGTTTAGTTATATCCAGTTTTGACATATGGATAACACCTCCACGCAGAACACGAAATGCAGCATTCAGCTGGGTGCCAAGGCCTCGGCCCCCCTCTCAGCTGTTGGAAAACAAGATCTGAACTAAAGAATTTTATTCTTTCATCACCGACCGCCACCTTAATGCGGGCTCCTATAGCGCTCACGGCCATGCGGCTCCTCTACCTTTCTTCTACCGCTCTCCTGATCAACGAGCGCTGCTACAATATCAACAGTTTGGACCAATTCTCGAAGCCGAACAGAGCTAAAGCCAGTTGGTACAATAACTGGCTCAACTCTTCCGTGATATATATATATATATATATATCACAGCGTCCTTTGCGCAATTGAAAACGAAGCCGAAACTAGTCACCATAATTTAGTTGAACCGCCTATTTTACGAAGTATTACACTTCCAGGCAGCAACAAGAGAAATCGGAGCGTGTAATTTGCATGAGTGTTAAAAAAGCTGTAAAGTCTCCCACACTGCAGCTGGGCATCCATGCCACATATCAGATGCTCGCGGAAGTGCGGTGCGCATTTCTCACTTGTATTAACTCTACGATTTCTCAGAGTGGCGCCGCCTAACCTCCAAGGGGCAGATCCGTACTGGCATAAATAAGGATCGGTACTTGCGGAGCGCCCAACCCAAATTTGAAATAGATAAGACCGTACGGGACAGGATATGCATCCTCTCGCGGTAAAAAAAAAGCGTTTCGATTACCATAAGGCATAAGGAGCGTTGATCGAGAAAAGAGCTCAAATGCTCATTAGGAAATCTCAGTGCAAACTTGCCGCCTGAGGAAGTAGATATACCTTCGTCGATGTTGCTGCGACAGCCGAACTGCCATGCGAAAGTACAGCCCGGAGCCGTCCTCCGCCCCAAGCGACGGAGGGCCGGAGCGCCTTCACCCGCTGGTTCAAACTCTTTCTCTCTGAACTTATTAGTGTAGTTCTTAGAATACTCTGGCAATACATTGTAGGCTTCTTCGCCGCATACATTTTGCATTACAATGTAGAGAGCCGCCATAATATATATATGGTACATGGAGCGTTGGGACGAGGATGTCTTAAATACAGCGCCCTCTACGGCATATCCAACTGCGTTGTCGGCCTCACCTTGCCTTGTGTAGTGAGCATCGAACGTGAGCCATCGTGATCGTGAGCTCGTGAGCCGCTCGCTTGTTCTTGTGTGCATTGCCTCCTCTAGAGTGTTATAATGTTCGCGTTAATTCGCTACGAGAATGAGACGGAGAAACACATTGTGCCACACAGCGCAATAACCAACTTTGTGCCAAAGGATGTGGACGACTTCAAACCGCGCCACACGTATGAAGCGTTTTGGGAGGGAGACGATGCTACCCGCGTTGGCTATTACAATGCCAGCATCCTGCACTTGACTGGTGCGCATTTATGACGTTGATATTGATCTTTCGCGTGGCTACCCAACTTACATTTTCGCGTTTATATGCGAACATTTCAGAAACAAGAGAGGAGATGGAGGGCTGGCTGAAAAGCCGTCGCATGCGGCCCCGCAAACGTGGCGACGATGATGCATCAAAAAAGGTCAGCTTCAAATCATCCTAGTCTCTATGCAGTTTTTACACTCATAAAATCACGTTGTTTGACCTTGCAATGACTCGTATGTACCCGCAAGTGGCCAGAAAGAAAAGCTGGACAGCTTTTTTACTGTCGTCCACAGATCTATACGGAACTCGTGTTCTCGGTAGAAAAAAAAAAGTTTAGCTCTGCTTTGCGAGCTTTTCGCGTATTGTTACGAGCAGATAGAGCTGGCATGTCTCGCATACCTTCACGCATTTCAAGTGAATGGAATATATAACCGCCCCGAAGTCAATGTTTTGCACACTCGCATCTCGTGAGCATTGTGCTACCTGGATTGTGTGCATTATATATATTTCGCAAGCAGCGCTAGATTATGGTGTCGGCTAAAGAGGCTGCAATCAGGTGTAGTATCCAGTGCTGCATGTTAGGGCCTCACCTCTGAGGACAGTAGCAGGGCGCCTATTTATTCTAACCTGCTTTACATATGGAACCACAAATAATGGAATCTTGAGCAACAAATATATAGAGAGAAAATCAGAACGAGGAGCCCCTCCCGTCTAATCTGACTTCACTTAGGTTTTGCGGAGACCTTGTCGAGCTGCAAGTACAGCTATTCCCCACAACTCTTGGTGGTCCCTTTATTGTGAGGTGATCTGCGCTTGCTTATGAATTGGAAAAGAGTTTGTCATTGCTTCCTGTGAATGCCTCCATCCTCTGGACATAAGCAACATCGAAAAAGTGTCACAGGAAGGATAGATGAGATAATGAGGAAATATTTGTTCACCACCACCTTTGCCGTAAATCTCAAATATTTCCAGGAATCTTTCTTCAGCTTCGGCAGAGGAAAGTAGGTCATGTCAGAGTTCCGGTCTAGTCCCTTATTATTTGTTATGTCCTCATCTCAGCGTTAGTGGTTATGGTTGTGTTCAGTGCGTTGCCAAACTAATGCATCATTCTCGAACTAATCATAATGATCACGCCTTTTTTTGTACTTGAAGTGAGACGGGGTATATTGCTAAAGTATGATATGGAGGAGAAGGGGGGGGGGGGCGGGGGGTTCATGCGCTGTAACCTAGAGCCCCCATTTTTCTTGTTTCCCTTGTTTGCAAGTGTATATGCATGCAGTTTCCTCCTTAGTGTTGCGTGCAGTTTATTAGCTTTGCGTAGTGATTACACCAGAGGTGAAGCCCTGAGAAAAGCTCTTTTAAACTATGCCAAGCATCCACGCTCACTAGTAACGCTTGTTGCTAGTCTGTTTGGCGTGATGCAGTGCAGAAATAAGTATGTGTGACTATGGTCTCTTGGTTTGGCTTGGAACAATAGGTCGATGCACTCACTTGTGAGTGATTGATTGAGTGGTCAAGTGTGAATGAGTGGACGAGAGTGTGAGTTGATGTTAGAGCGAGTAAGTGGGTGTGAGTGAGTGAGTGGTTATGAGTGCGAGTGAGTCATTTTATAAGTAGACGTAAGTGTGAGTGCTGCAGTGGTTGTGAGTGGAAATGGCAACTTGTGAGTGAATGTGAGGCATTAAGGGTTGTTCTGAGGGCATATGAGTGAATGATAGGGAACGTGCTGTTGGATAGCTACAGTGAGCAAATAGAAGGCAACACTGAAGTATCATTTATGGTGTTTAAAGGGGCCCAAATCAGGCTTAGCGATACAGTTTCCCTATGCCTAGTATGTGAAAGAATGAATGTCGATGTAAGATAACCTTCCCACAATATTTTTTTAAATGCGGCATTTGGAAGCAGAGTTATTTGCAATCAAATTTTGAATATCTGCGCCTTCGCGGCTTTCCTCCTCTTTTCAACCTTTTAGCGCGCGCAAAGGCTGGCCCTCCTCCAAGGCCTCGCCCACTGACACGTCACAACTGACGCATCTGCGCTTTTACTTCTTTTGCTTAGCGCCGCACGCCGCAACTTCCGTTTTGTCGCGCTTGCTTGCCGACGCGCCGCCGGGGGCCTCTTGTCGTCTGCTTCATCGTCATCGCCGTTCGGCACAACTCGAAAGTTTTGTTGCCACGCTATACATCCCTGGCGTTGACCTCACTTTGGATTTTGTGTTACGTCGTGTGCGCGACGGGTGCAGGACAGTTCTGGGCTACACTGGTCGCTCTCTTGAGCTCGCGAAGGCAGTTATCGAAGCGCTGAATTGTTGTTGTTGACGGGACATGAGCGGGAGGTTGTTACAGTGTGCAGTCCCTGGCTGTGATGGTATTGCTAGTGACGGCAGGAAAAACATTCTGCATCAAGTGCTTCAAAACGCCAACCTCCGGAAACAGGGGCTACAGCTCATCGGATAGCCAGCATCGGTGAAGAAAGCGTTTATCTACGTTTGCTTTACCCGAATATGTGGTTCGCGATTTGGGGATCCCAACAAGACTGAGTCTGCGTGAAGGAGCAGTACCAACGCTGTTTCTTCCAACCCTGCCGGTAAGTGTAAAATGAAAAGATTGTAATAATATTAGCTTTAGACGCGTTATCACAGTACATTGTGGATTGTTTTTTTTTTAACTCAGGCGATCTTGTTCGGCGTTGTGGCATGCATATAGCAAGATTTGTCATGATTACTGTGAACTACACTGCTCAAAATAAACCAGTGGCGAGCTTACGATAGCATTTTATTATTTTTAAATGTTATGCTAGTCGACCCCACGCACCAATGCACCCATATAAGCCGTATACTATCATCGTCGGAGTTCAGCAGCGGATTCTTCAACGGCGTGTACTTATGGGGGTCGAGTCCCATCTCGGTACTCATTCGCCGAAGTCGCTTTTCGAGCTCGGGGCCCATAATATCTGTACCGCAGCAAGGGCATGAGATGTTAGCGAAAGACTAGAAATTCAGAATCGAGATCACTGAGAGCGGTCTTCCGGGCGTTGCGGAGGGAAATTCTCTCGTGCACCTTGCCCGAACCTTAAAACCTTCGTGTTTAGGCTCCTCTTGCTTTTGACTATACGAGGCCCCTTCGTGAAAGATAACAATCGATTGTAAAGAAAAAAAAAAGGAAGGGGATGAGGAGCAGGGGACTGCGTAGTTGTGCGCTGTGGTGTAGTTTGCCAGCCGTGGTTCAGCGTCAGCTGACTGCAACGGCGAACGCGCGCTCCGACAGGAAGTAAACAAACTCTGTTCGGTGCCCGATTATTATCGCAGCATGACTCCCGCCCTGTACCCTTTTTTCTTACGCCGTGGGGTGTTTGTACAGTACAGAGCGCACCCTGAAATGTCGCGCGGATGGAATCGCGTCCAAGTTCACCAACCGAGGTGGTCAGGAATTAGAAACACGTGAAAGCCGAGATGAGCGTTGATAAGATGAAAGAGAAGAAAGGAGGGACACTGTCAGGAATGAAGAGATGGAAACAGAAAAAAAAGTGCCAAGAGTCTTTACCCTTCAGCAAGAGGGGGGGGGGGGGGGTCGCGAATGGAACGTTATTACTCGCGTGAACTGGCTTAGTCGCTCAAAGTTGTGCGTCTTTATCCCTAAGCGATCAGCTGCCGATCGGAAGTGTAAGAGTTGGTTTTGACAGGAGCATAGACAGGAGTTATACACAACTAGCTGCAGCGGTGGCGTAGCGGTAGAACATCCGCCTCGCATGCAAGAAGACCGGGGTTCAAATCCCGGTGCCGCGCAATCCTCCACCAGATTAAAAAAAAAAAAATCTGCGTGTCGATGGAATTGCATAAACAGGTTTGGGGTGCGACCTGATGCCAGTGAACACCTCCGGCAACGCACTCCCTCACCAGAACAGGAGTTGGCCACCCTGGTGCAGTAATTGGCCGCAACCTCTAATGATAAGCTCCACAAAACCCCGGCCCTCAGTCACCAGCGGCTGCGGAACAACTGACCACGGCGGCGGTCAGACCTGTGACGCAGCAGGGGGTGCTAAGAAAGCCTGGCTCCGCTGGACAGGCCGCCATTGGAAACTGACCCTGGCAAAGTTTAATGCTAGAACCATAGCTAGTGAAGCAAGTTTAGCAGTGCTCTTAAAGGAACTAGAAGGTATGAAATGGGATGTCATAGGGCCTAGTGAGGCTAGGAGGCCGAATGAGGCATATACTGTACTGAAGGATGGGCATGCACTGTGTTATCGAGGTTTACCGGAGAGGCGAGAACTAGGAGTAGGTTTCCTTGTCAATAAGTATATAGCAGGTAATATCGATGAATTCTATATTATTAATGAGAGGGTGGCAGGCATTGTAATTAGGCCTAATAAGCGGTATAAATTGAAGGTTGTACAGGGCTATGCACCTACATGTAGTTATGATGACCAGGCAGTTGAAAGCTTCTACGAAGATGTAGAATCGGCACTGCGAAAAGTAAAGACACAGTATACTGTACTAATGGGCGGCTTCAATGCCAAGGTAGGGAAAAAGCAGGCAGGAGACAAGGCAGTAGGTGACTATGGCATTGGTTCTAGGAATAGGAGTTTGCAGAGCGCAAAAACTTACGAATCATGAATACCTTCTTCAGCAAACGGAAGAACCGGAAATCTACATGGAAAAGTCCGAACGGGGAGACTAAAAATGAAATCGACTTCATAATGTGCTCAACCCCCGCCATTATGTAAGATGTAGAGGTAATCGGGAAAGTGCGATGCAGTGACCACAGGATGGTGAGGTCCCGAATTAGCCTAAATCTGAGGAAGGAACGCAACAGATTAGTAAGAAAGAAACCCATCAACGAATTAGCGGTGAGAGGAGGGCAGAAGAACTCAGGATCTCGCAACAGAATAGGTATTCAGCTCTAACCGAGGATGGCGACATTACCTTAGAAGCAAGGAACAATAATTTCAGAGATATCATTACTGAGTGCGCGGTAGAAGTAGGCGGTAGGACAGTTAGAGAGGATACCGGTAAGCTGTCTAAGGAGACGAAATATTCGATTAAGAAACGCCAGAGAATGAAAGCTTCCAATCCAACAGACCGGATCGAATTGGCCGAGATATCAAAGCTAATCAATAAGCGCAAGGTGACAAATATAAGGAAGTATAACATGGAGAAAATTGAGCATGCTGTAACGGATGGGGGAAGCCTTAAAGCGGTAAACATTGGGCATAGGCAAAAACCAGATGTATGCGATAAGGGACAAGGCGGGCAACGTCATCACTAATATGGAAAAGATAGTCAAAGTAGCCGAGGAGTTCTATACAAATCTCTACAGTAGCCAAAGTAGTCAGGACCGTAATGAGATTGGCGGTAGGGAAAAACCTTCAGACGTTCCACCAGTGACGAAGAACGAGGTCAAGAAAGCATTAGAAACTATGAAAAGGGGGAAATCAGCTGGAGAGGATCAGATAACTACGAATTTGCTGAAGGACGGGGGGGATATCGTGTTAGAAAAACTGGCCACCTTGTATACGCAGTGCCTGGTGTCATCGACGGTACCCGAACCATGGAAGAATGCAAACTTTATCCTCATTCATAAGAAAGGGGACTCTAAGGACATTAAAAATTACAGACCAATCAGCTTACTGTCCGTTACGTATAAGGTATTTACTAAGGTAATCGCTAATAGAATCAGGACAACCTTAGACTTCAATCAAGCAAAGGATCAAGCAGGATTTCGGAAACGGTACTCTACAATCGATCATATCCATACCATCAATCAGGTGATAGAAAAATGCTCGGAATATAACGAGCCCTTATACATAGCATTCATTGATTACGAAAAATCATTTGGCTCAGTTGAAACCTCGGCGGTGATGCAGGCATTGCGAAATCAGGGGGTAGACGAGCCGTACGTGAAAGTGCTGGAAGATATATATAGTGGCTGCACAGCAACCATAGTTCTGCAGAAAGAAAGTAACAAAATTCCCATAAAGAAAGGTGTTAGGCAAGGAGACACAATCTCCCCAGTACTATTCACAGCTTGCTTAGAGGAAGTATTCAGAGACTTGGAATGGGAGCAGTTAGGGATAAGGGTAGATGGAGATTATCTCAGTAATCTGCGATTTGCTGATGACATTGCCTTGCTAAGCAACTCGGGAGATGAACTACAAATAATGATTGATGACCTAGACAGGAAAAGTAGAAAGGTAGGCTTGAAAATCAATATGCAGAAGACTAAGGTAATGTTCAAAAGCCTCGGGAAGGAACAGCAGTTTACATTAGGTAGCGAAGTACTGAAAGCAGTAGGCGAATATGTCTACTTAGGACAGGTAGTAACCGCAGATCCGGACCATGAAAAGGTAATAACAAGAAGAATAAGATTGGGATGGAGCGCATTTGGCAAGCACTCGCAGATTATGTCTAGCAGCTTACCGGTATCGCTAAAGAGGAAAGTATATAACAATTGCATCTTACCTGTACTCACCTATGGCGCTGAAACGTGGAGGCTAACCAAGAGAGTTCTACTTAAGTTGAGGACAACCCAGAGGCCTATGGAACGAAAAATGGTAGGGGTAACATTAAGAGATCGGAAGCGTGCAGAGTGGGTCAGAGAAATAACTCAAGTTACCGACATTCTAGTGGAAATTAAGAAGAAGAAATGGACATGGGCAGGACATGTAGTGCGGAGAGCGGATAACCGATGGTCGCTTAGGGTAACAAACTGGATTCCAAGGGAAGGAAAGCGTAGCAGGGGGCGGCAGAAAGGTAGGTGGGCGGATGAGATTAAGGAGTTCGTAGGGGTCAAGTGGATGCAGCTAGCACAGAACCGGGTTAAGTGGAGAAATATGGGAGAGGCCTTCGCCCTGCAGTGGGTATACTCAGGCTGATGATGATGATGATGATTTTTTTCCTGCGGAAAGGGGGGGGGGGTGAGATAAACCGCAACAAGGAAAGCGGACTTCTCAAAATGGCTCACCGACAGCAATAAGAGCAGGAGCCTTCTCCGGTTCCTAACGGAAAATAATTTGCACGGGTTCTTATATGCCTTATGGCAAGCTTGCGCAATAAAAAAAAGAAAAAAAACAGCGCGCGCATGCAGTAGTGCAACGATCGAGTGACACAGTTCGGCGCAATGTTACAAGTGGCTCACAAATGCACATTTATTTTTGTCCCAGCTTTTTCAGGAACAGCGGGTGCAGATCATCAGCCAGCTGTATTGAATGAAAGTGAACCTCGCAGGAGATGGGCGTTGCGACTCCCCGGGCTACAGCGCCAAGTACTGCACGTACAGCGTTGTTATCATTCAGACTGACCATATTCTACAATGGGAACAGGTAAGAATAGGAGAGGTAAGGCAATGCTGCGATACGAAAATTGGCAAGCTGCAATTCATATTAACTGTATGAAGTTAGCTGCAGTGCCCAATAGTGCGAGCATGGGACCTGGCCTCAACTTAACGAGTCTCAGTGCAGTCTTAAACAAAAGGCGACAATTTCTGCATATTGTTAGGAGAAATTATTTTCAGCCTCACCAAGAGTGCCCTTGGTAAGTGCTGCTTGCATGTCTATACATAAAAAGAATCAAATAATCATTATATAATACAAACAATTGAATTACAAAATATTTCATCGTTGCAAACTATTGGGGAAGAGATACATTTGCTGATATATATTATTATGTAATGAGTTTTTAATTTCATCTATCTACAGACCGCCACCCAGCTATCCGGACATATTGCAAGAGCAGCAAATTGCCCATACAGCCCTACTTTGATGCTTGGCCATTACTAAAGATGCATGCAGTTGCTTGCTTTAATAATTATGGCGAATAGATGGTAATAACATTATTCTATACTGCATTTAAGAAGTTGGAAGCTGTGAGCAGGTCAAAGGCTGTGAAGCAATAGAACCATGGATCCAGACAATCACAAGTCTATGTTGCTGCCCTGGGCCAGGGTAATGGTGACCTGATCATCAGCATGTAGTGCAGCCTGTTGAACCACATATGCGATAAGCGTGATGGCCATGATAGACCATACAGCAAATGCCTGCATTAGCTCCTTGCTCCTTGCAAAAAGGCAATGGATGAGCAGAGATAATCTGTTTTGTATAGGTCTTTTTTTGTAAAGTTTTCACTTTTATGTTGTTTGGAAGGTGCATGGCTCACACTTGTGACATTTGTCAACCAATGATAAATTTAAAAGCTAGGTAATGCAAATAGAACTTCACTGAAAAAACTTTATGCACATCTGCACAAACAGCAAGTTCACATATGACATAGCCGAGAAAGAAACCCCTAATGAAGTGAAGAAACAAAATAATGTAAATGTGAGTGTTGAGACTGCAAGATATTTTAATACTCAGGCAGCTTGGTTATACATGCCAGTATGGAACACAAATACAATTGGATTTTCCATACTGTCCTATACTGACAATTTTAAAGAAGACAAAGTGAAGCATGTTTGCTCGACAGCATCTCTTAGATTTCTTTTCACCGTAATATAGTAGTACAAAACCTGGGGTCTTTTTATGAATATGATGCTAAAACTGTTTTCAGCTGCAACGCAGCAGCTGTAAGCAGGTTCAGCATCTACGATTGACTAGAACACAAACCAACGCTGCAACTCATCAGCCAAATACTTATATATAATTTTTTATGTATATATTTTTAACAGATTCATGTGCTTTCAAGAAGCTGAATTCCATTCTGAAGAACTCCCGGTTTTTGATTGACACTCGACAACTGTCTCCCAAAGCCCAAACATCTTCCCTTGAATCTTTTCACAACTTTGTCATCAGGTTTGCTCCCAAATCAATTGCATACTCGGATGGTGGGATGCAAGTAAGGTTTGTTGAATGAAATAGAAGACTAAGACATTATTTTTCACTCCAGTGTGACTATGTAGTCCAACTTTTCTGCATGGCATGTGCAAACAATAAGTCCTTGCATGAAGCTTTTAATGTATGTATGTAATATTGTCATTATAAAAGGAGCAGAGACCAAAGGAAATAGAACACAGTGCGAAAAAGAAAAACTGAAGTTCATATCATTTGCTCCATTTCCTTTTGCTCCTTTTGATTCTTCAACTTGCTAAGCAGCCCATTGGAACTTGCAACTAAGCAGATCGCTTTTAGTTTGTGCTATGGAATAGCCCTGGAGGGCTGAAAAATTGCTTTGTGACCAATTTCAAGCACCTCAAAACAGTCTTTCTCATGGTCTACTGCTGAGGTTTTGAGAAAAAGAGTTCAAAGGTTTTTTCTTTTTTTTTTAATCTGAGGAGGGGGAAGCTGCTGTGTTACTGGACGGATTTGGCGCCTTCTTTTTATGGAAGTTGGGCTTGACTGCAGTCTCCTTAGTGCAGTGCTTGATCTGGAGCTTTCATGTTATCAGGCCAGGTAAAACGAGACCCTACAATTACGATTCACAGGAGTCGACCCTGACATCTGCCAAAAAAAGTGCCCACCACGTAACTCAATCCCAACTTCTGCATAAAGTAGACACTCAATACACTTATGAGCCAGCTGCCACAATCCTTTCCATCCTGATAGTAAATACACTGCTGTAAAATTAGCTGAACTTATATTGTGTCTTTCTTTTCGAAACTTGAAACACTGCCATGTGAAAGGTAGTTATCATACATTTGGAGGAGACTGCAGTACACACTTTTGACATTCATGGATGCTTCATATAATATGGTAAAAACATATTTGGTAGAATGGTAGCACTAGCCATTCTGTAATCCCCTTCCATGGAAAACGTGAGACAGGAGGCTATAAACGTACTGCACAGGCCACCAAGGGTCCTCATTGAAAGTCATTGCTGTTATTTTAGAATAGGCAGATGGGATGAGAAAAGAACAGTGCACCAGGAATACATACAGACAGAAATGACATGAGCTGAGACACTGCAATGACGCAAAGTTGAGGGCAAGCATGGAGGGCTGGCTGGAAAAACACCTCGTCTCTCTTTTGTGCTCCTCATCTTAGTGCAGTCCCAAGACAAAGGTAGTTTTTAAAGAACTGGAAGTTATCAGCGCAAGTTTCCGACCCCTCTAGAACCGTCTCGAATGTCCCGAAGCTAATGTATTGAAACTGAAAGAATGCTCAAGGTTCACTTGATCACTTGGACTAATGATGATCGCTAGAATACAACAGCAGGGAGAACACGGGTGATCCACGATATGAAGTTGTATAGCCCATGTCATACATTCAATTTGCTGCTTGAAGATCATTTCATCACATTCTTAATTTGATATAAAGGCGCTGGATATAGAAGCTAAAACAGAAGCAATCTGTGCTGCAGTGATGTGAATATAAAGCATAATGGTTTCTTATAGTAGCCCCTACTTGGCATAATTTTGATAGTAGGAAACAAGAAACACATTTTTTTCCAAAGTATGAAAAATTCATTCATATTTACCTTCTTTTTAGGTCACATCTGGCTGTTATTCACTTCAATGAAAATTCTTCTAAGCTCCAAGCACAGAAGAAGAAAGCAGAGGACGGCTGGAAAGTGAAAATGGCAAAATGAAGAAAATGACATTTCAGTGCCGCTCCAGTGAAAATGGAGCATACTTTTTGTAAGCTAAAACTTTGTTCTACTTATATTATTACACAAAAAACTAAGTGAACTGTTGTAATCACGATGACTATTTCACGCAGCGTACGTCAAGAGGCTCCTCCAGGATGCGGAGAAACGGTCTCAAGGCTCTTCACACAGAGACACAGCTGCAAGCATAGCTTCAGAGCGCCACCTTATGACTGATGCCTAAGAAAGACCGTCAAAAGAATAACTAATTGCTGCACACAGGCACAGATTTGTGCTTCATCATGACTATTCAATTGCACAGCACAACTGTCAGTATACTTAACCCAAATGCTCCACAGACTGGCATCAGCGAGGCACAGCATCGGCCGCTGGAGCCAAAACAATTGTTTCAATATGTTTGCTGCGACCAACAATTGCTGGAGCGCAGTTTCATATGACTTTTTTTGTCGTAGTGAGTGCAGTCTTGTACCCGTGTCTCTGTGTTTCGCTTCTGGCTGCGGCCAAGCAAACATGCACACAAAACATGTTGCTGTTTGCTTATCGCGGCAACTCCACATGGTGTGCGACCGCTCACAGGCCCTACAAGTATTGTATCAAAGCTACCGCTTGAAACAAAAAGTAGGAAAGACAGAGCAACTGTGGGTTCAGGGTGTGTGTAAGGCTAGATAGCGAATAATTATGCCGATCAGAGTTGTTCAGCTTCTTGAGGTCAAGCTGGAAGTAAATGGAAGTAATTAAAGTGAGCGGACTTCACAAGCGACCATGTCACATCTCTCTTTTCACGGGCTCGCTGTTCCCCATCCGTTAAGCTGCACAGTTTACAAGACAACAGTGTAAATGCGCTGATTATTATTATGTACGCGAAATAATACTGTGTTCTTAGCAGTAATTTATACTGCTGAGCGACTAAGAAAGCACAGCGCTTCGCCGCAGATAGAATTCTTTTTTAATAACGTCAATTGTTTACTGCCTCAGGACATAATGGAATATGCTCTAGGACTTACGTAGAGAAATGCTGTAGACCTTCTCACGAAATAAATTGTTTTTCTTTGTTTCTTTGGTGCCTCCTCATCACTGCACGTCATGTGAAACCTTGCAAGGGGCAGATACAGCATGCGAATCCTAATAAGTGTTTACCGCTGTATCTCTCCGGCCTAACCGCTCAGTAGTTTGTGGTGAAACTGCACACGGAGCTTTGATATTGCGGTAACTTTTATTTGCTCGCAGTAAGTTAGGTAAGGGTGCTTAAATCGTTGCTGCTGCGTACAATGCGAACCCGCAATCTGCGCCAGTATCAGGGGCCGGAAGCTGCCAACGCCACATGATACTACGGGTTCGCGCACGGCCGAGCCAGGTAGGTACAATTGTCTTAGCTAATTTACTATACGACAAAAGTTCATACGCTACAAACTTACTACGTGACAAAGCAAGTTTGATGAAATCAAGTCAACAGTTGAAGCGGTAGGATTTTAAAAGCCGCCATAGTATTGATACATCACAACAATGACTAACTCATTGCACCCATGAAACCGTCGCTTATCTGTGCGCTATATTCAGGCTAGTAAACACGTTACTTACCAGCGTATGTTGTCGCCTTGACTCGATCCGAGGTGCGTATTTTGGTTTGGTGGACACGGGAACGGATCAGTTGCCTCCGAAATTTTGCTGCACTACGTACGGCGCGGTGCACGGGGGCACGGCATTTAAGGCACCGACGTAATGCTGGAGACCGGTAAGCCGATTTCGAAGTTCATTTCGCATAGGAGACACAAGAAACCAGAATATACACAGGTGGAAAGCGCCCCGCAGGGAACTGAAACGAGGTCGCCGAGCGCAACCGCGCCGTGGTTACCGTGGTTACCGCGGTGCCCGCGTGACACCGGAAGTGCAAGGAAACAAACTTTCAAAAAATGTTTCTGTCTACAAAACATTCTAATTTTCTTTACTGATAACTAAAGGTTAAGCGTATTACAATTATTCTGGCATAAGTGGTAGTTTTATTGATGCGTGATGTCGCAAAGAAGCAGACCAATAGTCGTTCGAAAACGCGTGTACGTAGACGCATTGCACGGAGGAGACGAGGGACAGCAAAAGTGGAAGGAAAGAGAGCGCCAATTTTCGAATAGGATTGCGGTACCTGTGCTGCGCGTAGACGTGTTTTATTACGTTCAGATGTGTATCGCAGCATAACCTAGCGACAGAGATAGTTGGCGAGCAATGCTCGGGAGCTGTTTGTGGGCCCCTTTAAATTTTCAAAGTGACTCAGAATGTGCTCGACATCATAGTGGTGGCCTCCAGGTGATTTTGACATGCTGAGGTTCTTTAGCGAGTGCTGGCATGACTCAGTACACATGCCGCTATAATAACGTGCTGCCACAGACAGGCTGGAGGTGATAGCAGCCTGTGACCGAGAAACATTGGGTTAACCGAGCTTATTTTATTAGATTGGTATAAGTATCTACCTGATCTGGTCTGAATGCACATTTAACTGTTAGTATTGTGTAGTTATGTTGTTACTGTGTGAATATATGGCATCATAGGTTGGCGCACGCATATCCACTCTGATTTTCGAACTGACATTTTTGAGGAATGGTTGTGAGTGACTAGATGTCAGCGTAAGTGGGCGTAAGTGTTTCCATGTGAGTGGTTAAGAGTGTGAATGTATGTGAGCCCGAGTTCCCGTGTTGTGAATGTCAGCACCAGCGATTGTCAGTGGCCATCAGCGTGGGTGGTCGTGATGAGCGTGGGTGAGCCATCGCTCATGGTGCTGACCTATGGGGATACACTTTTGTAATCCAGTTGCACCGACTGTCAAGCCCTTATGAGTATTCATGCAATGCAAAACAAGTGAGTGGTGCATACTGTGAATAACTGTGATCGACAGGTAGTATCATTGCAATAAAAAGCTTTGCCCAAAGCTCGGCTGCCAGCGTAATTGCCTTCAGGATGCTTATGCCAAATCGAATGGCTTCTTTGTGGAGTGCAGTGTAGTCTAGCAAACCGTGATTGCGACAGGGTACTTTCAGAGCTGCATATTTTCCGACTATCAGTGCACTTGTATACAGGCATTGGGCGTGCATATAAGCCTACCTTTGGTTTAAGTGTGTGGTTGCATTGTGCTGAAAGGAATCAAAAGCGCAATGCCGTACATCCACTGCAGAAAGTTTTCTTTGGGAATCGCCAAGTGGAGGATAAAACTTTGCAAGATAAAGGGTTGCCTTCATCCAAGTCTAGTTTTCTTTACATCTGAGAACATTAAATTGTTCTCCAGTGGTTCCTAATTGGCTTCCTTAGGAGATAGATAGATAGATAGATAGATAGATAGATAGATAGATAGATAGATAGATAGATAGATAGATAGATAGATAGATAGATAGATAGATAGATAGATAGATAGATAGATAGATAGATAGATAGATAGATAGATAGATAGATAGATAGATAGATAGATAGATAGATAGATAGATAGATAGATAGATAGATAGATAGATAGATAGATAGATAGATAGATAGATAGATAGATAGATAGATAGATAGATAGATAGATAGATAGATAGATAGATAGATAGATAGATAGATAGATAGATAGATAGATAGATAGATAGATAGATAGATAGATAGATAGATAGATAGATAGATAGATAGATAGATAGATAGATAGATAGATAGATAGATAGATAGATAGATAGATAGATAGATAGATAGATAGATAGATAGATAGATAGATAGATAGATAGATAGATAGATTTACTGAAAGGAAAAGGCAGAGAGGTTGGCCCGAATAATTCAAATCTGGCCTGCTACTCTGCACTGGGGAAGGAAAAGGAGAGAAGAAAGAAGGTCATGATGGGTGGCGATGTGGGAGAAGGCATATAAAATATATATATACAAACACAGCAGCTTGCTTTACAAGCGCGAATCAAGTCCGCTGGTGCTCAAATAACGACAAAGAGCACGCACTGCCTGGACGCCCTTCCCCTTGTCCTGCCAAGTGCCCAGCAGCAGTTCCTCCGACAGAGGCCTCTTGTCTAAACGCTTCAAGGAAGCAGCTAGCACATTTCTTTCGTTCGCATACTCTAGGCACACACCAATAATACATGGTCCACAGTCTCTGGGATGCCACAAGTTGAACATTCCAGTGAGTCCATCTGTCCAATTAAATGTAAGTACTTGCGCGTGAAAGCCACGTTTAAACGAAGTCTATGTATCAAGCATGCCTGATGACGCGGAATATCACGCGGAACATTAAATTTAAATGTTCGATCGAGCCTTCTTAGACGGATGTGTCGGGCGTCTGGTTGAGCCCAGTAAGCTGCTGTAGCAATATTCATACAGCTCTTTAGAAGACACGTCGTATCCGCTCTTGAAAAAGGCACAGCTGTTTGGAAGCCATTGATGAGTGCACATTTCGCTTCAACATCGGCCTGTTCATTCCCATGGAGGCCGCAGTGGGCAGGGATCCATTGAAGCATTATCATGTGGCCTTGCAGCTGGGCAGATGTGATGAGCTCCATAATGTTTAGTGCCAGGGACTGATAGGCAGTGTGGCGTAAGAAGTTTTCCAAAATTTGTAATGCAGTCTTCGAGTCCGTGAATATACACCATTTCTGAGGTGGTTCCCCACATATATAGCGAATAGGTTCCCGAATGGCTACAAGTTCGGCAGCGGTTGATGTAGAGGTATGTCCCAAAAGGAAATGCAGAGTCGTTTTCTGAGCTGGTATGACCACAGCTGCAGCGGATGCCTGTGCTGACACAGATCCATCGGTGTATACGTGAATATAAATGGGATATTCTGACCAGATGTGTGCCAGAGTAAGTTGTTTGAGTCCACTAATTGCTACCATTGATTTCTTTAGTATTCCGGGAACACGAAGGTGCACCAAAGGTTTATCCATCGTCCATGGTGGTTGGGTGGGACGATATGGGAGGGCATATCCTGTCGGTACTTGCGACTGATGGCAGCGGAGTGCACTTGTAAAACTGCAGTCCGGCCTCTCATCCAGAATCTTGCTGAGTGGGTGAAAACGGTGTCTTGTAAGTGCTCGTAAATATACACGAAGTGGTTCGTGGGACAAGTATATGGACATTGGGCGAGCGTGTGCCTCTTCAATTGTGCCTTTGTTAGAGGTGCATCTGGGCAGTCCAAGGCATATTTTCAGTGCCTGCGCTTGCACGCTCTCTAAAGTCCGCAAGCAGGAAATGCTCATACTAGAGAGTACTGCGAGACTGTACCGGATGTAGCCAACAAATAGAGCCTCGTAAAGCCGTAATAAGGAGCGCACAGTGGGACCCCATTTGATGCCTGCTATGTAACGAAGTACATGGCAAAAATTAATTAGCCTTTTCTTCACCATAGCAATATGTTTGGACCAAGATAGTCGGTCGTCAATAATTACATTCAACAATCTGTGCCTGGAGACGTATGGTATTACAACTCCATGAAGGGTAATCGGGTAGCGGCTGACACATTTTCCCGTAAACGCGATCACTGCACATTTTTCTGCCGCTAAAAATAAACCTTGACGCCGTAACTACATCGATGTTGATGACACAGCTCGTTGCAGTCTCGCACGTAGTTGTGGGCGCGTCGAACCAGAGGCCCAGATGCAGATGTCGTCAGCATATGCACTTATGTGGATGTTAGTTGGCAGTTCACTCACCAGGCCAATTAGCGCAACATTAAATAAAGTTGGGCTGAGAACTCCTCCCTGTGGAATTCCACGACCGACCTGAAAGCGGATAGTATCTCCTTCAGGCATAGTCATGTAAACAGAGCGGCAGCTGAGATAGCTTACAATCCACAAGTACAGCCGGCCACCAACTCCCACGTCGTCAACTCCATCAAGAATAGCTTCATGGAGGACGTTGTCGTAAGCTCCCTTTATATCTAGAAATGCAGCAGCTACTAGTCGACGGTGACGCTTTTCGTGTTCTACTGTCGCCACAAGGTCGATGACGCTGTCAATGGAAGAGCGTCCGCGGCGAAATCCAGTCATAATATTCGGATAAAGATCATTACTCTCTAGATACCACTCAAGTCTTTCCAGCACCATGCGCTCCATAACTTTTCCAACACAGCTTGCTAGGGCAACTGGCCGGTATAAGGTAAGTTCGAGAGGAGGCTTGCCAGGCTTCAAAAGAGCAACCAGGTGGCTAATTTTCCAGAGTTCAGGAACAGTACTAGAAGCCCATATATCGTTGAAATAATTAAGTAGTTGTGCTGGTGGTGGTGACTATGGTTTATTTTGGGGTGGGGATACTGGGCACGTCTTATGTTGGCCACCTTTGTGGCATCACTCTTGGTGACCAGGGGGAAGGGGAAGTTGGAATTAGGGGAAGGTTTGGGAGGGGGAGGTTGCTGACGCCGCATATTTCGCCGTCATTTCCGCACGAAGCCCTATAGGCTCATGCAGGCCTACAGAACAGAGCTGAGGCCAGACTCCTCCAGATAAATCAGGAGAAGCCGGTGAGCAGAAAGTTGGTTCCGAGCTGGGAAGAGCAATTGCCCTTCCGTATCAGCAGGGAGACCAAGATTTCAGACGTTTCTGGCGATGGCCAGCGGAGGCTGGACACACGAGGAGCAAGTGTTCCAGTGTGCCAGTGTTGCCGCAAGAGAGACAGGCTGAGCTGGGAGCTCGGCCACAGGCATACATGCGGGACGGAGTACACGTGCAGCCTATTCGAAGTCGTAGGAGGAGGGATTTGTCCTTCCGTGAAAGTTTGTCAGAGAGCCGTTGGAGGTATTCACCAGCGGCGATACGACGGTCAGGATGAAAGGACCTTATCGACCTTCTCAAGAGGGGTCTTGAAAAGTCGAAAGGTGTGACATCCTCAGTGACTGGGTCGCCGTTGTCGTACGCCGCTTTGGCCAGGCCATCCGCCTCTTCATTGCCCTGGACTCCAGTATGTCCTGGAACCCAATGTAGGGCCAGTTGATACCCCGAGTCCTGAAGGGTTAGGAGACGGGCTCGGAGAATATTCACCAAGAGGTTGGTGCCGTGGTAGATAGTCAGGAGCTGCAGTGCAGATCTGGAGTCACACAGAACATTCACAGGTCCAGGAGGGACACTGGAAGTGATGAACTGTGCGGCTAGATGTAGACCGGCCAGCTCAGCAGCTGTTGAACTGGCAGGGAATGACAGGCGGCAGGACTTAGACTGGTCTAGCTGCGGTGCTGTCATAGCAGCACCTGCTTGCAAGGTAGCGGGTCGAACAGAGCCATCCGTAAAGAGGAGTGTAGATCCTCTACACTCCTCAAGGAGGGCTGCAGTTATCTGCTGGAAGGCAGCTGCAGGGGGGTGAAGTTTGGTGTGACCGTCCGTATGCAAAAAGGCAGGAATTGGGGGTCAATTGGGTGGAGGGGGTAGGACTGAGAAACCTGGGATGGGACCAATGATTTCTCTGTACACTGTATACAGCTTGCCCATTCGAGAATGGGATTTGCTGTGCAGCCGTGCTAGGAGTGAGGCACCATCTGGAGCATGGTTGAGACGATCAATGTGGGTCAGTCCCCTCTGGGCGAGGAGAAGATCCAGAGGGTAGATACCAGCTTCCGCGAGGGTAGCGGGAATCTGTGAGGACTGAGGGACTCCGAGGAATCTTCTAATCCAGCGCCTTCGAATCGTGTCGGGACGAATGACTCGAGTCGACCGAAGGGAGACGAAGGGAAGGGCATATAGGATGACCGATGTCACCGCTGCCTCAAAGAGCTTGATTGCCCAAGTGGATGAGCAACCATTGCCGTTTGCAAGGAGACGCCGGACTGCTCTTCCCACACGGTCAAGTTGGGGAACGAGGGCTTTGTCAGCTGGGATCCACGTGAGGCAGTCGTCAATTGTGAGACCTAGGTATCTCACCTGGCGTTTCCATGGTAGGGGGGTTTCTTCGATATGCAAAGTTGCAAGACGGCGGGAACTCCTTGCTCCTCTGGGATGGTAGACAAGGGCCTCAGACTTAGTAGCCGAGAGGGTCAATCCCTTGGATGACAGGAAGTGCTGGACGCCGTCCAGTGCCTGTTGCATGGCCTTCCAGCAGAGACAATACGTCTCTTTGGTGCTCGGATCCAGAGGGCTATGTCATCTGCATAGATGGAGCAGGAAACCTTGGGGATTCTGATCTCCTGAACGAAGTTCGGCAAGCCAGCTAGGACAAGGTTGAACAGCCCTGATCCTTGGGGAACCCCAGATGTAACGGGACGAGGAGAGCTAAGTGTTTGCCCAACTCGAACTTGGAAGGAGCGATTGGAGAGGAATGCCGTGACAAAGCGACGCAGTTTCCCAGACACTCCTAGGGCATCCAGAGCCTGCTCAATGATGGTATGGGGCAGGTTGTCAAAAGCGGACTGGACGTCCAGGAGGACCAGGAAGACAACGTCGCCCGCATATTTGGCTTCCTCAAGGGTGGAAACCACATCCGCTATAGAGTCTGCAGTACAGTGGTGCTTCCGAAATCCTGTCTGCATCTCCGGAAGGAAGTTGGTTGCTCTGGCGATCCATGTGGGTCGCTCCAGGGCAATGAACTCCATTGTCTTGCAGGCTGCAGAGGTGAGAGATACAGGACGGTAGGAAGATAGTTGTTTAGCCGGCTTACGGGGCTTAAGGATGGGGACAACGATGGCATTCCTCCAGTTGTCTGGTAGTACACTGCTCTCCCATGTATCGTTGAAGACTGTGAGGAGGCATTTCTTCTCCGGGGCATCCAGATTACGGAGCATTTGGAGTGTGAGTCCATCAGCGCCAGGAGCTGATTTCTTCTTCGAGCGGTTGAGGGCACGGTGAAGCTCATGAGGGGCAATGGGGTCATTGCAGAGGCCAGAGATGGTCTGTGCCAAGGCTGCTGGTGGTAAAGGGGTAGTCCCAAGGGGTGAAGGGGGATTCGCCACTGGAAGTCCAGCGGATGGAGGGGGCGTGACTGACTTGGCAAGGAAGTCGGCGAGTTGCTCTGCCAAGTCTTGAAAGGAAATGCCTCTTGCGATTGCTGCTCCCAGGACAGGTTGTCGACTGGGGGCAACCTGCACAAGGGATTTGAGGATGCGCCAGGCAGCAGAGGACTGTCTGGCTGACTGTATGGACCGGCAAATGCTGACCCAGCTTTCCCGGGAACGGCGATTGGCCTGTCGATGGCAGCAAGCATCGATCCTGCGGAAGGCCTTCGAATGTTCGGGATGGTGGGTGCGTTCGGCCACTCGCTCAGCCCTTCGTCTGGAGGCACAAAGCCCGAGTAGACGTAGGTCCGGGACATGTGTATGGAGTTGGACTGCACAGGTGATTGTGGAGTTCTTGGCACAACATCCAAGGAGATCCAGGAAGTCACCTGCAAGTCTCCAGCATGTCTATCCAGCACTCTACTATCACAGAAGCGGAAGTGGCGGCGATCGTACTGGCCATTGCCTACGGAGACGCGACCAATCGAGAGCTGCACGTAATCACCGACTCACAAGCGGCGTGTCGGCTCCTCCTTGCAGGCAGAATACCTAAAAAATTATCTAGCTTCACAACTAACCCATTGGCTACAACCTCACAGCTCAAACATCAGATCACTTGGGTTCCGGGGCACTCTGGATTGGAAGGTAATGAGGTCGCGGATAGGCTAGCTCGAGGTCACACAAACCGAGCGGCCACTAATCCCTATCTCACAACCAGCATTCCTGTCCCAGCGACTTACGGCGCGCGACTTAAGTACCTACGGGAACAACGTAGGATTTATCCCCCTCCACACAAGGGTCTAAATGCACAAGAAATGCGGGAATGGAGACAGCTTCAAACCAACACTTACCCCAACCTACATCAATACAACATAATGTTCCCAGAACACTACACAGACATATGCCCTTGGTGCAATGACCAGCCCACCGCCTACCATGTCACATGGGGGTGCACAGGCCCCAAACCTCCACACATAAACATGAACCATTCGGAGGCGCAGTGGGAGGCCACTCTGCAATGCTCTGATCTAGAGACCCAGCGTAGGCTGGTAACTCAGGCAAGAGCGGCAGCCCAGGCCACTGGGGTCTTGAAATGAAGACTCCACTCACTGCCCCCCCCCCTTTTTTTTGAAATAAAGTTTTCTCTCTCTCTCTCTCACCTGCAAGTGGGATGACTTTAACTCGTTCTCTGAACTCGGCCCACTTGGTAATGGGGTAGAGCTTTTCCCTTCTCCTACCCCTCACAGAGGGGTTAAGGAAGATGGGAAAAGGATCAGAGCCCAAAGAGTCAGGTGCTCTGGCGCACGAATAGTGGCAGGCATCAGAGATGAGAGGCAGGTCGATGAAAGAAGACCGCCCTGGCCGAATGAAGGTTGGGGAGGTAGGCTGTAGGAAACGAAGTCCTGCAGCGTTGATAGCGTCCAAGAGCTGTTTACCTCGGGTGGTGCTGGACTGGTTGCCCCATGCCCTGTGGTGGGTGTTGAAATCCCCGCAGATAAGAACATCCTTACCTAGACGGGAATGGAGGGCAATACGGCAGGAGGGGTCCCAAGGAACTCCTGGAGGGACATATACTGAAGCGACTGTGATGTCCGTGTCACCCATACGGACGCGCACGGCACAGATCTCCAGTTGTCCTAGGTCAGGTTGGGCAACCTTGAGGGCAGCGGTGGAGACTTCCAGCGTGGACCTCCAGTCACCATCTCAAATAGAGGGACTCATTACTTCCTCTCTCAGTGAGAACACTCGCTATGTTAGTGTGCCGGTGTCAGTGCCCAGCATCGACGTGGAATTCGAGCGGCTTCGCGCGATCCATCGGCGGGCTGAAATGAAGTGCAGAAGAACGAAATCCGTGCAAGATCTCGCACTTTCCCGCCGAGCTAAACGACAAGTTTTGCGCCACCTGGAGAGGTTAGGACGACAACGTTGGAGACAGTTCTGCTCATCACTGGATCCCCGTAAGCCCCTATCGCGTATTTGGCATGTTGCGAGAAGCTTGCGCACACCTCCGCGAGAAAGGCACCCTTTTCGTGCCCTGGCCCTTTACCAACGCCGCAATGAAGTTGACGTAGCTGAAGATTTCTGTAAAATGGTTGTGGGCACAAACCAGGCTCAGTGCAGTTCTACCATCCTTGCCTAGGTTTGACAAGGTTGAATAAGTAATCCCGTCACCAGGTGCAGATGAATGCCGACAAGAAGCAAGAGTGGCGTCTAATTCAGCTATTGTAAAGGGCACGTCGTAGTGATCATTCGGCGAAGGTGGTTCAAAAACCTCTGAAATTGGTACCTGTGCCTGGTTTGTGCCCACCACCATTTTACAGAAATCTTCAGCTACGTCAACTTCATTGCGGCGTTGGTAAAGGGCCAGGGCACGAAAAGGGTGCCTTTCTCGCGGAGGTGTGCGCAAGCTTCTCGCAACATGCCAGATACGCGACAGGGGCTTACGGGGATCCAGTGATGAGCAGAACTGTCTCCAACGTTGTCATCCTAACCTCTTCAGGTGGCGCAAAACTTGTCGTTTAGCTCGGCGGGAAAGTGCTAGATCTTGCGCGGATTTCGTTCTTCTGTACTTCCTTTCAGCCCGCCGACGGATCGCGCGAAGCCGCTCGATTTCCACGTCGATGCTGGACACTGACACCGGCACACTAACATAGCGAGTGTGCTCACTGAGAGAGGAAGTAATGAGTCCCTCTATTTGAGATGGTGACTGGAGGTCCACGCTGGAAGTCTCCACCGCTGCCCTGAAGGCGGGCCAGTCTGTGTATTGCACACGAGGTGAAGTGGCAGGTGCAAACCACTTGATGCATATGTACGTTGGTATGTGATCACTGCCATGTGTTTCCACATCACTACACCAAGAAACGGAGGGATGGAGGCTTCTGGACACAAACGCCACATCCAAGCAGCTGCTGTAGGTTGTTCCGCGTAGAAACCTCGGTGAGCCATCGTTTATATTGACGAGATCTTGCGTATGCATAAAGTCTGCCAGGTCTCTTCATCTATTGCTCATTATGGCACTGCCCCACTGAGGGTGGTGAGCATTAAAGTCCCCCACAATAATACGAGGAGCTGCACAACACTGGATTGTTGAAAATAGATATGATTTGTCCAAGCCATCCCTCGGTGGAATATAAGCGCCAATTACAGAACATACTCGTCCTTCCATGGTTAACGTCAAACAAATGTAGTGGTTCGTGTTGTGGGGCTGCAGAGCATGGCGGACGTGCGCAATGTCTTGGCTTACACATACCACCGCTTTACTTGTTTCGTCTGCTTCTCTACACCATAGCAGAACATATCCAGAAATGCGGAAAGCAGCCGGCATGTTCGGCTCACACATCACAATCACAGGAAAGCGGTACTTCTGTACCCGCTATCGGAAGTCACTCAGCCGACCACGCAGGCCTCGGGCATTCCATTGCATCACTACACTGCGGCGCAAGTGCATCGTCACAGAGGTGGGGTTAGTTTGTTGCGCCATTGTGAATTATTGAAATGCCGCCAAGAGTGGCTCACAAGCGTCCAAAAACTGAAGAGCAAATTTGCTGTTTGCGTGTTGATGCTGGAGAGCAGCACCCGCATTAAACGAACCAGCTGTCCCAGCATTTCTTTTACCTGCTGGCTGTCGGGGTTGTCGGAATTTTCAATACGTGTGGCAACCAAACTGGGATGAGGCCTGGCGTTGGCCTTTGATGGTAGAGCAGGCCACTCAACATCAGAGGCGGTAGGTAATACAAAAGCTTCTGTCTGATCCTTGGCCTGTGACACTGTCTGCGACATTACAGCAAGAGTACTCTTAATGGGATTAGACTCAATATGTTGTGGCACCTGAGCTGACGTTAACTCTGAAGTTGACTTATCCAGGCTAGGCTTGCCTTCCGATTCCTTGTGTCGGCGTCGGGAACGGTGCTTGCGACGACGAATAGACGCGGCCGCTTCTTGATGAGTCGAGTTATCTCTCACCATCTTTTTTAGTATACGTTTTTCGATCCGAATTTTAGGACAGTCCTTAGCCGTCGCTTCATGGGCACCCGAGCAGTTCGCACACTTGACAGTCTCCGTCTGGCATGTGTCATGAGGATGCGTACCGCCGCATCGACGGCAGGACACCTCATTTCGACAAACGGCGCTCACATGTCCGATCTTGTGGCATTTGTGGCACTGAACAGGTCTTGGAACATACATCCGACCTGGGTGTCTCACATAGCCCACTTTAACGTGGGATGGGAGGGATTCAGTTTCAAAGACTAATTTAACGCACTTTGAGCGGCCGAAACGATGAACTCCCACAATGCGCGCCGTACATTTGATCAGCGTGCAGAGGTCGCTTTCACTTATCTCGGGGTCAACGTCGGTGATTACACCTGCAGTAGTCTTTTTCCCATGTGCAAGAAAGGAACGGACCGGCATGTTGCCTAGCGCACCAATTCCTTTCAGCTTGTCCACTGTAGCCTGGAATTTGACATCCACGGTCAGGACATTCTTCCAGGGATTAATTCTGACTTCGTCAACTTCACCGGGAACCAGCTGGTCGAAAAACTGGGTCAGGTTCTGTCTGTTTATCACATTCAGATTCGCCGTTGCCGTTGTTGATACGAAGGCCACGGAAAAGATCCCTTGCTTTTCAGCATTCTTCTTTGGTGTCTCACTCATTACTTATGTTCGGCGCAGCTTCCTTTTCAGGCGGCGCGACTGTACAGGCGTGTAGCTGTTGTCAGAATCCATCTCAGTCACTGTGGAGTCATCTGCCGAGTCTGGAAGCTGCACGTCCGCGACGTCGAGGTGACCCGTCGAGGACGCCGTAGCCTGTTCGATGGTGGCGGGTGGGCGCAGGGGTCATGCGCCCGCCATCCCGAAGGATGACGAGATCACAAATAGCTCACAGCGATATAAAATCCAGAAAAGTGGAAGAGCGCCAGCTTCAGATTATGCAATATGGAATTATAATATGCTCCACACATAGTGATATCCTGTTCATATTCAAGGTGATGTTTGTGATATGGCTGGTTGTGTTTCAGGGAAAGGTGGACAGGCACACAGTAGGTCCCGTGAAGTTCGAATTAACGAGCTTTTACTGTACTGACAAAAATCATTGCTTCTCTGCCCACAGTGGAATGTAGCTGCTGATGAAAATGAAGTAGGCAGGAACAGGTGGCTTCACTGTGCTTCAGTATGTGTGTGTGTTTATGGAGAGCAGTGGACGTTTTTAGCCAGTAAAATAGCCAGTGATGGCTCCCCTTTTTGACATGCAGAACCGCGGCCGGTCTCGAGGGAGAGAGCGCTTTTCTTCTCTTACGGCCTCTCCAATGGGGTCTGTTTCTACCGCCCGTCGCGCCTCGGTGGGGTCGCCACCGCCCACTGCTGCTCCTCCGCTACAGCCGTTCACGCGCAAGGGAAACGCGCGCTCGCTTTTAGCTTCGCCCGCGTCAGTTGCAACCGGCAGGTCCTGACATTTCGCCCCTTATGGTTTATACAAAATCCATAATCAGCATCGAATAATTATCGTTTACGAGGAATAGAATACAGTCAACAATCCGCTCACGCGCGCGCTCCTTCGTCAGTGCGGCCGTGCACGGTCGAATGAAGCTTCGGGTACACTTAAACATTTTTTACCCCTAAGTTTTGTACAAAACTAAATTTACCAGGCTATGCAATGTGCCTTTGAATGTTTTAAGCAGGTGTAGCGAGACCTGACTTGAGTGCATGGGGAACTGTTGGGTGGAGATTCTGTCAACCGCTACCGTTTTCGTTTAGATCAGAAGAGGAACGGGCAAAAATTCATGGCGCGTCTCAGATTCAGAGTAAAGAACAAAA
The DNA here is from genome assembly GCF_055883805.1 of Amblyomma maculatum. NCBI lineage: Eukaryota > Metazoa > Arthropoda > Arachnida > Ixodida > Ixodidae > Amblyomma > Amblyomma maculatum. Next base: position 29,894,301 of record NC_139350.1, on the reverse strand, counting down.
ATTTACTCATATAGTAAAAATTTTACTTGTCGAGTGGAGTGGGCTGTTCTAGCTTCGTCAGTGCGAAGATGTATATGTAGTCTCGCGACTACTTTTAATCAAGGAAATCGGCATAAACAGTTAAGCAGAATCGAAAAGAGCTGCAAACAATAAAAAAATTGTCCTTCAAAGTTACACATTGCACTATATGTGCATCAATTCATCAAAACGCGACCTGCGTCTAGAAAATTCAGTCTCAAAATCTTCCTGCACGGCTTGTTCACATAAGGAATTGGCCTCTCGGTCTTCTCTGTGACTTTCCTGGTATAATTAATTGAGAAGAAGAATTCTGAGAAATGATTCAAATATCAAAGAAGCGGACCTAATAACATAGCTGTTGTCAATTCCTTTCGGGCAACTCAGTGTTGAATTCTGAAATGCTGACTGAATAAGGATCTTAAGTACTTCGAGAACATTTGTGTGTACAGTAGGTGCACGGCAGCTTTTTCTAAAAAAAAAAAGCTTGTCCAATAGGGCAACAAGCTCTGGTTTCGCATAATGCAGTCCACTAGAATATTGTACTCGTAGAAGAGCGTACTACATGGGGCTGCTTCTTTCGCTAGTTTCAAGAAGAATAGAGCAAGCGTCACACCCGAAGTTGATTACCTAAACGATATATTCAGGGGCGTAAGGTAAACCGGAATATGTGACAGTGGGAAATGGGATGGTAGGAGATGCCATCACTTCCTTCAGTGCTTTGATTTTGCTCTCAGATGAAACGTCGCTCTTGACAATGTAGTCATGTGCCGCTAGCTGTTGCCCTCGCATCTAGCATATGTCATTCCCTTTCGCACATTAACCTTACTTTCCCGGAGAGAGCCTCAATGGGTCGCTATATACGGCTTGAAATGAGTCTTCAGTGAGAGTGTCCTTCTAACGCTTTAAAGTTTCTTGCATACTTTCGATATAGCAGGGGAACTCACTTGTAAGTCAACACATCGAGTATCACCTTCATCATTTATTCGCATCTTTTTACCACTTCGAGCACAAGTGGTGTCATGAATATCAACCCACTTTTTAGTGCTTTCATATCAAGCTTAATATCATGTAAAAATTTTCAATACCTTCTTCAGCAAACGGAATAACCGGAAATGGACATAGAAAAGTCCTAACAGGGAGACTAAAAATGAAATTGACTTCATACTGTTTTCAGCTCCCACCATTATGCAAGATGTAGAGGTAATCGGGAAAGGCCGATGCAATGACCACAGGATGATGAGGTCCCGAATTAGCCTAAATCTCAAGAAGGAACGCAACAGTTTAGTAAGAAAGAAACCCATCAACGATTTAGCGATGAGGGGGAGGGCAGTAGAGTTCAGGATCTCGCTACAGAATAGATATTTAGCTCTAACCGTGATGGCGACATTACCCTAGAGGCAATGAACAATAATTTCAGAGATATCATCACTGAGTGCGCTGCAGGAGTAGGTGGTAGGATAGTTAGAGAGGATACCAGTAAGCTGTCTAAGGAGATGAAAGATTTTATTAGGAAACGCCAGTGTATGAAAGCTTCCAATCGAACAGACCGGATAGAATTGGCCGAGATATAAAGCTAATCAATAAGCGCTAGGTGGCCGATATAAGGAAGTATAACATGGAGAAAATTGATCTTGCTGTAAAGAACTGGGGAAGCCTTAAAGCGGCAAAGAAGAAATTAGGCATAGGCAAAAACCAGATGTATGCGCTAAGCGACAAGGCGGGCAACGTCATCACGAATATGGACAAGATAATCAAAGTAGCCGAGGAGTTCTATACAAATCTCTACAGTAGCCAAAGTAGTCAGGACCGTATTGAGATTGGCGGTAAGGAAAAACAGTCAGACGTTCCACCAGTGACGAAGGATGAGTTCAAGAAAGGATTAGAAACTATGAAAAGGGGAAAAGCAGCTGGAGAGGATGAGACAACTATAGATTTGTTGAAGGACGGGGGGAGGGATATAGTGCTATAAAAACTGGCCACCCTGTATACGCAGTGCCTGGTGTCATCGACGGTACCGGAACAATGGAAGAATGCAAACATTATCCTCATTCATAACAAAGGGGACGCTAAGGAGCTTAAAATTACAGACCAATCCGATTACTGTCTGTTACGTATAAGGTATTTACTAAGGTAATCGCTAATAGAATCAGGACAACCTTAGACTGCAATGACGCAAAGGAACAAGCAGGTTTTCGGAAACGGTACTCTACTATTGATCATATCCATACCATCAACCAGGTGATAGAAAAATGCTCATAATATAACCAGCCCTTATACATAGCATTATTTGATTACGAAAAAGAATTTGACTCAGTAGAACCCTCGGCGGTGATGCAGGCATTGCGAAACAGGGGGTAGACGAGCCGTACGTGAATGTGCTTGAAGGTATATATAGGGACTGCACAGCAATCGTAGTTCGGCAAGAAGAAAGTAACAAAATTCCCATAAAGAAAGGTGTTAGGCAAGGAGACACGATCTCCCCAGTACTATTCACAGCTTGTTTAGAGGAAGTATTCATGCAGAGACTTGGAATGGGAGCAGTTAGGGATAAGGGTAGATGGAGAATACCTCAGTAATCTGCGATTTGCTGATGACATTGCCTTGATACGTAACTCGGGGGATGAACTGCAAATAATGATTGATGACCTAGACAGGAAAAGTAGAAAAGTAGGCTTCAGAATCAATATGCAGAAGACTACGGTAATATTCAACAGCCTCGGGAAGGAACAGCAGTTTACATTATTTAGCGAAGCACTGGGGAAGTAGTAGGCGAATATGTCTACTTAGGAAAAGTAGTATCCGCAGATCCGGGCCATGAAAAGGAAATAACAACAAGAATAAGATTGGGATGGAGCGTATTTGGCAAGCACTCGCAGATTATGACTAGCAGCTTACCGGTATCGCTCACGAGGAAAGTATGCGACAGTTGCATCTTACCTGTACTCACCTATGGGGCTGAAACGTGGAGGATAACCAAGGGGGTTCTGCTTAAGTTGAGGACAACGCAGAGGGCTATGGAACGAAAAATGGTAGGGGTAACATTAAGAGATAGGAAGTGTGCAGATTGGGTGAGAGACATAACTCGAGTTACTGACATTTTAGTGGAAATCAGGAAGGAATGGGCATGGGCGGGACACGTAGTGCGAAGAGAGGATAACCGACGGTCGCTTAGGGTAACAAAGTGGATTCCAATGGAAGGAAAGCGCAGCAGGGGGCCGCAGAAAGTTAGGTGGGCGGAAGAGGTTAAGAAGTTCGCAGGGGTCAAGTGGATGCAGCTAGCACAGAACCGGGTTAATTGGAGAAATATGGGAGAAGCATTCGCCCTGCAGTGGGTATAGTCAGGCTGATGATGATTATTATTATTATTTCCAAACTTTGGGGCAAATTCGGCTTACTCTGTCGACAAAAATCTCAATTTAAAAAACGAAAAGTAAATCATACAAAGCTCCTTCAGTACCAGTCTGTATGGGCACAAAAAGGGTCTTGCTATCTTCAACATTTGCCCCAAAGGCCTTTTTAGATAACACAGTCCGCTGCTTTTCTAAGGCTTCGTTAACTGTTCGTTACGGGCGCAGGAAGAGTTTAGAAACAAATGATCGGTATCTGGGACAATCCGTATAAACCTACGCTTAACGCCATCTCAAAATATGTCATAACCGCTTCTCTGTTGCAAGGTGTCTCAGAATTGTGGGTCAAATTGTTTGACCGAACTCACAAATACCTGCCTCGAGGTTCGAGTGGCAAGCGTGGCTCCAGTAGAGGGAGAGGTGGGGATAAAATCCGGCGAGTGGTGGTGGCAGTAACAGCAGCCCCGCATCGCGAACTAACGTCATGGTTCACAGAGATGCCCTACGAATTCCCGCGCCAGTGACCCAGCCATTTTCACCATGGTGTAAACTTTACGAGGCACGTAATCGAAGCTGCTTGAGTAGTGCCACCGGAATTGATATGTGCGCTGTGCATAACTCGCCCGCGTATATATTTATATATAGGGTTGTCTTCTGTATATATATATATATATATACAGAAGACCACTCGGTATACAGTTGCAGGTAGCCAGGCTGTGCCATCCGCACCTACCGTTACTACCTAATAGGTTAAGGGGATTATACTCCCTACGCCTCTCACTCGTGCTACGGGGAACCAGTGCAGAAGTTCGAGCACTAAGTCACCTCTGAACTGCAGCGCCGGCAGTGGAGAAGGGCCATTCCTAATCCCCATCATCAAGGAGGTTGTCTGCGCCCAAACGCTGCGTAACTTTTCATGTCTCAGTTGAAGCTCCTCAAAGGGGTTCAGTCCCCTCCAAACGCTGATTAGGGAATGACTGATCGTTAGGTGTACATGCTGGAGGACAAAACGCGAATTGTCGTTACAAGAAGATACAGGGGCAACGGTAGGTTAGAAAAGCAAACTCACATTGACAACATTCTGACAAACAGACACACAGAGAATACGTTCTCTACTAGGGGACGCCTCTATATATCCGAGCTTACAGAGAAAACGTAGAAGCCAAGGTTGTTTTACGAGTACTCGTTAAGCACGTAGACCTCAATTCGGTAATTGGAGAAGGCTTTTTTTCTTTTTTAAAAAACAAAGAATTTATGCCGGCACTGTTACAAGACCGGCCTTACACATCGCTTAACCAATGGATTGTTAATATGAAGTGACCAAACTTCCCTGATAGTTTGGAATAACGTCGACCCCAGGGCTTGGAGGGAAAAAAAGGATTCCAATAAAAAAATGAAGTCAAAGCAGTTGGTGTATTATGTGTACGGCCTTTGCTTTTCACGTCTTCTGGTTGCAAACTTGGTGGATTAGACGTCATTTGAGGCGATATTCCTTAGGATACTATCATTGTACGTCCCTTTTAAAAGGATAAGCTTCCATCATTTCGTGTTTTGGGTAAGTTATTGAAGCAAGAACCCCTTTATTACGAGCTTCTTTTCCTGTGGTGGACAAACAATACCCTATTTTGTTGCAAATGCTTGAGTAAACTAGGCGGAAATATTATGTTGAGCAGGAAATAATTGCCTAAGCCAAAAGCTTTCTAGGTTACTGCAATAGTCTACAGTATCTCTTATTGGGCTAGTTGGTGTGACATTTTGATTAATAAAAGGAAATACAGCGTTGTTGAAAAACCACACAGAGAAATAAACTTGGTTTGAGACAGCGCCTGTCCCGTTGGTCTTTCTGTGTGGCTTGACAAAAATTTAGCGCTGTATTTCCTTTGGTTAAATGCAATAGTCTCTTCACGGAAATTGCCATGGTATGCTCACGTCCACGCAAATCTGCCCTGCGGGCACTTTATTTCATACGAAGCTACAACGATCATTGTAACAGAACCGGAGCTTTGTAGCAGAGAGTCGTTAGTGTGGTTACCACCAGCAAAAAAAAAGTGAGACCTCAATCCCATGGCTGTTTTCCTGTATGAATTTTCCATATCTATGTTCTAGACGTGACCAAACCCGAAGTAATTTGATGAACAACGAGCCTTGAAAGAGTTGTAAGTACATTATTCGGAGGAACAAAAATCAAAGAACCACAAATATCAGCTAATCTCTCTGCGGTATCGTAAGCTCTGGCCACTTACTGTGGCTGAGTGGTTTGGGTGTCCGTCTCAACTGCGGGAGGTGGTTGGTTCGAAACTCACCGCCGGACACCCACCTGCAGAAATTGGGTACAAGCGAACCCCCGGCCTTGGCGCCCAGCTTCTTTAGGGGGTGAACTTGGAAGAAGCTCCGCTAACCCCGCTGCGCCCTCCGGGGCACAATCAGTTTCGAACACGTCAGCCTGCAAGGGTGGTTCAAGATTAAGTTGAGATTGATGATGACATGTTGATGATCAAGTGATGATGTAAAGTATGGTGGAAAGAGCCTTGGCCTTGGGGTAAAGCATCCGCCTCGCATTCGGGAGGTCGGGGTTAAATCCCCAGTGCCGCCGGGTACCCACAGGTTTCCAATGGGTACAAGATTTCCCCCGGCCTGGTGCTCGGCTCTTCTGGGATGAAATGCTTGGGAAAAGGGGCCATGAACCAAAAATGTTGGTTCGTGGCCTAGTGGTTAGGGCGTCCGTCTCGGCTGCGGGAGGTGGTTGGTTCGAAACCCACCGCCGGACACCCACCGGTAAAAATGGGTACAAGCAGACCCCCGGCCTGGCGCCCAGCTTCTTCAGGGGGTGAGCTTGGAAGAAGCTTCGCTAACCCCGCTGTGTTCTCCGGAATGGAATCAGTTTCGAACATTTCAACCTGTAAGCATGGTTCGAGATTACCATCGGTTGGAACTTGCAGAGTTCGACGATGTATTGTGTTGACCCCATGTGGGGTTGTTGCAATTTTCGAGAAGTTCAATGATGAGTTGACCACAGGCTGAGGGTAGCTCGACCGTGCGAGAGGGGGCAGTTGACTCAAGACTTCGCGCAGTCGTCGAGTTGTTGACGGGCCCATGCAGACGTGCCGAGTAAGCACAATAAAAAAAGGGCCACATAATCGGCTTTTGCCACGCGAGGCGGACTTATTGTTGGCCGATGGCGGAAAGGATCACTGCCACATCGGCGCAACTATTTGGGCCGTGCCCCTTTTCCCAAGCATTTCACCCCAGACGAGCCGAGCACCAGCCCGGAGGAAAGCTTGTACCCACTGAAAAACCGGTGGGTAACCGGCGGCGCCAGGTATCGAACCCGGTAGCTCCCGAACGCGAGGCAGATGTTCTACCACAAGGCCACCGCTTCACAATTTCCAATTTTTGGGCCATATTTTAGCCAAAATGGGGTCAAACTCAATTTTAAAAATGTCAGTTTGGGGTACATCATTCAGCTAAAATGGTGCTTCGTTAGAGCACGAATGGTTTTAGGTAATCTGCAAACTTAATGAGAATTTTGCGTGATGTGGCAGATTAGTGATGTCAGAACACTGATAAAGCGCAATACGAGGCAAAGCACACATTGCAAAGCGCTACGTGCTAGATGTATTTATATCTAGCTTCCTTTATGGTTAAAAGTTACCCAACGACAGCGTAATCATAAGTTATTTATAAATGTTAAGTATCCATCCAGCATTCGTCTTGTCGACCCGAAGTCAGCCGAAACTTCGGTATCAAGTGGGAACAGAGCTAGAATCAACAACGCGTGTGTATGCCCAGGAGGAAAATCCCAGCATGGGGTGAGGACGATCGCGGAAGTATGGTCAAGTATCATCGATTGCAGAGGGCCATAGTAAGCGACAAGCAGCAGTGATAGAGGAGAAGCGGCCCGAGTGGACGGCACACCTTACTGCTAGCGGATTCACAACCCTGATTATAATAGAAACGTCCCTTTAGGATTTGTTTTTGCTCAGTAGTGCTCTGCTGCTTCTTTACTGCCTGTGCACCCGTCTTTAAATACCATCGCAAGAAAGGTGGTGCGCGCAAACTATAGGACTGAATATAGTATAAATGAAACACTAGGTTTATTGCATTTACACATCTTATCATCACGTCTTGCTTTTGCCTTGAGCACAGAAGCCAAGAATCATGCGTCACAGCACGACAGGAAATAAAAATAACAAGCTGCCCCCCATGCCACCAGCCAGTAACGAGTTACCTTTTAGAAGAAAATAATGAACGCCAAACACACACGTGTAGCTCTCATACCTAGAAGAAAACGAAGCACTTTCGCTCGAGCTTTTTTTCGAGGCGATTGGGATCGGTTGACTAGAAACAGTCTTTTCATGGACCACGCAGATGGCGTTAATGACTGGCTGCTCGCCGCTACCGTGCAGCTTCCCGTGGGCCGAGGACGAGGGCGAGCGAGGATGTCAGCGAGCCAACGACAGGTTCACCGGGGGAGCCTAGCTCTGACGGTTCAAGAGGCACACTCGGAACAGGATGCTGCAGCTCTGGCAGCTGCATTGGTATGTCATCCCCATTCCTCTTCAGCTGCGTAGGAAAGCGTCTCAGAAAAGCTGGCGGAGCCTTACTGGCGTAGCGGGCTGACTGCAATGTTTTGTTTAGAACTCGTCCAAATTGAGAAAAGAATCCTGCTTGCTGCAGAAAAACGAACTAATTAATTATTTTATTCACACAGCAAAAGCACACCAGTATCCGTCACGGATCGGAGTATGGCTGAGTTTTTCACGGTCTGCTACAGCAGCTTGTCTATACGCGACATCATTAAAAGCCAAATTCTGCTGAAAATCCCGCATCATCGTTAAAGGCGGCATCAATCTCGGCGAAAATCACAGGCATGCTTTTGGAAGGTGCACTTTCGAACGTGGCATGAGAAGGAGCTGATAATTCGGCAGGTTCATTGGCGTCACGAGACCACACGACATGATCGGAACTGCTCTGCCAGCAAGCTCGCTCAGCACCGAACAGGGACGATGGTGAGAGAGGAATTGAGCCGTGCGAATTACCTACCTCGGCGCTCAGAGGTATTACAGCTAGGCCTTGCATACGTGGCCTTACGGCCCGGTTGAAGCGGGATCTGTATGTTTCTGGTGATTCTGGAGATAATATTGTTACGTTAGGTGATGCGTGCACTGATATGCGCATAAGACGGAAAAAGAAGAATCTCGGTAGTTTTTGGGCGTGGACGACGACGACGTTCGAGCCGTGTCGGCTGGTGCCTGCGGGAAAGGCCCGTTGTGTGAAAGCCTTGTCTCCCGCCTACGCTCTCAACTATATATACCATAGATAACTTACTATATATACTATAGGCTAAACAGGATTTTCGAGCTACCCCAGGCACACATTATGGGATTAGTGATTATGAATGGTGCAGATAAGAAGTACAGGAATCATGATCAGAAAGGCAGCCGTAAGCTGGAATCACTAAATCTGGTGCGTCATGCCCTTAAAGGCAGCAGATTAAGTGTACTCCAGATGATTTGTAATTACGGTATATTCGGGGTCATATGGAAGTAGTACTCCTCAGAAATCCCCTGTCTAGTGGCTGTGGTCTCCGGTATCTGAACGGAGGGAACTTCGAGGCGCAGGCGGCAGTAAGAGTAGACTCTTAATTTACAGCAGTGTGTATGACCGTGTGCTTACCCAAGGAGAGAGAGAGATGTGGTGATGATGATGTCAAGGGACGAAGCAAAACGCAACCGAAACTTCTGCAGGATACATCACCTCCCGCTTAAAAAAACCCCAAACACATGTGCAAGCATATAGGAAGCAAGAGAACAGAAACAGAAGAGTCAGTATTGTAGTCTGTCAGGCGGACGACGCTCTTTTGCCCTTCGACGCAGCCCTTGTCCCGTGTTGTTGCTTCACGCAAGAGTTGAGCTTGTTTTAACCGCTGGAGAAGCAGAATACGGCTCAGATGTAGTTGTTTCAGCTGATGGTTGTTCTGAGCGATCTCCACAAGTATTTGACTGCTTAGAGAAAGTGCCCAGGGCAATATAGTGTCAGAGCTGTTTTCTGGTACGAGAGTTAATTTAGATGCATTCCAGATGCGATCGCCAATTAGGAGAAAGGAATTCCAGCCGGCCTTTGTGGCTACTTGAAATATAATTATTGGTTCGCAGGAAAGGAAAGGCGCTGTATCTGAAACACTAGTTCTGTGGACACACTAGGCGCGCCATAAGGAAATGGAGGAAGGGGGGAGTGAGAGCGGAAAGAAAGAAATGGAGGCCGTAGTAGGGCTCTGGAGTAATTTTGACCCTCTGGGTGTTTTTAACGCGCACTGAAGCCCACGGACGCCAATTCGTTCCGCCTCCATCGCAACGGAGACGCTGGCGGCCAGGATCGAACCTGGGAACTCCAGCACAGTAGTCGGGCGTCTTACCACTGCAACACCATGGTGGGGCTTAAAATAGACCCATGTATTAAAGGAATGCCTTGCCTCCAGCTGTGGGAAATCTTACCCGCCAGATGTTACTATTTCGAATTGTTGGGGCCCTAGCACCACATCTCCTATCTGTACACTGTTTTGTGTATGATCACTTATCTTGCAACCTTTCGTGAACTAGTTTAAGCACATCCATGGAGTGTACGTCGCTCCCAGAGGAAAATCCAGCATTACTGAGCCGTAATCTGGGTTGAAAATCATGTAGGAGCTTCGCGGGTGACATGCCAGTCCAAGCCTGATGGCCTGGTTGCAGCGCAAACATTCATCCCCGAAAGTAGGTAGAACGAAAGGAAGAAGATGGTTTGCACGGTATAAAAAAGAAGAACTGAACAAGGGTAAATAGGGCACGCCTCAGGTCGCAGATGAGCCAACGTTTCGACAAGTGGACTTGTCTTCGTCTGGGCATAGCGATCATCACTGACAGGGGTTTAAATACGCTTTCGCTTCCGAAGAAGAAAAGCTGGGGAGGGGAAAGTGGGTGCGAAAGAGTGGGGAGGAGAGGATGGGTGAGAAGAAAGTGGGTCATGAAGTAGAAAAAAAAGAAGAAGAAAAAACATCTTGAGTATGTACTTATCAGCCATGGAACCAGGGATTCTGTAGCCTGCAGAAGAAGTAAAAGCGGCAGTACCAGGAAAAAAACTACAATGCCGGTTAGGTGATTAGTCACCACTAAGGACGGTTTGGTGAAGATACACCTTACAAAGGGAGGCTATGCAAAAGGCTTTGATTAGGCATATATCTAGGGGGACAATTCTTAAAAGGAGGGGGTAGGGCGGGGAGTACATAGTCACAGGATAATAACCACATAGTGAAAATAATAACCTTAAGTATGTATCTCAAACTAGAACCGGAGATCCTGTGGCCTACAAAAGAAGTAAAAGCGGCAGTACCAGGAAAGAAAAAAAGAAAGAGAAGAAATCACAGTACCGGGTAGATGATTAGTCACCACTTACGCGGGTTTGGTGCAGATACACCTTACAAAGGGAGGGTTTGCGAAGGGCCCTGATAAGGTTAAAAGCAATGCAAGCGATTTCACTTTTCACATAAAATCAGGCTTTAACTGCACATCTTCAAACGTTATCTACATTCTAGAATGCTCCTTTTGCCATAAACAGTACATCGGAGAGACAGGACAACCAATGAACATGCGGCTTAATGGACATCGGGCAGACGTAGGCAAAAACCTCCCGAAAGCAGTTCCCCAGCATTTAAATCAGAAAGACCATAAGTTCGAAGAAATTAAATTATATATTCTCCAGTCAGGCTTTAAATCTGCAAGGGACAGAAAATATAGAGAGGCGTATCTAATTCATAAATTTAGAACATTGGAACCAGCAGGAATAAATATATCTAAGGGAACGTTAGAATCCCTCCGGTATATTCCCTCTCCATCATAGCTATTCGGGAAAACAACCTCACATAGCCTTAATTGTACAGTTTATTCACAACGCATGTACACCCTATTCCCTTCCGCAATAGCATAACCCTGTTCCTCTGAACACATTTCCTCCTTATCACTTGTTGCTTGAATTTGTCCTCGAACAATTTTTTCTTATCATTTTTCTCTTCTTTGTTTCTTTTTTTATTTTCTCATGTCAGTTGTGGTTCCCTGTGCGCTTATTATCCTGTGACTTTGTATTTTCCCCCCTTTGCAGAAAGTTTTAAGAATTGTCCCCCTTAGATATATGCCTTATCAGGGCCCTTCGCAAACCCTCCCTTTGTAAGGTGTATCTGCACCAAACCCGCCTAAGTGGTGACTAATCATCTACCCAGTACTGTGATTTCTTCTCTTTCTTTTTTTCTTTCCTGCTACTGCCGCTTTTACTTCTTTTGTAGGCCACAGGATCTTCGGTTCTAGGTTGAGATACATACTTAAGGTTATTATTTTCACTATGCGGTTATTATCCTGTGACTATGTATTCCCCGCCCTACCCCCTCCTTTTAAGAATTATCCCCCTAGATATATGCCTTATCAAAGCCCTTCGCATAGCCTCCCTTTGTAAGGTGTATTTTCACCAAACTGTCTTTAGTGGTGACTAATCACCTAACCGGCATTGTAGTTTTTTTCCTGGTACTGCCGCTTTTACTTCTTTTGCAGGCTACAGAATCCCTGGTTCCATGGCTGACAAGTACATACTCAAGATGTTTTTTTTTCTTCTTCTTTTTTTTCTTTTTTTTTCTACTTCATGACCCATTTTCTTCTCACCCATCCTCTCCTCCCCACTCTTTCGCACCCACTTTCCCCTCCCCAGCTTTTCTTCTTCGGAAGCAAAAGCGTATTTAAACCCCTGCCAGTGATGATCGCTATGCCCAGACGAAGACAAGTCCACTTGTCGAAACGTTGGCTCATCTGCGACCTGAGGCGTGCCCTATTTACCCTTGTTCAGTTCTTCATTTTTATCCCCGAAAGTAGACACTCCAATGCTCGCACGCAGCAGACATACCAAAAAGGCCTCTCGTTCACCCATAGAATATCCTCGTTCCTCGGCGATCAGGGTTCGCAATGCAAATTTCTTACATCGCGCTGCTGAAGGATAGCATCCAAACTCTTTTCCATAGCGTGCGGTGAAGATTACATCCAAATATAGGTTGAACATCTGAATTACGGGACTAGCTGACAAGGCGTTTTTGACGAGATCAAAACCGCGTTGAGCTTCCTCAGTGCTAGCAAACCTTTGATTTGACCTCAAATGTTTCCTGAATTGTTCGACTAGACACGAAATCGGGGTATAAAACGGAGTAGTACCTTACAAGTCACTGGAAAGAACGCAACGTTGCAACGTCATGAAAGGCAGGCGCATTCACAACAGCGAGTTCATTGGAACGCAATAGACACAAATCTTTCCCGCTAACGATATGTCCCAAAACGTGCAGCTCAGGAACAGCGAAACGGTATTTTTCATTTAGCTTCAATCCTGGAGCACTTATACGTTGAAGTACCTGTTTCAAATTTTCATATGCTTCTCGCATGTCTTTCCCCAGACGCTTCTGTCACAATGCAACAGAGCACACCGTTGCAGTTATTTAACAACAGCTGCATCATTCTTTCTAAAGCCGCAGGAGCAGAGGCCAGACCAAAACATACTTTCTCAAATCCAAACAAACCATCATGGGTAATACAAGTTGTTAGGTCGATACTCTCCGGTGTAGGCTCGATTCGGTGGTGCGCAGGTGCCAAGTCCAGATTCTAAAAATATGTCCACCTGCTAGTTGATTTAGTTCTTCCGTGTGCGGGAATGGAAACACGATAGCGAATACAGTGTTGTTAGCCACCCGGAGGTCCACGCACAACGGCAGCGAGCCCTCTTTCTTTCGCACGAAGACTGCGGGAGACACCCATTTCGACGCAGACACGGGTTGTATTACACCCCCTGATTGCAAACAATGCAGCGCCTTCAAACTTCCACTCGCAGAGTCGGGGCATGCTCCACTGTTCAAACGAAATCCGCGGCACTGAAGAGGGAAGCTGGATGAGGTGGACGAAGTTCGTTAAGAGTTCAAAGTCCGCCGTGAAGAGGTGCGACAGCTTTTCCTCAGCTCGGTGGAGAGCGAGGGGGGAGTCAGCGTGCGTGACGCTTCAGCAGGCCAACTTTGAACAGATGATGGTTATGCTGCGTATGACGTCTAGATCCAGCAAAGCCGCCTCTGATGTAGGACACCACGCCGGCGGTGGTTTGGCCATGAGTCATTTCGGCCAGAAAGCTTCCGATGACGTTTACCTCCTCTCCGGTGTAGCTGTGGAGGGTAACAGCATGCGAGCACAACGCACGGACGTCCGTTAAGAATCTTCGGTAATGGTATTTGCTCACAAGAAATTCTGTAGCGCCAGTGTCAAAACGAGAGAAAAAGGATGTTGCCCTATTGAAACTGTGGCACTAATTTCTTTCGAGGGGCCATCCTGATTACTGACATTTAGGATTGTGATGGCGTCGGCTGTCTCAGCTTTCTGGCAGGGCACTGGTTTTTGCGCTTTTCTTTTTCCTTGAGCTGCCGGGTGTGCAAAATGACCAATCTTTCCACAGTTGCGGCAGTGTCTGGCTTTTGCTGGACATGCAGAGATATCTTCGAGGTGCGGAGCCGACCCACATCGGTATCGGGTACCATGCAAGGGATTGAATGCTTCAATTTTTTTTGCGAATACGTGTAGTCGACACAGTCGTCAAAACAAAGCAACGGAACAGATTTATTGTCCCTACGTTCACAAGAAATCGATCGCATGGCGTACAGAACACACACTGACTGAAAGGGGTCCGTTTCTTTGGCGGCACGGTCCTTTCGGTCCCTCTCAGCACACACTCTCCCACCAGATGTCCGAGGTCGGAACGGCCCAGTAACCCGAGAGCTAATTCGCAGCGGAGCAGAGCACAGAGCTGGAACCCCTGAGAGGGTCTGCGCGCATTACGTCCGTGGGTCGAACGTGCGTGGCGTCACTGTCGCAACACACGGTTCACAGAAGCGCTGTCGGTGAATACTTCTAATTGCTTTCCTGCTTGCTCGATCTGCTTTCGAATGTCAACAAATAAAACGCTTCATCATACTGTGAGCGCTCTTGTATCTTTTGTGAACTTGTTCCCTCACGTAGTTGGTCACAGGTCATACGGTCAGTTGCAGATCCGAAATTAAATGTAGTGCAACGTTCTCGAAGACCATTTACGTAAGCTTAACAGTTCTAACCGGGTAGTTGCTTGCGCTGACAGAACAGGTGACGTTCCACAAGGTGGTTTGCTATCGTTGCGAAGTGGGCATCCAGCGTTCCGAGAGCAGCATTGAAGAAGTCTCCGTCAGCACTTGAGGTGACTATTGCCCAAGGATCTTCGGAACTCCTGTTGCGCTGAGGCTGTGGCACACTCGTTGGCCTTCAACTCCTAAGAAGTTCAGAGGTATTACTTTGCTAAATTTGGGCTGCAGCTCATCGCCCCCAACCGCTTCCATGAAATTTAGGAAGACCAGCTTCCACTATTTCCAAGCTCCTGGCGGTTAGCCTGGCGTAGGCAAGAGCAGTGGGGGCGGTGGGAGCGATCCGCCCGACTCGATTCTGAAAGTAGTTCTCGCAATGAAAAACTATGCTCGAGTTCTCGTCACCATCCTGTAGTGTCCGTGCAGAGTTCATTCGTATTGCGATTTATAATCTTTGTCAAACAGACATGGCTAAATTCTTATGCCCCCTTCATGGATCACTGCCTTGTCGTGGCGAAGGGGCTTGCGAAACTCGATGAAGTCGTGAACTTTGCTGTGTAGGGCCACCCAAGATAGACAGGTCACGGTAGAGAGTTCTGACAATATGTGATTCACCGGAGAAGGTAATGGCCACCCACTCCATTATTTCCTGCGAAGAAAACCCTATGGCCAGTCACAATAGCATTAATGATATGGCGACGGAAGATGAGCCCCCCTGGTTGGAAGGCGTCCAACATGTTACTGGTGATGAACAAAGGGCGATTCCTAGTAGCTCCAGGACCAATGAAGCGGCTGGGCAAAATCCAAGAGGACGTTCAGTTGTGAATGTGTCGGAAAGCGACCGGAAAGTCTGATTTTCAATGATATATATCACATAGCAACATGGAATGTAAGATCTATGACGCAAGGTAAACTGGATGTTGTCAAGCGAGAAATGGACAGATTGAACATTGATATCTTGGGTATCAGCGAGCTCAAGTGGACCGGAATGGGGGAATGTAACTCCAGCCACCATTATGTCTTTTACTGTGGGCACGAATCAACGAAAAGGATTGGGGTCGCTCTCATAGTAAAAAGAGGAATTGGCAAAGCTGTGCTTGGGTAAAATCCCCAAAACGACCGAATGATTTCACTTCGGATCCAAAGTCACGATTTCAACATAACAGTTATCCAAGTCTATGCACCGACCACTACTGCTGAAGAAGCTGACGTTGAGAGATTTTATGCGGACTTGCAATGCTAGACCGCACTCCATTATCAGACGTCGTTTTTCTCATCGGAGACTGGAATGCTAACTCCGGGAGGGAAGAAATATCCGGAATTACAGGCAAGTTCGGTCTTGGTGAGCCAAATGAAGCTGGGCAGAGGCTAGTAGAGTTTTGTCAAGAAAAGAACCTGACCATAGCGAATACTCATTTTCAACCGCACAAGAGGCGCCTGAACACGTGGACTTCACCGGACGGTCTGTACAGGAATCAGATCAATTATATTCTTTGGCGGCAGAGGTGGAGAAGCGCTATACAAGCAGTAAAAAGAAGGCCTAGGGCCGATTGTGGCACCGAGCATCAGCTTCTTGTTGCCAAAATTAAATTTCTATTGAGGGAAACGCAGAAAACTAGAAGGCCTTTCAGGTATGATCTGGATCAAATTCCAGCAGAATATGCTGCTGAAGTGAGGAATCGATTTCAAGAAATAGATCTAGAAGACATAGCCTGAAGAGATGTGGACTGATGTTCGTGATATAATACAAGAAGTTGCTACTAAGGTAGTTGCAAAGCAAAATAAATGCAAGAAAGCAAACTGGTTATCTGAAGAGGCTTTGCAAATAGCTGAGGAAAGGAGGATGGCAAAAGTTATGGGGGAAAGACAAAGATACAAGGTTCTCAATGCGGATTTTCAGAAAATCGCAAGGAGAGATAAGAATGCCTTCCTGCCAGGCAGTTGAGGACAACAGCCAATTAAGGAACACAAGAGCTCTGTATAAGCCAATCAAAGATATCAAAGGAAGCTTCTGTGCTAAGCTGGGCGTGATAAAGGACAAGCGAGACAAGGACCTCACTGAAGCCTGAGATATAACGAAGAGGTAGCAGGAATACACACAACTGTATAAGACGGACCCGGATGTGCAAACCCAACATAAGACTGTTGTGATTACTCATCTCGAACCGGGCAACCTGAAGAGTAAGGTTGAATGGGCCTTAGCCAGCCTTGCTAAGAACAAAGCTACCGGAATTGATGGCATTCCAGCTGAGTTGCTTCAAAACCTCAACCATGACACTGTTAACATACTACATACATTGTGTCAGAAGATACCAGGCAAATCTGCCCCTTCAAGCCCGTCAGGACAGTTTCCACTACTCGTTGAAACGTCTCTGATGCGGAGCAGAGGCCAAATGGCATTACCTAGAACTCGAAAAGGCCGTCCGGTGCGATGAATGCGGTCTTCTCCCGATCTCTTTCGTCGACCTCAATTTGCCAACATCCGCTCTTCAGGTCCATCGATGAGAAGTTCCTTGCAATACACAGCCGGTCCTGTGTGTCGTCGATGCGGGGAAGTGGGTTGACATCCTTCTTAGTTATGCTATTCAAACGGCGGTAATCGACGCAGAAGCGAAGTGTGCCATCTTTCTTCTTCACCAAAACGACTGGTGCCACCCAAGGCATGTTGGATGGCTGGATCACCTCATCAAGCAGCATTTACTCAGCGTGATCGGGTATGGCCTGGCGTTCTCGTGGCGGTCCAAGGTAAGGGCTTTGACGTAGCAGTCGAGTGTTTAAGATGCGAAACTTTGCCAACAGAGTTTGCGGCACCTTCGACGCTGAAAAAAAGCATTCACTGTTGTTTTCAAGAAGGGTGCGAATCCGGTCTTGTCTGTCTCGGGGAGCGCTGGATTAATGTCGAAATTGGGCTGCTTGGCTCGGTTGGGTGCGTTGTCTTCAAGTTGGCTGGGGAGGGCGAAGACTTCTCGGGTGTCCGCTAGCTCGTCAAGGAAAGCAGTCGCCATGCCCTTGTTAAGGTGCCGTTATTCGTCGGTGAAGTTCGTGCCGAGGACATCAGCATGCCCATGACAGAAGCAGACGATGCCTCTTGCGATGCCAAGTCCTCTATCTAGAAACAACTGAGTGTTTCCTTCGACAACCCCTTCCGTGATTTCGACTTCTGTTGTAACCACAGGGGCGATGACGCTTGATCGGGGCGATATGGTCAATTCTCCGTCGAGGACGTTGAGAGCGACGTGATGCGTCGACGTTCTCGTAGCAGGTATGGCTTAGTCGCTCTAGAGCTTGATGAGTATAGATCGGAGGTCGATGATCGCTCGATGTTCGTTCAGGAAATCCATGCCCACAATCACATCGCGGGAACAGTGCTGTAGGACGACGAAGCTGGTAGAGTAGGTACGTCTATTTACTGTAGCCCTTGCGGTGCATCGACCCGACAGCGTAATAAGGTTACCACCAGCGGTGCGGATTAGCGGGCCGTGCCAAGTGGTCGTCCCTTTCTTGAGCTGCGTGGCGAAAGCTCCACTGATGACAGAGTAGTCGGCACCGGTGTCCACTAGGGCGGTAACCGTGCGTCCGTCGACAGCAACCTCAAGGTCACTTGTTCGCGACCTAGTATTGCATGTTGGCTTCGGTGTTTCATATCTGCTTCGTCTTGTGCTGAGGTGGCGGACTGGGCAGCACACCATCGTAAAGTCGCTGGGCGGTGATGTCAACTTGAAGTCTGGTCGTGATCTCGTCGATTTTGTCGTCTTGTGGATCGGCGATTCAATGGCTGCATCGTCGTCACTCATCGTCGGCGATGGAGGATCTTCGTGTTTTCGCCGTGAAGCAACCTCACCTCCAAAGGTTGTTCTATTTACTTTGATGGCACCAATCGGCGTAGCTCCTCTCGCACGATCTCCCGGATGAGGTCCCGAAGGTTCTCTGCGCTTGCAGGTGCGCTGGAGTAGTGGCTTGAGTAGTCCGGCTGAAGCGGTTGCTCATAGTAGCGCATCCGGGTGTCCAACATATTCTCGATGGTCGATGCTTCCTTTTCAAATTCGTCCACAGTTTTCGGCGGGTTCTGGAGAAGTCCTACAAAAAGCGACTCTTTAATGCCTCGCATTACCAATTTCCCTTTCTAACCTTCGATCATGTTAGGGTCGGCGGAGCGAAACAGGAGCTTCATCGCCTCTACGTATACCAGGACGGGCTCGTTTGGGAGTTGAAGTCTTGATTGGAGGAGGACCTGAGCTCTTTCCTTTCGGACAGAACTTGCAAAAGCCACCAAAAACTCTCCTTTGAATATCTCCCAATCCTTTAAAGAAGTCTCGTGATTTTAGAACCAAACACGGGCGTCTCCTTGAAGAACAAAGTAGACTTGCCTGAGTTACGCAGCGTCGTTCCAGGCGTTGAATTCTGCCACACGGTCGAAAAGATCCGTCCAGCCTTCCGCATCATCGTCCAGTCATCCATGGAAGCAGGTGAGCTCACGGGATTCGATGAAAACAACCTATACTTTAGGCTGGGCCATTGTCAGTGTCGATGCCTTCGGAGATCGAATGGGGTCCGTCAGCAGATCGTGTTCAGGTTGGAGCACTTGAGGACGGCGACTGGTTCGGTGGCCTTTTGGCTGGTTCTCCAGGGTAACAGGAACAAGCTTTGGGTCCTTGCTTGAAGGATCAAAGGCAGCACGTCCACCAGATGTCACGTTGTGGTTGCAAGGCCGTTGACCCCAAAAGAAGACACATTCTTGATGGTACTGAAATTACCTCTTTATTGGGCTGACTTGCGCCCGCAAAAGAACTAAGCTACTCGGCGGCGGAGATAGCAACAAACGTGCTCGTCGATCGTCGAACAAAGAATGCTAGTCACACTCGTCGACACTCAATCTAAAGGCTGCTCAGAACAATCTAGATAACGCCCCAAGCAATCTCGACAGAACCTATGCCATCTGTGGACCGTCGGCAGAAACGATCAGCCACGTGATTTGAGACTGTCCAGGGATTTTTCTGACCTCCAATATCCGAACATTGTCAGCTGCCTTGGAGTTTGAGAAGCCTGCGGGGTGGAGAACAAAGCGGCGTGTCGATTTCTGTTGGCAACGGGGAGCCCTGCGATATTGTTGGCGGTTGGCGACGCCTGTGTGACTTTTGTGCTTGTGATCGTAGAGCCTAGACAACGAATCCGTCTTTTGTGCGAGATTTATACGCATGCGCGAAGTCCTAGCGGCGACTGATGGAAACACGTTGAACGGCGTCGACGGCGTTTCTCGTCGCCGGGGCTGACCGGGGGCTGGCGGCACAAAGCGATGCACACCACATATGCCGCGTACGGTTGCCACTCTCGAGGCGTGCTGGGATGTTGGACGCGGTTTTTCAGGTTACCTTCGTCGAGCCGTGACCAGCAACGACGTGACGCTTGAATTAGTGCTACCAAGAGTTATGATATGAATAGGCGACCTCAGCTACCGACTGCGTACTCTCGACTGTAAGACAAACACTTTGTTAGAGGCATGTATGCATATAAAGGAAATGTGCATGAAGAAAAGTACCTACCGGAGTTCAATTCAATTCAATTTTATTCAACATCGTGAAGATGTTGGGTGCGCCGACAAAAAGCCAGAAAAAGGCTTGACAGAGGTTCACGCACCCTACAAAGAGTTGACAGTAGTATGCACAAACAAGAATTAGTTACTTAATGAAGTAACAATCTCTACAATACAATAATAGCAGTTAGGTGTATATGAATAGAGTATAAAGCAGAAAGTGAAACACTTAAACTACCAGTAATACAATAAAAACACGTAGAAATCACAGTGATGCAACATAGTTGATAGTGTTTTGTATACATAGTTTACTTGTACCGTAATTGGTTCTAGTTTTCGGCACAGTCCATGTGAAACGAGCGCAAGTAGAATAATTTTGGTATTTTGCTTTTAAAAGAGACAGCTGTGTCATGAATGAGCTTTGTTTTAAAATATTAGTCTTCTATCTACTAAAAAGTAGGAGTACCACCCACCAGTGATAGCTGCAATGAGTATTTGTTCGGTGCGTGTTTGGTTTATGGTCGCTGGAGCTTATCGCAATGTATTTTGTCGTTTCTTTTCATTACGTTCGAAGGGGCCGGGTAGCGCAAGGCGGATATGTGCGCTAGATCGTAATATTTAGCATGTTTTATCGCCACTGCCACCTGACTAACAAGAAAAAAATGCAGCGTTTGGTGTGATGCACCGCCGTTTACGAGCCGAGTTGTTGAGCTGGTCTTGAGGCTCGAGAATGGCGGTACATAGCACAAACACCATATTTTTTTTCTCGTTAGTCAGGCGGCAGTCAGTATAGAACATGCTAAATATTACAGTCTAGCGCACACAGCCGCTTGTGATATCTGAGCTACTTGGCCTTTTCGCACATAAATAAAGCGAACGGCAAAATTCGTCACCATCAAGCCCCGTCGCACATAAAGCAAACACGCACCGAACAAATTCTCATTGCAGCTTTCACTGGTGCGTTACAGGCTGGGTGCAAACTTCAGCAGGAACTTTTCACCATGCATTTATTCCTTAGATGCATACACACCTGTAGTACCTGCGTTTTCGCCGCTCGGGGCAATGACGCACTAGACACTCTTGCACGACGCACATAGCTTTTATTTTACCTTGTATTCTCGCCTTCGTTCTCACCAGAGCATTCGGGTTTTGTTCCTTAGGTGTACCCAATCAGCTGTGCTTTGTTAGGGAACCTGAATGTATTCGTTCAAACGTCCGCAACGGCAAGGAAACCGCCCGGAACAAATGAGTCTCCTGGAGGGTTCATGCTCGTTGACATGAGGAGTTGAGCGCTCTGGATATAGAACAGCATTGGTTCCTGACCGACTTGCGCATCCGATATGTAGGAAATGCGCATGTGTCACCAAGTCGTTGATTCCGCAGAAATCGCTGCGGGGCAGAAAGGTGTTGTGGATTCTTTCATAACAGAATGACCATCCTTGGGCATCACCACTGCGGCCACATCCGTTCTGGGGGCAGAAACCTGCTACAGCGCTGAAACATCCATTGCCAGAAAAATACCATGCGCTTCCAGCAGGCTTCTGTTGTACATTCCGACCGGGACAATGCCCTGTCCAGAGAGTGTAGATAAGTGCCTCTCTGCCAAACTTTGTAGATGAAATCCTATAACTGCACGCTTGTAGATGACGCGAGGAGGAAGAGACGCCCATTGCACCATGCCGGCGCTGTGCTGACCGCATTGTACTCGGTAACTCAAGACGCCCCGCGCATATACCCGGAAGTCACAGGAGACGCTTCCGTCTAGCTAGCTCTCCAGCATCAACAAACCCCTGGCTGCTTTGCCCTTTGAGATCATCCTCTCTCTGCTTCCGCGCTCTCCTTTCAATTTTTTTTACAGTAAATGTAAGTTTGCCGTGAATCTTCACGCTGAGAGCGTCTCATTATCGCGTCGAACACAGCCCACACCATTGCTTGCGCTACACGCTCTTACATTACAAATATGCGTGGATTGTGAAAACGATGAAACATTCTCCCATACTGCGTAAACATGGTACTGCAATCACTGTCACTACTTTCCGCACCGAAGGCAGAAATGGGGGGAGCTTTCTCTTTCTACCTGCGTAGGCGCTGTCATTTCGCGTGGTGCGCTTTCGTGCCGTCTGCTACACTGTCGTCCCATTTGTTTCTCACCGCTCCCGCATGATGGCGCCACAACCTCCCGCAAAAGGCGGATTGGTGGACTTTTATTTTTTTTTCTTCCCTGTTTAATTTTTTACTTTTGGCTCCGTCGCGCGGTCGAGAAGACAGCAGTGACCCGGTACAAACGGCAAAGCCACCATCACCATCATCACTGCAAGCATACGTGCCACCACGCATGTTGACAGCACCGCATTAACCTGAGTTTACAGTCACTATGTTTTCAAGCAGTTCAAGAACGCTCGTGGAACTAAAACCCTTTTCATTTGTTCCCTGCATAGTGGCGTGATGAACATTCGATTCTGATATCTAAAGTGCGTGATGAACCAATCAGCGAAGCAGTGGTGAAGAAAGAAGAAAACGTCATACACATTAACGAACTTCGCCATCGTGTGTCGCTCACATGGGTGCCAAAACACTGATTATTGAAGCGGAATAAAAAATAAGGCGCAACGATTTTGCCGCTATGATTGGACCTTGAGGCATCGGGAAGGTGTAAAGAACCTAGAGGCAGGTGGGGATTAGGGGTCTTGTGCTCCTTTAACCACTCTACCAGCGGTGCGGTGCTTTGATGTTTGTATAACAAATATGAATCGTCGGGAAAATAACGCTGGAATATTTCCTTATAATCAAAGTGACCCTGCTAGCGTTCTTGTTTTTCGGCTCTAAAGCACGCAATCTAGCACACATATGAATGATGGCAAGCACATAAACTCTGCAACAGAAAAGCAATAATTTTCGTCGGGGAGAGCAGATTGAGTGGATATGTAATGAACATAATGCCGACATAGCTTACAAGAAATTCGGTTTTTTTTTTACACGCATAAGCTGGCTATCTAGCGCTAAAGCCGTCCTCCCGCAATAGAACGAATACAGAAAATCATGGATTAATGCTGAGCTTTATCGTCGTATCAAAACAAAAAGTCATTTACTCCACGCTTTTATTCGCTTCGAGATCTAACTGTATTGGCAGAATTCAAAAACTGCCGAAGCCCTTTAACGACCGACTTAAAAGAAGAAAAACGGTGTTAGAAGAAGAACATTTTTGAGGGCGTATATAATAGTTCATGTCAAATTTGGCACGTTGTAAACTCGTAAATTTCAAGAACTTAGCAGACAATTTAAGTGCGGAACTTATAGTTATGGTGAAATCTTTATAGATGAAAGGCTAGCTAATGCACCAAAAGAAAATTTTTGAAGGCAGGTTCCTGTATGAATGTCTCTGGTGCAAACGGTCCTGTAAAGTGCAAGTGTTGAGGGTGTGAATATGGGGATTTAGACTCCGCTCGCCCGAATTTTTCTTTGGCGTCATGTGGAGTGGCAATGCCTTATTTCGGAGGAAGGGCACGCGACTGCGAGTTCATGTACGTGTGCTTAATATTTTTAGAGTTTTATTTCCCAGATATATCTTGTTTAGTTGCTTGTTTGCTTGTTCTAACAACTTCATGAAACATCTAAAATAGTTTGGATATGGATAACTATTTTCAATGTGAAAATACTGTGCCTAAAAGAATGCAGGAAATCTAAAGCCTTAATAAAAATCCAACCTGTTTATTTGTCAGTGGTTAGTCCATCGTCGCTTAGGGCTAAATATATTTCTTTACTTGGATGTTTTTCGCAAAACTGGTTCAGGTTATTTGTTATTTGCACAAGTCAATGGTCTGACTCTTCTCAAGACTAAATTCGCAGAAAAAAAATAAAAGGAAAACATTGGAATCATGTTCATTTAACATCATATGTTGGTAGGTGCACTGACAAAACGTCAGTAGGAAGCCTTAGTGACGCCGACGCACCCTACACAGGTTAGGTAGTGTTATACATGTGAATATGTAGAAACAAAATCATTCATAGAACTTCCAGAAAAACTGTTCAAAGAAACTACAGTGAAAGTGAGAGTGTTGACATTCTATAGGTATACACTGATTCTGACTTCTTAGTTATAAATCTATATGATGTTTAGTAAACGTGATTATGATGCCGATTCCGAATGCAAATGCCTCTGCGTTACATACATTTTTTCTACGATAAACGGAAGTGTAGAATCCATGCACGTGGGCAGCAGCTCGAGGAAGTGCTCTGCGGTTATGCCCCGGAAGTCCTCAAATGTGGCACTTCTGTGCAAGCTTATCTCTTCCCGCAAGACAGGTCCGCGTTTGTTATTGAATAGTACAGTTCCTGAATTTGTAGGATACACCCTGGCATGCGTTCTTAAGTATATTTACGAGAGTCTCTGAGGTCGCGTGCTTTACAAGGTATTCCGGGCATAATTTCCATGCTTTTTGTTTCTTGTCATCCGACACCATGCGCCTATCTTGACATCAGATCATTGGCATCTAACAGTGCCATCCCTGCAGCCTTCCACATGTTATATTTTTCGGATCGATCCATGTGCTGTAAATTTACTACATACGAAGCGGTGTATATCACATGTTGATTTCGTTTCAAAAAAGATTTTTTTTGTCGCGTTTTTGACACATACATATTCGTGGCCTGTATTAATGAATGTGTGTACTATCGTTACGCTGGTAAAGCAGGTGAAGGAAAGCACCAGTGGAAGTTAGCAACTGATTGTGAAGATTCTGTAAGGTATTTAAGGCGTTTCTGTGAAGTATGAGGTGCCAGGGTTATGTTTTATGCGTCCGCGCACACTTTTACGCTCTCTCAGAAATGTCCATAATACTAAGATACAACAGGCCAACGTGCGCGCTTCACAACACTCTGTCACGTCACCAAATTCTCGAGACTAAACTAAATTCCGCCTGATCATTTCGTCTATCTATTTTATATTCTTAGATTAACGTCTACCTAAACAATATAATTCCCCCACCACAAGGTGAGAATTATGTATGTTTTTGATGCATTTCCAGCAGGCTGTCGACATATCGTCGCTCAAGCCTGTTCCGCTCCGCTCAGAAAGAGAGCCAAATTATAGTCATTCCTCACACGAGGGTGCAAACGTTGTGTCGGCATACAAGGACGAAAATTAATATGGTCCATTCGCTAAAAACACCTTGTTATACTACGTGTCAATAAGAATGTTATTGCAAAAATCTGTCTAACCATATTTGTAAACCTTTGGGCAAATTTGGCTTATTTTGTAGACAAAGGATTCGATTTACAAAACGATAAGAAATTCATACGAAGCTCAGATAGTAACAGCCTTTATGGCCTCAAAAAGTATCTTGCTATCTTCAGCATTTTCCCCCAAATGTTTTTTTAGATAACACAGCCCGCTGCTTTTCTAAGGCTCCTTAAGGGATCGCTACAGGCGCAAGAAATGTTTAGAAACAAATATTTGCCACGCATCGGAATCTTGGACAATCCTCATAAACTTGCGCTTAATACCATCTTAAAATACGTTATAACCACTGCTCAGTTAAAAGGTGTCCCAGAATTCTGGGCAAAATTTTCCGCTCAAGCTCCCATATATCCGCCTCGAGGTTCGAGATGCAAGCGTGGCTCCAGTAGCAGGGGAGATGGGGATAAAATCCGGCGAGTGGTGCGGGCAGTACCAGGAGCCCCTGCACTGCGAACTTACGTCACGGTTCACAGCGATGCGCTACGAATTCCCGCCCCAGTGACACAATCATTTTCACCCCTTATGTTGTGCCCTTCACGAGGCACCCAATCCAAGCGATGTCAGCAGTGCCACCGGATTATTGTGATGTGCGTAAATCGCCCGCGTATATATATATATATATATATATATATATATATATATATATATATATATATATATATATATATATATATATATATATATATATATATATATATATATATATATATATATATATATAAACACAAATAACCAAGCAAGTAGCAGGGGGGACAGCGGCCGATGTAGCTCAGTTGTAAGAGCACCGGACGCGGTATTCGGAAGTCGTGGGTTCGGTTCCCACCATCGGCACGTTGTTTTTCTTCTACTTTGTATTTAATTATCTTTCCCCTAAACAGATTACATTACTAATTTCTGTGATTATCTAAGCAAACATTAAAGAAAAAAAACCTAAAAGTACCATCCCCAACGCTTTCCTTGGCCTCGCCGACTGTTGGCTTCTTTCCTTCATATATTATAGCGAGCACTCTCATTTCCCCTTAATTGATCTCTCTCTCTCTCTCTCTCTCTCTCTCTCTCTATATATATATATATATATATATATATATATATATATATATATATATATATATACTGACAGGGCGTGATAGGTGAAGAACGTAGCGGGCAAAAGAAACGTCCGCCGTTGCGGTCGCCATTCAACAAGGATTAACCAGAGTTAAACCACAACTAATGTTTGTTTTCCATTTTACAAAGAATTTATGGCGGCAATGTTCCAGACCAGCCTTACACATCGGTTAAGGAATGAATTGTTAATAAGAAGTGGTAGAACTCCCTGACAGTTTAGAGTTACGTCGAACCAAGGATTTGGAAGGAGCAAAAGAATGCAACAAAAAACTAGGTCGAAGCAGCTGGTGTATTATATGTACTGCCTTTTTTTTACGTCTTCTGGTTGCAAAATTGGTGGAATAAATGGTAAGTGAGGCTATATTCCTTAGGATACTATCATTGTACGTCCCTTTGAAAACTAGAAGGTTCCATAACTTCGTGTTTTGAGTAATTTTATGCAGCGAAAACCGCTTTATACAAGCTTTTTTTCCTTTGATGGACACACAATACCCTATTTCGTTGCAAATTTTTAAGTAAACTGAGTGAAATATTTTGTTCAGCAGCAAATAATTGTCTAAGTCAAAACATTTTCTCGGTTACTGCAGTAATATCTTCCCCGCAATTGCCACGGCATGCACAGCATCACGTCCACGGAATTCTGCTCTGCGGGAACTTCATTCATACGACGCTACAACGATCATTGTAATACAACCAGGGCATGGTAGCAGAAAGCCGTTAGTTGGGTCAGCGCCAGGGAAAAAAAAAGCGAGACATCAATCCCTTGGCTGTTTTCATCTTTGCTTTTTCTATAACTATGTTCGAGACATGACCAAAAGCGATGCAATTTGATGAACAACATGCCGTGGAAAAGTTTTAGGTACATTATGCGGCGAAAACAAAATACTAGAATAACCACAAATATCGGCTAATCTCTCTGCGCTATCGTAAGCTCTAGACACTTACTGATCATTTCCTATAATTGGGCCGTGGTTTAGGAAAAATGTGGTCAAGCTCGATTTTAAGGATGTCGGCTTGGAGTACATAAATGAGCTAAAATGGTGCTTTGTTCGAGCACGAATGTTTTCAGGTATTCCGCAGAGTTAATGAGAATTTGGCGTGATGTGGCAGACTAGTGATGTCAGAACATAGATAAAGCGCAATACAAGGCAAAGCACACCTTGCAATGCGCTGCGTGCTAGATGTGTTTTTACCTACCTTCCGCCATGATTAATAATTATGCAACGAAAGCGTAATCATAATTTATTTGTAAACATTAGCACGACTAGTATTAGTCCAGCATTCATCTTGTCAACCCAAAGTCAGTCGAAATTTCTCACCTATCGCCCGGCCTGGTGTCAGGGAGATTCTCAAGAAGCAACTTGCTAAAAGCTGCATGTTAATAAGGAAAACACAAGGATGGATGGATGCATGGACGGACGGACGGACGGACAGACGCAAGGATGGATGAATGGAATAGAGTAGCATCCCCTTTGAAACGGGGTGGTTGCAGTTGCTACCATGCTCATTTCCCCCCCGCCCTATAACACTTAAATATTGTATTAGATTGGTTAATTATACCATCATTCTATTCATTGAATTTTTCTATCTGACCCCCCCCCCCCCCCCCCCCCCGGCCTGGTCGTCGTTTGCACGGGCGCATATACTGTAAATCCTTCTGGAGTAGTGTTGCCAAACAAATGTGAAAGAAAATAGGTGTGACCATTTGATATCTTGGTTGATATTGACACATCTCATTTGGTGTGCACGCCAAAACAGACGTCAAGAACGTAATTGTTGACTTTGTAAGACGCATCAATCGCAATCACCTCCTGTCAGTAATAAGAAGGAACAAAGCACACTGCTAATCGGTCGGTCTCGAAGGAACAGCAGCTGGTGTCGTTGAGAACGAGTATCTCACGCAAAAAAACGAGGTTGTTCTCATAAGCGGTCTACTGGAAAACGGTAGTTTTTGTTTTTTCTTTATTTCAAATTGCTACTGTTTTGCCAATGGACTGTCTCATGTATTGTTCGGTCTATCCACCCCCCCCCCCCCTGTACGAATCACAAAATATGGGATTGCAGTGTCTATATATATATATATATATATATATATATATATAGGGGAAATGAGGGTGCTCGTTATAATAAATGAAGGAAAGAAGCCAACAGTGGGCGAGGCAAAGGAAAGCGTTGGGGATGTACTTTATGTTTTTTTTCTTAATGTTTACTTGGATAATCACAGAAATTAGTAATGTAATCTGTTTAGGGGAATGATAATTAGACACAAAGTAGAAGAAAAAACAACGTGCCGATGGTGGGATCCGAACCCACGACCTCCGAATAACGCGTCCGGTGCTCTTCCAACTGAGCTACATCGGCCGCTGGGTTCGGATCCCACCATCGGCAGGTTGTTTTTTCTTCTACTTTCTGTCTAATTATCATTCCCCTAAACAGATTACATTACTAATTTCTGTGATTATCCAAGTAAACATTAAAAAAAAAAAGACAAAGTACATCCCCAACGCTTTCCTTGGCCTCGCCGACTGTTGGCTTCTTTCCTTCATATATATATATATATATATATATATAGGACAACAAAAGTAGAAAACTGCCGGACCTCTGAATGCAAGCTGTATCTGCTGAGCGATCTGATGGTACTCATGTTGGTCATAAAGGACGCTGGAATGAAACAAAGGGTTGAAGCCAAATGATAAATATTGTCTCCTCTTATTTTTTTCCGTTATGATGGGAGCCAGAGGACAATTGCATATTTTACACTGTTGTCGCTTTTAATCGGGATTTTTTTTGTACAAGTTTACGACCAAAGGAATGTAGAGGCCTTTGCAACCAGCCTCTTCGGTGCAGTGCTTAGGGCGCTCGACTTCGGGGCCCAATTATCATAACCAAAATGAAAGCAAATAAATTTTTACTCAACATCATTGATGCTGGAGGGCAAAATGCCAGGTAACCTCTTGTTGGCTACCCGGGTTCGATCGCAACCGCTGACAGTTGCGTTTAAGTGGAGGCGAAACGTTGAGATGTCCGTGTTCTGTGCGATGTAAGCGCAATTTAAAGATCCCCAGGTGATCGAAAATATTCTGGGGCCCTCCACAACGGCAACCCTTCTTCCCTTAGCTTAGGGCGCAGCTCAGGTGTCCACAGAACAAGTGTGACACTGCGCGTTTTAGCAGCTGTGAACCAATTTCGAAATATTATTTGCTTGACGGCTACTGTGCCCCCTGTAAAAGGCAACGGTACCATGCACACTTCGACACATTGCTGTTTGCCGATGAAAACAACAAACACAACAAAGCAGCAGGCATTTTACTTGTGCATAATTATATACCAGGACGAAAGTATACCTGCAGTACTGCTTAAAATAGTATCCAGCCGACGTGCAGGCTCGTCCTCTAAAAATCTTGAACGTGCATATAAAACCTTCACAATACGTTTTTACAAAGCAAATGAGCCAAATGCAATCGTTAGTGAGAATAAAGTGAAGCTGTGTATTAAACTGCAGTGCTCATGAGGCCAGAGGATGAATTTTTATTTTTTGGTTTAGCATGCTGGGAATTTGATACCAAGTCATCTGTTTCCCATAATTATTACGAGCACGAAGTATGCGCCGTGATTAATTCATTCTGATTGTGTGTTATTTCTCACTCGCAGTTACGCCAGTGTAATAAAACATTGTTCCTTGTCCGGCGTGAAACCCTTGTCCTGTGTTTTAATATTTCGTTATATATTTTCGTGACTGGCATAATTTCGAGTGCACGTAATCTACGTTCAGTATGTGCGTTGTACGGTACATCGGCAGCAATACCAATTGCCTACTTCAGTAAAGCTTGCAATTTGGCTATGTTTGTAAATGTGTGGGTGCCCATACTAAGGGACTGTAATTTACGTTAGTAAGCAAAAGTGTTCTATAAATCATTTTCTTAACTGCGACACGCAATAAATAACGAATTATAGATAACATTCAACTGCTCCAGTCAAGGGTTCGACGGCATACCGTTTGGTCAGGAATCGTGGTTGATCGCGTTTGGTTTCGGTTGACGAGAAGCTGTTTTTTCATGGAGCACGAAGATGGCGTTAATGCATCGCTGCCCGTCGCTACCGCGCAGAGTCGCCTGGGCCGTGGACGAGCGAGGCTGTCGAACGAACAAGCGGCTGCATATTCTTCCACATTACGGCTGATGAATCAAGAGGAACAGTCGCAACATAATGCTGCAGCTCTGGCAGCTGCATTGGTATGTCATGCCCATTCCTCTTCAGCTGCGTAGGCAAGCGTCTCAGAAAAGCTGGCGGAGTCTTACTGGCGTAGCGGGCTGACTGCGATGTTTTGTTTAGAACGCGTCCAAATTGATGAAAGAATCCTGCTTACTGCAGAAAAACGAACCAGTTAATTATTTTATTCACACAGCAAAGGAGTACCAGTATCCGTTACGGATCGGAGTATGGCTGAGGTTTCATGGTCTGCTACAGCAGCTTGTCTATACGCGACATCATTAAAAGCCAAATTCTGCTGAAAATCCCGCATCATCGTTAAAGGCGGCTTCAATCTCGGCGAAAATCACCGGCATGCTTTTGGAAGGTGCACTTTCGCACGTGGCATGAGAAGGAGCTGATAATTCGGCAGGTTCATTGGCGTCACGAGACCACACGACATGATCACAACTGCTCTGCCAGCAAACTCGCTCAGCACCGAACAGGGACGATGATGAGAGAGGAATTGAGCCGTGCGAATTACCTACCTCGGTGCTTAGAGGTATTACAGCTAGGCCTTGCATACGTGGCCTTACGGCCCGGTTGAAGCGGGATCTGTATGTTTCTGGTGATTCTAGAGATAATATTGTTACGTTAGGTGATGCGTGCACTGATATGCGCATAAGACGGAAAAAGAAGAATCTCGGTAGTTTTTGGGCGTGGACGACGACGACGTTCGAGCCGTGTCGGCTGGTGCCTGCGGGAAAGGCCCGTTGTGTGAAAGCCTTGTCTCCCGCCTACGCTCTCAACTATATATACTATAGATAACTTACTATATATACTATAGGCTAAACAGGATTTTCGAGGTACCCCAGGCACACATTATGGGATTAGTGATTATGAATGGTGCAGATAAGAAGTACAGGAATCATGATCAGAAAGGCAGCTGTAAGCTGGAATCACTAAATCTGGTGCGTCATGCCCTAAAGGCAGCAGATTAAGTGTACTCCAGATGATTTGTAATTACGGTATATTCGGGGTCATATGGAAGTAGTACTCCTCAGAAATCCCCTGTCTAGTGGCTGTGGTCTCCGGTATCTGAACGGAGGGAACTTAGAGGCGCAGGCGGCAGTAAGAGTAGACTCTTAATTTACAGCAGTGTGTATGACCGTGTGCTTACCCAAGGAGAGAGAGAGATGTGGTGATGATGATGTCAAGGGACGAAGCAAAACGCAACCGAAACTTCTGCAGGATACAACATAACCTCCCGCTTAAAAAACCCCAAACACATGTGCAAGCATATAGGAAGCAAGAGAACAGAAACAGAAGAGTCAGTATTGTAGTCTGTCAGGCGGACGACGCTCTTTTGCCCTTCGACGCAGCCGTTGTCCCGTGTCGTTGCTTCACGCAGGAGTTGAGCTTGTTTTAACCGCTGGAGAAGCTTAATATGGCTCAGATGTAGTTGTTTCAGCTGATGGTTGTTCTGAGCGATCTCCACAAGTATTTGACTGCTTAGAGAAAGTGCCCAGCGCAATATAGTGCCAGAGCTGTTTTCTGGTACGAGAGTTAATTTAGATGCATTCCATATGCGATCGCCAATTAGGAGAATGGAATTCCAGCCGGCCTTTGTGGCTACTTGAAATATAATTATTGGTTCGCAGGAAAGGAAAGGCGCTGTATCTGCAACACTTGTTCTGTGGACACACTAGGCGCGCCATAAGGAAGAGGAGGAATGGGGGAGTGAGAGCGGAAAGAAAGAAATGGAGGCCGTAGTAGGGCTCTGGAGTAATTTTGACCCTCTGGGTGTTTTTAACGCGCACTGAAGCAGACGGACGCCACTTCGTTCCGCCTCCATCGCAACGGAGACGCCGGCGGCCAGGATCGAACCTGGGAACTCCAGCACAGTAGTCAGGCGTCTAACCACTGCAACACCATGGTGGGGTTTAAAATGGACCCATGTATTAAAGGAATGCCTTGCCTCCAGCTGTGGGAAATCTTACCCGCCAGAGGTTGCTATTTCGCATTGTTGGGGCCCTAGCACCACATCTCCATATGTACACGGTTGTATATATGATCGCTTAGCTTGCAACCTCTCGTGAACTGGTTTCAGCACAACCGTGCAGTGTACGTCGTTCCCAGAGAGAATTGCAGCAATACTGACCCGTAATCTTGGTTGAAAATCATGTAGGAGCTTCGCGGGTGACATGCCAGTCCAAGCCTGATGGCCTGGGCGCAGCGCAAACATTCATCACCGAAAGTAGACATTCCAATGCTCGCATGCAGCAGACATATCAAAAAAGCCTCCCGTTCACAGGTCCACGCACAACGGCAGCGAGCCCTCTGTCTTTCGCACGAAGACTACGGGAGAGACCCATCTCGACGCAGACACGGATTCTATTACACTCCGTGATTGCAAACAATGCAGCGCCTTGAAACTTCCACTCGCAGAGTCGGGGCATGCTCCACTGTTCAAACGAAATCCGCGGCACTGAAGAGGGAAGCTGGATGAGGTGGACGAAGTTCGTTAAGAGTTCAAAGTCCACCGTGAAGAGGTGCGACAACTGTTCCTCAGCTCGGTGGAGAGCAAGGGGGCGAGTCAGCGTGCGTGACGCTTCAGCAGGTCAACCTTGAACAGACGATGGTTATGCTGTGTATGACGTGGAGCTCGAGCAAAGCCGCCTCTGATGTGGGACACCACGCCGGCAGTGGTTTGGCCATGAGTCACCTCGGCCAGAAAGCTTCCGATGACGTTTACCTCCTCTCCGGAGTAGCTTTGGAGGGTAACAGCATGCGAGCACAACGCATGGACGTCCGTTAAGAATCTGCGGTAATGGTATTTGCTCACAAGGAACTCTGTAGCGCCAGTTTCAAAACGGGAGAAAAAGGATGTTGCCCTATTGAAACTGTGGCACGAATTTCTTTCGAGGGGCCATCCTGATTGCTGACATTTAGGATTGTGATGGCGTCGGCTGTCTCAGCTTTCTGGCAGGGAACTGGTTTTTTGCGGGTTCCTTTTTCCTTGGCCTGCCGGGTGTGCAAGATGATAAATCCTTCCACAGTTATTTGCGGAAGTGTCTGGCTTTTGCTGGACATGCAGAGACATTTTCGAGGTGCGGAGCCGACCCACATTGGTATCGGGTACCATGCAAGGGATTGAATGCTTCAATTTTTGTTTAGCGAATACGTGTAGTCGACACAGTCGTCAAAACAAAACAACGGAACAGATTTTTTGTCCCTGCGTTCACAACACTCGCTCGCATGGCGTACAGAACACACATTGACCGAAAAGGGTCCGTTTCGGTGGCGGCAAGTCCATTCGGTCCCTCTCAGCACACCCTCTCCCACCAGATGTCGGAGGTCGGAACGGCCGAGTAACCCGAGAGCTACTTCGCAGCGGAGCAGAGCACCGAAGTGGGACCCCGGAGAGGGTCTGCGCGCATTCCGTCCGTAGGCCGAAAGTGCGTGGCGTCACTGTCGAAAACACACGGTTCACAGAAGCGCTGTCGGTGAATTCTTCTAATTGATTTCCTGCTTGCTCGATCTGCTTTCAAATGTCAACAAATAAGATGCTTCCTCATAATATAAGCGCTCTTGTATCTTTTATGAACTTGTTCCCTCACGTAATTGGTCACAGGTCATGCGGTCAGTTGCAGTTCCGAAATTGCCTGTAGTGCAAAGTACTCGAAGACCACTTACGTAAGCTTAAAAGTTCTAACCGGGTACTTGCTTGCGCTGACAGAACAGGTGACGTTCCACCAGGTCGTTTGTTGCCGTTGCGAAGTGGGCATCCAGCGTTTAGGCAGCAGCATTGACGGAGTCACCGTCAGCACTTGAGGTGACAATTGCGCAAGGATCCTCGGAACTTCTGTGGCGCTGAGGCTGTGGTATACTCGTTGGCCTTCAACTCCGAAGGAGTTCAGATGCATTACTTTCCCACGCTTGGGCTGTAGCTCATCGCCCCCAACCGCTTCCAGGAAATTTATGAAGACCACCTTCCACTATTTACAAGCTCCTGCCTGTTCGCCTGGCGTAGGGAGCGATTCTCCCGACCCGATTCTGAAAGTAGGGCTCGCAATGAAAAACTATGCTCGAGTTCTCGTCTCCATCCTGTGGTGTTCGTTATCCTGCCGGAGGGAACGAACAGGCGCTGAGGGCAGCTAAAGGTAGGCTATTCACAACAGTGTGTGAGTGGGCGCTCTAAAGGAGAAAAAAACTGGTGATGGATGATAGCATGGGCCGAAAGAAAACGAAACTGAAACTAGTGCAGGATACAAAAGTGATGAAGCGTGCTGCTTTATTTTCATAACTTCTCGTTTGTTAACTATGTCATGCGTATATAACTACCGTTTGAATTTAGACACGCATATAGAATAAGCCATATATTTATAGTTATGTGTGTCTCCTTGATACTCGGCTGCTTTTCAGAATTGTTTATAGGAATGACACCGAACTATAGCTCTAATTTGTTAGCACATCACAGATTCGGTTGCATGAACAAAAGCGTGCCGAGCGGGGAACATTGGAACGGAAACATCCGTATGTAAAGCACGGGTTCTCTTAACTTCTTCATGGTTGGCAGCTAAAAGCGCGAGGGTGCAGCCTATGATCTGTCCTAGAGTGGCAAGACGTAGTCGCCATCTTGAGACTCCTCCGCGTAAAGCAAAATAAAGCGATGTATATTTTTTGCAAAAATGTCGCCGTAAGCTCACCTTCAAAAGCAATATTGGTGAGGAGATTCCTGCTTCTGTGTGTTTAATGATCATCAATGAGACATTGTCCATGGAGGGATGCGAGCTGTTGTCTACAGAAACTATAAATAGCGCACTGCAGCCATTGGCCCCAATATATTTCTCGTTTTCTAATGTGAACATCAAGATTTTTATTTCGGTCTCACATGTGCGCACATAGTATTTCGCTATTTGTATCGGGTGCTGCCGAAAGCATGCGAACGCGGGAACACTTGCCGATTGTGGATACTATTACCTAAGATTCCAGGAAGGGAAATGCGTAGTATGTTGTTAACTTTAAACTTCTTCAAATAGTAGCATATTTTACATTGTGTAGCTTGAATAAATAGTGGAAAGTAAAGGAACAGTATTTTAAAATAGGTAGCGAAGCATTCGAAATGATATGCGAATATGTCTACTTAGGACAGGCAGTCACCGCTGACACAGACCTCCAAAGGGCAATAACTAGAATAATGAGATTGGCATGGACAGCATTTGGAATGCACGCGAACATGATTACTAGCATCTTACAGGCATCACTCAAGCAGAGAGTGTATAACAGTTGCATCCTACCGGTACTGACATATGGGGCTAAAGCATGGAGGGTAATGAAAACGGTTCTGCCTAAGTTGAGGACAACGCAGAGGGCCATATAACAAAAAAGGTACCGTTAAGAGATAGGAAGCGTGCCGAGTGGGTCAGAGAAATAACTCACGTTACTGACATTATAGTCGAAATTAAGAAATGGGCATGGGCATGGGCGTAGTTCAAAGAGAGGATTACCGATGGTCTCTAAGATTTGGGTTCTAAGGGAATGTAAGAGTAGCTTGGGGCGGCAGAAAATTAGATGGGTGGATGAGATGTATAAATTCCCAGGGGTCAAGTTGATGCAGCTAGCACAGGACTGGGGTAAGTGGAGGAAAACAGGAGAGGCATTCGCCCTGCAATGGGTATTGTGAGTCGGGTAATTATGATGATGAATAAATCAAAAGGAAAACAAATTCTTTCTGCTCGTAAATTAAAGTGAATTATTACAGATATGCTACTGAAGATGAAGGCGAACAACTTGGAAGGGTTGAGTAATTTTGTTCCTTCTTCATAAAGGAGGCCATTGAGGGCTTTCATGCGTGCGCTGTTCACGTCTTCCATGCGTTGTGCAAAAGTTATCAACTAATTACGTGAATCCGATCCAGCAATGGTTTGCCTAAGTTTAGATGAAGAGCAGCTGTGGCCGAAATGATGTCGCCTTCCATCATTCCTCGCAATGCCAGAAGCTATCAGCGTAATGGGACGCTGCTGTAAATCGATTAATTTATGACCGCGAAACGAAACGCATTCCCCTCAAATTCCTGACTAACTACATGCAGAGTTCATTTGTATTGCGATTTAAAATCTTTGTCAAATAGACATGACTAAGTTCTGATGCCCGCTTCATGGATCACTGCCTTGTCGTGGCGGAGGGGCTTGCAAAACTCGATGAAGTCGTGAACTTTGCTGTGTGGGGCCACCCAAGATAGACAGGTCGCGGCAGAGAGTTCTGACAAAATGTGATTCACTGGAGAAGGTAATGACAAC
Organism: Amblyomma maculatum; assembly: GCF_055883805.1. Lineage (NCBI taxonomy): Eukaryota > Metazoa > Arthropoda > Arachnida > Ixodida > Ixodidae > Amblyomma > Amblyomma maculatum. The sequence goes on along the minus strand of NC_139350.1, from coordinate 29,857,418 downwards.
CCACTCCAGTATTTCCTGCGAAGAAAACGCTATGGCCAGTCACAATAGCATTAATGATCTGGCGCCGGACTATGAACTTCCCAGGTTGGAAGGCGTCCCACATGTTACTGGCGATGAACAAAGGGCGATTCCTAAAAGCTCCAGGACGAATGAAGCGGCTGGGCTAAATCCACGAGGACGTTCAGTTGTGGATGTGTCGGGAAGCGACCGGAAAATCTGATGTTGCAGCGATATATATCACATAGCAACATGGAATGTAAGATCTATGACGCAAGGTAAACTGGATGTCGTCAAGCGAGAAATGGACAGATTGAACATTGATATCTTGGGTATCAGCGAGCTCAAGTGGACCGGAATGGGAGAATTTACCTCGGGCGACCACTATGTCTTTTATGGTGGGCACGAATCCAAGAGAAGGAATCGGGTCGCTCTTATAGTAAACAGAAGAATGGCCAAAACAGTGCTAGGGTACAACCTCAAAAATGACCGGATGATTTCTCTTCGCATCCAAGGTCACCCTTTCAACAAAACAGTTATCCAAGTCTATGCACCAACCACTAATGCTGGAGAAGCTGACGTTGAGAGATTTTATGCGGACCTGCAATGCCTTTTAGATCGCACTCCATCATCACACGTAGTTTTTCTCATAGGAGACTGGAATGCTAAGGTCGGGAGTAAAGAAATATCCGGAATTACAGACCAAGTTCGGTTCTCGTGAGCCAAATGAAGCTGGGCAGAGGCTAGTAGACATCTGTCAAGAAAACAACCGGACCATAGCGAATACTCATTTTCAACAGGAATAGAGGCGCCTGAACACATGAACTTCACCGGACGGTCTGTACAAGAATCAGATCAATTATATTGTTTGCCGGCAGAGATGGAGAAGCGCTATACAAGAGTAAAAACAAGGCCTGGGGCCGATTGTGGCACCGATCATCAGCTTCTTGTTGCCAAAATTAAGCTTCGATTGAGGAAAACGAAGAAAACTAGAAGGCCTTTAAGGTATGATCTGGATAAAATTCCATCAAAATATGCTCTGGAAGTGAGGAATCGATTTCAAGAATTAGATCTAGAAGAGAGAGCCTGAAGAGATGTGGACTGATATTCGTGATATAATATAAGAAGTTGCTACTAAAGTAGTTACAAAGCAAAAGAATTGCAAGAAAGCAAACTGGTTATCTGGAGAGGCTTTGCAAATCGCTGAGGAAGGGAGGATGGCAAAAGATATGGAGGAAAGAGAAAGATACAAGGTTCTCATTGCGGATTTTCATAAAATAGCGAGGAGAAATAGGAATGCCTTCCTGAACATACAGTGCCAGACAGGTGAGGCCAACAGCCAATTAAGTAACACAAGAGCTCTGTATAAGCCAATCAAATATATCAAATGAAGCTTCTGTGGTAAGCTAGGCGTGATAAAGGACAAACGAGGCAATGACCTCACTGAAGCCTCTGAGATAAAGAAGACGTGGCAGGAACACAAGAACTGTACAAGAAGGACCCGGATGTGCAAAGCCAACATGAGGCGGTTGTGATTACTCATCTCGAGCCGGGAATCCTGAAGAGTGAAGTTGAATGGGCATTAGCCACCCTTGCTAAGAACAAAGCTAGCGGAATTGATGACATTTCAGCTGAGTTGCTTCAAAACCTCAACCATGACGCTGTTAACATTCTGCATACATTATGTCAGAAGATTTGGACAACCCTGCAGCGGCCACAGGATTGGAGGAGGTCAGTTTGCATCCCCATTCCAAGAAAGGCAGCGCCAAAGATTGTTCCAACCACCGCACGATCGCGCCTATTTCGCTTGCTAGCAAGGTGATGTTGAAAATCATCCAAGGTAGGCTGCAGCAGTATGTGGATCGGGAGTTTCCAGACGTGCAAGCTGGGTTTCGCAAGGACGGAGAAACTAGAGACCAAATTGGCAACCTTCGCTGGACCATGGAAAAAGCAAGAGAGTTCCAGAAACCCATCTACTTCTACTTTATTAATTATGCAAAAGCGTTTGACTCCGTAGATCACAGCAGATTGTGGCAAGCTCTCCAAGAGATGGGAGTTCCAATTCACCTCATCTGTCTCCTCAGGAACCTGTATGAAGGGCAAGAGGCCGCAGTCAGAACTGGGCATGGTCTTACTGATTGGTTTCCGATTGAGAAATCAGTGAGGCAAGGCTACATACAGTCGCCCTGCCTATTTAACCTGTATGCAGAGTGCATCATGAGGAAGGCCGGTCTGGACGAGTCTTCAGCTGGAGTGAAGATTGCTGCAAAACGTATCAACAACCTTAGATATGCGTATGATACCACTTTAATGGCAGAAAGTGAAGTGGAACTCAAGAGACTTCTGATGCGCGTACAAGAAGAGAGTGAGAAGTTTGGGCTTCAACTGAACATTAAAAAGACAAAGATCATGGCGTCTTGCCCTATCAAGTCCTCGAGCATCAAGGGACAAGAAGTGGAAGCTGTGACAGATTTTCTCTTCTTGGACTCCAAGATTACCCCGGAAGGAGACTGCAGCCATGAAATTAGGAGACGCCTGCTTCTGGGAAAGAGAGCCAGTGGTGGACTGTGAAGAAGGCTGACCGCCGTAGAATTGACGCGTTTGAATTGGGGCGCTGGCGGACACTCTTGAAAGTTCCTTGGACTGCCAGAAGATCAAATCAGTCGATACTGTCGACCATAAACCCTGACTGCTCGTTGGAGGGTCAAATTCTACAGTTAAAGCTCAGCTACTTTGGTTATCTGATGAGAAGAGAGGAGTCGCTGGAGAAAGATTTGATGTTGGGAAAGGTTGAGGGTCGCCAGAGAAGGGGTAGGCAGCGAACGCGATGGTTAGATGGCATCCTCGAGGCGCTGCAAATGAAGTTATGTTATGTTAGGAAGATAGTTAGAGACCGAAAAGCGTGGCGTGACATGGTCCATAGCGTCACGATGTGTCAGACACGACTGAAGGACTTAGCTTAAATTCTGATGCAGTTTGCTCTATATTCTCGCACAAATAATTCCGTCACCATACTCAAGAAACGCGTTACTCAAAAGGTAGAAAAGGAAATTAAGAGCACACCATCTGATTGTAATTCCAATACTTTCCTGCTGTTCTGGTCTAATTCTTGTTCGTGAGCCTTTGCGTTAGATGTTGATTTCGATCATTTCACAGAGTGTGCAACTATCGTTGGGAGGGGAAGACGGCTTCGGTGCGTGGCTGCATTTACGTGTCTCCTTTTGTTGCGCAAGGGTGCATGCTGCCATTTCAACGCTAAACATCGCGCAACCACCATATGTGTACCACAGGGCGCGAAAGAAGCGCCATAGCCTGCACAGGACATGGGAAGACATGACGCGCCGGCGCCTGTCTGCCGACCGTTGAGATCTTCGATTCATGCGACACCTCCCAGCTAGCTTGTCGGCGGCCCAAGACTCCCCACGTGTGTCTTGTTTTTAGGGGTTATTTTTATCGGTGAGTGTATACTCAGGTGCCCACAGAACTAGTGTGACAGGTACTCCGCCTTTTCTTACCTGTGAACCAGTTTTGAATTATTATTGGCTTGACGGGTACTACCCCCTTTAAAAGGCTACGGTAGCATGCACTCTTCGACACATTGCTGTTTGCCGATGAAAACAAAAGGAAAAAAGCAAACAGAACAAAGGAGCAGGCATATTACCTGTGCAAAAGTATATACAAAGAAGAAATAAGACATGCAGTACTGTTTAAAATAGTTTCCAGCGGATGTGTATGCACGTCCTCTTAAACATCTTGAACGCACATTCAAAACCTTGACAAAACATTTTACTAAGCAAATGAGCCAAATAGAAACAATATTGAGAATTAAGTGACGCTGTGTATTAAACTGCAGACCACATGCGCCCAATGGGATGAAGTTTAAATTTTTGGGTCTAGCATGTTGGGAATGTGATGGCAAGTCATCTGTTTCCGATAATGAGTACGAGCACGAGGTATGCGCCATGATTAATCTATTCTGGTTGTGTGTAATTGCTGAATGTCACTTCTGCCAGTGTATTAAAGAATGGTCATTGTCCGGCGGTAAGACCTTGCCCTCCGCTTTATCATTTCATGCTATAATTTAGTGACTGTGATAATTTAGAGTGCCTGCAATATATGCTCAGAATGTGTGTTATACGGTACATCGCAAATAATACCAATCGCTTATAGTAATGATTGCAATTTGGCTATTTTTTATATGTGGGGGTGCCCCATGCTCTAAGACTAAGATAACTGAGTAAGAAAAAGTGATATTTAAATTAGGTTTTAATTGCGACACGGAATAAATAACGAACTTTAGATAACTTTCTAATGACCCTGGAAACTTCACAATGAAGATTATCGACATGAATATCCCAAGACACATTTTCTTGCATAATGAATTCAAGGCTTTTTATTGATCGAACTATCTCTGCTTGGGCATCCAAAATAAAATAATTCGGCTCAGCGTCTTCAATTCTGTTTTTGAATCTGAAAAGAACTGATTTGAAAGTTATCGGTTTTATTGAAAGCAATGATACTCTACTCCAGCAAAATAGTTAGTCGCGAACGCGATTTGATCGCAGCCGCGACAGCAGGTCTTTCATGGAAGCGAAAAGCAAGGCGCCCGCGTTCTGTGCGAGGTCAGCGCGAGTAAAAAAACCCAGGTGGTGGAAATTTCCGAAGTCTTCTTCTACGGCGTCTCTCATAGGCGGAGTCGCTTTGGGACGTTAAACCAAAACCAAACATAAGTGATAGCTTCATTTTTGCATTCCTTGTCAGCTGAATTAGACGTTTTAAAGTTATACGAAATATGGCGGTCGCACGATGACAGTAAACCCTGTCGCAAGCAAAAGAATTTGGCGCACGATTGGCTGATATTTTAATGATACTTCTTCATAAGCGAAGTTCAATGACTTATCATCTATGAGGGCTGATTTTGGATGTTTATAACTAAGTAATGGAAACATAGTTGTGATCTCCTTTCACGGCAATCAAGGAGACACAAAGATAGCTTGCTAGAATTTGTGAATTTATTGCTAACCCCTCCAGTTTTTCTAACAAATCCTGCATAATAAAGGGTGGCAAATATAACGACTCAGTTTCGAATGGTCCTCATGTCGAATAGTTTGAAACAGTTTTATCCATGTACGGCTTTGCAAATTGCAAAGCCGCCCACTAGTCTTACACAGCATCCCACAAATTCGCATGTTTTGTAGGTTTGCAAGGGAAAACGTGCCAAAGCAACTCAGGCAATGAGAGACGCCGTAGTGGAGGACTCTGCAAAGTTTGGCCACCTGGGGTTCTTCAACGTGCGCTGATACCGCACCGCACTGGGATGCCACTCCGTTTCGCTTCCAACGAAATGCAACCACTGGAGGTCGGGATGGAAGCCATATACTCCGACACAGTAGTCGGGCATCTTAAAGGGCATGGTGATGTTCGTGAGGCCGCTATTTCCATCCAACCTCTAGGGTATTTGCACCGTGCCGATATCAGTTCAGGACGAATTACAAAAATCGGTATGCGGAAACGAGAGGTATTCAGTTCGTAAAATTCTAAATACAATAAAAAAAGCCCGTCAAAGCTGGTGTGAGAGTGAGCCCCTCTCCCATTTCGCATGCCCAGCGCCGGACTGGGTCGGAACCTATGAGTATCCGGCTTTCTACTGACGTATCAGAAGCTATCCAACATGGTTGCCTGCCTAATTCAATATGTAGCCGCGTTTTTTGGCAGCATCATTACCATGGTAGCGACGGTGCGAAGAAGTACTATGAGTAATGGCTTCTCCGTTAACTGAAAGCTAGCCTAACTCACTAGACGCTTCTCCACACCATCCTTGTGGGGGTGTCTACGAGGTGTACCCGACGATCAGCAAATCCGCGTCGCCATTTGGGTGTTGCGCCGGCGTCCATTGCTGCTGCTGCCGCGAATCACCCGAGTGCTTCTTGTGCGAACGTTCGAGAACGAATGCGGAAAGCGGAGATGGAGGAATGGCGCACAGGAGCTAACGCGAAACCTACCCTGGACATGTACAGGGCCAGCCAGGAGGTCATCTGCTGAGAATAACTATATTGTCACGTAATGGTGACAAGGCCGTTGACACCAAAAGAAGACACAGACTTGATGGTATTAACTCTTTATTGGGCTGACATGCGCCCGCAAAAGAACTACGCAACTCGGCGGCGACGACAGCAACAAACGTGCTCGTCGATCGTCGAACAAAGAATGTTCGTCACACTCCTCAACACTCAATTTAAAGGCTGCTGAAAACAATCTAGATAACGTCGCAAACTGCTACTATCACAACCTGGAAAATTGTAGAAACATACGCAAATGATCCGAATCTTCGAGACAGATCTCGGCGCATCGTTCGCGACAAAGAAAATCATAACGCGTCGTATCGCGACAACGAGCATGAACAAGTACTGAATACAGAATTGATACGCGTGCCAGAATTAGTGATAAGCCCGCATGCCGGCGGCTGTTAAAAAACAACAAATACATTTTTGAAGGATTCGCGGCATTACTCCCCCCTTAAAAAACATCACCTCGATGTTCTAACCTAAACAAAGCAACTTAAATAGAAACATTACAAAGTTGAAACACATGGGATTCTTTAACGCGCGTAATAAAGCTTCAGACGAACAACATGTCCGATTTCAGAGCGCCCGCGTCGCCGTTGTGATGCTGTCGTACCGTCGGAAATGACTTCATAGTCCAGTTGTCCGACGTGGCGTAGGAATTTGTATGGACCAAAGTATCGACGCAGCAGCTTTTCACTTAGTCCACGGCGGCGAATTGGAGTCCAACCCACACTTGGTCTCCTGGATTGTACTCTGCGTGGCGTCGTCGTAACTTGTATCGTCGGGTGTAGGTGCGCTGTTGGTCTTTAATACGCAGCCGTGCGAGTCGTCGGGCTTCCTCTGCACGCTGCAGGTAGGCGGCGACGTCAAGTCGTCCTCGTTGGTTACTTGCGGCATCATTGCGTCGAGCGCCGTCGTGGGCTGCCTGCCGTACACAAGCTTGAATGGGGTCGCTCTGGTCGTCACCTGAACGGCCGTGTTATACGCGAAGATCACGTACTGCAAGATTGCGTCCCAGGTCTTGTGTTCAGCGTCGACATACATGGCGATCATGTCCGCGATCGTTTTGTTCAGCCGCTTCGTAAGGCCATTGATCTGGGAATGGTATGCAGTTGTTCGTCAATGGCTTCTGTTACTGTATTCCAGGATAGATTGCGTCACCTCTGCCGTAAACGCCGTTCCCCTGTCCGTGATGAGCATTTCTGGGGCGCCGTGTTGCAAGAGAATTTGCTCAACAAAACATTTTGCAACTTCTGCCGTGGTACCATTGGCCAGTGCTTTTGCTTCGGCGTAACGGGTAAGGTAGTCAGTGGCCACGATGATCCACTTGTTACCCATAGACGAAGCTGGAAAGGGGCCGAGAATATCCATCCCAAATTGTTGAAAGGGCAGGTCTGGGGGCGGAATCGGGTTTATTAGCCCTGCTGGTCTGATCGACCGCGCCTTGCGTCGTTGGTTCTCACGACATGTCTTCACGTAGTGGGCAACTTCGGCAGGCAATCGCGGCCAGTAGTAATTCTCCTGGATTCGGCGCAACGTGCGTGCTAACCCGTGATGGCCTGCAGTGGGCTCATCGCGCAATGCCTACAGAATTTCCTGCCGGAGATTTTTAGGCTCAACAGGAAGCTGCGTGGTCCCGTTGGGTGCGAAGCTCTTCTTAACGAGGAGGTCATTGCTCAACGTGACCGATGATAAATGTCGCCTGAACACAGCAGAAGGGGAAGCGTCTTTTCTTCTAAGTAATCGGCTAGCGCTTTCAGCGCAGCGTCTGATCGCTGTTTTTCTGCGAAGCTGCTGGCTCTTACCGGTCCCAAAAAGCGTCTTCGTCGTCTTCTTTTCCCGGCATGTCAACGGGGGCTCGTGACAAGCAGTCTGCATCGGAGTGCTTGCGGCCTGACTTGTAGGCGACCGTGATGTCGAATTCTTGAAGACGTCGGCTCCATCAGGCAAGGCGGCCGGAGGGGTCTTTTAAATTATCCTGCCAGCAGAGCGCGTGGTGGTTGCTTACCACCTTGAATGGTCGCCGTATAGGTATGGACAAAACTTAGAAGTTGCCCAGATGATTGCGAGGCACTCGTTCTCGATCGTTGAGTAATTGACTTCGGCTTTTGTGAGGGACCTGCTAGCAAAAGCGATTACTTTTTCCTGTCCGGCACTCTTCTGGACGAGAATGGCTCCTAGGTCCACACTGCTCGCGTCAGTATGAATTTCGAGCTCGGCGTTTTCACCAAAGTGGCCAAGTACCGGAGGGCACTGCAGATGGCGCTTAAGTTCGTCAAAGGCTTCTTGCGGCGCTCCTCATTTAACAGGTATGTCAGCCTTTGTGAGCTGTGTCAACAGTTCGGCGATGCGCGAAAAGTCCCTGACAAATCGTCACTAATCACAGCACAGCCCAGGGAACCTGGGCAGTGCTTTCTTATCAGCAGGCGGTCGAAATTGTGCGATTTCAGCAGTTTTCTCCGGGTCTGGCCGAACCCCATCCTTGCTAACAATGTGACCTAGGAACCGCAGACACGTTCTAGCCCATATGAACAAGGACGATAGAGACGTAGACAGCACAAGCGCTAACTTTCAACTGATGATTTATTGACACAATTGCACATTAAATACAACCTGCATCATGACGTCACCCGACGTAAACGCCGACATCACATGGCCCCGGACAAAAACCTTAACTCTTTGGCCGTAAAAGAAACGGATGGTGTGCTGACACAGGATGCACCCGCTTTTCTAATGAGATCGGCCTAGATTACTACCCTGACATCTTTACACACATGTTTGGCTACTATCTTGCACGCGTTCAAAAATGGTTTGCACGCTTTTTTATTCTTTTCAGCAGAATCGTGACAATGCACAGAGAGATTACCATCCCTGTAGTTGCCCACATTCCTCCTGTGCTCCAATAATCTGTCGTTGACACATCGGCCAGTTTGGCCGATGTACCTCGAGCCACATGACAGGGGAATCTCATACACCACCTTGGACGAACAAGCTACAAAGGGGTCTCGATGTCTAATTGTGCACTGCTGTTTTGTCCTTGAAAAATTGTTGGTCATTTTCACAAGTCTTCCTAGCTTCTCGGGGGCCGATAGCACCATTCCGACGTTGCTGCTTTTCGCTATCTTTTTTAGGCGATGCGAGGTGTTGTGCAAATAGGGAATTACCACTGTTTTTTTTTTATTTCCTTCGCTCAGTCTGTTTTTTCTTTGTTTTTCCTAGCATCCCTTCAGAAACAGATACAATGAGGCTGGTAGGGTATCCCGCTGACACAAGGCGTGTTACTTGCCTTTGAAAGCAATAGGACATTGAAAGGCAACAGGATTTTTTCAGGGAATTATTTAAGCACTGCTTGGCTATTGCTCTCTTGACAAGTTTAGAATGTGATGAGTGAAACGGTAGTAGGGGTTTGTTGGCCCTTGGATGATACTCCCAACAAACGCGTTTCTCAGTGAGAGTTAGCTTCAGATCTAAAAACTGTAGGACACCATCCTTTGGAATTTCATGCATCATTTCCAAAGGATTAAAACACTCGCGAAAAAGGGCTAAAAGCTGGCTTACTCTAGTCGAAAAACCCTCGCAGTCTTGTAAAACAATTAAAAAATCATCAACATATCTAAAAGCAGACACATTTTCAGAAATTCCGAGTCGGTCAGACACGATTCTGTCACAATGGGCTAAAACAACATCACTAACAACGGGAGCAATACATGAGCCGATACAGACCTTTTGTTTTTGTATGAAGACCTGGTTAGTCCATTCTGTGTAGGTTAACTTTAGATGAAACGAAAGCAATTCCAGAAAACTTTCCACGGATACACCTGCTGAATTTTGAAAAGCTTCTAGTCCAAAGCAATGAATGAACTCTTCCACACAACTGAGGAGTTTATCTTGTGGCAAGGAGTAATATAAATCTTTTATGACAAAAGAGCAGGCCAAAAGACCTTTGTTTTGGTTCTTCTCAAAAAAATCTATAACTTTTTCGGAACTTTGAATCTGAAAGGGGTCGTCAATATTTTAAAGATTTAGTTTTCCTTGCAGGAAGAGTGCGACTGCTTTCTGCCACGTGCCATTTTCTGATAATATCACCCTTAGGGGACACTCCACTTTGTGGGTTTTAGCGGTGAACATAACTTGCAAAAACGTGGCGTTGCTGTTTTCTATGGTTTTAGCCAATCTGTCCAGGTTGAGCTTGATACAAATAACTTTGCCAGCCGGCTATAATTTTTTCGCTGATACCAGTTTATTCTCATGTAGGACGGATGACAACGCGTCAAGGGCCTTCTTTCCAAACTGATCGCTTGTTATCACCACGAACCCGCCTTCTTTGTCTGAGGGAAGAAGGGAAAGATCATTTTTTCTCAGATCCGCAGCCAAACGACCCAGCGGAAAGCATGGCCTTAGTCTTCTACCGCGATTCAGCACATCAACCCCTTCTGAAATGTACCTTTTACCTTCACTGATTTCAGCATATCGTGAAACACGTCGAACGAAGGACAGTTGCTCAGGGGCACTCAACTTTGGCTCGATGGCGAACTTGGGTCCCAGGCTGAGGATGCTATCCATGTTCTCTGGTAGACGAGCTTGTCCTATGGTCTTTACTTCGCACCTTGTGACTGGGGCCTTTTGGGATGGCCGGCACGAAGCTTTCTCAGTTGATGCTGCCATACACTTTCAGTGAAGCGGTCCATTATTGTGAAGAAGAAGCATAGCGATTGATTTCCACCGGATGGCTTTGTCGGATCCTGAAGGCGCGTGTAGAGAAGATCTCTGTAAAGGCGCGCTTGGCGTCGCCACTCTGATCTCAGTATCCTGCACACCCTTGCACCATGACCCACTGATGGCATAAAACCACCAAGGGCCATTTTGATGTCGTCCGGCAGAAGCTTGTTCCGGATGCAAAAGGACAAGGTACGACCACGGCATTCCGCGTTCATGATCAGAGAAGCAATGACACAAGGTTGAAGATACGAACATGAAGAAAGAGGGCCCGATGTACTAGAAATGAAGCTCAAGAGCACAGATTGTTGGCCGAATTGGTGCATTGCAGACACGTTCTAGCGCATATGAACAAGAACGAGAGAGACATAGACAACAAGAGCGCTAACTTTCAACTGATGATTTATTGACACAATTGCACATTAAATACAACCTGCATCATGACGTCACCCGACATAAACGCGGACATCACGTGCAAGCAATCAAAGCCAGCAATTGATTTCTTTGGACCAGTAGCTTTTCAAAATTCAGCAGGTGTATCCGTGGAAAGCTTTCTCGAATTGCGTTCGTTTTATCTAAAGTCAACCTACATAGCATGGAATAACCAGATCTTCCTACAAAAGCAAGGGGTCTGTATCGGCTCACGTATTGCTCACGTTCTTAGTGATGTTTTTTTTAGCCAATTGTGACAGAATCGTGTCTGACAGACTCGGAATTTTTGAAAATGTGTATGTTTTTAGATATTTTGATGATTTTTAATTTGTTTTACAAGACTGCAAGGATTTTTCGACTACTGTAAGCCAGCTTTTAGCCCTTTTTCGCGAGTGTTTTAATCCTCTGGAAATGAAGCATGAAATTCCAAAGGATGGTGTCCTACAGTTTTTAGATCTGAAGCTAACCCTCACTGAGAGACGCGTTTGTTGGGAGCATCATGCAAGGGCCAACAAACCCCCACTACCGTTTCACTCATCACATTCTAAACTTGTCAAGAGAGCAATAGCCAAGCAGTGCTTAAATATTGACCTGAAGAAATCCTGTTGCCATTCAATGTCCTATGCTTTCAAAAGCAGGTAACACCTCTTGTGTCAGCGGGATACCCTACCAGCCTCATTGTATCTTTTTCTGAAGGGATGCTATGAAAAACAAAGAAAAAACAAATACTGAGCGAAGGAAATGAAAAACGAAGAGTGGTAATTCCCTCTTTGCATAACACCTCGCAAGGCCAAAACAGCAGTGCACAATTAGACATCGAGGCCCCTTTGCAGATTGTTCATCCGGGGCGGTGTATGAGATTCTCCTGTCATGTGGCTCGAGGTACATCTGTGTCAACGAGAGAATATTGGAGCACGGGAGGAATGTGGGCAACTACAGGGTGGTTCTCTCTGTGCATTGTCACGATTGTGCTGAAAAAAAAAAGCGTGCAAACCATTTTTTAACGCGTGCACGATAGTAGCCAAACATGCGTGTAAAGATGTCAGGGAAGTAATCGAGGCTGATCTGAATAAAAAAGCGGGTGCATCCTGTGTCAGCACACCTTCTGTTTCTTTGACGGCCAAAGAGTTAAAAGTTTTTGTCCGGGGCCACGTGATGTCGGCGTTTATGTCGGGTGACGTCATGATGCAGGTTGTATTTAATGTGCAATTGTGTCAATAAATCATCAGTGAAAGTTAGCGCTCGGGTTGTGTACGTCTCTCGTCCTTGTTCATATGCGCTAGAACGTGTCTGCAATGCACCAACTCGCCCAACAATCTGTGCTCTAAGAACCGCAGTTCGTCGTAGGCGAAGTGGCACTGCTCATGTTTTAACGTTAGTCCCGATGATTTAATGGCTTCCAACACTGTATACAGCCATTTCCGGTCGTCTTCCAAGTTTGACGAGAAGACAACTACATCATCCAAGTATACCAGACAAATCTGCCACTTCAAGCCCGTCAGGACAGTGTCCATTACTCGTTGAAACGTCGCTGGTGCGGAGCAGAGGCCAAATGGTATTACCTTGAACTCGAAGAGGCCGTTCGGTGTGATGAATTCGGTCATCTCGCGATCTCTTTCGTCGACCTCAATTTTCCAATATCCGCTCTTCAGGTCTATCGATGAGACGTCCCTTGTATTGCAGAGCCGGTCCTGTGTGTCGTCGATGCGGGGAAGTGGGTAGACATATCCTTCTTAGTTATGCTATTCAAGCGGTGGTAATCGACGCAGAAACGAAGTGTGCCATCTTTATTCTTCACCAAAACGTCTGGTGCCGCCCAAGGGATGCTGGATGGCTGGATCACGTCATCACGCAGCGTTTGCTCTGCTTGAACGGGTATGGCCTGGCGTTCTCTTGACGTAGCGGTCGAGTGGTTAAGTCCGGAATGACGCGATACTTTGCCAACGGAGTTTGCCGCACCTTCGACGCTGAAGAAAAGCATTCACCCTTGTTTTCAAGAAGAGTGCGAATCCCGTCTTGTCTGTCTCGGGGGAGCGCTGGAATACTGTCGAAATTGGGCTGCTTGTCTCGGTTGGGTGCGTCGTCTTCAAGCTGGCTGGGGAGGGCGAAGACTTCTCGGGTGTCCACTAGCTCGTCAAGGAAAGCAAGCGTCATGCCCTTGTTCAGGTGCCGGTATTTGTCATTGAAGTTCGTGACTGGGACATCAGCTTGCCCATGACAGAAACGGACGATGCCTCTTGCGCTGCCAAAACCTCTATCCAGTAACAACTGAGTGTTTCCTTCGACAACCCTTTCCGTGATTTCGACTTCCGTTGTAACCACAGGGGCGATGACGCTTGATCGGGGCGGTATGGCCATTCTCCGTCGAGGACGTTGAGAGCGACGTGATGCGTCGAAGTTCTCGTAGCTGGTATGGCTTTGTCGCTCTAGAGCTTGATGAGTTTGGATCGGAGGTCGATTACCGCTCGATATTCGTTCAGGAATCCCATTCCCAGAATCACATCTCGGGAACAGTGCTGTAGGACGACGAAGCTGGTAGGGTAGGTACGTTCATTAACTGTAACCCTTGCGGTGCATCGACCCGACAGCGCAATATGTTTACCACCAGCGGTGCGGATTAGCGGGCCGTCCCAAGTGATCGTCACTTTCTTGAGCTGCGTGGCGAAAGCTCCACTGATGACAGACTAGTTGGCACCGGTGTCCACTAGGGTGGTAAACGTGCGTCCGTCGAAAACAACCTCAAGGTCACTTGTTCGCGTCCCAGTATTGCACGTTGGCTTCGGTGTTCGATCTCTGCTATGTCTTGTGCTGAGGTTGCGGACTGGGCACACCGTCGTAATGTCGCTGGATGGCGATGTCAACCTGAAGTCTGGTCGTGATCTCGTCGATTTCGTTGTCTTGTGGATCGGCGATATAATGGCTGCATCGCCGTCACTCATCGTCGGTGATGGAGGATCTTCGTGTTTTCGCCGTGAAGCAACCTCACCTCCAAAGGTTGCTCTATTTAGTTTCCCCTGCGCGGGCTTGGGGACCTTCCGCGCACACTCTCATCGTAGTTAAGGCCTGCGACACAAAGCGGGCCCTGTACGGAGATGGTGACCTGCACCGACGGCTTGCTGCGCAATCTCACCGCTACGCAGATAGTTGTCGATTTCTTGCGGTCGTTCCCCTGGGCGTGGAGCGTCGACTGCAAATCCGCGGAGACCGATTCGTCGGTACGGGCAGTGGCGCAGAATGTGGCCGGCCTCACCGCAGTGAAAGCATAATGGCTGTTTGTTTGCTGTCGTCCAAGCGTCGCACTTCCTGCGCCTTGGGGATCGTTGGTAGGTTTGTCGGGCGGGGGCCAAGGAGCGGCTTTCAGCAACAGGATGGTAGCGGTGAGGGCTTGGAAAGTCACCACTTCGGGGCGCAGGGCGATGTAATGCAGCAGCTTAGTTCATCGCTGTTGCCTCTTGTGCTGGAACAGTCGCAGCCGTCGCTTGAGGAACGCCACCCCCTGCTGGACTTCTTCACGGAAGACGTCCGCGAGCGTCGCCACCACGGGTTGTTGCGATGATGGCAGCAATCGGCGGAGCTCCTCTGGCACGATCTCCCGGATGAGGTCCCGAAGGTTCTCTGCGCTTGCAGGTGCGCTGGGGTAGTGGCTTGAGTAGTCCGGCTGAAGTGGTCGCTCATAGTGGCGCATCCGGGTCTCCAACGTATTCTCGATGGTCGATGCTTCCTTTTCAAATTCGTCCACAGTTTTCGGCGGGTTCCGGAGAAGTTCTGCAAAAAGGGACTCTTTAATGCCTCGCATTACCAATTTCCCTTTCTCACCTTTGGTCATGTTAGGGTCGGCGTGGCGAAACAGGCGCTTCATCTCCTCCATGTATACCAGGACGGGCTCGTTTGGGAGTTAAAGTCTTGAATGAAGGAGGGCCTGGGCTCTTTCCTTTCGAACAGAACTTGCAAAAGCCATCAAAAACTCTCCTTTGAATATCTCCCAATCCTTTAAAGAAGTCTCGTGATTTTAGAACCAAATTCGGGCGTCTCCTTGAAGAACAAAGTAGACTTGCCTGAGTTACGCAGCGTCGTTCCAGGCGTTGAATTCTGCCACACGGTCGAAAAGATCCATCCAGCCTTCCGCATCGTCGTCCAGTCATCCATGGAAGCAGGTGGGATCCCGGGGTTCGATGAAAACAACCGCTACTTTGGGCTGGGCCATTGTCAGCGTCGATGCCTTCCGAGATCGAATAGGATCCGTCAGCAGATCGTGTTCAGGTTGGAGCCCTTGGAGACGGCGACTGGTTCGGTGGCCTTTGGCTGGTTCTCCAGGGTAACAGGAACAAGCTTTGGGTCCTCGCTTGAAGGATCAAAGGCAGCACGTCCACCAGATGTCACGTTGTGGTTGCAAGGCAGTTTACCCCAAAAGAAGACACATTCTTGATGGTACTGAAATTACCTCTTTATTGGGCTGACTTGCGGCCGCAAAAGAACTAAGCTACTCGGCGGCGGAGATAGCAACAAACGTGCTCGTCGATCGTCGAACAAAGAATGCTAGTCACACTCGTCAACACTCAATCTAAAGGCTGCTCAGAACAATCTAGATAACGTCGCAAAGTGCTACTTGCACAACCTGGAACATTGTAGAAACATACGCAAATGCTCGGAATCTTCGAGACAGATCTCGGCGCATGGTTCGCGACAAAGAAAATGATAACGCGTCGTCTCGCGACAACGAGCATGAACAAGCACTGGATACAGAATTGATAGGCGGGCCAGGATCACAGTGATAAGCCCGCATGCCGGCGGCTGTTAAAAAACAACCGATACAGTTTTGAAGGTTTCGCGGCAATATGACACCTCCCTGCGCAGTGACCTGCCAGCGGAAGCCCCCTGCGGATACTGCGGAATCGGGTGTGGCCAGTGCTCTTCCCCAAGCAATCTCGACAGAACTTGTGCCATCTGTGGATCATCGGCATAAACGATCAGCGACGTGATTTGAGACTGTCCAGGGATTTTGCTGACCTCCAATATCCGAATGTTGTCAGCAGCATCGGAGTTTGCGGAGCCTGCGGGGGGAGAACAAAGCGGCGTATCGATTTATGTTGGCAACGGGGAGCCCTGCAACATCGTTGGCGGTTGGCGACGGCTGTGCGACTTTTGTGCTTGTGACCGTAGAGCCTGGACAACGAATCCTCCTTTTTGTGCGATATTTATGCGCATGCGCGAAATCCTAACGGTTATTGATGGAAACACGTTGGACGGTGTCGACGGCGTTTCTCGTCGCCGCCAGGGGGCTGGCGGCACAAAGCGATACACACTTCACGTGCCGCGTACGGTTGCCACTCTCGAGGCGTGCTGGGATGTTGGACGCGGTTTTTCAGGTTCCCTTCGGCCAGCCGCGACCAGCAACGATGTGAAGCTTGAAGTAGTGCTACCAAGAGTTATGATATGAATAGGCGACCTTAGCCACCGACAGCGTACTCTCGACTGTAAGACAAACACTTTGTTAGAGGCATGTATGCATATAAGGGAAATGTGCATGAAGAAAAGTACCTACCGGAGTTTAATTCAATTCAATTTTATTCAACATCGTGAAGATGTTGGGTGCGCCGACAAAAAGCCAGAAAAAGGCTCGACAGAGGTCGACGCACCCTACAAAGAGTTGACAGCCGTATGCACAAACAAGAATTATTTACATAATGAAGTAACAATCTCTACAATGCAATAATAACAGCTAGGTGTATATGAATAGAGTATAAAGCAGAAAGTGAAACACTTAAACTACCAGTAATACACAAAAAACACGTAGAAATCACAGTGATGCAACATTGTTGATAGTGTTTTGTATACATTAGTTTACTTGTACCATAATTGGTTCTAGTTTTCGGCACAGTCCATGTGAAACGAATTTTCGTCTTTTGCTTTTAAAAGAGACAGTTGTGTCATGAATGAGCTTTGTTTTAAAATATTAGTCTTCTATCTACTAAAAAGTAGGAGTACCACCCACCAGTGATAGCCGCAATGAGTATTTCTTCGGTGCGTGTTTGGTTTATGCTCGACGGAGCTGATCGCAATATATTTTGTCGTTTGTTTTCATTACGTTCGAAGGGGCCGGGTAGCGCAAGGCGGCTATGTGCGCTAGACCGTAATATTTAGCATGTTTTATCGCCACTGCCACCTGACTAACAAGAAAAAAAAATGCAGCGTTTGGTGTGATGCACCGCCGTTTACGAGCCGAGTTGCTGAGCTGGTCTTGAGGCTCGAGAACGGCGGTACATCGCCACAAATACCATATTTTTTTCTCGTTAGTCAGGCGGCAGTCAGGATAGAACATGCTAAACATTACAGTCTAGCGCACACAGCCGCTTGTGATATCTGAGCTACTTGGCCTTTTCGCACATAAAGAAAGCCTACGACAAAATTCATCGCCATCAGGCCCCATCGCACGCAAAACAAACACGCACCGAACAAATCCTCATTGCAGCTTTCACTGGTGGGTTACAGGCTGGGTGCAAACTTCAGCAGGTACTTTTCATCATGCATATTTCCCTTAGATGCATACACACCTGTAGTACCTGCGTTTTCGCCGCTCGGGGCAATGACGCACTAGACATTCTTGCACGACGCACATCGCTTTTATTTTACCTTGTAATCTCGCCTTCGTTCTCACCAGAGCATTCGGGTTTTGTTCCTTAGGTGTACCCAATCAGCTGTGCTTTGTTAGGGAACCTGAATGTCTTCGTCCAAGCGTCCGCAACGGCAAGGAACCAGCCGGGAACAAATGAATCTCCTAGAGGGTTCATGCTCGTTCACTTGAGGAGTTGAGCGCTCTGAATGTAGAACAGCATTGGTTCCTGACCGACATGCGCATCCGATATGTAGGAAGTGCCCATTTGTCCCCAAGTCGTTGCTTCCGCAGAAATCGGTGTGGGAGCAAAAAGGTGTTGTGGATTCTTTCACAACAGAATGACCATTCTTTGGGCATCGAGAACATTTTCACCACTGCGGCCACATCCGTTCTGGGGGCAGAAGCCAGCTACAGCGCTGAATCATCCATTGCCAGAAAAATGCCATGCGTTTCCAGCAGTTTTTTTTGTACATTCCGGCCGGGACAATGCCCTGTCCAGAGAGTGTAGATAAGTGCCTCTCTGCCAAACTTTGTAGATGAAATCCTATAACTGCACGCGTGTAGATGACACGAGAAGGAAGAGACGCCCATTGCACCATGCCGGCGCTTTGGTGACCGCATTGTACTCGGTAACTGAAGATGCCAAGCGCATATGCCCCGCAAGTCACAGGAGACGCTTCCGTCTAGCTAGCTCTCCAGCATCAACAAACCCCTGGCTGCTTTGCCCGGTGAGATCATTCTCTCTCTGCTTCCGAACTTTCCTTTCAACTTTTTTCTACACACAATATAAGTTTGTCGTGAATCTGCACGCTGAGAGCCTCTCATTATCGCGTCGAACACAGCCCGCACCATGGCTTGCGCTACATGCTCTTACATTACGAATATGCGTGGATTGTGAAACCGATGAAACATTCTCCCATACTGCGTAAACATGGTACTGCAATCACTGTCTCTACGTTCCGCCCCGAAGGCAGAAATGGGGGGCGCTTTCATTTTCTACCTGCTTAGGCGCGGTCTGTGCGATGTCAGTGCACGACGTTAAAGAACCCTACGTGGTCGAAATTTCCGGAGTCCTCCACTACGGCGTCTCTCATAGCCTGAGTTGCTTTGGGACGTTAAACCCCACAAACCAAACCAAACCAAACCATTTCGCACGGTGCGCTTCGTGCCGTCTGCTGCAATGCCGTTCCTTGTGTTTCTCACCGCTCCCGCATGTTGGCGCCACAACCTCCCGCAAAAGGCGGATTGGCGGACTTTTATTTCTTTTTCTTCCCTGTTTAATTTTTTACTTTTGGCTCCGCCGCGCGAGAAGACAGCAGTGACCCGCTACAAACGGCAAAGCCACCATCACCATCATCACTGCAAGCATACGCGTCACCACGCATGTTGACAGCACTGCATTAACCTGAGTTTACAGTCCCTATGTTTTCAAGCAGTTCAAGAACGCTCGCGGAACTAAAACACTTTTCATTTGTTCTCTGCATAGTGGCTTGATGAACATTCGATTCTGATATCTAAAGTGCGTGATCAACCAATCAGCGAAGCAATGCCCAAGAAAGAAGGGAACGTCATATACATTAACGAACTTCGCCATCGTGTGTCGCTCACATGGGTGCCAAAACACTAATTATTGAAGCGGAATAAAAATAAAGGCGCAACGATTTTGCCGCTATGATTGGACCTTGAGGCATCGGGAAGGTGTAAAGAACCTAGAGGCAGGTGGGGATTAGGGGTCTTGTGCTTCTTTAACCCTTCTACCAGCGGTGCGGTGCTTTGATGTTTGTATAACAAATATGAATCGTCGGGAAAATAACGCTGGAATATTTCCTTATAATCAAAGTGACCCTTGCTAGCGTTCTTATTTTTCGGTTCTAAAGCACGCAATCAAGCACACATATGAATGATGGCAAGCACATAAACTCTGCAACAGAAAAGCAATAATTTTCGTCGGGGAGAGCAGATTCAGTGGATATGTAATGAACATAACGCCGACATAGCTTACAAGAAATTCAGTTTTTTTCTACACGCATAAGCTGGCCATCCAGCGCTAAAGCCGTCCTCCCGCAATTGGAAGGAATACAGAAAACCATGGATTAACGCTGAGCTTTATCG
Source organism: Amblyomma maculatum (assembly GCF_055883805.1). Taxonomy (NCBI): domain Eukaryota; kingdom Metazoa; phylum Arthropoda; class Arachnida; order Ixodida; family Ixodidae; genus Amblyomma; species Amblyomma maculatum. The sequence goes on along the minus strand of NC_139350.1, from coordinate 29,837,483 downwards.
TTGTATAGAAACGAAAAGTCATTTACACAATGATTTTATTCGCTTCGAGATCTAACTGTATTGGCAGAACTCAATAACTGCCGAAGCCCTTTAACGACCGACTTAAAAGAAGAAAAACGGTGTTAGAAGAAGAACATTTTTGAGGGCGTATATAATAGTTCATGTCAAATTTGGCACGTTGTAAACTCGTAAATTTCAAGAACTTAGCAGACAATTTAAGTGCGGAACTTATAGTTATGGTGAAATCTTTATAGATGAAAGGCTAGCTAATGCACCTAAAGCAAATTTTTGAAGGTGGTTCCTGTATGAATGTGTCTGGTGCAAACGGTCCTGTAAAGTGCAAGTGTTGAGGGTGTGAATATGGGGATTTAGACTCCGCTCGCCCGAATTTTTCTTTGCCGTCATGTGGAGTGGCAATGCCTTATTTCGGAGGAAGGGCACGCGACTGCGAGTTCATGTACGTGTGCTTAATATTTTTAGAGTTTTATTTCCCAGGTATATCTTGTTTAGTTGCTTGTTTGCTTGTTCTAACAACTTCATGAAACATCTAAAATAGTTTAGATATGGATAACTATTTTCAATGTGAAAATACCGTGCCTAAAAGAATGCAGGAAATCTAAAGCCTTATTAAAAAAACAACCTGTTTTTTATGTCAGTGGTTAGTCCATTGTCGCTTAGAGCTAAATATATTTCTTAGCTTGATGTTTTTCGCAAACGGGTTCAGGTTATTTGTTATTGCAGAAATGAATCGGTCTGACTCTTCGCAAGAATAAATTCGCAGAAAAAAAAAGGAAAGGAAAACATCGGAATCATGTTCATTTAACATCATATGTTGGTAGGTGCACCGACAAAAAGTCAGTAGGAAGCTTTAGTGACGCCGACGCACCCTACACAGGTTAGGTAGTGTTATACATGTGAATATTTAGAAACAAAATCATTCATAGAACTTCCAGAAAAACTGTTCAAAGAAACTACAGTGAAAGTGAGAGTGTTGACATTTTATAGGTGTACACTGATTATGACTTCTTAGTTAAAAATCTATATGATGTTGAGTAAACGTGATTATGTTTACGATTCCGAAGCATATGCCTCTGCGTTATATACATGTTTTCTACGATAAACGAAAGTGTAGAATCCATGCACGTGAGCAGCAGCTCGAGGAAGTGCTCTGCGGTAATGCCCCGGAAGTCCTGAAATGCGGCACTTCTGTGCGGGCTTATCTCTGCCCGCAGGACAGGTCTGCGTCTGTTATTGAATAGTGCAGTTCCTCAATTTGTAGGATACACCCTGGCATGCGTTCTTAAGTATCTTTAAGAGAGTCTCTGAGGCCGCGTGCTTTACCAGGTATTCCGGGGATAATTTCTATGCTTTTTTATTTCTTGTCATCCGACACCATGCGCTTATCTCGACATCAGCTCATTGGCATCTAACGGTGCCATCCCTACAGCCTTCCACGTGTTATATATTTCGGATCGATCCATGTGCTGTAAATTTACTACATACGAAGCGGTGCATAACACACGTTGATTTCGTTTCGAAAAAGATTTTTTTTGTCGCGTTTTGGACACATACATATTCGAGGCCCTTGTTAATGAATGTGTGTACTATCGTTACGCTGGTAAAGCAGGTGAAGGAAAGCACCAGTGGAAGTTAGCAACTGATTGTGAAGATTCTGTAAGGTATTTAAGGCGTTTATGTGAAGTATGAGGTGCCAGGGTTATGTTTTATGCGTCCGCGCACACTTTCACGCTCTCTCAGAAATGTCCATAATACTAAGATACAAATGGCCAACGTGCGCGCTTCACAACACTCTGTCACGTCACCAAATTCTCGAGACTAAACGAAATTCCGCCTCATCATTTCGTCTATCTATTTTATATTCATCGATTAACGTCAACCTAAACAATATATTTCCCCCACCACAAGGTGAAAAATATGTATGTTTTTGATGCATTGCCAGCAGGCTGTCGACATGTCGTTCATGACTGTTCCGTTCTGCTCAGAAACAGAGCAATATTATAATCATTCCTTGCAATGCACTACTCATCCTCATCCTCACAAGAGGGTGCAAAAGTTTTGTAGGCATACAAGGACGAAAATTAATATGGTCAATTCGCTAAAAACAATTTGCTATACTACGTGTCAGTAAGGATGTTATTGCAAAAATCTGTCTAACCATATTTGCAATTCTTTCGGCAAATTTGGCTTATTTTGTAGACAAAGGATTCGATTTACAAAACGACAAGAAATTCATACGAAGCTCAGATAGTACCAGCCTTTATGGCCACAAAAGGTGTCTTGCTATCTTCAACATTTTCCCCCAATTGACTTTTTAAATAACACAACCCGCTGCTTTTCTAGGGCTCCGTTAAGGGATCGCTACGGGCGTAAGAAATGTTTAGAAACAAATATTTGCCACGCAACGGAATCTGGGACAATCCTTATAAACCTGCGCATAACACCATCTTAAAATACGTTATAATCACTGCTCAATTAAAAGGTGCCCCAGAATTGTGGGCAAAATTTGCCGCTCAAACTCCCAAATATCCGCCTCGAACTTCGAGAGGCAAGCGTGGCTCCAGTAGCGGGGGAGATGGGGATAAAATCCGACGAGTGGTGCGGGCAGTATACAGGAGCCCCGCACCGCGAATTTACGTCACGGTTCACAGCAATGCGCGACGAATTCCCGCGCCAGTGACGCAATCATTTTCGAACCTGATGTTGTACCCTTCACGAGGCACCTAATCCGAGCTGTGTTAGCCGTGCCACCGGAATATTGAGATGTGCGCAAATCGCCCCCGTATATATATATAAATTGAAGACCACTCGGGTGTATCCGCAACTACCGTTACAACCCCAGATGGAGTGAAGGGAATTTATCTCCCTATGCCTCTCACCCGTTCTACGGGGAACAACTGGAGACGTTCGAGCACTAAGTCGCCCCCCCAAAAAATGCAGCGCCGGCAGCAGAAAAGTGCCCTTCCGGATCCCCATCATCAAAGAGGTTGTCTGCGCCCAGCCGCTGCGTAATTTTTGATGGCTCGATTGAAGCTCCTCGAAGGGGTTCAGTACCGTCCATGCGCTGATTCGGGAATGACTGAGCGTTAGGTGTACATGCAGAAGGATAAACCGCGAATTGACGTTACAAGAAGATACAGTTGCAACGGTAGGTTGGAAAAGCAAACTCACGTAGACAACATTCTAACAACAGACACAGGGAGCATACGTTCTCAACTAGGCGACGCCTCTGTATATCCTTGCTTATCGAGAAAACGTAGCAGCCAAGGTTGTATTAAGACTAGGGCTCAACTCAGTATCTGGAGAATGCTTTTTTACTGCGATAGAAATAGTGCGCCAGGTTTCGAGTCGTCGCGTAGCGTAGGCCCGGCGGAGGCCACGTTAGAAGAAAAAAAAAGAATAAAGCTTTTGCCTACATTTTCGAGGCCATGCGAAATCCTGTGCACATATGGTACCACTGCAACCTTCCTCTTCCTCTCACCCATGCTGGGCAGGGATTTCAGTCTGTGCGTTCTTTTAAGGTTCTTCAGTACCCGGCAACCGGCCTCAATAATAACTGACTCCCGATAACCGGCCTCAAAAATGTAGGCAAGAGGTATAATGTGGACGTCGCAGTGACCGCCCCGCTCAAGTTGAAGAGGATCTTCCAGGCTGTTCAAAGGGAAAGAGAAGCGAAGAAGCAAGAATGTGGGGTGAAACGTAGAAACCCATATGTTGGATACAAGACAGGTGTTGTGTAAAGGCTTCCACTCTCTTGTGGAGCCAGTTATATAGGACAAACCGGACGGTGTATTAATAAGAGACTACAGAAACCCTGTAACAACTTGGAAATTGGAAAGGACAAAACGTTTCTGGTATATCATTGCCAGTCATGTGAAATAATGAAGAAGGAGAAGAAGAATTGCACTCCTAAGTTTGACAGTGTTAAGATTTTATATCGCCACAAAGAGAAGATAACGAGAGAGATAGTGGAATCGTATTTTATTTCAACGGACAATAAATGTGTCAGCAAGACGTCTCTTGCTCTTTCAAGCAAAGACGTGTCTTTTTTAAGTGATTTTTTAAAGTAATTTTTTATGCAGCAGGTGAATCCAGGGGTTGTTTCACGTGACTGTTTCGTTTTCTTCATGTTTGTTTTTCTGGGCCTTGGAGTAAACGGCTTAGGCTTAGTGGTGAGTCAGCGCATGTACTGTGGCTTTCTTGTTTCTTGTACCTTGTCTTCGCGTTCGCGCTGTTTATATTAATCATGAATAAGTACCAACTCGCCCAACAAAGTATCTTTGTAAACAAAATATGGGATTGTAGTATATATATATTGTAGTGTCACACCAACGCTCGGTAATTGTCGACGATGTCGGAAGGCGCGTGCTAGAAAAAGAAGACGGCAGACAAAAGACGAAGACGCAAGAGACTGACGCGCTAGTTAAACGGTCGACCTGACCACCGACCTGAGCTTCAACGCACCCTTACAATATATATATATATATATATATATATATATATATATATATATATATATATATATATATATATATATATATATATATATATATATATATATATATATATATATATATATATATATATATATATATATATATATATATATATATATTTATATATATTTATATATCTATATTATAGGACAACAAAAGTAGAAAACTGCCGGGCCTCTGAATGCAAGCTGCCTCTGCTGAGCGATCTGATGGTACTCGTGTTGGTCATAAAGGACGCTGGAATGAAAGAAAGGGTTGAAGCCAAATGATAAATATTGTCTCCTCTTACTTTTTTCCATTATGATGCGAGCCAGAGGACAATTGCATATTTTACACTGTTGTCGCTTTTAATCGGGATTTTTTTTACTGGCTGCTCTTCTTGTCAATCCATGCAAATTGTACAAGTTTACGACCAAAGGAATGTAGAGGCCTTTGCAACCAGCCTCTTAGGTGCAGTGCTTAGGGCGCTCGACTTCGGGGCCCGATGATCATAACCAAAATGAAAGCAAATAAATTTTTACTCAACTTCATTGATGCTGGAGGGCAAAATGCCAGGTAACCTCTTGTTGGCTACCCGGGTTCGATCGCAACCGCTGACAGTTGCGTTTCAGTGGAGGCGAAACGTTGAGATGTCCGTGTTCTGTGCGATGTAAGCGCAAGTTAAAGATCCCCAGGTGATCGAAAATATTCTGGGGCCCTCCACTACTGCACCCCTTCTTCCCTTAACTTACGGCGCAGCTCAGGTGTCCACAGAACAAGTGTGACACTGCGCGTTTTAGCAGTTGTGAGCCAATTTCGAAATAATATTTTCTTGACGGCTACTGTGCTCCCTGTAAAAGGCAACGGTAGCATGCACACTTCGACACATTGCTGTTTGCCGATGAAAACAAGAGAAAAAAAAGCAAACACAACAAAGCAGCAGGCATTTTACTTGAGCATAATTATATACCAGGACGAAAGTAGACACGCAGTACTGCTTAAAATAGTATCCAGCCGATGTGCAGGCCCGTCCTCTAAAAATCTTGAACGTGCATATAAAACCTTCACAATACATTTTTACAAAGCAAATGAGCCAAATACAAGCGTTAGTGAGAATAAAGTGAAGCTGTGTATTAAACTGCAGTGCTCATGAGGCCAGAGGAAGAATTTTTAATTTTTTGGTTTAGCATGCTGGGAGTTGGATACCAAGTCATCTGTTTCCCATAATTATTACGAGCACGAAGTGTGCGCCGTGATTAATTCATTCTGATTGTGTGTTGTTTCTCATTCGCAGTTACGCCAGTGTAATAAAACATTGTTCCTTGCGTAAACCCTTGTCCTGTGTTTTAATATTTCGTTATATATTTTCGTGACTGGCATAATTTCGAGTGCACGTAATCTACGTTCAGTATGTGCGTTGTACGGTACATCGGCAGCAATACCAATTGCGTACTTCAGTAAAGCTTGCAATTTGGCTATGTTTGTAAATGTGGGGGTGCCCATACTAAGGGACTGTAATTTACGTTAGTAAGCAAAAGTGTTCTATAAATCATTTTCTTAACTGCGACACGCAATAAATAACGAATTATAGATAACATTCAACTGCTCCAGTCAAGGGTTCGACGGCATACCGTTTGGTCAGGAATCGTGGTTGATCGCGTTTAGTTTCGGTTGACGAGAAGCTGTTTTTTCATGGAGCACGCAGATGGCGTTAATGCATCGCTGCCCGTCGCTACCGCGCAGAGTCGCCTCGGCCGTGGACGAGCGAGGCTGCCGAAGGAACAAGCGGCTGCATATTCTTCCACATTACGGCTGATGAATCAAGAGGAACAGTCGCAACATGATGCTGCAGCTCTGGCAGCTGCATTGGTATGTCATCCCCATTCCTCTTCAGCTGCGTAGGAAAGCGTCTCAGAAAAGCTGGCGGAGTCTTACTGGCGTAGCGGGCTGACTGCAATGTTTTGTTTAGAACGCGTCCAAATTGATGAAAGAATCCTGCTTACTGCAGAAAAACGAACCAGTTAATTACTTTATTCACACAGCAAAGGGGTACCAGTATCCGTCACGGATCGGAGTATGGCTGAGGTTTCATGGTCTGCTACAGCAGCTTGTCTATACGCGACATCATTAAAAGCCAAATTCTGCTGAAAATCCCGCATCATCGTTAAAGGCGGCTTCAATCTCGGCGAAAATCACCGGCATGCTTTTGGAAGGTGCACTTTCGCACGTGGCATGAGAAGGAGCTGATAATTCGGCAGGTTCATTGGCGTCACGAGACCACACGACATGATCACAACTGCTCTGCCAGCAAACTCGCTCAGCACCGAACAGGGACGATGATGAGAGAGGAATTGAGCCGTGCGAATTACCTACCTCGGCGCTCAGAGGTATTACAGCTAGGCCTTGCATACGTGGCCTTACGGCCCGGTTGAAGCGGGATCTGTATGTTTCTGGTGATTTTGGAGATAATATTGTTATGTTAGGTGATGCGTGCACTGATATGCGCATAAGACGGAAAAAGAAGAATCTCGGTAGTTTTGGGGCGTGGACGACGACAACGTTCGAGCCGTGTCGGCTGGTGCCTGCGGGAAAGGCCCGTTGTGTGAAAGCCTTGTCTCCCGCCTACGCTCTCAACTATATATACTATAGATAACTTACTATATATACTATAGGCTAAACTGGATTTTCGAGGTACCCCAGGCACACATTATGGGATTAGTGATTATGAATGGTGCAGATAAGAAGTACAGGAATCATGATCAGAAAGGCAGCCGTAAGCTGGAATCACTAAATCTGGTGCGTCATGCCCTTAAAGGCAGCAGATTAGGTGTACTCCAGATGATTTGTAATTACGGTATATTCGGGGTCATATGGAAGTAGTACTCCTCAGAAATCCCCTGTCTAGTGGCTGTGGTCTCCGGTATCTGAACGGAGGGAACTTAGAGGCGCAGGCGGCAGTAAGAGTAGACTCTTTATTTACAGCAGTGTGTATGACCGTGTGCTTTCCAGAGAAGAGAGAGTGATGTGGTGATGATGATGTCAAGGGACGAAGCAAAACGCAACCGAAACTTCTGCAGGATACAACATCACCTCCCACTTAAAAAACCCCAAACACATGTGCAAGCATATAGGAAGCAAGAGAACAGAAACAGAAGAGTCAGTATTGTAGTCTGTCAGGCGGACGACGCTCTTTTGCCCTTCGACGCAGCCCTTGTCCCGTGTCATTGCTTCACACAGGAGTTGAGCTTGTTTTAACCGCTGGAGAAGCAGAATATGGCTCAGATGTAGTTGTTTCAGCTGATGGTTGTTCTGAGCGATCTCCACAAGTATTTGACTGCTTAGAGAAAGTGCCCAGGGCAATATAGTGCCAGAGCTGTTTTCTGGTACGAGAGTTAATTTAGATGCATTCCATATGCGATCGCCAATTAGGAGAATGGAATTCAAGCCGGCCTTTGTGGCTACTTGAAATATAATTATTGGTTCGCAGGAAAGGAAAGGCGCTGTATCTGTAACACTGGTTCTGTGGACACACTAGGCGCGCCATAAGGAAATGGAGGAAGGGGGGAGTGAGAGCGGAAAGAAAGAAATGGAGGCCGTAGTAGGGCTCTGGAGTTATTTTGAACCTCTGGGTGTTTTTAACGCGCACTGAAGCCCACGGACGCCACTTTTTCCGCCTCCATCGCAACGGAGACGACGGCGGCCAGGATCGAACCTGGGAACTCCAGCACAGTAGTCGGGCGTCTAACCACTGCAACACCATGGTGGGGCTTAAAATGGACCCATGTATTAAAGGAATGCCTTGACTCCAGCTGTGGGAAATCTTACCCGCCAGAGGTTGATATTTCGCATTGTTGGGGCCCTAGCACCACATCTCCTATCTGTACACTGTGTATATATGATCGCTTAGCTTGCAACCCCTCGTGAACTGGTTTCAGCACAACCGTGCAGTGTAGGTCGCTCCAAGAGAGAATTGCAGCAATACTGACCCGTAATCTTGATTGAAAATCATGTAGGAGCTTCGCGGGTGACATGCCAGTCCAAGCCTGATGGCCTGGGCGCAGCGCAAGCACATTCATCCCCGAAAGTAGACATTCCAATGCTCGCATGCAGCAGACATATCAAAAAAGCCTCTCGTTCACCCATAGAATATATTCGTTCCTCGGTGATCAGGGTTCACAATGCAAATTTCTTACATTGCATTGCTGAAGGATAGCATCCAAACCCTTTTCCAAAGCGTGTGGTGAAGATTACATCTAAATATAGGTTGCACATCTGAATTACGGGACTAGCTGCTAAGGCGTTTCTGACGAGATGAAAACCGCGTTGTGCTTCCTCACTGCAAGGAAACATTTGATCTCACCTCAAATGTTTCCTGAATGGAATAACTAGACACGAAATCGGGGTATAAAACGGGAGTAGTACCTTACAAGTCCCTGGAGAGAGCGCAACGTTGCAATTCTGAAGCACTTATACGTTGAAGTACCTGTTTCAAATTTTCATATGTTCCTCGCGTGTCTTTCCCCAGACGCTTCTGTCACAATGCAACACATCACACCATTGCAGTTCTTTAACAGCTGCATCATTCTTTTGAAAGCCGCAGGAGCAGAGGCCAGACCAAAACATACTTTCTCAAATCCAAACAAGCCATCATGTGTAATACGTTGTTAGGTCGTTACTGTCCGGTGTAAGTTCAATTCGGTGGTGCGCAGGTGCCAAGTCCAGATTCTAAAAATATGTCCACCTGCTAGTTGATTTAGTTCTTTAGTGTGCGGGAGTGGAAACACGCCAGCGTGTGAGCCTCCCGGAGGTCCACGCACAACGGCAGCGAGCCCTATTTCTTTCGCACGAAGACTACGGGAGAGACCCATTTCGACGCAGACACGGATTCTATTACACTCCGTGATTGCAAACAGTGCAGAGCCTTGAAACTTCCACTCGCAGAGTCAGGGCATGCTCCATTGTTCAAACGAAATCCGCGGCACTGAAGAGGGAAGCTGGATGAGGTGGACGAAGTTCGTTAAGAGTTCAAAGTCCGCCGTGAAGAGGTGCGACAACTGTTCCTCAGCTCGGTGGAGAGCAAGGGTGCGAGTCAGCGTGCGTGACGCTTCAGCAGGTCAACCTTGAACAGACGATGGTTATGCTGTGTATGACGTGGAGCTCGAGCAAAGCCGCCTCTGATGTGGGACACCACGCCGGCAGTGGTTTGGCCACGAGTCACCTCGGCCAGAAAGCTTCCGATGACGTTTACCTCCTCTCCGGAGTAGCTTTGGAGGGTAGCAGCATGCGAGCACAACGCATGGACGTCCGTTAAGAATCTGCGGTAATGGTATTTGCTCACAAGGAACTCTGTAGCGCCAGTTTCAAAACGGGAGAAAAAGGATGTTGTCCTATTGAAACTGTGGCTCGAATTTCTTTCGAGGGGCCATCCTGATTGCTGACATTTAGGATTGTGATGGCGTCGGCTGTCTCAGCTTTCTGGCAGGGCACTGGTTTTTGCGCTTTTCTTTTTCCTTGAGCTGCCGGGTGTGCAAGATGACCAATCCTTCCACAGTTATTTGCGGCAGTGTCTGGCTTTTGCTGGACATGCAGAGACATTTTCGAGGCGCGGAGCCGACCCACATTGGTATCGGGTACCATGCAAGGGATTGAATGCTTCAATTTTTGTTTAGCGAATACGTGTAGTCGACACAGTCGTCAAAACAAAACAACGGAACAGATTTTTTGTCCCTGCGTTCACAACACTCGCTCGCATGGCGTACAGAACACACATTGACCGAAAAGGGTCCGTTTCGGTGGCGGCACGGTCCATTCGGTCCCTCTCAGCACACCCTCTACCACCAGATGTCCGAGGTCGGAACGGCCGAGTAACCCGAGAGCTACTTCGCAGCGGAGCAGAGCACCGAAGTGGGACCCCGGAGAGGGTCTGCGCGCATTCCGTCCGTAGGCCGAAAGTGCGTGGCGTCACTGTCGACAACACACGGTTCACAGAAGCGCTGTCGGTGAATTCTTCTAATTGATTTCCTGCTTGCTCGATATGCTTTCTAATGTCAACAAATGAGATAACTTCCTCATAATATAAGCGCTCTTGTATCTTTTGTGAACTTGTTCCCTCACGTAATTGGTCACAGGTCATGCGGTCAGTTGCAGTTTCGAAATTGCATGTAGTGCAAAGTACTCGAAGACCATTTACGTAAGCTTAAAAGTTCTAACCGGGTACTTGCTTGCGCTCACAAAACAGGTGACGTTCCACCAGGTCGTTTGTTGCCGTTGCGAAGTGGGCATCCAGCGTTTAGGCAGCAGCATTGACGGAGTCACCGTCAGCACTTGAGGTGACAATTGCGCAAGGATCCTCGGAACTTCTGTGGCGCTGAGGCTGTGGTATACTCGTTGGCCTTCAACTCCGAAGGAGTTCAGATGCATTACTTTCCCACGCTTGGGCTGTAGCTCATCGCCCCCAACCGCTTCCAGGAAATTTATGAAGACCACCTTCCACTATTTACAAGCTCCTGCCTGTTCGCCTGGCGTAGGCAAGAACAGTGGGGGCGGTGGAAGCGATCCTCCCGACCCGATTCTGAAAGTAGTGCTCGCAATGAAAAACTATGCTCGAGTTCTCGTCGCCATCCTGTGGTGTTCGTTATCCGGGCGGAGGGAACGAACAGGCGCTGAGGGCAGCTAAAGGTAGGCTATTCACAACAGTGTGTGAGTGGGCGCTCTAAAGGAGAAAAAAAACTGGTGATGGATGATAGCATGGGCCGAAAGAAAACGAAACTGAAACTAGTGCAGGATACAAAAGTGATGAAGCGTGCTGCTTTATTTTCATAACTTCTCGTTTGTTAACTATGTCATGCGTATATAACTTCCGTTAGGATTTAGACACGCATATAGAATAAGCCATATATTTGATAGTTATGTGTGTCTCCTTTGATACTCGGCTGTTTTTCAGAATTGTTTATAGCAATGACACCGAACTATAGCTCTAATTTGTTAGCACATCATAGATTCGGTTGCATGAACAAAAGCGTGCCGAGCGGGGAAGATTGGAACTTAAACATCCGTATGTAAAGCACGGGTTCTCTTAACTTCTTCATGGTTGGCAGCTAAAAGCGCGAGGGTGCAGCCTATGATCTGTCCTACAGTGGCAAGACGTAGTCGCCATCTTGAGACTCCTCCGCGTAAAGCAAAATAAAGCGATGTTTATTTTTTGCAAAAATGTCGCCGTAAGCTCACCTTCAAAAGCAATATTGGTGAGGAGATTCCTGTTTATGTGTGTTTAATGATCATCAATGAGACATTGTCCATGGAGGGATGCGAGCTGTTGTCTACAGAAACTATAAATAGCGCACTGCAGCCATTGGCCCCAATATATTTCTCGTTTTCTAATGTGAACATCAAGATTTTTATTTCGGTCTCACATGCGCGCACATAGTATTTCGCTATTTGTATCGGGTGCTGCCGAAAGCATGCGAATGCGGGAACACTCGCCGATTGTGGATACTATTACCTAAGATTGCAGGAAGGGAAATGCGTAGTGGGTTGTTAACTTTAAACTTCTTCAAATAGTAGCATATTTTACTTTGTGTAGCTTGAATAAATAGTGGAAAGTAAAGGAACAGTATTTTAAAATAGGTAGCGAAGCATTCGAAAGATATGCGAATATGTCTACTTAGGACAGGTAGTCACCGCAGACACAGAGCTCCAAAGGGCAATAACTAGAATAATGAGATTGGTATGGACAGCATTTGGAAGGCACGCGAACATGATTACTAGCATCTTACAGGCATCACTCAAGCAGAGAGTGTATAACAGTTGCATCCTACCGGTACTGACATATGGGACTAAAGCATGGAGGGTAATGAAAACGGTTCTGCCTAAGTTGAGGACAACGGAGAGGGCCATATAACGAAAAAGGTACCGTTAAGAGATAGGAAGCGTGTCGAGTGGGTCAGAGAAATAACTCACGTTACTGACATTATAGTCGAAATTAAGAAATGGGCATGGGCAGGGCGTAGTTCAAAGACAGGATTATCGATGGTCTCTAAGATTTGGGTTCTAAGGGAATGTAAGAGTAGCTTGGGGCGGCAGAAAATTAGATGGGTGGATGAGATGTATAAATTCCCAGGGGTCAAGTTGATGCAGCTAGCACAGGACTGGGGTAATTGGAGGAAAATAGGAGAGGCATTCGCCCTGCAATGGGTATAGTGAGTCGGGTAATTATGATGATGAATAAATGAAAAGGAAAACGAATTCTTTCTGCTCGTAAATTAAAGAGAATTATTACAGATATTGCTACTGAAGATGAAGGCGAACAACTTGGAAGGGTTGAGCAATTTTGTTCCTTCTTCATAAAGGAGGCCATTGAGGGCTTTCATGCGAGCGCTGTTCATGTCTTCCATGCGTTGTGCAAAACTTATCATCTAATTACGTGAATCCGATCCAGCAATGGTTTGCCTAAGTTTAGATGAAGAGCTGCTGTGGCCGAAATGATGTCGCCTTCCATCATTCCTCGCATTGTCAAAAGCTTTCAGCGCAATGGGACGCTCCTGTAAATCGATTAATTTATGACCGCGAAACGCAACGCATTCCCCTCAAATTCCTGACTAACTACATGCAGAGTTCACTTGTATTGCCATTTATAATCTTTGTCAAATAGACATGACTAAATTCTGATGCCCCCTTCATGGATCACTGCCTTGTCGTGGCGGAGGGGCTTGCGAAACTCAATGAAGTCGTGAACTTTGCTGTGTAGGGCCTCCCAAGATAGATAGGTCACGGCAGAGAGTTCTGACAAAATGTGATTCACTGGAGAAGGTAATGACAACCCACTCCAGTATTTGCTGCGAAAAAAACGCTATGGTCAGTCCCAATAGCATTAATGATCTGGCGGCGGACGATGAACTTCCCAGGTTGAAAGGCGTCCCACATGTTACGGGCGATGAACAAAGGGCGATTCCTAAAAGCTCCGGGACGAATGAAGCGGCTGGGCTAAATCCAAGACGACGTTCAGTTGTGGATGTGTCGGGAAGCGACCGGAAAGTCCGATGTTGCAATGATATATATCACATAGCAACATGGAATGTAAGATCTATGACGCAAGGTAAACTGGATGTCGTCAAGCGAGAAATGGACAGATTGAACATTGATATCTTGGGTATCAGCGAGCTCAAGTGGACCGGAATGGAAGAATTTTCCTCGGGCGACCATTATGTCTTTTATGGTGGGTACGAATCCAAGAGAAGGAATGGGGTCGCTCTTATAGTAAACAGAAGAATGGGCAAAGCATGTGCTAGGGTACAACCCCAAAAACGACCGGATTAATTCACTTCGCATCCAAGGCACGGCCGCTGGATGGAAGCGCACTAGGTGCGGCCTGCTACATCGCCCGAAACCGGCGGGAGGCGCCTACTTCCAGTCGCCACCGCCGCGGCGCCACCGTTCGGGGACAGCCGCGCGCGGAGAGCTGAGCATGGCTGCGCTTTGAGAGAGGCGTCGGCGTGGTAGAAGCCTTTTGTTTTAAGGATATGAGAGCTCCGCTTCACACAATTTGGCAACAAGAATTAGTATATACTGTCATGTCTAGTGTGACCATGTCAGCACTTAGCGCTTGCTCGGCAAGGATGTATACTGGAGTGTACCCCGAAAAACTTATAGTCACGGTGGTTCAAGGCCACTCGAATGGAGAGCTCGAATTACCGTGATGTTTCGTCGAATCCAGTTGTTCGTCACATTAAAATGTGACCCGGCTGTGAACAATTCGAAGCTGTTCAGCAGCCATGGTAGCCTAATGCATAACCACTTAACTATGTCGCGAATTCCGTGTGTCATTTCCATACCATTTACTCATTCCTGCATATAGCTTTTATACACAAATTGATGCCAACCTGTTCTAAGCTGCCAGTGCTATCCAATAAAAAATGTCCTAAAATGAGCAATCTCTGTGAAAATGCGACATGTAACCAACCTTTCTATCTCATTGTGACAAATTTTACTGTGGAAATATGAAGATGTTTATTAGGTTAAATCTAGATGATAACCTAGGATCTCCTACTCACTTGGAGACCTTAAACTTTTTACGCCAGAACGCTATCCGTCATGGCTTCCCGCATTTTGCATGATCGGACAAAGTAAGCGCGCTTGATAGAGCCGGTCCGCCTCAAGGTGCTACGTATATGCGCCGAAAGTTTTTATTACTATTTTTATAGGCTGCTCGCAAACCCATACAATTTTGCTGGTTTGTAATTTTCAATGGAAGAACGCACATCGAGTGTTGCTGTTGTGAAACTCTTAGCTGTGATCACAAGAATGTTCACGCGTCAGAGCGTAACTGCAGCCGAGATTCAGCGATCAGCCGATTATACTTATTTAATGGCCACAGAAAAAAAAGGAAGAATATTACCACTCGCAGATGGAAAACCTTTCTTGAGAGAGGTTTATGCCATAGCCATGAACATCGCTCCACTGTTGAGTTGACATTTCCTGCCCAGCTCGCTATCAGTGGGGGCAGCAACTTAACGATATCTTGCATAGCGCCTTAGCATGCGCACGATCATTGTTTTTATAAATTAGCTGCAGGTACTGTGTACAATGAGAAAACAATGATGAAACCAAAAGTTTACACAGCTTGCTACTTCACCGGACCTCTTCAGACTTCATCATCCTGTTAATGAAGGTGCTCGTAAGCTGACAAAGCTTGATTACTTCCTTTGCGGGGTACATCAAGCCTCCATTGTCCTTGGTTTTCATTAACCTGTAACTGGTCCAGTTGACTATACTTCCTACAACAGGCTCTCGCTCGACTGACATGTCGCCTCAAAACCATTACCAAATATCGCATAAATTAAGCAACAACTTGGTAGTGATAAACAAAACTTGGGGTTCTTAAGTCTTAAGTTCTTGAGCAGAATTGTAGGATGACTTTACAGAATTTCTAATTTGGTACCCGGTTGGATAAAAATTTCAATTTATTATGCCCTTTTTTTATTCCAAACTAACATGCTGTATTCTCATATGGGGAACCACAACTTCTACAAATAATAAGTTGCTTGTTCTCCAGACAAAAGCCCTTCGAGCTATTGAAGGTTATTACGGTATACCGCGTGACTTGCGTACAGAACCCTTATTTAAAAAAATGCCATATTAGCCGCTAATCATATTTACTACTTTCGTCTTCTGCAATAAATTCACCATAATAGGCTGTATACTACTCTACCTGATAGATCTAAAGTAACGTATGATCTGCGAACACGAAAAAAACTTGTACCTATTACTCGAACCAACTATGGAAAACAGAAATTAACTTTTCAGGTGCCATCCCTAATCAACAACACACCAAATGTGGAATTTTCATTGGCACCTTGGGTATTTAAAAAGAACTTAAAACAATATTTAAATGGATATCCCCTATAATTTCAATGGCGGTAGTAACTGTATTTTTCTCATATGCAATGTTTTTTGTGTAAATATTTTTCGGTATGAAATTTATGTTATTGAGTGCGTGGTCTGTTGATTTGAATATCCAATGAATACTGCATGTACCTTTTACATATCGTATGTAAGTGTTGCATAATGTTTTTTTTTTATATTTTATATATACTAGAGGCGTGTGCTTTTGTCTGCTTTGGGAGCCAATGCCCAGTCAAGCTTGTCGCCTTTTGCCTTGGCCTCCCCTTTCTTGTAAAAGAAAGAAATGAACTCCAACTCCTTAAGGAGCTTCGTTAGAGTGCCCGCACTTTGCTACCTGCTTATTCACCGTATCCCGTAATTGCTGCCTCTGTCTCATATCATTAGAATGCAGCCTTAAGCCACCGCATTATATGATATAGTGCCCTACACATAGCTATATAAAGCCCCTCTTTACCGAAGCCGTACGAACGTGCCCTATAGGACTGTAGTGTGCCTGTCTTGGGATCTAAGGGTCCCGCTTTCAATAATTCCCATTTCACCCTTACATGTTATTGACTCTCTCTAGTTTGGCAGCTCCTGCTACATTGAACATGTCATGTGTTCTCATTGCGCCAAAGGTGTCTGGCCGTATCATCAACTAAGTGCCTCTTACCAGAGAGGTTTTTTTCCGACTTTCCGCCGACAGAGCGGGCGCCGGATTTTCTGTGGAACGTGGCTTTTCATTCTATCGCATCGGCTCAAACAGTCTTAACAGTATAAACAAACGTTGTATACACAGGCTCCTTTACTTGCAAGGCCACTCAGACTAGCGCGGCAAAATTTAGAACAAATTGCATGCTTATATATAAAAAAAAAACCTTCGTAGCTTTTTCTGATATGTCCTCGACACATAACCTGCGAAAAAGGCTTCTGGTGCTACCTCATCGGGTTCATCTGCTTCACAACTCATCGTTAAAAATACTAGCCCACTGGCCAGCTCCCTGGTAACTAAATAGGTTAAACAACGTGACGGGAGCACAGGAAAAGAGGACGACACAACTAGCGTGGTTGTGCCGTCTTCTCCTGTGTTCCCGTCACGTTGTTTGCACGATTAACCGATAAATAATCACCAACAAGTCCAATCTGCTGACACTTGTAACAAATTCAATGGCAGCTGATAGGGTATTATGCTTCATCATCTGAACTTTTTAACCTCAGCGCCGCTTTCACTTCAGAGGAAGCGAGTGCATTTCCACCCCTCGCTGCTGTCATTGCCTGAAGCGAGCTCAGCAGATAAAATTAGAGGGTCTCTTAGATGTCTCTTGAGTGCAGGACGGCGAAAGCCTACCATTTTCTATCATTTGCCTCTCATCGTTTGCCACAGTTGGTAATTTCAAGTCGTCGTCGTTTGATATATTGGTCGTTTCTCAGTCATGATGCAGCTTGCCTGCGTAGTCATTGTAGCCCTTATCACTCATAACTAAGCAGGTTACTCGTTTAGAATCAGCAGTGGTCATTACATGTCGTCGTTTACATACTGGTCATTTCGTAGTCATTAACAGTAACGATGAGTCGTGCCTAGCTATTATAGTCATTACCACACATCGCTAAGCACTTTTACTCATTTCTCATCAGTTGCGGTCATTACATGTCGTAGTTTGATATACTGGTCATTACAAATCATTTTAGTCATTATTAACAATTATTGGTCATTAGCATTAATCATTACCTCTATCAATGTCTATTTATAACTTTTATTGATTACTTATCACCATCCATCATTTTCATTCTTAATCTCCCTCCTTGCACGTCCGCTTTTGCGACTGGCACACCAGTGCACAGATGCGACGCACAGATAACAGGCACAGCTTCTGCGCATAGATTTTCGCTCCGTGAGCCTAGAGCGGCTTTCGCCTTAAAAACCAAACGTATCCAGTCTCAACATTACGTGCTTGCACACGCGCGCACAAAAACCGCGAGGCGAACGCGCCCAGAAAGTAAGCAAACTGCGCGCTCAGAGCCGGCGACCCCGGTGCCGACGTGTCCCCGAACAGTGGCGCCCTCAGCAGAAATAGCGGGCGGTACTGCAAACTCTCCAAGGACGCTCTTGCCTATTGACGGCGGCGCGACGTAGCAGGCTGCACCCAGTGCGCTTCCATCGAGCGGCCGTGTCCAAGGTCACTCTTTCAACATAGCAGTTATCCAAGTCTATGCACCAACCACTACTGCTGAAGAAGCTGACGTTGAGAGATTCTATGCGGACCTGCAATGCCTTTTAGACCGCACTCCATCATCAGACGTAGTTTTTCTCATAGGAGACTGGAATGCTAAGGTCGGGAGTGAAGAAATATCCGGAATTACAGACCAAGTTCGGTCCTGGTGAGCCAAATGAAGCTGGGCAGAGGCTAGTAGAGGTTTGTCAAGAAAACAACCTGACCATAGCGAATACTCATTTTCAGCAGCACAAGAGGCGCCTGAACACATGAACTTCACCGGACGGTCTGTACAGGAATCAGATCAATTATATTGTTTGCCGGCAGAGATAGAGAAGCGCTATACAAGAGTAAAAACAAGACCTGGGGCCGATTGTGGCACCGATCATCAGCTTCTTGTTGCCAAAATTAAGCTTCGGTTGAGGAAAACGCAGAAAACTAGAAGGCTTTTAAGGTATGATCTGGATAACATTCCATCAGAATATGCTGTGGAAAGGTGGAATCGATTTTCAAGAATTAGATCTAGAAGACAGAGAGCCTGAAGAGATGTGAACTGATATTCGTGATATAATATAAGAAGTTGCTACTGAAGTAGTTACAAAGCAAAAGAATTGCAAGAAATCAAACTGGTTATCTGGAGAGGCTTTGCAAATAGCTGAGGAAAGGAGGATGGCAAAAGTTATGGGGGAAAGACAAAGATACAAGGTTCTCAATGCGGATTTTCAGAAAATCGCAAGGAGAGATAAGAATGCCTTCCTGCCAGGCAGTTGAGGACAACAGCCAATTAAGGAACAAAAGAGCTCTGTATAAGCCAATCAAAGATATCAAAGGAAGCTTCTGTGCTAAGCTGGGCGTGATAAAGGACAAGCGAGACAAGGACCTCACTGAAGCCTCAGATATAACGAAGAGGTAGCAGGAATACACACAACTTTATAAGAAGGACCCGGATGTGCAAACCCAACATAAGACTGTTGTGATTACTCATCTCGAACCGGGCAACCTGAAGAGTGAGGTTGAATGGGCCTTAGCCAGCCTTGCTAAGAACAAAGCTACCGGAATTGATGGCATTCCAGCTGAGTTGCTTCAAAACCTCAACCATGACACTGTTAACATACTACATACATTGTGTCAGAAGATACCAGGCAAATCTGCCCCTTCAAGCCCGTCAGGACAGTTTCCACTACTCGTTGAAACGTCTCTGATGCGGAGCAGAGGCCAAATGGCATTACCTAGAACTCGAAAAGGCCGTCCGGTGCGATGAATGCGGTCTTCTCCCGATCTCTTTCGTCGACCTCAATTTGCCAACATCCGCTCTTCAGGTCCATCGATGAGAAGTTCCTTGCAATACACAGCCGGTCCTGTGTGTCGTCGATGCGGGGAAGTGGGTTGACATCCTTCTTAGTTATGCTATTCAAACGGCGGTAATCGACGCAGAAGCGAAGTGTGCCATCTTTCTTCTTCACCAAAACGACTGGTGCCACCCAAGGCGTGTTGGATGGCTGGATCACCTCATCAAGCAGCATTTACTCAGCGTGATCGGGTATGACCTGGCGTTTTCGTGGCGGTCCATGGTAAGGGCTTTGACGTAGCAGTCGAGTGTTTAAGATGCGAAACTTTGCCAACAGAGTTTGCGGCACCTTCGACGCTGAAAAAAACATTCACTGTTGTTTTCAAGAAGGGTGCGAATCCGGTCTTGTCTGTCTCGGGGAGCGCTGGATTAATGTCGAAATTGGGCTGCTTGGCTCGGTTGGGTGCGTTGTCTTCAAGTTGGCTGGGGAGGGCGAAGACTTCTCGGGTGTCCGCTAGCTCGTCAAGGAAAGCAGTCGCCATGCCCTTGTTAAGGTGCCGTTATTCGTCGGTGAAGTTCGTGCTGAGGACATCAGCATGCCCATGACAGAAGCAGACGATGCCTCTTGCGATGCCAAGTCCTCTATCTAGAAACAACTGAGTGTTTCCTTCGACAACCCCTTCCGTGATTTCGACTTCTGTTGTAACCACAGGGGCGATGACGCTTGATCGGGGCGATATGGTCAATTCTCCGTCGAGGACGTTGAGAGCGACGTGATGCGTCGACGTTCTCGTAGCAGGTATGGCTTAGTCGCTCTAGAGCTTGATGAGTATAGATTGGAGGTCGATGATCGCTCGATGTTCGTTCAGGAAATCCATGCCCACAATCACATCGCGGGAACAGTGCTGTAGGACGACGAAGCTGGTAGAGTAGGTACGTCTATTTACTGTAGCCCTTGCGGTGCATCGACCCGACAGCGTAATAAGGTTACCACCAGCGGTGCGGATTAGCGGGCCGTGCCAAGTGGTCGTCCCTTTCTTGAGCTGCGTGGCGAAAGCTCCACTGATGACAGAGTAGTCGGCACCGGTGTCCACTAGGGCGGTAACCGTGCGTCCGTCGACAGCAACCTCAAGGTCACTTGTTCGCGACCTAGTATTGCATGTTGGCTTCGGTGTTTCATATCTGCTTCGTCTTGTGCTGAGGTGGTGGACTGGGCAGCACACCATCGTAAAGTCGCTGGGCGGTGATGTCAACTTGAAGTCTGGTCGTGATCTCGTCGATTTTGTCGTCTTGTGGATCGGCGATTCAATGGCTGCATCGTCGTCACTCATCGTCGGCGATGGAGGATCTTCGTGTTTTCGCCGTGAAGCAACCTCACCTCCAAAGGTTGTTCTATTTACTTTGATGGCACCAATCGGCGTAGCTCCTTTCGCACGATCTCCCGGATGAGGTCCCGAAGGTTCTCTGCGCTTGCAGGTGCGCTGGAGTAGTGGCTTGAGTAGTCCGGCTGAAGCGGTTGCTCATAGTAGCGCATCCGAGTGTCCAACATATTCTCGATGGTCGATGCTTCCTTTTCAAATTCGTCCACAGTTTTCGGCGGGTTCTGGAGAAGTCCTACAAAAAGCGACTCTTTAATGCCTCGCATTACCAATTTCCCTTTCTAACCTTCGATCATGTTAGGGTCGGCGGAGCGAAACAGGAGCTTCATCGCCTCTACGTATACCAGGACGGGCTCGTTTGGGAGTTGAAGTCTTGATTGGAGGAGGACCTGAGCTCTTTCCTTTCGGACAGAACTTGCAAAAGCCACCAAAAACTCTCCTTTTAATATCTCCCAATCCTTTAAAGAAGTCTCGTGATTTTAGAACCAAACACGGGCGTCTCCTTGAAGAACAAAGTAGACTTGCCTGAGTTACGCAGCGTCGTTCCAGGCGTTGAATTCTGCCACACGGTCGAAAAGATCCGTCCAGCCTTCCGCATCATCGTCCAGTCATCCATGGAAGCAGGTGAGCTCACGGGGTTCGATGAAAACAACCTATACTTTAGGCTGGGCCATTGTCAGTGTCGATGCCTTCGGAGATCGAATGGGGTCCGTCAGCAGATCGTGTTCAGGTTGGAGCACTTGAGGACGGCGACTGGTTCGGTGGCCTTTTGGCTGGTTCTCCAGGGTAACAGGAACAAGCTTTGGGTCCTTGCTTGAAGGATCAAAGGCAGCACGTCCACCAGATGTCACGTTGTGGTTGCAAGGCCGTTGACCCCAAAAGAAGACACATTCTTGATGGTACTGAAATTACCTCTTTATTGGGCTGACTTGCGCCCGCAAAAGAACTAAGCTACTCGGCGGCGGAGATAGCAACAAACGTGCTCGTCGATCGTCGAACAAAGAATGCTAGTCACACTCGTCGACACTCAATCTAAAGGCTGCTCAGAACAATCTAGATAACGCCCCAAGCAATCTCGACAGAACTTATGCCATCTGTGGACCGTCGGCAGAAACGATCAGCCACGTGTTTTGAGACTGTCCAGGGATTTTTCTGACCTCCAATATCCGAACATTGTCAGCTGCCTTGGAGTTTGAGAAGCCTGCGGGGTGGAGAACAAAGCGGCGTGTCGATTTCTGTTGGCAACGGGGAGCCCTGCGATATTGTTGGCGGTTGGTGACGCCTGTGTGACTTTTGTGCTTGTGATCGTAGAGCCTAGACAACGAATCCGTCTTTTGTGCGAGATTTATACGCATGCGCGAAGTCCTAGCGGCGACTGATGGAAACACGTTGAACGGCGTCGACGGCGTTTCTCGTCGCCGCCAGGGGGCTGGCGGCACAAAGCGATACACACTTCACGTGCCGCGTACGGTTGCCACTCTCGAGGCGTGCTGGGATGTTGGACGCGGTTTTTCAGGTTCCCTTCGGCCAGCCGCGACCAGCAACGATGTGAAGCTTGAATTAGTGCTACCAAGAGTTATGATATGAATAGGCGACCTTAGCCACCGACAGCGTACTCTCGACTGTAAGACAAACACTTTGTTAGAGGCATGTATGCATATAAGGGAAATGTGCATGAAGAAAAGTACCTACCGGAGTTTAATTCAATTCAATTTTATTCAACATCGTGAAGATGTTGGGTGCGCCGACAAAAAGCCAGAAAAAGGCTTGACAGAGGTCGACGCACCCTACAAAGAGTTGACAGCCGTATGCACAAACAAGAATTATTTACATAATGAAGTAACAATCTCTACAATGCAATAATAACAGCTAGGTGTATATGAATAGAGTATAAAGCAGAAAGTGAAACACTTAAACTACCAGTAATACACAAAAAACATGTAGAAATCACAGTGATGCAACATTGTTGATAGTGTTTTGTATACATTAGTTTACTTGTACCTGTCGTGTTTGCGCGTCGTCGATGGAGAAAAGACATACGCGCTACTGTTAACTGTTAACTTCGTTTATTACTAGATAAGAGGGTGCGACCAGCGTCGGCCGAGGCGTAGGCCGAACTGCCGGGCGAAGAACGGAGGGAACGGAGGCCGGGGATGGGGCTTGCTTCCCAGAACCAGAGGAGGGCGAGGGAGCCCACCGTGGGGGGCGTCCCGCTGAGCGCAGGCAAGCGGCGAGTCCTCCCGGCGAAGCGCAAAGAGGGGTGCGGGCCTGTTCATTAGCGCGCACTGCTCCATTCACAACGGAACGGACGAGCACAGCACTTGGAACACAACACTTCCTTCCCCCTTAAAAAGTTGCCTGATAGCGTGCAGGGGGTCGGCGAGGACGCGTGGAGACACGCTGGCTCTGTGCGCACAGGGAAGGACCACTTGTAGGCTGAATGTTGCCCGCTGTGCTTTGTAGGTCTGCCCTGGGTGCAGTCTTTTCTTCTGTGGAAAGATGCCAGGCTATGTGGGAGGATGGTTCAGATGTCCTCGCTGCTGCCGGACTGCTCTCGGAAGGCGTCGTAAATCCACGCAGCTGGTTGAGGTGTCGGCGTGCCACCGTTCCATGTATGCTGACAAGCCAAGAGCGCAGGCCTATGCGTCGCACAACAGTAGCTTCCTCCCAGCGTGGTTTTCTGAGAAACTGGCGGGCGAGGACGCGCTGCCCCTCAACAAGTGTCCCGCAGCGCGGAATCGGTTTTTCTTCCCGGATCGTCTCTGTTTCTGACTCGGGGAGAATAGCTGTGAGCTGCGTCCGCATTTCGCGCTCGAACATCATTTTCGCTGGGGTCTGGCCTGTCGTGTTTTGTACAGTTGTGTGCTGCTTGAAAAGAAAACGTGCAAGGCGGCGCTGCAGCGACCCTGTCTGGTCTCTCTCAAGGGCACGTTTTAGCTCGGCCACGTAGCGCTCGACTTGTCCGTTTGTCGCTGGGTGGTAGGGGGCCGATGTGACTGATGAGATCCCGTTGTCGCGATAAAACTTGAGAATCTCTGCAGATACAAACGGTGTTCCGTTGTCCGACACTACCTTGCGGGGAATTCCGAACGTTGCGAACAGTGATCGGAGGTTGTCAATGACTGCTGCCGAAGTGGTCTGTCGCATTTCCCTTATTTCAAGCCATTTGGTGTAAGCATCTACGAGCACAAGGAAAGTGCAGCCTTCAATTGGGCCTGCAAAATCAACGTGCAGGGTGTGCCAAGGTGTGTGTGGCTTTTCCCATTCCGGGAGAGGAGCTTTCGGCGGATTGCTCCGGCTGCTTTGGCAAGGCTTGCAGTTTCGGACTGTTGTTTCAATGTCGTGGTCAATGTTAGGCCACCACATATAGCTTCTGGCACACGCTTTCATGGCAACGATGCCCCTGTGTCCGGCGTGGATGAGAGAGATAGCTTGCGCGCGTAGCTCTCTCGGAATCACAACTCGGGATCCTAATAGGATGCAGTCGCGGTGGGTGCTCAACTCTGTAGCTCGCCTGCGGTAAGCGTCGAAGTTGTCCCCTTTGAGTTTGTGCACGTTGCCTTGTTGAACAGCTGTGTAAACTTGGCGTAGAGTTGCGCATTTCTGCGTAGATGCTGCAACTGTGCCTGCTGTAAGCGGAGGTTCTGGCAGTGCTTCGAACATAAGAACGTCTCCGGGCGGAGGCGGTTCGTCAACTGTTTCGTTCAGTGGCAGGCGGCTGAGCGCGTCGGCATTCTGATGTTTAGTCCCATTGCGGTAGACCAGATCGTAGTCGTACGCTGACAGCTTGATGCACCAACGTGTCATTCGCGGAGACAATGTCGGTGGCATGGGCTTTTGTGGCCCCAGAATGCCCAGTAGCGGTCGGTGATCCGTTAGAAATATCACCTTTCGGCCGGCAATATACTGGTGAAAATGTGTTGCCGCGTAGACGATGGCCAGCCCCTCTTTGTCCAGTTGCGCGTAGTTGCGCTCCGCTTGTGACAACGTACGTGAGGCGAAGGCAATCGGGGCCTCCCTTCCGTGGTCATCAGTCTGCGAAAGTACCGCGCCGACTCCGTACGGAGATGCGTCGCAAGACAAAAGCAGTGGCTTCCTTTCGTCGTAGTGGCTGAGGACTGTACACCTTCGAAGCAGGTGTTTCAGGGCGTCGAATACCTGCTGATGGCGGGGCGACCATGTCCATTTCACATCTTTCCGGAGCAGCTGATATAAGTCGTTGGCCACAGTAGCTCTTTGTTCTAAGAAACGGTCGTAGAACGTTAAGAGTCCGAGAAACGCCTGTAGCTCCTGCTTGTTTGTTGGTGCCCGTGCTTCGGTGATCGCTCGCACTTTGTCTTCGGTCGGGTGGATGCCTTCTGCATCAATTCGGTGTCCCAGAAATTGCACCTCTGACACCGCAAAACAGCATTTTTCTTTGCTTAAACGCAAATTTGCGTTCGCTAGCCTTTCAAGAACGTGCTCTAGGCACGCTGCATGCTCTTCCGTGGAAGCGCCACTGATTATTACATCGTCCAGGTAGACACAAACTCCTGGAATTCCTTGAAGTACTGTCTCCATGAACTTCTGAAATATGGCCGGGGCTGCAGCTACGCCAAAGGGCAATCTCTTGACCTTGTACAGGCCTTTCAGTGTGTTGATTGTCAGTAATTCTGACGTCGGTTCGCTCACCTTCAGTTGTTGATAGGCCTGGGTGAGGTCTAGAGTGCTGAAGACTCTTGCGCCGCGTAGTACACTGAACACTTCTCCAGGTGTTGGCAGAGGGTAAGACGACGCTTTAGTCGCAAGATTTACGGTGCTCCGGTAGTCTCCGCAGAGGCGTATGGTTCCGTTCTTCTTGCGAACTATAACCAGTGGTGTGGCCCATTGCGAATGTTGTGTCGGCTCGATGACACCTTGCTGCTCCAGTTTGTCTAACTCCCTTTCAACGGAAGCTCTGAGAGCAAAAGGTACCGGCCTGGCCTTCAAAAACTTCGGTTGCACGCCGCTTAACAACTCCAGTGTGACTGGTGGCCCTTCATTACCTGGAATCTCTTCAGAGAATACTTTTTCGTATTTCTCCTGCAATTGCTCAATGACGTTGTGGCTCGGCGTTTGGTGTATGCCGCATATCGTCACCCCTAATGGAGAAAACCAGTTTCTCCCTAGAAGGCTTGATCCTGAGCCCTTCACAACAAGGAGAGGTAGCGTATGGGTCTGGCCGTTGTAACAAACCCGCACGTTGGCAGATCCCAATAGTGGCAAGTTCTGTCCTGACCACGTTCGCAGGTGCGTGTCGTCTTGTTGCAAGGGTGGTGCGTCTGACGGCCACGAAGTTCGGAATGTGGCCTCACTGATCAGAGTACAGGCTGCGCCTGAGTCCACCTCGAACTTAATCAGTTTGTGGTGTACTGTAACTTCGGTAAAAATCTTCGGACGCGTGCCGAGATTCACGGTGTTCAGGTCGTACAACACTGATGATACTGCTGATGTTGCTCCGTGGGCATCAGATGGCAGCCTATTCTCTGAGGCGTCTACGCTGTGGTTAGGCTGAGAAGGCGACTTTACCTTGGCAAGCTTCCGCTTCGTAATGCATGCTTTCTCAATATGCCCTTGCTTGTGGCAAAAATTACACGTGGCTGACTGGAATCGGCATCCCTGGGCGTTGTGTTGGCCGTCACACCGCCAGCAGCGTTGTACATTTTTGACCGATTTTGCAACAACGGAAGGTCTGCGTACCTGGTTGCTTGTTTGATGTACCGTCTCGGTGTTCCGGCGCATCTCTCTCAGCTGGTGACCAGCGCTCTCCGCTCGCATGGCGATGTCGTAAGCTTTGTTAAACGTGAGGTCCCTCTCAGCGAATAGGCGCTGCTGTAGTGACTCGTCACTCAGTCCACACACAAATCTGTCACGTAACATGACGTCCAATGGAAGCATGGTGGTGTTAGCAGATGCTGTGTCTTCATGCTGCCCGGTAGCTGTCCTGGCTGTGGTCAGCGTCCCAAAATTGCAGTCAGCTGCAAGCTTCTTGAGCGCTGCTACGTAGGCGCTCACAGTTTCCCCTTCCAGCTGATCTCGTCGCTGGAAGCGGGCTCGGCTGTAAACTTCAGATGGCCTCGGGTCGTAGTGCTTTTGAAGGGCTGCAACTATTTCTTCGTAAGGCACTTCCGCTGGTGTGCTTGGCTGAATAAGGGCGCAGACAGTGTCGTAAGTCTGCTCCCCGCACAGCGTTAGCAGGTTGGCCCTCTTCAAGGTTGGGTCTGTGATGTTGTTAGCCTCGAAGTAGAACTGGAGGCGTCCAACCCACGATGACCAAGATGAGCCGTTGAATTCTGGTATTAACCCTCGCGTAGCCATGGCTTGTCAATAGCGTTGCGTAGCGCGGGTCAAATCCACTTCCTCGTCGCCACTGTCGTGTTTGCGCGTCGTCGATGGAGAAAAGACATACGCGCTACTGTTAACTGTTAACTTCGTTTATTACTAGATAAGAGGGTGCGACCAGCGTCGGCCGAGGCGTAGGCCGAACTGCCGGGCGAAGAACGGAGGGAACGGAGGCCGGGGATGGGGCTTGCTTCCCAGAACCAGAGGAGGGCGAGGGAGCCCACCGTGGGGGGCGTCCCGCTGAGCGCAGGCAAGCGGCGAGTCCTCCCGGCGAAGCGCAAAGAGGGGTGCGGGCCTGTTCATTAGCGCGCACTGCTCCATTCACAACGGAACGGACGAGCACAGCACTTGGAACACAACAGTACCATAATTGGTTCTAGTTTTCGGCACAGTCCATGTGAAACGAATTTTCGTCTTTTGCTTTTAAAAGAGACAGTTGTGTCATGAATGAGCTTTGTTTTAAAATATTAGTCTTCTATCTACTAAAAAGTAGGAGTACCACCCACCAGTGATAGCCGCAATGAGTATTTCTTCGGTGCGTGTTTGGTTTATGCTCGACGGAGCTGATCGCAATATATTTTGTCGTTTGTTTTCATTACGTTCGAAGGGGCCGGGTAGCGCAAGGCGGCTATGTGCGCTAGACCGTAATATTTAGCATGTTTTATCGCCACTGCCACCTGACTAACAAGAAAAAAAATGCAGCGTTTGGTGTGATGCACCGCCGTTTACGAGCCGAGTTGCTGAGCTGGTCTTGAGGCTCGAGAACGGCGGTACATCGCCACAAATACCATATTTTTTTCTCGTTAGTCAGGCGACAGTCAGGATAGAACATGCTAAACATTACAGTCTAGCGCACACAGCCGCTTGTGATATCTGAGCTACTTGGCCTTTTCGCACATAAAGAAAGCCTACGACAAAATTCATCGCCATCAGGCCCCATCGCACGCAAAACAAACACGCACCGAACAAATCCTCATTGCAGCTTTCACTGGTGGGTTACAGGCTGGGTGCAAACTTCAGCAGGTACTTTTCATCATGCATATTTCCCTTAGATGCATACACACCTGTAGTACCTGCGTTTTCGCCGCTCGGGGCAATGACGCACTAGACATTCTTGCACGACGAACATCGCTTTTATTTTACCTTGTAATCTCGCCTTCGTTCTCACCAGAGCATTCGGGTTTTGTTCCTTAGGTGTACCCAATCAGCTGTGCTTTGTTAGGGAACCTGAATGTCTTCGTCCAAGCGTCCGCAACGGCAAGGAACCAGCCGGGAACAAATGAATCTCCTAGAGGGTTCATGCTCGTTCACTTGAGGAGTTGAGCGCTCTGAATGTAGAACAGCATTGGTTCCTGACCGACATGCGCATCCGATATGTAGGAAGTGCCCATTTGTCCCCAAGTCGTTGCTTCCGCAGAAATCGCTGTGGGAGCATAAAGGTGTTGTGGATTCTTTCACAACAGAATGACCATTCTTTGGGCATCGAGAACATTTTCACCACTGCGGCCACATCCGTTCTGGGGGCAGAAGCCAGCTACAGCGCTGAATCATCCATTGCCAGAAAAATGCCATGCGTTTCCAGCAGTTTTTTTTGTACATTCCGGCCGGGACAATGCCCTGTCCAGAGAGTGTAGATAAGTGCCTCTCTGCCAAACTTTGTAGATGAAATCCTATACCTGCACGCGTGTAGATGACACGAGAAGGAAGAGACGCCCATTGCACCATGCCGGCGCTTTGGTGACCGCATTGTACTCGGTAACTCAAGATGCCAAGCGCATATGCCCCGCAAGTCACAGGAGACGCTTCCGTCTAGCTAGCTCTCCAGCATCAACAAACCCCTGGCTGCTTTGCCCGGTGAGATCATTCTCTCTCTGCTTCCGAACTTTCCTTTCAACTTTTTTCTACACACAATATAAGTTTGTCGTGAATCTGCACGCTGAGAGCCTCTCATTATCGCGTCGAACACAGCCCGCACCATGGCTTGCGCTACATGCTCTTACATTACGAATATGCGTGGATTGTGAAACCGATGAAACATTCTCCCATACTGCGTAAACATGGTACTGCAATCACTGTCTCTACGTTCCGCCCCGAAGGCAGAAATGGGGGGCGCTTTCATTTTCTACCTGCTTAGGCGCGGTCTGTGCGATGTCAGTGCACGACGTTAAAGAACCCTAGGTGGTCGAAATTTCCGGAATCCTCCACTACGGCGTCTCTCATAGCCTGAGTTGCTTTGGGACGTTAAACCCCACAAACCAAACCAAACCTAACCATTTCGCACGGTGCGCTTCGTGCCGTCTGCTGCAATGCCGTTCCTTGTGTTTCTCACCGCTCCCGCATGTTGGCGCCACAACCTCCCGCAAAAGGCGGATTGGCGGACTTTTATTTCTTTTTCTTCCCTGTTTAATTTTTTACTTTTGGCTCCGCCGCGCGAGAAGACAGCAGTGACCCGCTACAAACGGCAAAGCCACCATCACCATCATCACTGCAAGCATACGCGTCACCACGCATGTTGACAGCACTGCATTAACCTGAGTTTACAGTCCCTATGTTTTCAAGCAGTTCAAGAACGCTCGCGGAACTAAAACACTTTTCATTTGTTCTCTGCATAGTGGCTTGATGAACATTCGATTCTGATATCTAAAGTGCGTGATCAACCAATCAGCGAAGCAATGCCCAAGAAAGAAGGAAACGTCATATACATTAACGAACTTCGCCATCGTGTGTCGCTCACATGGGTGCCAAAACACTAATTATTGAAGCGGAATAAAAATAAAGGCGCAACGATTTTGCCGCTATGATTGGACCTTGAGGCATCGGGAAGGTGTAAAGAACCTAGAGGCAGGTGGGGATTAGGGGTCTTGTGCTTCTTTAACCCTTCTACCAGCGGTGCGGTGCTTTGATGTTTGTATAACAAATATGAATCGTCGGGAAAATAACGCTGGAATATTTCCTTATAATCAAAGTGACCCTTGCTAGCGTTCTTATTTTTCGGTTCTAAAGCACGCAATCAAGCACACATATGAATGATGGCAAGCACATAAACTCTGCAACAGAAAAGCAGTAATTTTCGTCGGGGAGAGCAGATTCAGTGGATATGTAATGAACATAACGCCGACATAGCTTACAAGAAATTCAGTTTTTTTCTACACGCATAAGCTGGCCATCCAGCGCTAAAGCCGTCCTCCCGCAATTGGAAGGAATACAGAAAACCATGGATTAACGCTGAGCTTTATCGTTGTATAGAAACGAAAAGTCATTTACACAATGATTTTATTCGCTTCGAGATCTAACTGTATTGGCAGAACTCAATAACTGCCGAAGCCCTTTAACGACCGACTTAAAAGAAGAAAAACGGTGTTAGAAGAAGAACATTTTTGAGGGCGTATATAATAGTTCATGTCAAATTTGGCACGTTGTAAACTCGTAAATTTCAAGAACTTAGCAGACAATTTAAGTGCGGAACTTATAGTTATGGTGAAATCTTTATAGATGAAAGGCTAGCTAATGCACCTAAAGCAAATTTTTGAAGGTGGTTCCTGTATGAATGTGTCTGGTGCAAACGGTCCTGTAAAGTGCAAGTGTTGAGGGTGTGAATATGGGGATTTAGACTCCGCTCGCCCGAATTTTTCTTTGCCGTCATGTGGAGTGGCAATGCCTTATTTCGGAGGAAGGGCACGCGACTGCGAGTTCATGTACGTGTGCTTAATATTTTTAGAGTTTTATTTCCCAGGTATATCTTGTTTAGTTGCTTGTTTGCTTGTTCTAACAACTTCATGAAACATCTAAAATAGTTTAGATATGGATAACTATTTTCAATGTGAAAATACCGTGCCTAAAAGAATGCAGGAAATCTAAAGCCTTATTAAAAAAACAACCTGTTTTTTATGTCAGTGGTTAGTCCATTGTCGCTTAGAGCTAAATATATTTCTTAGCTTGATGTTTTTCGCAAACGGGTTCAGGTTATTTGTTATTGCAGAAATGAATCGGTCTGACTCTTCGCAAGAATAAATTCGCAGAAAAAAAAAGGAAAGGAAAACATCGGAATCATGTTCATTTAACATCATATGTTGGTAGGTGCACCGACAAAAAGTCAGTAGGAAGCTTTAGTGAGGCCGACGCACCCTACACAGGTTAGGTAGTGTTATACATGTGAATATTTAGAAACAAAATCATTCATAGAACTTCCAGAAAAACTGTTCAAAGAAACTACAGTGAAAGTGAGAGTGTTGACATTCTATAGGTATACACTGATTATGACTTCTTAGTTAAAAATCTATATGATGTTGAGTAAACGTGATTATGTTTACGATTCCGAAGCATATGCCTCTGCGTTATATACATGTTTTCTACGATAAACGAAAGTGTAGAATCCATGCACGTGAGCAGCAGCTCGAGGAAGTGCTCTGCGGTAATGCCCCGGAAGTCCTGAAATGCGGCACTTCTGTGCGGGCTTATCTCTGCCCGCAGGACAGGTCTGCGTCTGTTATTGAATAGTGCAGTTCCTCAATTTGTAGGATACACCCTGGCATGCGTTCTTAAGTATCTTTAAGAGAGTCTCTGAGGCCGCGTGCTTTACCAGGTATTCCGGGGATAATTTCTATGCTTTTTTATTTCTTGTCATCCGACACCATGCGCTTATCTCGACATCAGCTCATTGGCATCTAACGGTGCCATCCCTACAGCCTTCCACGTGTTATATATTTCGGATCGATCCATGTGCTGTAAATTTACTACATACGAAGCGGTGCATAACACACGTTGATTTCGTTTCGAAAAAGATTTTTTTTGTCGCGTTTTGGACACATACATATTCGAGGCCCTTGTTAATGAATGTGTGTACTATCGTTACGCTGGTAAAGCAGGTGAAGGAAAGCACCAGTGGAAGTTAGCAACTGATTGTGAAGATTCTGTAAGGTATTTAAGGCGTTTAGTGAAGTATGAGGTGCCAGGGTTATGTTTTATGCGTCCGCGCACACTTTTACGCTCTCTCAGAAATGTCCATAATACTAAGATACAAATGGCCAACGTGCGCGCTTCACAACACTCTGTCACGTCACCAAATTCTCGAGACTAAACGAAATTCCGCCTCATCATTTCGTCTATCTATTTTATATTCATCGATTAACGTCAACCTAAACAATATATTTCCCCCACCACAAGGTGAAAAATATGTATGTTTTTGATGCATTGCCAGCAGGCTGTCGACATGTCGTTCATGACTGTTCCGTTCTGCTCAGAAACAGAGCAATATTATAATCATTCCTTGCAATGCACTACTCATCCTCATCCTCACAAGAGGGTGCAAAAGTTTTGTAGGCATACAAGGACGAAAATTAATATGGTCAATTCGCTAAAAACAATTTGCTATACTACGTGTCAGTAAGGATGTTATTGCAAAAATCTGTCTAACCATATTTGCAATTCTTTCGGCAAATTTGGCTTATTTTGTAGACAAAGGATTCGATTTACAAAACGACAAGAAATTCATACGAAGCTCAGATAGTACCAGCCTTTATGGCCACAAAAGGTGTCTTGCTATCTTCAACATTTTCCCCCAATTGACTTTTTAAATAACACAACCCGCTGCTTTTCTAGGGCTCCGTTAAGGGATCGCTACGGGCGTAAGAAATGTTTAGAAACAAATATTTGCCACGCAACGGAATCTGGGACAATCCTTATAAACCTGCGCATAACACCATCTTAAAATACGTTATAATCACTGCTCAATTAAAAGGTGCCCCAGAATTGTGGGCAAAATTTGCCGCTCAAACTCCCAAATATCCGCCTCGAACTTCGAGAGGCAAGCGTGGCTCCAGTAGCGGGGGAGATGGGGATAAAATCCGACGAGTGGTGCGGGCAGTATACAGGAGCCCCGCACCGCGAATTTACGTCACGGTTCACAGCAATGCGCGACGAATTCCCGCGCCAGTGACGCAATCATTTTCGAACCTGATGTTGTACCCTTCACGAGGCACCTAATCCGAGCTGTGTTAGCCGTGCCACCGGAATATTGAGATGTGCGCAAATCGCCCCCGTATATATATATAAATTGAAGACCACTCGGGTGTATCCGCAACTACCGTTACAACCCCAGATGGAGTGAAGGGAATTTATCTCCCTATGCCTCTCACCCGTTCTACGGGGAACAACTGGAGACGTTCGAGCACTAAGTCGCCCCCCAAAAAAATGCAGCGCCGGCAGCAGAAAAGTGCCCTTCCGGATCCCCATCATCAAAGAGGTTGTCTGCGCCCAGCCGCTGCGTAATTTTTGATGGCTCGATTGAAGCTCCTCGAAGGGGTTCAGTACCGTCCATGCGCTGATTCGGGAATGACTGAGCGTTAGGTGTACATGCAGAAGGATAAACCGCGAATTGACGTTACAAGAAGATACAGTTGCAACGGTAGGTTGGAAAAGCAAACTCACGTAGACAACATTCTAACAACAGACACAAGGAGCATACGTTCTCAACTAGGCGACGCCTCTGTATATCCTTGCTTATCGAGAAAACGTAGCAGCCAAGGTTGTATTAAGACTAGGGCTCAACTCAGTATCTGGAGAATGCTTTTTTACTGCGATAGAAATAGTGCGCCAGGTTTCGAGTCGTCGCGTAGCGTAGGCCCGGCGGAGGCCACGTTAGAAGAAAAAAAAAGAATAAAGCTTTTGCCTACATTTTCGAGGCCATGCGAAATCCTGTGCACATATGGTACCACTGCAACCTTCCTCTTCCTCTCACCCATGCTGGGCAGGGATTTCAGTCTGTGCGTTCTTTTAAGGTTCTTCAGTACCCGGCAACTGGCCTCAATAATAACTGACTCCCGATAACCGGCCTCAAAAATGTAGGCAAGAGGTATAATGTGGACGTCGCAGTGACCGCCCCGCTCAAGTTGAAGAGGATCTTCCAGGCTGTTCAAAGGGAAAGAGAAGCGAAGAAGCAAGAATGTGGGGTGAAACGTAGAAACCCATATGTTGGATACAAGACAGGTGTTGTGTAAAGGCTTCCACTCTCTTGTGGAGCCAGTTATATAGGACAAACCGGACGGTGTATTAATAAGAGACTACAGAAACCCTGTAACAACTTGGAAATTGGAAAGGACAAAACGTTTCTGGTATATCATTGCCAGTCATGTGAAATAATGAAGAAGGAGAAGAAGAATTGCACTCCTAAGTTTGACAGTGTTAAGATTTTATATCGCCACAAAGAGAAGATAACGAGAGAGATAGTGGAATCGTATTTTATTTCAACGGACAATAAATGTGTCAGCAAGACGTCTCTTGCTCTTTCAAGCAAAGAGGTGTCTTTTTTAAGTGATTTTTTTAAGTAATTTTTTATGCAGCAGGTGAATCCAGGGGTTGTTTCACGTGACTGTTTCGTTTTCTTCATGTTTGTTTTTCTGGGCCTTGGAGTAAACGGCTTAGGCTTAGTGGTGAGTCAGCGCATGTACTGTGGCTTTCTTGTTTCTTGTACCTTGTCTTCGCGTTCGCGCTGTTTATATTAATCATGAATAAGTACCAACTCGCCCAACAAAGTATCTTGGTAAACAAAATATGGGATTGTAGTATATATATATATATATATATATATATATATATATATATATATATATATTTATATATCTATATTATAGGACAACAAAAGTAGAAAACTGCCGGGCCTCTGAATGCAAGCTGCCTCTGCTGAGCGATCTGATGGTACTCGTGTTGGTCATAAAGGACGCTGGAATGAAAGAAAGGGTTGAAGCCAAATGATAAATATTGTCTCCTCTTACTTTTTTCCATTATGATGCGAGCCAGAGGACAATTGCATATTTTACACTGTTGTCGCTTTTAATCGGGATTTTTTTTACTGGCTGCTGTTCTTGTCAATCCATGCAAATTGTACAAGTTTACGACCAAAGGAATGTAGAGGCCTTTGCAACCAGCCTCTTAGGTGCAGTGCTTAGGGCGCTCGACTTCGGGGCCCGATGATCATAACCAAAATGAAAGCAAATAAATTTTTACTCAACATCATTGATGCTGGAGGGCAAAATGCCAGGTAACCTCTTGTTGGCTACCCGGGTTCGATCGCAACCGCTGACAGTTGCGTTTCAGTGGAGGCGAAACGTTGAGATGTCCGTGTTCTGTGCGATGTAAGCGCAAGTTAAAGATCCCCAGGTGATCGAAAATATTCTGGGGCCCTCCACTACTGCCCCCCTTCTTCCCTTAACTTACGGCGCAGCTCAGGTGTCCACAGAACAAGTGTGACACTGCGCGTTTTAGCAGTTGTGAGCCAATTTCGAAATAATATTTTCTTGACGGCTACTGTGCTCCCTGTAAAAGGCAACGGTAGCATGCACACTTCGACACATTGCTGTTTGCCGATGAAAACAAGAGAAAAAAAAGCAAACACAACAAAGCAGCAGGCATTTTACTTGAGCATAATTATATACCAGGACGAAAGTAGACACGCAGTACTGCTTAAAATAGTATCCAGCCGATGTGCAGGCCCGTCCTCTAAAAATCTTGAACGTGCATATAAAACCTTCACAATACATTTTTACAAAGCAAATGAGCCAAATACAAGCGTTAGTGAGAATAAAGTGAAGCTGTGTATTAAACTGCAGTGCTCATGAGGCCAGAGGAAGAATTTTTAATTTTTTGGTTTAGCATGCTGGGAGTTGGATACCAAGTCATCTGTTTCCCATGATTATTACGAGCACGAAGTGTGCGCCGTGATTAATTCATTCTGATTGTGTGTTGTTTCTCATTCGCAGTTACGCCAGTGTAATAAAACATTGTTCCTTGCGTAAACCCTTGTCCTGTGTTTTAATATTTCGTTATATATTTTCGTGACTGGCATAATTTCGAGTGCACGTAATCTACGTTCAGTATGTGCGTTGTACGGTACATCGGCAGCAATACCAATTGCGTACTTCAGTAAAGCTTGCAATTTGGCTATGTTTGTAAATGTGGGGGTGCCCATACTAAGGGACTGTAATTTACGTTAGTAAGCAAAAGTGTTCTATAAATCATTTTCTTAACTGCGACACGCAATAAATAACGAATTATAGATAACATTCAACTGCTCCAGTCAAGGGTTCGACGGCATACCGTTTGGTCAGGAATCGTGGTTGATCGCGTTTAGTTTCGGTTGACGAGAAGCTGTTTTTTCATGGAGCACGCAGATGGCGTTAATGCATCGCTGCCCGTCGCTACCGCGCAGAGTCGCCTCGGCCGTGGACGAGCGAGGCTGCCGAACGAACAAGCGGCTGCATATTCTTCCACATTACGGCTGATGAATCAAGAGGAACAGTCGCAACATGATGCTGCAGCTCTGGCAGCTGCATTGGTATGTCATCCCCATTCCTCTTCAGCTGCGTAGGAAAGCGTCTCAGAAAAGCTGGCGGAGTCTTACTGGCGTAGCGGGCTGACTGCAATGTTTTGTTTAGAACGCGTCCAAATTGATGAAAGAATCCTGCTTACTGCAGAAAAACGAACCAGTTAATTACTTTATTCACACAGCAAAGGGGTACCAGTATCCGTCACGGATCGGAGTATGGCTGAGGTTTCATGGTCTGCTACAGCAGCTTGTCTATACGCGACATCATTAAAAGCCAAATTCTGCTGAAAATCCCGCATCATCGTTAAAGGCGGCTTCAATCTCGGCGAAAATCACCGGCATGCTTTTGGAAGGTGCACTTTCGCACGTGGCATGAGAAGGAGCTGATAATTCGGCAGGTTCATTGGCGTCACGAGACCACACGACATGATCACAACTGCTCTGCCAGCAAACTCGCTCAGCACCGAACAGGGACGATGATGAGAGAGGAATTGAGCCGTGCGAATTACCTACCTCGGCGCTCAGAGGTATTACAGCTAGGCCTTGCATACGTGGCCTTACGGCCCGGTTGAAGCGGGATCTGTATGTTTCTGGTGATTTTGGAGATAATATTGTTATGTTAGGTGATGCGTGCACTGATATGCGCATAAGACGGAAAAAGAAGAATCTCGGTAGTTTTTGGGCGTGGACGACGACGACGTTCGAGCCGTGTCGGCTGGTGCCTGCGGGAAAGGCCCGTTGTGTGAAAGCCTTGTCTCCCGCCTACGCTCTCAACTATATATACTATAGATAACTTACTATATATACTATAGGTTAAACAGGATTTTCGAGGTACACCAGGCACACATTATGGGATTAGTGATTATGAATGGTGCAGATAAGAAGTACAGGAATCATGATCAGAAAGGCAGCCGTAAGCTGGAATCACTAAATCTGGTGCGTCATGACCTTAAAGGCAGCAGATTAGGTGTACTCCAGATGATTTGTAATTACGGTATATTCGGGGTCATATGGAAGTAGTACTCCTCAGAAATCCCCTGTCTAGTGGCTGTGGTCTCCGGTATCTGAACGGAGGGAACTTAGAGGCGCAGGCGGCAGTAAGAGTAGACTCTTTATTTACAGCAGTGTGTATGACCGTGTGCTTTCCAGAGAAGAGAGAGTGATGTGGTGATGATGATGTCAAGGGACCAAGCAAAACGCAACCGAAACTTCTGCAGGATACAACATCACCTCCCACTTAAAAAACCCCAAACACATGTGCAAGCATATAGGAAGCAAGAGAACAGAAACAGAAGAGTCAGTATTGTAGTCTGTCAGGCGGACGACGCTCTTTTGCCCTTCGACGCAGCCCTTGTCCCGTGTCATTGCTTCACACAGGAGTTGAGCTTGTTTTAACCGCTGGAGAAGCAGAATATGGCTCAGATGTAGTTGTTTCAGCTGATGGTTGTTCTGAGCGATCTCCACAAGTATTTGACTGCTTAGAGAAAGTGCCCAGCGCAATATAGTGCCAGAGCTGTTTTCTGGTACGAGAGTTAATTTAGATGCATTCCAGATGCGATCGCCAAATAGGAGAATGGAATTCAAGCCGGCCTTTGTGGCTACTTGAAATATAATTATTGGTTCGCAGGAAAGGAAAGGCGCTGTATCTGTAACACTAGTTCTGTGGACACACTAGGCGCGCCATAAGGAAATGGAGGAAGGGGGGAGTGAGAGCGGAAAGAAAGAAATGGAGGCCGTAGTAGGGCTCTGGAGTAATTTTGACCCTCTGGGTGTTTTTAACGCGCACTGAAGCCCACGGACGCCACTTCTTTCCGCCTCCATCGCAACGGAGACGACGGCGGCCAGGATCGAACCTGGGAACTCCAGCACAGTAGTCGGGCGTCTAACCACTGCAACACCATGGTGGGGCTTAAAATGGACCCATGTATTAAAGGAATGCCTTGCCTCCAGCACCACATCTCCTATCTGTACACTGTGTATATATGATCGCTTAGCTTGCAACCCCTCGTGAACTGGTTTCAGCACAACCGTGCAGTGTAGGTCGCTCCAAGAGATAATTGCAGCAATACTGACCCGTAATCTTGATTGAAAATCATGTAGGAGCTTCGCGGGTGACATGCCAGTCCAAGCCTGATGGCCTGGGCGCAGCGCAAGCACATTCATCCCCGGAAGTAGACATTCCAATGCTCGCATGCAGCAGACATATCAAAAAAGCCTCTCGTTCACCCATAGAATATATTCGTTCCTCGGTGATCAGGGTTCACAAAGCAAATTTCTTACATCGCATTGCTGAAGGATAGCATCCAAACCCTTTTCCAAAGCGTGTGGTGAAGATTACATCTAAATATAGGTTGGACATCTGAATTACGGGACTAGCTGCTAAGGCGTTTCTGACGAGATGAAAACCGCGTTGTGCTTTCTCACTGCTAGGGAACATTTGATCTCACCTCAAATGTTTCCTGAATGGAATAACTAGACACGAAATCGGGGTATAAAACGGGAGTAGTACCTTACAAGTCCCTGGAAAGAGCGCAACGTTGCAATTCTGAAGCACTTATACGTTGAAGTACCTGTTTCAAATTTTCATATGTTCCTCGCGTGTCTTTCCCCAGACGCTTCTGTCACAATGCATCACATCACACCCTTGCAGTTCTTTAACAGCTGCATCATTCTTTTGAAAGCCGCAGGAGCAGAGGCCAGACCAAAACATACTTTCTCAAATCCAAACAAGCCATCATGGGTAATACGTTGTTAGGTCGTTACTGTCCGGTGTAAGTTCAATTCGGTGGTGCGCAGGTGCCAAGTCCAGATTCTAAAAGTATGTCCACCTGCTAGTTGATTTAGTTCTTTAGTGTGCGGGAGTGGAAACACGCCAGCGTGTGAGCCTCCCGGAGGTCCACGCACAACGGCAGCGAGCCCTATTTCTTTCGCACGAAGACTACGGGAGAGACCCATTTCGACGCAGACACGGATTCTATTACACTCCGTGATTGCAAACAGTGCAGCGCCTTGAAACTTCCACTCGCAGAGTCAGGGCATGCTCCATTGTTCAAACGAAATCCGCGGCACTGAAGAGGGAAGCTGGATGAGGTGGACGAAGTTCGTTAAGAGTTCAAAGTCCGCCGTGAAGAGGTGCGACAACTGTTCCTCAGCTCGATGGAGAGCAAGGGTGCGAGTCAGCGTGCGTGACGCTTCAGCAGGTCAACCTTGAACAGACGATGGTTATGCTGTGTATGACGTGGAGCTCGAGCAAAGCCGCCTCTGATGTGGGACACCACGCCGGCAGTGGTTTGGCCACGAGTCACCTCGGCCAGAAAGCTTCCGATGACGTTTACCTCCTCTCCGGAGTAGCTTTGGAGGGTAGCAGCATGCGAGCACAACGCATGGACGTCCGTTAAGAATCTGCGGTAATGGTATTTGCTCACAAGGAACTCTGTAGCGCCAGTTTCAAAACGGGAGAAAAAGGATGTTGTCCTATTGAAACTGTGGCTCGAATTTCTTTCGAGGGGCCATCCTGATTGCTGACATTTAGGATTGTGATGGCGTCGGCTGTCTCAGCTTTCTGGCAGGGCACTGGTTTTTGCGCTTTTCTTTTTCCTTGAGCTGCCGGGTGTGCAAGATGACCAATCCTTCCACAGTTATTTGCGGCAGTGTCTGGCTTTTGCTGGACATGCAGAGACATTTTCGAGGTGCGGAGCCGACCCACATTGGTTTCGGGTACCATGCAAGGGATTGAATGCTTCAATTTTTGTTTAGCGAATACGTGTAGTCGACACAGTCGTCAAAACAAAACAACGGAACAGATTTTTTGTCCCTGCGTTCACAACACTCGCTCGCATGGCGTACAGAACACACATTGACCGAAAAGGGTCCGTTTCGGTGGCGGCACGGTCCATTCGGTCCCTCTCAGCACACCCTCTCCCACCAGATGTCCGAGGTCGGAACGGCCGAGTAACCCGAGAGCTACTTCGCAGCGGAGCAGAGCACCGAAGTGGGACCCCGGAGAGGGTCTGCGCGCATTCCGTCCGTAGGCCGAAAGTGCGTGGCGTCACTGTCGACAACACACGGTTCACAGAAGCGCTGTCGGTGAATTCTTCTAATTGATTTCCTGCTTGCTCGATATGCTTTCTAATGTCAACAAATGAGATAACTTCCTCATAATATAAGCGCTCTTGTATCTTTTGTGAACTTGTTCCCTCACGTAATTGGTCACAGGTCATGCGGTCAGTTGCAGTTCCGAAATTGCATGTAGTGCAAAGTACTCGAAGACCATTTACGTAAGCTTAAAAGTTCTAACCGGGTACTTGCTTGCGCTCACAGAACAGGTGACGTTCCACCAGGTCGTTTGTTGCCGTTGCGAAGTGGGCATCCAGCGTTTAGGCAGCAGCACTGACGGAGTCACCGTCAGCACTTGAGGTGACAATTGCGCAAGGATCCTCGGAACTTCTGTGGCGCTGAGGCTGTGGTATACTCGTTGGCCTTCAACTCCGAAGGAGTTCAGATGCATTACTTTCCCACGCTTGGGCTGTAGCTCATCGCCCCCAACCGCTTCCAGGAAATTTATGAAGACCACCTTCCACTATTTACAAGCTCCTGCCTGTTCGCCTGGCGTAGGCAAGAACAGTGGGGGCGGTGGAAGCGATCCTCCCGACCCGATTCTGAAAGTTGTGCTCGCAATGAAAAACTATGCTCGAGTTCTCGTCGCCATCCTGTGGTGTTCGTTATCCGGGCGGAGGGAACGAAGAGGCGCTGAGGGCAGCTAAAGGTAGGCTATTCACAACAGTGTGTGAGTGGGCGCTCTAAAGGAGAAAAAAACTGGTGATGGATGATAGCATGGGCCGAAAGAAAACGAAACTGAAACTAGTGCAGGATACAAAAGTGATGAAGCGTGCTGCTTTATTTTCATAACTTCTCGTTTGTTAACTATGTCATGCGTATATAACTTCCGTTAGAATTTAGACACGCATATAGAATAAGCCATATATTTGATAGTTATGTGTGTCTCCTTTGATACTCGGCTGTTTTTCAGAATTGTTTATAGCAATGACACCGAACTGTAGCTCTAATTTGTTAGCACATCGTAGATTCGGTTGCATGAACAAAAGCGTGCCGAGCGGGGAAGATTGGAACTTAAACATCCGTATGTAAAGCACGGGTTCTCTTAACTTCTTCATGGTTGGCAGCTAAAAGCGCGAGGGTGCAGCCTATGATCTGTCCTAGAGTGGCAAGACGTAGTCGCCATCTTGAGACTCCTCCGCGTAAAGCAAAATAAAGCGATGTATATTTTTTGCAAAAATGTCGCCGTAAGCTCACCTTCAAAAGCAATATTGGTGAGGAGATTCCTGTTTATGTGTGTTTAATGATCATCAATGAGACATTGTCCATGGAGGGATGCGAGCTGTTGTCTACAGAAACTATAAATAGCGCACTGCAGCCATTGGCCCCAATATACTTCTCGTTTTCTAATGTGAACATCAAGATTTTCATTTCGGTCTCACATGCGCGCACATAGTATTTCGCTATTTGTATCGGGTGCTGCCGAAAGCATGCGAACGCGGGAACACTCGCCGATTGTGGATACTATTACCTAAGATTGCAGGAAGGGAAATGCGTAGTGGATTGTTAACTTTAAACTTCTTCAAATAGTAGCATATTTTACTTTGTGTAGCTTGAATAAATAGTGGAAAGTAAAGGAACAGTATTTTAAAATAGGTAGCGAAGCATTCGAAAGATATGCGAATATGTCTACTTAGGACAGGTAGTCACCGCAGACACAGAGCTCCAAAGGGCAATAACTAGAATAATGAGATTGGTATGGACAGCATTTGGAAGGCACGCGAACATGATTACTAGCATCTTACAGGCATCACTCAAGCGGAGAGTGTATAACAGTTGCATCCTACCGGTACTGACATATGGGACTAA
This sequence comes from Amblyomma maculatum, assembly GCF_055883805.1. Taxonomy (NCBI): domain Eukaryota; kingdom Metazoa; phylum Arthropoda; class Arachnida; order Ixodida; family Ixodidae; genus Amblyomma; species Amblyomma maculatum. Next base: position 29,795,127 of record NC_139350.1, on the reverse strand, counting down.
AGCATGGAGGGTAATGAAAACGGTTCTGCCTAAGTTGAGGACAATGGAGAGGGCCATATAACTAAAAAAGGTACCGTTAAGAGATAGGAAGCGTGTCGAGTGGGTCAGAGAAATAACTCACGTTACTGACATTATAGTCGAAATTAAGAAATGGGCATGGGCAGGGCGTAGTTCAAAGACAGGATTACCGATGGTCTCTAAGATTTGGGTTCTAAGGGAATGTAAGAGTAGCTTGGGGCGGCAGAAAATTAGATGGGTGGATGAGATGTATAAATTCCCAGGGGTCAAGTTGATGCAGCTAGCACAGGACTGGGGTAATTGGAGGAAAATAGGAGAGGCATTCGCCCTGCAATGGGTATAGTGAGTCGGGTAATTATGATGATGAATAAATGAAAAGGAAAACGAATTCTTTCTGCTCGTAAATTAAACTGAATTATTACAGATATTGCTACTGAAGATGAAGGCGAACAACTTGGAAGGGTTGAGTAATTTTGTTCCTTCTTCATAAAGGAGGCCATTGAGGGCTTTCATGCGAGCGCTGTTCACGTCTTCCATGCGTTGTGCAAAACTTATCATCTAATTACGTGAATCCGATCCAGCAATGGTTTGCCTAAGTTTAGATGAAGAGCAGCTGTGGCCGAAATGATGTCGCCTTCCATCATTCCTCCCATTGCCAAAAGCTTTCAGCGCAATGGGACGCTCCTGTAAATCGATTAATTTATGACCGCGAAACGCAACGCATTCCCCTCAAATTCTTGACTAACTACATGCAGAGTTCATTTGTATTGCCATTTATAATCTTTGTCAAATAGACATGACTAAATTCTGATGCCCCCTTCATGGATCACTGCCTTGTCGTGGCGGAGGGGCTTGCGAAACTCGATGAAGTCGTGAACTTTGCTGTGTAGGACCACCCAAGATAGATAGGTCACGGCAGAGAGTTCTGACAAAATGTGATTCACTGGAGAAGGTAATGACAACCCACTCCAGTATTTGCTGCGAAGAAAACGCTATGGTCAGTCACAATAGCATTAATGATCTGGCGGCGGACGATGAACTTCCCAGGTTGGAAGGCGTCCCACATGTTACGGGCGATGAACAAAGGGCGATTCCTAAAAGCTCCTGGACGAATGAAGCGGCTGGGCTAAATCCAAGAGGACGTTCAGTTGTGGATGTGTCGGGAAGCGACCGGAAAGTCCGATGTTGCAATGATATATATCACATAGCAACATGGAATGTAAGATCTATGACGCAAGGTAAACTGGATGTCGTCAAGCGAGAAATGGACAGATTGAACATTGATATCCTGGGTATCAGCGAGCTCAAGTGGACCGGAATGGAAGAATTTTCCTCGGGCGACCATTATGTCTTTTATGGTGGGCACGAATCCAAGAGAAGGAATGGGGTCGCTCTTATAGTAAACAGAAGAATGGGCAAAGCATGTGCTAGGGTACAACCCCAAAAACGACCGGATGATTTCACTTCGCATCCAAGGCACGGCCGCTGGATGGAAGCGCACTAGGTGCGGCCTGCTACATCGCCCGAAACCGGCGGGAGGCGCCTACTTCCAGTCGCCACCGCCGCGGCGCCACCGTTCGGGGACAGCCGCGCGCGGAGAGCTGAGCATAGCTGCGCTTTGAGAGAGGCGTCGGCGTGGTAGAAGCCTTTTGTTTTAAGGATATGAGAGCTCCACTTCACACAATTTGGCAACAAGAATTAGTATATACTGTCATGTCTAGTGTGACCATGTCAGCACTTAGCGCTTGCTCGGCAATGATGTATACTGGAGTGTACCCCGAAAAACTTATAGTCACGGTGGTTCAAGGCCACTCGAATGGAGAGCTCGAATTACCGTGATGTTTCGTCGAATCCAGTTGTTCGTCACATTAAAATGTGACCCGGCTGTGAACAATTCGAAGCTGTTCAGCAGCCATGGTAGCCTAATGCATAACCACTTAACTATGTCGCGAATTCCGTGTGTCATTTCCATACCATTTACTCATTCCTGCATATAGCTTTTATACAGAAATTGATGTCAACCTGTTCTAAGCTGCCAGCGCTATCCAATAAAAAATGTCCTAAAATGAGCAATCTCTGTGAAAATGCGACATGTAACCAACCTTTCTATCTCATTGTGACAAATTTTACTGTGGAAATATGAAGATGTTTATTAGGTTAAATCTAGATGATAACCTAGGATCTCCTACTCACTTGGAGACCTTAAACTTTTTACGCCAGAACGCTATCCGTCATGGCTTCCCGCATTTTGCATGATCGGACAAAGTAAGCGCGCTTGATAGAGCCGGTCCGCCTCAAGGTGCTACGTATATGCGCCGAAAGTTTTTATTACTATTTTTATAGGCTGCTCGCAAACCCATACAATTTTGCTGGTTTGTAATTTTCAATGGAAGAACGCACATCGAGTGTTGCTGTTGTGAAACTCTTAGCTGTGATCACAAGAATGTTCACGCGTCAGAGCGTAACTGCAGCCGAGATTCAGCGATCAGCCGATTATACTTATTTAATGGCCACACAAAAAAAAAGGAAGAACATTACCACTCGCAGACGGAAAACCTTTCTTGAGAGAGGTTTATGCCATAGCCATAAACATCGCTCCACTGTTGAGTTGACATTTCCAGCCCAGCTCGCTATCAATGGGGGCAGCAACATAACGATATCTTGCATAGCGCCTTAGCATGCGCACGATCATTGTTTTTATAAATTAGCTGCAGGTACTGTGTACAATGAGAAAACAATGATGAAACCAAAAGTTTACACAGCTTGCTACTTCACCGGACCTCTTCAGACTTCATCATCCTGTTAATGAAGGTGCTCGTAAGCTGACAAAGCTTGATTACTTCCTTTGCGGGGTACATCAAGCCTCCATTGTCCTTGGTTTTCATTAACCTGTAACTGGTCCAGTTGACTATATTTCCTACAACAGGCTCTTGCTCGACTGACATGTTGCCTCAAAACCATTACCAAATATCGCATAAATTAGGCAACAACTTGGTAGTGATAAACAAAACTTGGGGTTCTTAAGTCTTAAGTTCTTGAGCAGAATTGTAGGATGACTTTACAGAATTTCTAATTTGGTACCCGGTTGGATAAAAATTTCAATTTATTATGCCCTTTTTTTATTCCAAACTAACATGCTGTATTCTCATATGGGGAACCACAACTTCTACAAATAATAAGTTGCTTGTTCTCCAGACAAAAGCCCTTCGAGCTATTGAAGGTTATTACGGTATACCGCGTGACTTGCGTACAGAACCCTTATTTAAAAAAATGCCATATTAGCCGCTAATCATATTTACTACTTTCGTCTTCTGCAATAAATTCACCATAATAGGCTGTATACTACTCTACCTGATAGATCTAAAGTAACGTATGATCTGCGAACACGAAAAAAACTTGTACCTATTACTCGAACCAACTATGGAAAACAGAAATTAACTTTTCAGGTGCCATCCCTAATCAACAACACACCAAATGTGGAATTTTCATTGGCACCTTGGGTATTTAAAAAGAACTTAAAACAATATTTAAATGGATACCCCCTATAATTTCAATGGCGGTAGTAACTGTATTTTTCTCATATGCAATGTTTTTTGTGTAAATATTTTTCGGTATGAAATTTATGTTATTGAGTGCGTGGTCTGTTGATTTGAATATCCAATGAATACTGCATGTACCTTTTACATATCGTATGTAAGTGTTGCATAATGTTTTTTTTTTATATTTTATATATACTAGAGGCGTGTGCTTTTGTCTGCTTTGGGAGCCAATGCCCAGTCAAGCTTGTCGCCTTTTGCCTTGGCCTCCCCTTTCTTGTAAAAGAAAGAAATGAACTCCAACTCCTTAAGGAGCCTCGTTAGAGTGCCCGCACTTTGCTACCTGCTTATTCACCGTATCCCGTAATTGCTGCCTCTGTCTCATATCATTAGAATGCAGCCTTAAGCCACCGCATTATATGATATAGTGCCCTACGCATAGCTATATAAAGCCCCTCTTTACCGAAGCCGTACGAACGTGCCCTATAGGACTGTAGTGTGCCTGTCTTGGGATCTAAGGGTCCCGCTTTCAATAATTCCCATTTCACCCTTACATCTTATTGACTCTCTCTAGTTTGGCAGCTCCTGCCACATTGAACATGTCATGTGTTCTCATTGCGCCAAAGGTGTCTGGCCGTATCATCAACTAAGTGCCTCTTACCAGAGAGGTTTTTTTCCGACTTTCCGCCGACAGAGCGGGCGCCGGATTTTCTGTGGAACGTGGCTTTTCATTCTATCGCATCGGCTCAAACAGTCTTAACAGTATAAACAAACGTTGTATACACAGGCTCCTTTACTTGCAAGGCCACTCAGACTAGCGCGGCAAAATTTAGAACAAATTGCATGCTTATATAAAAAAAACAACCTTCGTAGCTTTTTCTGATATGTCCTCGACACATAACCTGCGAAAAAGGCTTCTGGTGCTACCTCATCGGGTTCATCTGCTTCACAACTCATCGTTAAAAATACTAGCCCACTGGCCAGCTCCCTGGTAACTAAATAGGTTAAACAACGTGACGGGAGCACAGGAAAAGAGGACGACACAACTAGCGTGGTTGTGCCGTCTTCTCCTGTGTTCCCGTCACGTTGTTTGCACGATTAACCGATAAATAATCACCAACAAGTCCAATCTGCTGACACTTGTAACAAATTCAATGGCAGCTGATAGGGTATTATGCTTCATCATCTGAACTTTTTAACCTCAGCGCCGCTTTCACTTCAGAGGAAGCGAGTGCATTTCCACCCCTCGCTGCTGTCATTGCCTGAAGCGAGCTCAGCAGATAAAATTAGAGGGTCTCTTAGATGTCTCTTGAGTGCAGGACGGCGAAAGCCTACCATTTTCTATCATTTGCCTCTCATCGTTTGCCACAGTTGGTAATTTCAAGTCGTCGTCGTTTGATATATTGGTCGTTTCTCAGTCATGATGAGCTTGCCTGCGTAGTCATTGTAGCCCTTATCACTCATAACTAAGCAGGTTACTCGTTTAGAATCAGCAGTGGTCATTACATGTCGTCGTTTACATACTGGTCATTTCGTAGTCATTAACAGTAACGATGAGTCGTGCCTAGCTATTATAGTCATTACCACACATCGCTAAGCACTTTTACTCATTTCTCATCAGTTGCGGTCATTACATGTCGTAGTTTGATATACTGGTCATTACAAATCATTTTAGTCATTATTAACAATTATTGGTCATTAGCATTAATCATTACCTCTATCAATGTCTATTTATAACTTTTATTGATTACTTATCACCATCCATCATTTTCATTCTTAATCTCCCTCCTTGCACGTCCGCTTTTGCGACTGGCACACCAGTGCACAGATGCGACGCACAGATAACAGGCACAGCTTCTGCGCATAGATTTTCGCTCCGTGAGCCTAGAGCGGCTTTCGCCTTAAAAACCAAACGTATCCAGTCTCAACATTACGTGCTTGCACACGCGCGCACAAAAACCGCGAGGCGAACGCGCCCAGAAAGTAAGCAAACTGCGCGCTCAGAGCCGGCGACCCCGGCGCCGACGTGTCCCCGAACAGTGGCGCCCTCAGCAGAAATAGCGGGCGGTACTGCAAACTCTCCAAGGACGCTCTTGCCTATTGACGGCGGCGCGACGTAGCAGGCTGCACCCAGTGCGCTTCCATCGAGCGGCCGTGTCCAAGGTCACTCTTTCAACATAGCAGTTATCCAAGTCTATGCACCAACCACTACTGCTGAAGAAGCTGACGTTGAGAGATTCTATGCGGACCTGCAATGCCTTTTAGACCGCACTCCATCATCAGACGTAGTTTTTCTCATAGGAGACTGGAATGCTAAGGTCGGGAGTGAAGAAATATCCGGAATTACAGACCAAGTTCGGTCCTGGTGAGCCAAATGAAGCTGGGCAGAGGCTAGTAGAGGTTTGTCAAGAAAACAACCTGACCATAGCGAATACTCATTTTCAACAGCACAAGAGGCGCCTGAACACATGAACTTCACCGGACGGCCTGTACAGGAATCAGATCAATTATATTGTTTGCCGGCAGAGATAGAGAAGCGCTATACAAGAGTAAAAACAAGACCTGGGGCCGATTGTGGCACCGATCATCAGCTTCTTGTTGCCAAAATTAAGCTTCGGTTGAGGAAAACGCAGAAAACTAGAAGGCTTTTAAGGTATGATCTGGATAACATTCCATCAGAATATGCTGTGGAAAGGAGGAATCGATTTTCAAGAATTAGATCTAGAAGACAGAGAGCCTGAAGAGATGTGAACTGATATTCGTGATATAATATAAGAAGTTGCTACTGAAGTAGTTACAAAGCAAAAGAATTGCAAGAAATCAAACTGGTTATCTGGAGAGGCTTTGCAAATAGCTGAGGAAAGGAGGATGGCAAAAGTTATGGGGGAAAGACAAAGATACAAGGTTCTCAATGCGGATTTTCAGAAAATCGCAAGGAGAGATAAGAATGCCTTCCTGCCAGGCAGTTGAGGACAACAGCCAATTAAGGAACAAAAGAGCTCTGTATAAGCCAATCAAAGATATCAAAGGAAGCTTCTGTGCTAAGCTGGGCGTGATAAAGGACAAGCGAGACAAGGACCTCACTGAAGCCTCAGATATAACGAAGAGGTAGCAGGAATACACACAACTTTATAAGAAGGACCCGGATGTGCAAACCCAACATAAGACTGTTGTGATTACTCATCTCGAACCGGGCAACCTGAAGAGTGAGGTTGAATGGGCCTTAGCCAGCCTTGCTAAGAACAAAGCTACCGGAATTGATGGCATTCCAGCTGAGTTGCTTCAAAACCTCAACCATGACACTGTTAACATACTACATACATTGTGTCAGAAGATACCAGGCAAATCTGCCCCTTCAAGCCCGTCAGGACAGTTTCCACTACTCGTTGAAACGTCTCTGATGCGGAGCAGAGGCCAAATGGCATTACCTAGAACTCGAAAAGGCCGTCCGGTGCGATGAATGCGGTCTTCTCCCGATCTCTTTCGTCGACCTCAATTTGCCAACATCCGCTCTTCAGGTCCATCGATGAGAAGTTCCTTGCAATACACAGCCGGTCCTGTGTGTCGTCGATGCGGGGAAGTGGGTTGACATCCTTCTTAGTTATGCTATTCAAACGGCGGTAATCGACGCAGAAGCGAAGTGTGCCATCTTTCTTCTTCACCAAAACGACTGGTGCCACCCAAGGCATGTTGGATGGCTGGATCACCTCATCAAGCAGCATTTACTCAGCGTGATCGGGTATGACCTGGCGTTTACGTGGCGGTCCATGGTAAGGGCTTTGACGTAGCAGTCGAGTGTTTAAGATGCGAAACTTTGCCAACAGAGTTTGCGGCACCTTCGACGCTGAAAAAAACATTCACTGTTGTTTTCAAGAAGGGTGCGAATCTGGTCTTGTCTGTCTCGGGGAGCGCTGGATTAATGTCGAAATTGGGCTGCTTGGCTCGGTTGGGTGCGTTGTCTTCAAGTTGGCTGGGGAGGGCGAAGACTTCTCGGGTGTCCGCTAGCTCGTCAAGGAAAGCAGTCGCCATGCCCTTGTTAAGGTGCCGTTATTCGTCGGTGAAGTTCGTGCTGAGGACATCAGCATGCCCATGACAGAAGCAGACGATGCCTCTTGCGATGCCAAGTCCTCTATCTAGAAACAACTGAGTGTTTCCTTCGACAACCCCTTCCGTGATTTCGACTTCTGTTGTAACCACAGGGGCGATGACGCTTGATCGGGGCGATATGGTCAATTCTCCGTCGAGGACGTTGAGAGCGACGTGATGCGTCGACGTTCTCGTAGCAGGTATGGCTTAGTCGCTCTAGAGCTTGATGAGTATAGATTGGAGGTCGATGATCGCTCGATGTTCGTTCAGGAAATCCATGCCCACAATCACATCGCGGGAACAGTGCTGTAGGACGACGAAGCTGGTAGAGTAGGTACGTCTATTTACTGTAGCCCTTGCGGTGCATCGACCCGACAGCGTAATAAGGTTACCACCAGCGGTGCGGATTAGCGGGCCGTGCCAAGTGGTCGTCCCTTTCTTGAGCTGCGTGGCGAAAGCTCCACTGATGACAGAGTAGTCGGCACCGGTGTCCACTAGGGCGGTAACCGTGCGTCCGTCGACAGCAACCTCAAGGTCACTTGTTCGCGACCTAGTATTGCATGTTGGCTTCGGTGTTTCATATCTGCTTCGTCTTGTGCTGAGGTGGTGGACTGGGCAGCACACCATCGTAAAGTCGCTGGGCGGTGATGTCAACTTGAAGTCTGGTCGTGATCTCGTCGATTTTGTCGTCTTGTGGATCGGCGATTCAATGGCTGCATCGTCGTCACTCATCGTCGGCGATGGAGGATCTTCGTGTTTTCGCCGTGAAGCAACCTCACCTCCAAAGGTTGTTCTATTTACTTTGATGGCACCAATCGGCGTAGCTCCTTTCGCACGATCTCCCGGATGAGGTCCCGAAGGTTCTCTGCGCTTGCAGGTGCGCTGGAGTAGTGGCTTGAGTAGTCCGGCTGAAGCGGTTGCTCATAGTAGCGCATCCGAGTGTCCAACATATTCTCGATGGTCGATGCTTCCTTTTCAAATTCGTCCACAGTTTTCGGCGGGTTCTGGAGAAGTCCTACAAAAAGCGACTCTTTAATGCCTCGCATTACCAATTTCCCTTTCTAACCTTCGATCATGTTAGGGTCGGCGGAGCGAAACAGGAGCTTCATCGCCTCTACGTATACCAGGACGGGCTCGTTTGGGAGTTGAAGTCTTGATTGGAGGAGGACCTGAGCTCTTTCCTTTCGGACAGAACTTGCAAAAGCCACCAAAAACTCTCCTTTTAATATCTCCCAATCCTTTAAAGAAGTCTCGTGATTTTAGAACCAAACACGGGCGTCTCCTTGAAGAACAAAGTAGACTTGCCTGAGTTACGCAGCGTCGTTCCAGGCGTTGAATTCTGCCACACGGTCGAAAAGATCCGTCCAGCCTTCCGCATCATCGTCCAGTCATCCATGGAAGCAGGTGAGCTCACGGGGTTCGATGAAAACAACCTATACTTTAGGCTGGGCCATTGTCAGTGTCGATGCCTTCGGAGATCGAATGGGGTCCGTCAGCAGATCGTGTTCAGGTTGGAGCACTTGAGGACGGCGACTGGTTCGGTGGCCTTTTGGCTGGTTCTCCAGGGTAACAGGAACAAGCTTTGGGTCCTTGCTTGAAGGATCAAAGGCAGCACGTCCACCAGATGTCACGTTGTGGTTGCAAGGCCGTTGACCCCAAAAGAAGACACATTCTTGATGGTACTGAAATTACCTCTTTATTGGGCTGACTTGCGCCCGCAAAAGAACTAAGCTACTCGGCGGCGGAGATAGCAACAAACGTGCTCGTCGATCGTCGAACAAAGAATGCTAGTCACACTCGTCGACACTCAATCTAAAGGCTGCTCAGAACAATCTAGATAACGCCCCAAGCAATCTCGACAGAACTTATGCCATCTGTGGACCGTCGGCAGAAACGATCAGCCACGTGATTTGAGACTGTCCAGGGATTTTTCTGACCTCCAATATCCGAACATTGTCAGCTGCCTTGGAGTTTGAGAAGCCTGCGGGGTGGAGAACAAAGCGGCGTGTCGATTTCTGTTGGCAACGGGGAGCCCTGCGATATTGTTGGCGGTTGGCGACGCCTGTGTGACTTTTGTGCTTGTGATCGTAGAGCCTAGACAACGAATCCGTCTTTTGTGCGAGATTTATACGCATGCGCGAAGTCCTAGCGGCGACTGATGGAAACACGTTGAACGGCGTCGACGGCGTTTCTCGTCGCCGCCAGGGGGCTGGCGGCACAAAGCGATACACACTTCACGTGCCGCGTACGGTTGCCACTCTCGAGGCGTGCTGGGATGTTGGACGCGGTTTTTCAGGTTCCCTTCGGCCAGCCGCGACCAGCAACGATGTGAAGCTTGAATTAGTGCTACCAAGAGTTATGATATGAATAGGCGACCTTAGCCACCGACAGCGTACTCTCGACTGTAAGACAAACACTTTGTTAGAGGCATGTATGCATATAAGGGAAATGTGCATGAAGAAAAGTACCTACCGGAGTTTAATTCAATTCAATTTTATTCAACATCGTGAAGATGTTGGGTGCGCCGACAAAAAGCCAGAAAAAGGCTTGACAGAGGTCGACGCACCCTACAAAGAGTTGACAGCCGTATGCACAAACAAGAATTATTTACATAATGAAGTAACAATCTCTACAATGCAATAATAACAGCTAGGTGTATATGAATAGAGTATAAAGCAGAAAGTGAAACACTTAAACTACCAGTAATACACAAAAAACATGTAGAAATCACAGTGATGCAACATTGTTGATAGTGTTTTGTATACATTAGTTTACTTGTACCATAATTGGTTCTAGTTTTCGGCACAGTCCATGTGAAACGAATTTTCGTCTTTTGCTTTTAAAAGAGACAGTTGTGTCATGAATGAGCTTTGTTTTAAAATATTAGTCTTCTATCTACTAAAAAGTAGGAGTACCACCCACCAGTGATAGCCGCAATGAGTATTTCTTCGGTGCGTGTTTGGTTTATGCTCGACGGAGCTGATCGCAATATATTTTGTCGTTTGTTTTCATTACGTTCGAAGGGGCCGGGTAGCGCAAGGCGGCTATGTGCGCTAGACCGTAATATTTAGCATGTTTTATCGCCACTGCCACCTGACTAACAAGAAAAAAAATGCAGCGTTTGGTGTGATGCACCGCCGTTTACGAGCCGAGTTGCTGAGCTGGTCTTGAGGCTCGAGAACGGCGGTACATCGCCACAAATACCATATTTTTTTCTCGTTAGTCAGGCGGCAGTCAGGATAGAACATGCTAAACATTACAGTCTAGCGCACACAGCCGCTTGTGATATCTGGGCTACTTGGCCTTTTCGCACATAAAGAAAGCCTACGACAAAATTCATCGCCATCAGGCCCCATCGCACGCAAAACAAACACGCACCGAACAAATCCTCATTGCAGCTTTCACTGGTGGGTTACAGGCTGGGTGCAAACTTCAGCAGGTACTTTTCATCATGCATATTTCCCTTAGATGCATACACACCTGTAGTACCTGCGTTTTCGCCGCTCGGGGCAATGACGCACTAGACATTCTTGCACGACGAACATCGCTTTTATTTTACCTTGTAATCTCGCCTTCGTTCTCACCAGAGCATTCGGGTTTTGTTCCTTAGGTGTACCCAATCAGCTGTGCTTTGTTAGGGAACCTGAATGTCTTCGTCCAAGCGTCCGCAACGGCAAGGAACCAGCCGGGAACAAATGAATCTCCTAGAGGGTTCATGCTCGTTCACTTGAGGAGTTGAGCGCTCTGAATGTAGAACAGCATTGGTTCCTGACCGACATGCGCATCCGATATGTAGGAAGTGCCCATTTGTCCCCAAGTCGTTGCTTCCGCAGAAATCGCTGTGGGAGCATAAAGGTGTTGTGGATTCTTTCACAACAGAATGACCATTCTTTGGGCATCGAGAACATTTTCACCACTGCGGCCACATCCGTTCTGGGGGCAGAAGCCAGCTACAGCGCTGAATCATCCATTGCCAGAAAAATGCCATGCGTTTCCAGCAGTTTTTTTTGTACATTCCGGCCGGGACAATGCCCTGTCCAGAGAGTGTAGATAAGTGCCTCTCTGCCAAACTTTGTAGATGAAATCCTATACCTGCACGCGTGTAGATGACACGAGAAGGAAGAGACGCCCATTGCACCATGCCGGCGCTTTGGTGACCGCATTGTACTCGGTAACTCAAGATGCCAAGCGCATATGCCCCGCAAGTCACAGGAGACGCTTCCGTCTAGCTAGCTCTCCAGCATCAACAAACCCCTGGCTGCTTTGCCCGGTGAGATCATTCTCTCTCTGCTTCCGAACTTTCCTTTCAACTTTTTTCTACACACAATATAAGTTTGTCGTGAATCTGCACGCTGAGAGCCTCTCATTATCGCGTCGAACACAGCCCGCACCATGGCTTGCGCTACATGCTCTTACATTACGAATATGCGTGGATTGTGAAACCGATGAAACATTCTCCCATACTGCGTAAACATGGTACTGCAATCACTGTCTCTACGTTCCGCCCCGAAGGCAGAAATGGGGGGCGCTTTCATTTTCTACCTGCTTAGGCGCGGTCTGTGCGATGTCAGTGCACGACGTTAAAGAACCCTAGGTGGTCGAAATTTCCGGAATCCTCCACTACGGCGTCTCTCATAGCCTGAGTTGCTTTGGGACGTTAAACCCCACAAACCAAACCAAACCTAACCATTTCGCACGGTGCGCTTCGTGCCGTCTGCTGCAATGCCGTTCCTTGTGTTTCTCACCGCTCCCGCATGTTGGCGCCACAACCTCCCGCAAAAGGCGGATTGGCGGACTTTTATTTCTTTTTCTTCCCTGTTTAATTTTTTACTTTTGGCTCCGCCGCGCGAGAAGACAGCAGTGACCCGCTACAAACGGCAAAGCCACCATCACCATCATCACTGCAAGCATACGCGTCACCACGCATGTTGACAGCACTGCATTAACCTGAGTTTACAGTCCCTATGTTTTCAAGCAGTTCAAGAACGCTCGCGGAACTAAAACACTTTTCATTTGTTCTCTGCATAGTGGCTTGATGAACATTCGATTCTGATATCTAAAGTGCGTGATCAACCAATCAGCGAAGCAATGCCCAAGAAAGAAGGAAACGTCATATACATTAACGAACTTCGCCATCGTGTGTCGCTCACATGGGTGCCAAAACACTAATTATTGAAGCGGAATAAAAATAAAGGCGCAACGATTTTGCCGCTATGATTGGACCTTGAGGCATCGGGAAGGTGTAAAGAACCTAGAGGCAGGTGGGGATTAGGGGTCTTGTGCTTCTTTAACCCTTCTACCAGCGGTGCGGTGCTTTGATGTTTGTATAACAAATATGAATCGTCGGGAAAATAACGCTGGAATATTTCCTTATAATCAAAGTGACCCTTGCTAGCGTTCTTATTTTTCGGTTCTAAAGCACGCAATCAAGCACACATATGAATGATGGCAAGCACATAAACTCTGCAACAGAAAAGCAGTAATTTTCGTCGGGGAGAGCAGATTCAGTGGATATGTAATGAACATAACGCCGACATAGCTTACAAGAAATTCAGTTTTTTTCTACACGCATAAGCTGGCCATCCAGCGCTAAAGCCGTCCTCCCGCAATTGGAAGGAATACAGAAAACCATGGATTAACGCTGAGCTTTATCGTTGTATAGAAACGAAAAGTCATTTACACAATGATTTTATTCGCTTCGAGATCTAACTGTATTGGCAGAACTCAATAACTGCCGAAGCCCTTTAACGACCGACTTAAAAGAAGAAAAACGGTGTTAGAAGAAGAACATTTTTGAGGGCGTATATAATAGTTCATGTCAAATTTGGCACGTTGTAAACTCGTAAATTTCAAGAACTTAGCAGACAATTTAAGTGCGGAACTTATAGTTATGGTGAAATCTTTATAGATGAAAGGCTAGCTAATGCACCTAAAGCAAATTTTTGAAGGTGGTTCCTGTATGAATGTGTCTGGTGCAAACGGTCCTGTAAAGTGCAAGTGTTGAGGGTGTGAATATGGGGATTTAGACTCCGCTCGCCCGAATTTTTCTTTGCCGTCATGTGGAGTGGCAATGCCTTATTTCGGAGGAAGGGCACGCGACTGCGAGCTCATGTACGTGTGCTTAATATTTTTAGAGTTTTATTTCCCAGGTATATCTTGTTTAGTTGCTTGTTTGCTTGTTCTAACAACTTCATGAAACATCTAAAATAGTTTAGATATGGATAACTATTTTCAATGTGAAAATACCGTGCCTAAAAGAATGCAGGAAATCTAAAGCCTTATTAAAAAAACAACCTGTTTTTTATGTCAGTGGTTAGTCCATTGTCGCTTAGAGCTAAATATATTTCTTAGCTTGATGTTTTTCGCAAACGGGTTCAGGTTATTCGTTATTCCAGAAATGAATCGGTCTGACTCTTCGCAAGAATAAATTCGCAGAAAAAAAAAAGGAAAGGAAAACATCGGAATCATGTTCATTTAACATCATATGTTGGTAGGTGCACCGACAAAAAGTCAGTAGGAAGCTTTAGTGACGCCGACGCACCCTACACAGGTTAGGTAGTGTTATACATGTGAATATTTAGAAACAAAATCATTCATAGAACTTCCAGAAAAACTGTTCAAAGAAACTACAGTGAAAGTGAGAGTGTTGACATTCTATAGGTATACACTGATTATGACTTCTTAGTTAAAAATCTATATGATGTTGAGTAAACGTGATTATGTTTACGATTCCGAAGCATATGCCTCTGCGTTATATACATGTTTTCTACGATAAACGAAAGTGTAGAATCCATGCACGTGAGCAGCAGTTCGAGGAAGTGCTCTGCGGTAATGCCCCGGAAGTCCTGAAATGCGGCACTTCTGTGCGGGCTTATCTCTGCCCGCAGGACAGGTCTGCGTCTGTTATTGAATAGTGCAGTTCCTCAATTTGTAGGATACACCCTGGCATGCGTTCTTAAGTATCTTTAAGAGAGTCTCTGAGGCCGCGTGCTTTACCAGGTATTCCGGGGATAATTTCTATGCTTTTTTGTTTCTTGTCATCCGACACCATGCGCTTATCTCGACATCAGCTCATTGGCATCTAACGGTGCCATCCCTACAGCCTTCCACGTGTTATATATTTCAGATCGATCCATGTGCTGTAAATTTACTACATACGAAGCGGTGCATAACACACGTTGATTTCGTTTCGAAAAAGATTTTTTTTGTCGCGTTTTGGACACATACATATTCGAGGCCCTTGTTAATGAATGTGTGTACTATCGTTACGCTGGTAAAGCAGGTGAAGGAAAGCACCAGTGGAAGTTAGCAACTGATTGTGAAGATTCTGTAAGGTATTTAAGGCGTTTATGTGAAGTATGAGGTGCCAGGGTTATGTTTTATGCGTCCGCGCACACTTTTACGCTCTCTCAGAAATGTCCATAATACTAAGATACAAATGGCCAACGTGCGCGCTTCACAACACTCTGTCACGTCACCAAATTCTCGAGACTAAACGAAATTCCGCCTCATCATTTCGTCTATCTATTTTATATTCATCGATTAACGTCAACCTAAACAATATATTTCCCCCACCACAAGGTGAAAAATATGTATGTTTTTGGTGCATTGCCAGCAGGCTGTCGACATGTCGTTCATGACTGTTCCGTTCTGCTCAGAAACAGAGCAATATTATAATCATTCCTTGCAATGCACTACTCATCCTCATCCTCACAAGAGGGTGCAAAAGTTTTGTAGGCATACAAGGACGAAAATTAATATGGTCAATTCGCTAAAAACAATTTGCTATACTACGTGTCAGTAAGGATGTTATTGCAAAAATCTGTCTAACCATATTTGCAATTCTTTCGGCAAATTTGGCTTATTTTGTAGACAAAGGATTCGATTTAGAAAACGACAAGAAATTCATACGAAGCTCAGATAGTACCAGCCTTTATGGCCACAAAAGGTGTCTTGCTATCTTCAACATTTTCCCCCAATTGACTTTTTAAATAACACAACCCGCTGCTTTTCTAGGGCTCCGTTAAGGGATCGCTACGGGCGTAAGAAATGTTTAGAAACAAATATTTGCCACGCAACGGAATCTGGGACAATCCTTATAAACCTGCGCATAACACCATCTTAAAATACGTTATAATCACTGCTCAATTAAAAGGTGCCCCAGAATTGTGGGCAAAATTTGCCGCTCAAACTCCCAAATATCCGCCTCGAACTTCGAGAGGCAAGCGTGGCTCCAGTAGCGGGGGAGATGGGGATAAAATCCGACGAGTGGTGCGGGCAGTATACAGGAGCCCCGCACCGCGAATTTACGTCACGGTTCACAGCAATGCGCGACGAATTCCCGCGCCAGTGACGCAATCATTTTCGAACCTGATGTTGTACCCTTCACGAGGCACCTAATCCGAGCTGTGTTAGCCGTGCCACCGGAATATTGAGATGTGCGCAAATCGCCCCCGTATATATATATAAATTGAAGACCACTCGGGTGTATCCGCAACTACCGTTACAACCCCAGATGGAGTGAAGAGAATTTATCTCCCTATGCCTCTCACCCGTTCTACGGGGAACAACTGGAGACGTTCGAGCACTAAGTCGCCCCCCAAAAAAATGCAGCGCCGGCAGCAGAAAAGTGCCCTTCCGGATCCCCATCATCAAAGAGGTTGTCTGCGCCCAGCCGCTGCGTAATTTTTGATTGCTCGATTGAAGCTCCTCGAAGGGGTTCAGTACCGTCCATGCGCTGATTCGGGAATGACTGAGCGTTAGGTGTACATGCAGAAGGATAAACCGCGAATTGACGTTACAAGAAGATACAGTTGCAACGGTAGGTTGGAAAAGCAAACTCACGTAGACAACATTCTAACAACAGACACAGGGAGCATACGTTCTCAACTAGGCGACGCCTCTGTATATCCTTGCTTATCGAGAAAACGTAGCAGCCAAGGTTGTATTAAGACTAGGGCTCAACTCAGTATCTGGAGAATGCTTTTTTACTGCGATAGAAATAGTGCGCCAGGTTTCGAGTCGTCGCGTAGCGTAGGCCCGGCGGAGGCCACGTTAGAAGAAAAAAAAAGAATAAAGCTTTTGCCTACATTTTCGAGGCCATGCGAAATCCTGTGCACATATGGTACCACTGCAACCTTCCTCTTCCTCTCACCCATGCTGGGCAGGGATTTCAGTCTGTGCGTTCTTTTAAGGTTCTTCAGTACCCGGCAACTGGCCTCAATAATAACTGACTCCCGATAACCGGCCTCAAAAATGTAGGCAAGAGGTATAATGTGGACGTCGCAGTGACCGCCCCGCTCAAGTTGAAGAGGATCTTCCAGGCTGTTCAAAGGGAAAGAGAAGCGAAGAAGCAAGAATGTGGGGTGAAACGTAGAAACCCATATGTTGGATACAAGACAGGTGTTGTGTAAAGGCTTCCACTCTCTTGTGGAGCCAGTTATATAGGACAAACCGGTCGGTGTATTAATAAGAGACTACAGAAACCCTGTAACAACTTGGAAATTGGAAAGGACAAAACGTTTCTGGTATATCATTGCCAGTCATGTGAAATAATGAAGAAGGAGAAGAAGAATTGCACTCCTAAGTTTGACAGTGTTAAGATTTTATATCGCCACAAAGAGAAGATAACGAGAGAGATAGTGGAATCGTATTTTATTTCAACGGACAATAAATGTGTCAGCAAGACGTCTCTTGCTCTTTCAAGCAAAGAGGTGTCTTTTTTAAGTGATTTTTTTAAGTAATTTTTTATGCAGCAGGTGAATCCAGGGGTTGTTTCACGTGACTGTTTCGTTTTCTTCATGTTTGTTTTTCTGGGCCTTGGAGTAAACGGCTTAGGCTTAGTGGTGAGTCAGCGCATGTACTGTGGCTTTCTTGTTTCTTGTACCTTGTCTTCGCGTTCGCGCTGTTTATATTAATCATGAATAAGTACCAACTCGCCCAACAAAGTATCTTGGTAAACAAAATATGGGATTGTAGTATATATATATATATATATATATATATATATATATATATATATATATATATATATATATATATATATTTATATATCTATATTATAGGACAACAAAAGTAGAAAACTGCCGGGCCTCTGAATGCAAGCTGCCTCTGCTGAGCGATCTGATGGTACTCGTGTTGGTCATAAAGGACGCTGGAATGAAAGAAAGGGTTGAAGCCAAATGATAAATATTGTCTCCTCTTACTTTTTTCCATTATGATGCGAGCCAGAGGACAATTGCATATTTTACACTGTTGTCGCTTTTAATCGGGATTTTTTTTACTGGCTGCTGTTCTTGTCAATCCATGCAAATTGTACAAGTTTACGACCAAAGGAATGTAGAGGCCTTTGCAACCAGCCTCTTAGGTGCAGTGCTTAGGGCGCTCGACTTCGGGGCCCGATGATCATAACCAAAATGAAAGCAAATAAATTTTTACTCAACATCATTGATGCTGGAGGGCAAAATGCCAGGTAACCTCTTGTTGGCTACCCGGGTTCGATCGCAACCGCTGACAGTTGCGTTTCAGTGGAGGCGAAACGTTGAGATGTCCGTGTTCTGTGCGATGTAAGCGCAAGTTAAAGATCCCCAGGTGATCGAAAATATTCTGGGGCCCTCCACTACTGCCCCCCTTCTTCCCTTAACTTACGGCGCAGCTCAGGTGTCCACAGAACAAGTGTGACACTGCGCGTTTTAGCAGTTGTGAGCCAATTTCGAAATAATATTTTCTTGACGGCTACTGTGCTCCCTGTAAAAGGCAACGGTAGCATGCACACTTCGACACATTGCTGTTTGCCGATGAAAACAAGAGAAAAAAAAAGCAAACACAACAAAGCAGCAGGCATTTTACTTGAGCATAATTATATACCAGGACGAAAGTAGACACGCAGTACTGCTTAAAATAGTATCCAGCCGATGTGCAGGCCCGTCCTCTAAAAATCTTGAACGTGCATATAAAACCTTCACAATACATTTTTACAAAGCAAATGAGCCAAATACAAGCGTTAGTGAGAATAAAGTGAAGCTGTGTATTAAACTGCAGTGCTCATGAGGCCAGAGGAAGAATTTTTAATTTTTTGGTTTAGCATGCTGGGAGTTGGATACCAAGTCATCTGTTTCCCATAATTATTACGAGCACGAAGTGTGCGCCGTGATTAATTCATTCTGATTGTGTGTTGTTTCTCATTCGCAGTTACGCCAGTGTAATAAAACATTGTTCCTTGCGTAAACCCTTGTCCTGTGTTTTAATATTTCGTTATATATTTTCGTGACTGGCATAATTTCGAGTGCACGTAATCTACGTTCAGTATGTGCGTTGTACGGTACATCGGCAGCAATACCAATTGCGTACTTCAGTAAAGCTTGCAATTTGGCTATGTTTGTAAATGTGGGGGTGCCCATACTAAGGGACTGTAATTTACGTTAGTAAGCAAAAGTGTTCTATAAATCATTTTCTTAACTGCGACACGCAATAAATAACGAATTATAGATAACATTCAACTGCTCCAGTCAAGGGTTCGACGGCATACCGTTTGGTCAGGAATCGTGGTTGATCGCGTTTAGTTTCGGTTGACGAGAAGCTGTTTTTTCATGGAGCACGCAGATGGCGTTAATGCATCGCTGCCCGTCGCTACCGCGCAGAGTCGCCTCGGCCGTGGACGAGCGAGGCTGCCGAACGAACAAGCGGCTGCATATTCTTCCACATTACGGCTGATGAATCAAGAGGAACAGTCGCAACATGATGCTGCAGCTCTGGCAGCTGCATTGGTATGTCATCCCCATTCCTCTTCAGCTGCGTAGGAAAGCGTCTCAGAAAAGCTGGCGGAGTCTTACTGGCGTAGCGGGCTGACTGCAATGTTTTGTTTAGAACGCGTCCAAATTGATGAAAGAATCCTGCTTACTGCAGAAAAACGAACCAGTTAATTACTTTATTCACACAGCAAAGGGGTACCAGTATCCGTCACGGATCGGAGTATGGCTGAGGTTTCATGGTCTGCTACAGCAGCTTGTCTATACGCGACATCATTAAAAGCCAAATTCTGCTGAAAATCCCGCATCATCGTTAAAGGCGGCTTCAATCTCGGCGAAAATCATCGGCATGCTTTTGGAAGGTGCACTTTCGCACGTGGCATGAGAAGGAGCTGATAATTCGGCAGGTTCATTGGCGTCACGAGACCACACGACATGATCACAACTGCTCTGCCAGCAAACTTGCTCAGCACCGAACAGGGACGATGATGAGAGAGGAATTGAGCCGTGCGAATTACCTACCTCGGCGCTCAGAGGTATTACAGCTAGGCCTTGCATACGTGGCCTTACGGCCCGGTTGAAGCGGGATCTGTATGTTTCTGGTGATTTTGGAGATAATATTGTTATGTTAGGTGATGCGTGCACTGATATGCGCATAAGACGGAAAAAGAAGAATCTCGGTAGTTTTTGGGCGTGGACGACGACGACGTTCGAGCCGTGTCGGCTGGTGCCTGCGGGAAAGGCCCGTTGTGTGAAAGCCTTGTCTCCCGCCTACGCTCTCAACTATATATACTATAGATAACTTACTATATATACTATAGGTTAAACAGGATTTTCGAGGTACACCAGGCACACATTATGGGATTAGTGATTATGAATGGTGCAGATAAGAAGTACAGGAATCATGATCAGAAAGGCAGCCGTAAGCTGGAATCACTAAATCTGGTGCGTCATGACCTTAAAGGCAGCAGATTAGGTGTACTCCAGATGATTTGTAATTACGGTATATTCGGGGTCATATGGAAGTAGTACTCCTCAGAAATCCCCTGTCTAGTGGCTGTGGTCTCCGGTATCTGAACGGAGGGAACTTAGAGGCGCAGGCGGCAGTAAGAGTAGACTCTTTATTTACAGCAGTGTGTATGACCGTGTGCTTTCCAGAGAAGAGAGAGTGATGTGGTGATGATGATGTCAAGGGACCAAGCAAAACGCAACCGAAACTTCTGCAGGATACAACATCACCTCCCACTTAAAAAACCCCAAACACATGTGCAAGCATATAGGAAGCAAGAGAACAGAAACAGAAGAGTCAGTATTGTAGTCTGTCAGGCGGACGACGCTCTTTTGCCCTTCGACGCAGCCCTTGTCCCGTGTCATTGCTTCACACAGGAGTTGAGCTTGTTTTAACCGCTGGAGAAGCAGAATATGGCTCAGATGTAGTTGTTTCAGCTGATGGTTGTTCTGAGCGATCTCCACAAGTATTTGACTGCTTAGAGAAAGTGCCCAGCGCAATATAGTGCCAGAGCTGTTTTCTGGTACGAGAGTTAATTTAGATGCATTCCAGATGCGATCGCCAAATAGGAGAATGGAATTCAAGCCGGCCTTTGTGGCTACTTGAAATATAATTATTGGTTCGCAGGAAAGGAAAGGCGCTGTATCTGTAACACTAGTTCTGTGGACACACTAGGCGCGCCATAAGGAAATGGAGGAAGGGGGGAGTGAGAGCGGAAAGAAAGAAATGGAGGCCGTAGTAGGGCTCTGGAGTAATTTTGACCCTCTGGGTGTTTTTAACGCGCACTGAAGCCCACGGACGCCACTTCTTTCCGCCTCCATCGCAACGGAGACGACGGCGGCCAGGATCGAACCTGGGAACTCCAGCACAGTAGTCGGGCGTCTAACCACTGCAACACCATGGTGGGGCTTAAAATGGACCCATGTATTAAAGGAATGCCTTGCCTCCAGCACCACATCTCCTATCTGTACACTGTGTATATATGATCGCTTAGCTTGCAACCCCTCGTGAACTGGTTTCAGCACAACCGTGCAGTGTAGGTCGCTCCAAGAGATAATTGCAGCAATACTGACCCGTAATCTTGATTGAAAATCATGTAGGAGCTTCGCGGGTGACATGCCAGTCCAAGCCTGATGGCCTGGGCGCAGCGCAAGCACATTCATCCCCGGAAGTAGACATTCCAATGCTCGCATGCAGCAGACATATCAAAAAGCCTCTCGTTCACCCATAGAATATATTCGTTCCTCGGTGATCAGGGTTCACAAAGCAAATTTCTTACATCGCATTGCTGAAGGATAGCATCCAAACCCTTTTCCAAAGCGTGTGGTGAAGATTACATCTAAATATAGGTTGGACATCTGAATTACGGGACTAGCTGCTAAGGCGTTTCTGACGAGATGAAAACCGCGTTGTGCTTTCTCACTGCTAGGGAACATTTGATCTCACCTCAAATGTTTCCTGAATGGAATAACTAGACACGAAATCGGGGTATAAAACGGGAGTAGTACCTTACAAGTCCCTGGAAAGAGCGCAACGTTGCAATTCTGAAGCACTTATACGTTGAAGTACCTGTTTCAAATTTTCATATGTTCCTCGCGTGTCTTTCCCCAGACGCTTCTGTCACAATGCATCACATCACACCCTTGCAGTTCTTTAACAGCTGCATCATTCTTTTGAAAGCCGCAGGAGCAGAGGCCAGACCAAAACATACTTTCTCAAATCCAAACAAGCCATCATGGGTAATACGTTGTTAGGTCGTTACTGTCCGGTGTAAGTTCAATTCGGTGGTGCGCAGGTGCCAAGTCCAGATTCTAAAAATATGTCCACCTGCTAGTTGATTTAGTTCTTTAGTGTGCGGGAGTGGAAACACGCCAGCGTGTGAGCCTCCCGGAGGTCCACGCACAACGGCAGCGAGCCCTATTTCTTTCGCACGAAGACTACGGGAGAGACCCATTTCGACGCAGACACGGATTCTATTACACTCCGTGATTGCAAACAGTGCAGCGCCTTGAAACTTCCACTCGCAGAGTCAGGGCATGCTCCATTGTTCAAACGAAATCCGCGGCACTGAAGAGGGAAGCTGGATGAGGTGGACGAAGTTCGTTAAGAGTTCAAAGTCCGCCGTGAAGAGGTGCGACAACTGTTCCTCAGCTCGATGGAGAGCAAGGGTGCGAATCAGCGTGCGTGACGCTTCAGCAGGTCAACCTTGAAAAGACGATGGTTATGCTGTGTATGACGTGGAGCTCGAGCAAAGCCGCCTCTGATGTGGGACACCACGCCGGCAGTGGTTTGGCCACGAGTCACCTCGGCCAGAAAGCTTCCGATGACGTTTACCTCCTCTCCGGAGTAGCTTTGGAGGGTAGCAGCATGCGAGCACAACGCATGGACGTCCGTTAAGAATCTGCGGTAATGGTATTTGCTCACAAGGAACTCTGTAGCGCCAGTTTCAAAACGGGAGAAAAAGGATGTTGTCCTATTGAAACTGTGGCTCGAATTTCTTTCGAGGGGCCATCCTGATTGCTGACATTTAGGATTGTGATGGCGTCGGCTGTCTCAGCTTTCTGGCAGGGCACTGGTTTTTGCGCTTTTCTTTTTCCTTGAGCTGCCGGGTGTGCAAGATGACCAATCCTTCCACAGTTATTTGCGGCAGTGTCTGGCTTTTGCTGGACATGCAGAGACATTTTCGAGGTGCGGAGCCGACCCACATTGGTTTCGGGTACCATGCAAGGGATTGAATGCTTCAATTTTTGTTTAGCGAATACGTGTAGTCGACACAGTCGTCAAAACAAAACAACGGAACAGATTTTTTGTCCCTGCGTTCACAACACTCGCTCGCATGGCGTACAGAACACACATTGAGCGAAAAGGGTCCGTTTCGGTGGCGGCACGGTCCATTCGGTCCCTCTCAGCACACCCTCTCCCACCAGATGTCCGAGGTCGGAACGGCCGAGTAACCCGAGAGCTACTTCGCAGCGGAGCAGAGCACCGAAGTGGGACCCCGGAGAGGGTCTGCGCGCATTCCGTCCGTAGGCCGAAAGTGCGTGGCGTCACTGTCGACAACACACGGTTCACAGAAGCGCTGTCGGTGAATTCTTCTAATTGATTTCCTGCTTGCTCGATATGCTTTCTAATGTCAACAAATGAGATAACTTCCTCATAATATAAGCGCTCTTGTATCTTTTGTGAACTTGTTCCCTCACGTAATTGGTCACAGGTCATGCGGTCAGTTGCAGTTCCGAAATTGCATGTAGTGCAAAGTACTCGAAGACCATTTACGTAAGCTTAAAAGTTCTAACCGGGTACTTGCTTGCGCTCACAGAACAGGTGACGTTCCACCAGGTCGTTTGTTGCCGTTGCGAAGTGGGCATCCAGCGTTTAGGCAGCAGCACTGACGGAGTCACCGTCAGCACTTGAGGTGACAATTGCGCAAGGATCCTCGGAACTTCTGTGGCGCTGAGGCTGTGGTATACTCGTTGGCCTTCAACTCCGAAGGAGTTCAGATGCATTACTTTCCCACGCTTGGGCTGTAGCTCATCGCCCCCAACCGCTTCCAGGAAATTTATGAAGACCACCTTCCACTATTTACAAGCTCCTGCCTGTTCGCCTGGCGTAGGCAAGAACAGTGGGGGCGGTGGAAGCGATCCTCCCGACCCGATTCTGAAAGTTGTGCTCGCAATGAAAAACTATGCTCGAGTTCTCGTCGCCATCCTGTGGTGTTCGTTATCCGGGCGGAGGGAACGAAGAGGCGCTGAGGGCAGCTAAAGGTAGGCTATTCACAACAGTGTGTGAGTGGGCGCTCTAAAGGAGAAAAAAACTGGTGATGGATGATAGCATGGGCCGAAAGAAAACGAAACTGAAACTAGTGCAGGATACAAAAGTGATGAAGCGTGCTGCTTTATTTTCATAACTTCTCGTTTGTTAACTATGTCATGCGTATATAACTTCCGTTAGAATTTAGACACGCATATAGAATAAGCCATATATTTGATAGTTATGTGTGTCTCCTTTGATACTCGGCTGTTTTTCAGAATTGTTTATAGCAATGACACCGAACTATAGCTCTAATTTGTTAGCACATCATAGATTCGGCTGCATGAACAAAAGCGTGCCGAGCGGGGAAGATTGGAACTTAAACATCCGTATGTAAAGCACGGGTTCTCTTAACTTCTTCATGGTTGGCAGCTAAAAGCGCGAGGGTGCAGCCTATGATCTGTCCTAGAGTGGCAAGACGTAGTCGCCATCTTGAGACTCCTCCGCGTAAAGCAAAATAAAGCGATGTATATTTTTTGCAAAAATGTCGCCGTAAGCTCACCTTCAAAAGCAATATTGGTGAGGAGATTCCTGTTTATGTGTGTTTAATGATCATCAATGAGACATTGTCCATGGAGGGATGCGAGCTGTTGTCTACAGAAACTATAAATAGCGCACTGCAGCCATTGGCCCCAATATACTTCTCGTTTTCTAATGTGAACATCAAGATTTTTATTTCGGTCTCACATGCGCGCACATAGTATTTCGCTATTTGTATCGGGTGCTGCCGAAAGCATGCGAACGCGGGAACACTCGCCGATTGTGGATACTATTACCTAAGATTGCAGGAAGGGAAATGCGTAGTGGATTGTTAACTTTAAACTTCTTCAAATAGTAGCATATTTTACTTTGTGTAGCTTGAATAAATAGTGGAAAGTAAAGGAACAGTATTTTAAAATAGGTAGCGAAGCATTCGAAAGATATGCGAATATGTCTACTTAGGACAGGTAGTCACCGCAGACACAGAGCTCCAAAGGGCAATAACTAGAATAATGAGATTGGTATGGACAGCATTTGGAAGGCACGCGAACATGATTACTAGCATCTTACAGGCATCACTCAAGCGGAGAGTGTATAACAGTTGCATCCTACCGGTACTGACATATGGGACTAAAGCATGGAGGGTAATGAAAACGGTTCTGCCTAAGTTGAGGACAACGGAGAGGGCCATATAACTAAAAAAGGTACCGTTAAGAGATAGGAAGCGTGTCGAGTGGGTCAGAGAAATAACTCACGTTACTGACATTATAGTCGAAATTAAGAAATGGGCATGGGCAGGGCGTAGTTCAAAGACAGGATTACCGATGGTCTCTAAGATTTGGGTTCTAAGGGAATGTAAGAGTAGCTTGGGGCGGCAGAAAATTAGATGGGTGGATGAGATGTATAAATTCCCAGGGGTCAAGTTGATGCAGCTAGCACAGGACTGGGGTAATTGGAGGAAAATAGGAGAGGCATTCGCCCTGCAATGGGTATAGTGAGTCGGGTAATTATGATGATGAATAAATGAAAAGGAAAACGAATTCTTTCTGCTCGTAAATTAAAGTGAATTATTACAGATATTGCTACTGAAGATGAAGGCGAACAACTTGGAAGGGTTGAGTAATTTTGTTCCTTCTTCATAAAGGAGGCCATTGAGGGCTTTCATGCGAGCGCTGTTCACGTCTTCCATGCGTTGTGCAAAACTTATCATCTAATTACGTGAATCCGATCCAGCAATGGTTTGCCTAAGTTTAGATGAAGAGCAGCTGTGGCCGAAATGATGTCGCCTTCCATCATTCCTCCCATTGCCAAAAGCTTTCAGCGCAATGGGACGCTCCTGTAAATCGATTAATTTATGACCGCGAAACGCAACGCATTCCCCTCAAATTCTTGACTAACTACATGCAGAGTTCATTTGTATTGCCATTTATAATCTTTGTCAAATAGACATGACTAAATTCTGATGCCCCCTTCATGGATCACTGCCTTGTCGTGGCGGAGGGGCTTGCGAAGCTCGATGAAGTCGTGAACTTTGCTGTGTAGGACCACCCAAGATAGATAGGTCACGGCAGAGAGTTCTGACAAAATGTGATTCACTGGAGAAGGTAATGACAACCCACTCCAGTATTTGCTGCGAAGAAAACGCTATGGTCAGTCACAATAGCATTAATGATCTGGCGGCGGACGATGAACTTCCCAGGTTGGAAGGCGTCCCACATGTTACGGGCGATGAACAAAGGGCGATTCCTAAAAGCTCCTGGACGAATGAAGCGGCTGGGCTAAATCCAAGAGGACGTTCAGTTGTGGATGTGTCGGGAAGCGACCGGAAAGTCCGATGTTGCAATGATATATATCACATAGCAACATGGAATGTAAGATCTATGACGCAAGGTAAACTGGATGTCGTCAAGCGAGAAATGGACAGATTGAACATTGATATCCTGGGTATCAGCGAGCTCAAGTGGACCGGAATGGAAGAATTTTCCTCGGGCGACCATTATGTCTTTTATGGTGGGCACGAATCCAAGAGAAGGAATGGGGTCGCTCTTATAGTAAACAGAAGAATGGGCAAAGCATGTGCTAGGGTACAACCCCAAAAACGACCGGATGATTTCACTTCGCATCCAAGGCACGGCCGCTGGATGGAAGCGCACTAGGTGCGGCCTGCTACATCGCCCGAAACCGGCGGGAGGCGCCTACTTCCAGTCGCCACCGCCGCGGCGCCACCGTTCGGGGACAGCCGCGCGCGGAGAGCTGAGCATGGCTGCGCTTTGAGAGAGGCGTCGGCGTGGTAGAAGCCTTTTGTTTTAAGGATATGAGAGCTCCGCTTCACACAATTTGGCAACAAGAATTAGTATATACTGTCATGTCTAGTGTGACCATGTCAGCACTTAGCGCTTGCTCGGCAATGATGTATACTGGAGTGTACCCCGAAAAACTTATAGTCACGGTGGTTCAAGGCCACTCGAATGGAGAGCTCGAATTACCGTGATGTTTCGTCGAATCCAGTTGTTCGTCACATTAAAATGTGACCCGGCTGTGAACAATTCGAAGCTGTTCAGCAGCCATGGTAGCCTAATGCATAACCACTTAACTATGTCGCGAATTCCGTGTGTCATTTCCATACCATTTACTCATTCCTGCATATAGCTTTTATACACAAATTGATGTCAACCTGTTCTAAGCTGCCAGCGCTATCCAATAAAAAATGTCCTAAAATGAGCAATCTCTGTGAAAATGCGACATGTAACCAACCTTTCTATCTCATTGTGACAAATTTTACTGTGGAAATATGAAGATGTTTATTAGGTTAAATCTAGATGATAACCTAGGATCTCCTACTCACTTGGAGACCTTAAACTTTTTACGCCAGAACGCTATCCGTCATGGCTTCCCGCATTTTGCATGATCGGACAAAGTAAGCGCGCTTGATAGAGCCGGTCCGCCTCAAGGTGCTACGTATATGCGCCGAAAGTTTTTATTACTATTTTTATAGGCTGCTCGCAAACCCATACAATTTTGCTGGTTTGTAATTTTCAATGGAAGAACGCACATCGAGTGTTGCTGTTGTGAAACTCTTAGCTGTGATCACAAGAATGTTCACGCGTCAGAGCGTAACTGCAGCCGAGATTCAGCGATCAGCCGATTATACTTATTTAATGGCCACACAAAAAAAAAAGGAAGAACATTACCACTCGCAGACGGAAAACCTTTCTTGAGAGAGGTTTATGCCATAGCCATAAACATCGCTCCACTGTTGAGTTGACATTTCCAGCCCAGCTCGCTATCAATGGGGGCAGCAACATAACGATATCTTGCATAGCGCCTTAGCATGCGCACGATCATTGTTTTTATAAATTAGCTGCAGGTACTGTGTACAATGAGAAAACAATGATGAAACCAAAAGTTTACACAGCTTGCTACTTCACCGGACCTCTTCAGACTTCATCATCCTGTTAATGAAGGTGCTCGTAAGCTGACAAAGCTTGATTACTTCCTTTGCGGGGTACATCAAGCCTCCATTGTCCTTGGTTTTCATTAACCTGTAACTGGTCCAGTTGACTATATTTCCTACAACAGGCTCTTGCTCGACTGACATGTTGCCTCAAAACCATTACCAAATATCGCATAAATTAGGCAACAACTTGGTAGTGATAAACAAAACTTGGGGTTCTTAAGTCTTAAGTTCTTGAGCAGAATTGTAGGATGACTTTACAGAATTTCTAATTTGGTACCCGGTTGGATAAAAATTTCAATTTATTATGCCCTTTTTTTATTCCAAACTAACATGCTGTATTCTCATATGGGGAACCACAACTTCTACAAATAATAAGTTGCTTGTTCTCCAGACAAAAGCCCTTCGAGCTATTGAAGGTTATTACGGTATACCGCGTGACTTGCGTACAGAACCCTTATTTAAAAAAATGCCATATTAGCCGCTAATCATATTTACTACTTTCGTCTTCTGCAATAAATTCACCATAATAGGCTGTATACTACTCTACCTGATAGATCTAAAGTAACGTATGATCTGCGAACACGAAAAAAACTTGTACCTATTACTCGAACCAACTATGGAAAACAGAAATTAACTTTTCAGGTGCCATCCCTAATCAACAACACACCAAATGTGGAATTTTCATTGGCACCTTGGGTATTTAAAAAGAACTTAAAACAATATTTAAATGGATATCCCCTATAATTTCAATGGCGGTAGTAACTGTATTTTTCTCATATGCAATGTTTTTTGTGTAAATATTTTTCGGTATGAAATTTATGTTATTGAGTGCGTGGTCTGTTGATTTGAATATCCAATGAATACTGCATGTACCTTTTACATATCGTATGTAAGTGTTGCATAATGTTTTTTTTTTATATTTTATATATACTAGAGGCGTGTGCTTTTGTCTGCTTTGGGAGCCAATGCCCAGTCAAGCTTGTCGCCTTTTGCCTTGGCCTCCCCTTTCTTGTAAAAGAAAGAAATGAACTCCAACTCCTTAAGGAGCTTCGTTAGAGTGCCCGCACTTTGCTACCTGCTTATTCACCGTATTCCGTAATTGCTGCCTCTGTCTCATATCATTAGAATGCAGCCTTAAGCCACCGCATTATATGATATAGTGCCCTACACATAGCTATATAAAGCCCCTCTTTACCGAAGCCGTACGAACGTGCCCTATAGGACTGTAGTGTGCCTGTCTTGGGATCTAAGGGTCCCGCTTTCAATAATTCCCATTTCACCCTTACATGTTATTGACTCTCTCTAGTTTGGCAGCTCCTGCCACATTGAACATGTCATGTGTTCTCATTGCGCCAAAGGTGTCTGGCCGTATCATCAACTAAGTGCCTCTTACCAGAGAGGTTTTTTTCCGACTTTCCGCCGACAGAGCGGGCGCCGGATTTTCTGTGGAACGTGGCTTTTCATTCTATCGCATCGGCTCAAACAGTCTTAACAGTATAAACAAACGTTGTATACACAGGCTCCTTTACTTGCAAGGCCACTCAGACTAGCGCGGCAAAATTTAGAACAAATTGCATGCTTATATAAAAAAAAAAAAACCTTCGTAGCTTTTTCTGATATGTCCTCGACACATAACCTGCGAAAAAGGCTTCTGGTGCTACCTCATCGGGTTCATCTGCTTCACAACTCATCGTTAAAAATACTAGCCCACTGGCCAGCTCCCTGGTAACTAAATAGGTTAAACAACGTGACGGGAGCACAGGAAAAGAGGACGACACAACTAGCGTGGTTGTGCCGTCTTCTCCTGTGTTCCCGTCACGTTGTTTGCACGATTAACCGATAAATAATCACCAACAAGTCCAATCTGCTGACACTTGTAACAAATTCAATGGCAGCTGATAGGGTATTATGCTTCATCATCTGAACTTTTTAACCTCAGCGCCGCTTTCACTTCAGAGGAAACGAGTGCATTTCCACCCCTCGCTGCTGTCATTGCCTGAAGCGAGCTCAGCAGATAAAATTAGAGGGTCTCTTAGATGTCTCTTGAGTGCAGGACGGCGAAAGCCTACCATTTTCTATCATTTGCCTCTCATCGTTTGCCACAGTTGGTAATTTCAAGTCGTCGTCGTTTGATATATTGGTCGTTTCTCAGTCATGATGAGCTTGCCTGCGTAGTCATTGTAGCCCTTATCACTCATAACTAAGCAGGTTACTCGTTTAGAATCAGCAGTGGTCATTACATGTCGTCGTTTACATACTGGTCATTTCGTAGTCATTAACAGTAACGATGAGTCGTGCCTAGCTATTATAGTCATTACCACACATCGCTAAGCACTTTTACTCATTTCTCATCAGTTGCGGTCATTACATGTCGTAGTTTGATATACTGGTCATTACAAATCATTTTAGTCATTATTAACAATTATTGGTCATTAGCATTAATCATTACCTCTATCAATGTCTATTTATAACTTTTATTGATTACTTATCACCATCCATCATTTTCATTCTTAATCTCCCTCCTTGCACGTCCGCTTTTGCGACTGGCACACCAGTGCACAGATGCGACGCACAGATAACAGGCACAGCTTCTGCGCATAGATTTTCGCTCCGTGAGCCTAGAGCGGCTTTCGCCTTAAAAACCAAACGTATCCAGTCTCAACATTACGTGCTTGCACACGCGCGCACAAAAACCGCGAGGCGAACGCGCCCAGAAAGTAAGCAAACTGCGCGCTCAGAGCCGGCGACCCCGGCGCCGACGTGTCCCCGAACAGTGGCGCCCTCAGCAGAAATAGCGGGCGGTACTGCAAACTCTCCAAGGACGCTCTTGCCTATTGACGGCGGCGCGACGTAGCAGGCTGCACCCAGTGCGCTTCCATCGAGCGGCCGTGTTCAAGGTCACTCTTTCAACATAGCAGTTATCCAAGTCTATGCACCAACCACTACTGCTGAAGAAGCTGACGTTGAGAGATTCTATGCGGACCTGCAATGCCTTTTAGACCGCACTCCATCATCAGACGTAGTTTTTCTCATAGGAGACTGGAATGCTAAGGTCGGGAGTGAAGAAATATCCGGAATTACAGACCAAGTTCGGTCCTGGTGAGCCAAATGAAGCTGGGCAGAGGCTAGTAGAGGTTTGTCAAGAAAACAACCTGACCATAGCGAATACTCATTTTCAACAGCACAAGAGGCGCCTGAACACATGAACTTCACCGGACGGTCTGTACAGGAATCAGATCAATTATATTGTTTGCCGGCAGAGATAGAGAAGCGCTATACAAGAGTAAAAACAAGACCTGGGGCCGATTGTGGCACCGATCATCAGCTTCTTGTTGCCAAAATTAAGCTTCGGTTGAGGAAAACGCAGAAAACTAGAAGGCTTTTAAGGTATGATCTGGATAACATTCCATCAGAATATGCTGTGGAAAGGAGGAATCGATTTTCAAGAATTAGATCTAGAAGACAGAGAGCCTGAAGAGATGTGAACTGATATTCGTGATATAATATAAGAAGTTGCTACTGAAGTAGTTACAAAGCAAAAGAATTGCAAGAAATCAAACTGGTTATCTGGAGAGGCTTTGCAAATAGCTGAGGAAAGGAGGATGGCAAAAGTTATGGGGGAAAGACAAAGATACAAGGTTCTCAATGCGGATTTTCAGAAAATCGCAAGGAGAGATAAGAATGCCTTCCTGCCAGGCAGTTGAGGACAACAGCCAATTAAGGAACAAAAGAGCTCTGTATAAGCCAATCAAAGATATCAAAGGAAGCTTCTGTGCTAAGCTGGGCGTGATAAAGGACAAGCGAGACAAGGACCTCACTGAAGCCTCAGATATAACGAAGAGGTAGCAGGAATACACACAACTTTATAAGAAGGACCCGGATGTGCAAACCCAACATAAGACTGTTGTGATTACTCATCTCGAACCGGGCAACCTGAAGAGTGAGGTTGAATGGGCCTTAGCCAGCCTTGCTAAGAACAAAGCTACCGGAATTGATGGCATTCCAGCTGAGTTGCTTCAAAACCTCAACCATGACACTGTTAACATACTACATACATTGTGTCAGAAGATACCAGGCAAATCTGCCCCTTCAAGCGCGTCAGGACAGTTTCCACTACTCGTTGAAACGTCTCTGATGCGGAGCAGAGGCCAAATGGCATTACCTAGAACTCGAAAAGGCCGTCCGGTCCGATGAATGCGGTCTTCTCCCGATCTCTTTCGTCGACCTCAATTTGCCAACATCCGCTCTTCAGGTCCATCGATGAGAAGTTCCTTGCAATACACAGCCGGTCCTGTGTGTCGTCGATGCGGGGAAGTGGGTTGACATCCTTCTTAGTTATGCTATTCAAACGGCGGTAATCGACGCAGAAGCGAAGTGTGCCATCTTTCTTCTTCACCAAAACGACTGGTGCCACCCAAGGCATGTTGGATGGCTGGATCACCTCATCAAGCAGCATTTACTCAGCGTGATCGGGTATGACCTGGCGTTCTCGTGGCGGTCCATGGTAAGGGCTTTGACGTAGCAGTCGAGTGTTTAAGATGCGAAACTTTGCCAACAGAGTTTGCGGCACCTTCGACGCTGAAAAAAACATTCACTGTTGTTTTCAAGAAGGGTGCGAATCCGGTCTTGTCTGTCTCGGGGAGCGCTGGATTAATGTCGAAATTGGGCTGCTTGGCTCGGTTGGGTGCGTTGTCTTCAAGTTGGCTGGGGAGGGCGAAGACTTCTCGGGTGTCCGCTAGCTCGTCAAGGAAAGCAGTCGCCATGCCCTTGTTAAGGTGCCGTTATTCGTCGGTGAAGTTCGTGCTGAGGACATCAGCATGCCCATGACAGAAGCAGACGATGCCTCTTGCGATGCCAAGTCCTCTATCTAGAAACAACTGAGTGTTTCCTTCGACAACCCCTTCCGTGATTTCGACTTCTGTTGTAACCACAGGGGCGATGACGCTTGATCGGGGCGATATGGTCAATTCTCCGTCGAGGACGTTGAGAGCGACGTGATGCGTCGACGTTCTCGTAGCAGGTATGGCTTAGTCGCTCTAGAGCTTGATGAGTATAGATTGGAGGTCGATGATCGCTCGATGTTCGTTCAGGAAATCCATGCCCACAATCACATCGCGGGAACAGTGCTGTAGGACGACGAAGCTGGTAGAGTAGGTACGTCTATTTACTGTAGCCCTTGCGGTGCATCGACCCGACAGCGTAATAAGGTTACCACCAGCGGTGCGGATTAGCGGGCCGTGCCAAGTGGTCGTCCCTTTCTTGAGCTGCGTGGCGAAAGCTCCACTGATGACAGAGTAGTCGGCACCGGTGTCCACTAGGGCGGTAACCGTGCGTCCGTCGACAGCAACCTCAAGGTCACTTGTTCGCGACCTAGTATTGCATGTTGGCTTCGGTGTTTCATATCTGCTTCGTCTTGTGCTGAGGTGGTGGACTGGGCAGCACACCATCGTAAAGTCGCTGGGCGGTGATGTCAACTTGAAGTCTGGTCGTGATCTCGTCGATTTTGTCGTCTTGTGGATCGGCGATTCAATGGCTGCATCGTCGTCACTCATCGTCGGCGATGGAGGATCTTCGTGTTTTCGCCGTGAAGCAACCTCACCTCCAAAGGTTGTTCTATTTACTTTGATGGCACCAATCGGCGTAGCTCCTTTCGCACGATCTCCCGGATGAGGTCCCGAAGGTTCTCTGCGCTTGCAGGTGCGCTGGAGTAGTGGCTTGAGTAGTCCGGCTGAAGCGGTTGCTCATAGTAGCGCATCCGAGTGTCCAACATATTCTCGATGGTCGATGCTTCCTTTTCAAATTCGTCCACAGTTTTCGGCGGGTTCTGGAGAAGTCCTACAAAAAGCGACTCTTTAATGCCTCGCATTACCAATTTCCCTTTCTAACCTTCGATCATGTTAGGGTCGGCGGAGCGAAACAGGAGCTTCATCGCCTCTACGTATACCAGGACGGGCTCGTTTGGGAGTTGAAGTCTTGATTGGAGGAGGACCTGAGCTCTTTCCTTTCGGACAGAACTTGCAAAAGCCACCAAAAACTCTCCTTTTAATATCTCCCAATCCTTTAAAGAAGTCTCGTGATTTTAGAACCAAACACGGGCGTCTCCTTGAAGAACAAAGTAGACTTGCCTGAGTTACGCAGCGTCGTTCCAGGCGTTGAATTCTGCCACACGGTCGAAAAGATCCGTCCAGCCTTCCGCATCATCGTCCAGTCATCCATGGAAGCAGGTGAGCTCACGGGGTTCGATGAAAACAACCTATACTTTAGGCTGGGCCATTGTCAGTGTCGATGCCTTTGGAGATCGAATGGGGTCCGTCAGCAGATCGTGTTCAGGTTGGAGCACTTGAGGACGGCGACTGGTTCGGTGGCCTTTTGGCTGGTTCTCCAGGGTAACAGGAACAAGCTTTGGGTCCTTGCTTGAAGGATCAAAGGCAGCACGTCCACCAGATGTCACGTTGTGGTTGCAAGGCCGTTGACCCCAAAAGAAGACACATTCTTGATGGTACTGAAATTACCTCTTTATTGGGCTGACTTGCGCCCGCAAAAGAACTAAGCTACTTGGCGGCGGAGATAGCAACAAACGTGCTCGTCGATCGTCGAACAAAGAATGCTAGTCACACTCGTCGACACTCAATCTAAAGGCTGCTCAGAACAATCTAGATAACGCCCCAAGCAATCTCGACAGAACTTATGCCATCTGTGGACCGTCGGCAGAAACGATCAGCCACGTGATTTGAGACTGTCCAGGGATTTTTCTGACCTCCAATATCCGAACATTGTCAGCTGCCTTGGAGTTTGAGAAGCCTGCGGGGTGGAGAACAAAGCGGCGTGTCGATTTCTGTTGGCAACGGGGAGCCCTGCGATATTGTTGGCGGTTGGTGACGCCTGTGTGACTTTTGTGCTTGTGATCGTAGAGCCTAGACAACGAATCCGTCTTTTGTGCGAGATTTATACGCATGCG
Organism: Amblyomma maculatum; assembly: GCF_055883805.1. Classification (NCBI taxonomy): domain Eukaryota; kingdom Metazoa; phylum Arthropoda; class Arachnida; order Ixodida; family Ixodidae; genus Amblyomma; species Amblyomma maculatum. The sequence goes on along the minus strand of NC_139350.1, from coordinate 29,760,026 downwards.
CGAAGTCCTAGCGGCGACTGATGGAAACACGTTGAACGGCGTCGACAGCGTTTCTCGTCGCCGCCAGGGGGCTGGCGGCACAAAGCGATACACACTTCACGTGCCGCGTACGGTTGCCACTCTCGAGGCGTGCTGGGATGTTGGACGCGGTTTTTCAGGTTCCCTTCGGCCAGCCGCGACCAGCAACGATGTGAAGCTTGAATTAGTGCTACCAAGAGTTATGATATGAATAGGCGACCTTAGCCACCGACAGCGTACTCTCGACTGTAAGACAAACACTTTGTTAGAGGCATGTATGCATATAAGGGAAATGTGCATGAAGAAAAGTACCTACCGGAGTTTAATTCAATTCAATTTTATTCAACATCGTGAAGATGTTGGGTGCGCCGACAAAAAGCCAGAAAAAGGCTTGACAGAGGTCGACGCACCCTACAAAGAGTTGACAGCCGTATGCACAAACAAGAATTATTTACATAATGAAGTAACAATCTCTACAATGCAATAATAACAGCTAGGTGTATATGAATAGAGTATAAAGCAGAAAGTGAAACACTTAAACGACCAGTAATACACAAAAAACATGTAGAAATCACAGTGATGCAACATTGTTGATAGTGTTTTGTATACATTAGTTTACTTGTACCATAATTGGTTCTAGTTTTCGGCACAGTCCATGTGAAACGAATTTTCGTCTTTTGCTTTTAAAAGAGACAGTTGTGTCATGAATGAGCTTTGTTTTAAAATATTAGTCTTCTATCTACTAAAAAGTAGGAGTACCACCCACCAGTGATAGCCGCAATGAGTATTTCTTCGGTGCGTGTTTGGTTTATGCTCGACGGAGCTGATCGCAATATATTTTGTCGTTTGTTTTCATTACGTTCGAAGGGGCCGGGTAGCGCAAGGCGGCTATGTGCGCTAGACCGTAATATTTAGCATGTTTTATCGCCACTGCCACCTGACTAACAAGAAAAAAAATGCAGCGTTTGGTGTGATGCACCGCCGTTTACGAGCCGAGTTGCTGAGCTGGTCTTGAGGCTCGAGAACGGCGGTACATCGCCACAAATACCATATTTTTTTCTCGTTAGTCAGGCGGCAGTCAGGATAGAACATGCTAAACATTACAGTCTAGCGCACACAGCCGCTTGTGATATCTGAGCTACTTGGCCTTTTCGCACATAAAGAAAGCCTACGACAAAATTCATCGCCATCAGGCCCCATCGCACGCAAAACAAACACGCACCGAACAAATCCTCATTGCAGCTTTCACTGGTGGGTTACAGGCTGGGTGCAAACTTCAGCAGGTACTTTTCATCATGCATATTTCCCTTAGATGCATACACACCTGTAGTACCTGCGTTTTCGCCGCTCGGGGCAATGACGCACTAGACATTCTTGCACGACGAACATCGCTTTTATTTTACCTTGTAATCTCGCCTTCGTTCTCACCAGAGCATTCGGGTTTTGTTCCTTAGGTGTACCCAATCAGCTGTGCTTTGTTAGGGAACCTGAATGTCTTCGTCCAAGCGTCCGCAACGGCAAGGAACCAGCCGGGAACAAATGAATCTCCTAGAGGGTTCATGCTCGTTCACTTGAGGAGTTGAGCGCTCTGAATGTAGAACAGCATTGGTTCCTGACCGACATGCGCATCCGATATGTAGGAAGTGCCCATTTGTCCCCAAGTCGTTGCTTCCGCAGAAATCGCTGTGGGAGCATAAAGGTGTTGTGGATTCTTTCACAACAGAATGACCATTCTTTGGGCATCGAGAACATTTTCACCACTGCGGCCACATCCGTTCTGGGGGCAGAAGCCAGCTACAGCGCTGAATCATCCATTGCCAGAAAAATGCCATGCGTTTCCAGCAGTTTTTTTTGTACATTCCGGCCGGGACAATGCCCTGTCCAGAGAGTGTAGATAAGTGCCTCTCTGCCAAACTTTGTAGATGAAATCCTATACCTGCACGCGTGTAGATGACACGAGAAGGAAGAGACGCCCATTGCACCATGCCGGCGCTTTGGTGACCGCATTGTACTCGGTAACTCAAGATGCCAAGCGCATATGCCCCGCAAGTCACAGGAGACGCTTCCGTCTAGCTAGCTCTCCAGCATCAACAAACCCCTGGCTGCTTTGCCCGGTGAGATCATTCTCTCTCTGCTTCCGAACTTTCCTTTCAACTTTTTTCTACACACAATATAAGTTTGTCGTGAATCTGCACGCTGAGAGCCTCTCATTATCGCGTCGAACACAGCCCGCACCATGGCTTGCGCTACATGCTCTTACATTACGAATATGCGTGGATTGTGAAACCGATGAAACATTCTCCCATACTGCGTAAACATGGTACTGCAATCACTGTCTCTACGTTCCGCCCCGAAGGCAGAAATGGGGGGCGCTTTCATTTTCTACCTGCTTAGGCGCGGTCTGTGCGATGTCAGTGCACGACGTTAAAGAACCCTAGGTGGTCGAAATTTCCGGAATCCTCCACTACGGCGTCTCTCATAGCCTGAGTTGCTTTGGGACGTTAAACCCCACAAACCAAACCAAACCTAACCATTTCGCACGGTGCGCTTCGTGCCGTCTGCTGCAATGCCGTTCCTTGTGTTTCTCACCGCTCCCGCATGTTGGCGCCACAACCTCCCGCAAAAGGCGGATTGGCGGACTTTTATTTCTTTTTCTTCCCTGTTTAATTTTTTACTTTTGGCTCCGCCGCGCGAGAAGACAGCAGTGACCCGCTACAAACGGCAAAGCCACCATCACCATCATCACTGCAAGCATACGCGTCACCACGCATGTTGACAGCACTGCATTAACCTGAGTTTACAGTCCCTATGTTTTCAAGCAGTTCAAGAACGCTCGCGGAACTAAAACACTTTTCATTTGTTCTCTGCATAGTGGCTTGATGAACATTCGATTCTGATATCTAAAGTGCGTGATCAACCAATCAGCGAAGCAATGCCCAAGAAAGAAGGAAACGTCATATACATTAACGAACTTCGCCATCGTGTGTCGCTCACATGGGTGCCAAAACACTAATTATTGAAGCGGAATAAAAATAAAGGCGCAACGATTTTGCCGCTATGATTGGACCTTGAGGCATCGGGAAGGTGTAAAGAACCTAGAGGCAGGTGGGGATTAGGGGTCTTGTGCTTCTTTAACCCTTCTACCAGCGGTGCGGTGCTTTGATGTTTGTATAACAAATATGAATCGTCGGGAAAATAACGCTGGAATATTTCCTTATAATCAAAGTGACCCTTGCTAGCGTTCTTATTTTTCGGTTCTAAAGCACGCAATCAAGCACACATATGAATGATGGCAAGCACATAAACTCTGCAACAGAAAAGCAGTAATTTTCGTCGGGGAGAGCAGATTCAGTGGATATGTAATGAACATAACGCCGACATAGCTTACAAGAAATTCAGTTTTTTTCTACACGCATAAGCTGGCCATCCAGCGCTAAAGCCGTCCTCCCGCAATTGGAAGGAATACAGAAAACCATGGATTAACGCTGAGCTTTATCGTTGTATAGAAACGAAAAGTCATTTACACAATGATTTTATTCGCTTCGAGATCTAACTGTATTGGCAGAACTCAATAACTGCCGAAGCCCTTTAACGACCGACTTAAAAGAAGAAAAACGGTGTTAGAAGAAGAACATTTTTGAGGGCGTATATAATAGTTCATGTCAAATTTGGCACGTTGTAAACTCGTAAATTTCAAGAACTTAGCAGACAATTTAAGTGCGGAACTTATAGTTATGGTGAAATCTTTATAGATGAAAGGCTAGCTAATGCACCTAAAGCAAATTTTTGAAGGTGGTTCCTGTATGAATGTGTCTGGTGCAAACGGTCCTGTAAAGTGCAAGTGTTGAGGGTGTGAATATGGGGATTTAGACTCCGCTCGCCCGAATTTTTCTTTGCCGTCATGTGGAGTGGCAATGCCTTATTTCGGAGGAAGGGCACGCGACTGCGAGTTCATGTACGTGTGCTTAATATTTTTAGAGTTTTATTTCCCAGGTATATCTTGTTTAGTTGCTTGTTTGCTTGTTCTAACAACTTCATGAAACATCTAAAATAGATTAGATATGGATAACTATTTTCAATGTGAAAATGCCGTGCCTAAAAGAATGCAGGAAATCTAAAGCCTTATTAAAAAAACAACCTGTTTTTTATGTCAGTGGTTAGTCCATTGTCGCTTAGAGCTAAATATATTTCTTAGCTTGATGTTTTTCGCAAACGGGTTCAGGTTATTCGTTATTCCAGAAATGAATCGGTCTGACTCTTCGCAAGAATAAATTCGCAGAAAAAAAAAAGGAAAGGAAAACATCGGAATCATGTTCATTTAACATCATATGTTGGTAGGTGCACCGACAAAAAGTCAGTAGGAAGCTTTAGTGACGCCGACGCACCCTACACAGGTTAGGTAGTGTTATACATGTGAATATTTAGAAACAAAATCATTCATAGAACTTCCAGAAAAACTGTTCAAAGAAACTACAGTGAAAGTGAGAGTGTTGACATTCTATAGGTATACACTGATTATGACTTCTTAGTTAAAAATCTATATGATGTTGAGTAAACGTGATTATGTTTACGATTCCGAAGCATATGCCTCTGCGTTATATACATGTTTTCTACGATAAACGAAAGTGTAGAATCCATGCACGTGAGCAGCAGCTCGAGGAAGTGCTCTGCGGTAATGCCCCGGAAGTCCTGAAATGCGGCACTTCTGTGCGGGCTTATCTCTGCCCGCAGGACAGGTCTGCGTCTGTTATTGAATAGTGCAGTTCCTCAATTTGTAGGATACACCCTGGCATGCGTTCTTAAGTATCTTTAAGAGAGTCTCTGAGGCCGCGTGCTTTACCAGGTATTCCGGGGATAATTTCTATGCTTTTTTGTTTCTTGTCATCCGACACCATGCGCTTATCTCGACATCAGCTCATTGGCATCTAACGGTGCCATCCCTACAGCCTTCCACGTGTTATATATTTCAGATCGATCCATGTGCTGTAAATTTACTACATACGAAGCGGTGCATAACACACGTTGATTTCGTTTCGAAAAAGATTTTTTTTGTCGCGTTTTGGACACATACATATTCGAGGCATTTGTTAATGAATGTGTGTACTATCGTTACGCTGGTAAAGCAGGTGAAGGAAAGCACCAGTGGAAGTTAGCAACTGATTGTGAAGATTCTGTAAGGTATTTAAGGCGTTTATGTGAAGTATGAGGTGCCAGGGTTATGTTTTATGCGTCCGCGCACACTTTTACGCTCTCTCAGAAATGTCCATAATACTAAGATACCAATGGCCAACGTGCGCGCTTCACAACACTCTGTCACGTCACCAAATTCTCGAGACTAAACGAAATTCCGCCTCATCATTTCGTCTATCTATTTTATATTCATCGATTAACGTCAACCTAAACAATATATTTCCCCCACCACAAGGTGAAAAATATGTATGTTTTTGGTGCATTGCCAGCAGGCTGTCGACATGTCGTTCATGACTGTTCCGTTCTGCTCAGAAACAGAGCAATATTATAATCATTCCTTGCAATGCACTACTCATCCTCATCCTCACAAGAGGGTGCAAAAGTTTTGTAGGCATACAAGGACGAAAATTAATATGGTCAATTCGCTAAAAACAATTTGCTATACTACGTGTCAGTAAGGATGTTATTGCAAAAATCTGTCTAACCATATTTGCAATTCTTTCGGCAAATTTGGCTTATTTTGTAGACAAAGGATTCGATTTACAAAACGACAAGAAATTCATACGAAGCTCAGATAGTACCAGCCTTTATGGCCACAAAAGGTGTCTTGCTATCTTCAACATTTTCCCCCAATTGACTTTTTAAATAACACAACCCGCTGCTTTTCTAGGGCTCCGTTAAGGGATCGCTACGGGCGTAAGAAATGTTTAGAAACAAATATTTGCCACGCAACGGAATCTGGGACAATCCTTATAAACCTGCGCATAACACCATCTTAAAATACGTTATAATCACTGCTCAATTAAAAGGTGCCCCAGAATTGTGGGCAAAATTTGCCGCTCAAACTCCCAAATATCCGCCTCGAACTTCGAGAGGCAAGCGTGGCTCCAGTAGCGGGGGAGATGGGGATAAAATCCGACGAGTGGTGCGGGCAGTATACAGGAGCCCCGCACCGCGAATTTACGTCACGGTTCACAGCAATGCGCAACGAATTCCCGCGCCAGTGACGCAATCATTTTCGAACCTGATGTTGTACCCTTCACGAGGCACCTAATCCGAGCTGTGTTAGCGTGCCACCGGAATATTGAGATGTGCGCAAATCGCCCCCGTATATATATATAAATTGAAGACCACTCGGGTGTATCCGCAACTACCGTTACAACCCCAGATGGAGTGAAGGGAATTTATCTCCCTATGCCTCTCACCCGTTCTACGGGGAACAACTGGAGACGTTCGAGCACTAAGTCGCCCCCCAAAAAAATGCAGCGCCGGCAGCAGAAAAGTGCCCTTCCGGATCCCCATCATCAAAGAGGTTGTCTGCGCCCAGCCGCTGCGTAATTTTTGATGGCTCGATTGAAGCTCCTCGAAGGGGTTCAGTACCGTCCATGCGCTGATTCGGGAATGACTGAGCGTTAGGTGTACATGCAGAAGGATAAACCGCGAATTGACGTTACAAGAAGATAGTTGCAACGGTAGGTTGGAAAAGCAAACTCACGTAGACAACATTCTAACAACAGACACAGGGAGCATACGTTCTCAACTAGGCGACGCCTCTGTATATCCTTGCTTATCGAGAAAACGTAGCAGCCAAGGTTGTATTAAGACTAGGGCTCAACTCAGTATCTGGAGAATGCTTTTTTACTGCGATAGAAATAGTGCGCCAGGTTTCGAGTCGTCGCGTAGCGTAGGCCCGGCGGAGGCCACGTTAGAAGAAAAAAAAAGAATAAAGCTTTTGCCTACATTTTCGAGGCCATGCGAAATCCTGTGCACATATGGTACCACTGCAACCTTCCTCTTCCTCTCACCCATGCTGGGCAGGGATTTCAGTCTGTGCGTTCTTTTAAGGTTCTTCAGTACCCGGCAACTGGCCTCAATAATAACTGACTCCCGATAACCGGCCTCAAAAATGTAGGCAAGATGTATAATGTGGACGTCGCAGTGACCGCCCCGCTCAAGTTGAAGAGGATCTTCCAGGCTGTTCAAAGGGAAAGAGAAGCGAAGAAGCAAGAATGTGGGGTGAAACGTAGAAACCCATATGTTGGATACAAGACAGGTGTTGTGTAAAGGCTTCCACTCTCTTGTGGAGCCAGTTATATAGGACAAACCGGACGGTGTATTAATAAGAGACTACAGAAACCCTGTAACAACTTGGAAATTGGAAAGGACAAAACGTTTCTGGTATATCATTGCCAGTCATGTGAAATAATGAAGAAGGAGAAGAAGAATTGCACTCCTAACTTTGACAGTGTTAAGATTTTATATCGCCACAAAGAGAAGATAACGAGAGAGATAGTGGAATCGTATTTTATTTCAACGGACAATAAATGTGTCAGCAAGACGTCTCTTGCTCTTTCAAGCAAAGAGGTGTCTTTTTTAAGTGATTTTTTTAAGTAATTTTTTATGCAGCAGGTGAATCCAGGGGTTGTTTCACGTGACTGTTTCGTTTTCTTCATGTTTGTTTTTCTGGGCCTTGGAGTAAACGGCTTAGGCTTAGTGGTGAGTCAGCGCATGTACTGTGGCTTTCTTGTTTCTTGTACCTTGTCTTCGCGTTCGCGCTGTTTATATTAATCATGAATAAGTACCAACTCGCCCAACAAAGTATCTTGGTAAACAAAATATGGGATTGTAGTATATATATATATATATATATATATATATATATATATATATATATATATATATATATATATATATATTTATATATCTATATTATAGGACAACAAAAGTAGAAAACTGCCGGGCCTCTGAATGCAAGCTGCCTCTGCTGAGCGATCTGATGGTACTCGTGTTGGTCATAAAGGACGCTGGAATGAAAGAAAGGGTTGAAGCCAAATGATAAATATTGTCTCCTCTTACTTTTTTTCATTATGATGCGAGCCAGAGGACAATTGCATATTTTACACTGTTGTCGCTTTTAATCGGGATTTTTTTTACTGGCTGCTCTTCTTGTCAATCCATGCAAATTGTACAAGTTTACGACCAAAGGAATGTAGAGGCCTTTGCAACCAGCCTCTTAGGTGCAGTGCTTAGGGCGCTCGACTTCGGGGCCCGATGATCATAACCAAAATGAAAGCAAATAAATTTTTACTCAACATCATTGATGCTGGAGGGCAAAATGCCAGGTAACCTCTTGTTGGCTACCCGGGTTCGATCGCAACCGCTGACAGTTGCGTTTCAGTGGAGGCGAAACGTTGAGATGTCCGTGTTCTGTGCGATGTAAGCGCAAGTTAAAGATCCCCAGGTGATCGAAAATATTCTGGGGCCCTCCACTACTGCCCCCCTTCTTCCCTTAACTTACGGCGCAGCTCAGGTGTCCACAGAACAAGTGTGACACTGCGCGTTTTAGCAGTTGTGAGCCAATTTCGAAATAATATTTTCTTGACGGCTACTGTGCTCCCTGTAAAAGGCAACGGTAGCATGCACACTTCGACACATTGCTGTTTGCCGATGAAAACAAGAGAAAAAAAGCAAACACAACAAAGCAGCAGGCATTTTACTTGAGCATAATTATATACCAGGACGAAAGTAGACACGCAGTACTGCTTAAAATAGTATCCAGCCGATGTGCAGGCCCGTCCTCTAAAAATCTTGAACGTGCATATAAAACCTTCACAATACATTTTTACAAAGCAAATGAGCCAAATACAAGCGTTAGTGAGAATAAAGTGAAGCTGTGTATTAAACTGCAGTGCTCATGAGGCCAGAGGAAGAATTTTTAATTTTTTGGTTTAGCATGCTGGGAGTTGGATACCAAGTCATCTGTTTCCCATAATTATTACGAGCACGAAGTGTGCGCCGTGATTAATTCATTCTGATTGTGTGTTGTTTCTCATTCGCAGTTACGCCAGTGTAATAAAACATTGTTCCTTGCGTAAACCCTTGTCCTGTGTTTTAATATTTCGTTATATATTTTCGTGACTGGCATAATTTCGAGTGCACGTAATCTACGTTCAGTATGTGCGTTGTACGGTACATCGGCAGCAATACCAATTGCGTACTTCAGTAAAGCTTGCAATTTGGCTATGTTTGTAAATGTGGGGGTGCCCATACTAAGGGACTGTAATTTACGTTAGTAAGCAAAAGTGTTCTATAAATCATTTTCTTAACTGCGACACGCAATAAATAACGAATTATAGATAACATTCAACTGCTCCAGTCAAGGGTTCGACGGCATACCGTTTGGTCAGGAATCGTGGTTGATCGCGTTTAGTTTCGGTTGACGAGAAGCTGTTTTTTCATGGAGCACGCAGATGGCGTTAATGCATCGCTGCCCGTCGCTACCGCGCAGAGTCGCCTCGGCCGTGGACGAGCGAGGCTGCCGAACGAACAAGCGGCTGCATATTCTTCCACATTACGGCTGATGAATCAAGAGGAACAGTCGCAACATGATGCTGCAGCTCTGGCAGCTGCATTGGTATGTCATCCCCATTCCTCTTCAGCTGCGTAGGAAAGCGTCTCAGAAAAGCTGGCGGAGTCTTACTGGCGTAGCGGGCTGACTGCAATGTTTTGTTTAGAACGCGTCCAAATTGATGAAAGAATCCTGCTTACTGCAGAAAAACGAACCAGTTAATTACTTTATTCACACAGCAAAGGGGTACCAGTATCCGTCACGGATCGGAGTATGGCTGAGGTTTCATGGTCTGCTACAGCAGCTTGTCTATACGCGACATCATTAAAAGCCAAATTCTGCTGAAAATCCCGCATCATCGTTAAAGGCGGCTTCAATCTCGGCGAAAATCATCGGCATGCTTTTGGAAGGTGCACTTTCGCACGTGGCATGAGAAGGAGCTGATAATTCGGCAGGTTCATTGGCGTCACGAGACCACACGACATGATCACAACTGCTCTGCCAGCAAACTTGCTCAGCACCGAACAGGGACGATGATGAGAGAGGAATTGAGCCGTGCGAATTACCTACCTCGGCGCTCAGAGGTATTACAGCTAGGCCTTGCATACGTGGCCTTACGGCCCGGTTGAAGCGGGATCTGTATGTTTCTGGTGATTTTGGAGATAATATTGTTATGTTAGGTGATGCGTGCACTGATATGCGCATAAGACGGAAAAAGAAGAATCTCGGTAGTTTTTGGGCGTGGACGACGACGACGTTCGAGCCGTGTCGGCTGGTGCCTGCGGGAAAGGCCCGTTGTGTGAAAGCCTTGTCTCCCGCCTACGCTCTCAACTATATATACTATAGATAACTTACTATATATACTATAGGTTAAACAGGATTTTCGAGGTACACCAGGCACACATTATGGGATTAGTGATTATGAATGGTGCAGATAAGAAGTACAGGAATCATGATCAGAAAGGCAGCCGTAAGCTGGAATCACTAAATCTGGTGCGTCATGACCTTAAAGGCAGCAGATTAGGTGTACTCCAGATGATTTGTAATTACGGTATATTCGGGGTCATATGGAAGTAGTACTCCTCAGAAATCCCCTGTCTAGTGGCTGTGGTCTCCGGTATCTGAACGGAGGGAACTTAGAGGCGCAGGCGGCAGTAAGAGTAGACTCTTTATTTACAGCAGTGTGTATGACCGTGTGCTTTCCAGAGAAGAGAGAGTGATGTGGTGATGATGATGTCAAGGGACCAAGCAAAACGCAACCGAAACTTCTGCAGGATACAACATCACCTCCCACTTAAAAAACCCCAAACACATGTGCAAGCATATAGGAAGCAAGAGAACAGAAACAGAAGAGTCAGTATTGTAGTCTGTCAGGCGGACGACGCTCTTTTGCCCTTCGACGCAGCCCTTGTCCCGTGTCATTGCTTCACACAGGAGTTGAGCTTGTTTTAACCGCTGGAGAAGCAGAATATGGCTCAGATGTAGTTGTTTCAGCTGATGGTTGTTCTGAGCGATCTCCACAAGTATTTGACTGCTTAGAGAAAGTGCCCAGCGCAATATAGTGCCAGAGCTGTTTTCTGGTACGAGAGTTAATTTAGATGCATTCCAGATGCGATCGCCAAATAGGAGAATGGAATTCAAGCCGGCCTTTGTGGCTACTTGAAATATAATTATTGGTTCGCAGGAAAGGAAAGGCGCTGTATCTGTAACACTAGTTCTGTGGACACACTAGGCGCGCCATAAGGAAATGGAGGAAGGGGGGAGTGAGAGCGGAAAGAAAGAAATGGAGGCCGTAGTAGGGCTCTGGAGTAATTTTGACCCTCTGGGTGTTTTTAACGCGCACTGAAGCCCACGGACGCCACTTCTTTCCGCCTCCATCGCAACGGAGACGACGGCGGCCAGGATCGAACCTGGGAACTCCAGCACAGTAGTCGGGCGTCTAACCACTGCAACACCATGGTGGGGCTTAAAATGGACCCATGTATTAAAGGAATGCCTTGCCTCCAGCACCACATCTCCTATCTGTACACTGTGTATATATGATCGCTTAGCTTGCAACCCCTCGTGAACTGGTTTCAGCACAACCGTGCAGTGTAGGTCGCTCCAAGAGATAATTGCAGCAATACTGACCCGTAATCTTGATTGAAAATCATGTAGGAGCTTCGCGGGTGACATGCCAGTCCAAGCCTGATGGCCTGGGCGCAGCGCAAGCACATTCATCCCCGGAAGTAGACATTCCAATGCTCGCATGCAGCAGACATATCAAAAAAGCCTCTCGTTCACCCATAGAATATATTCGTTCCTCGGTGATCAGGGTTCACAAAGCAAATTTCTTACATCGCATTGCTGAAGGATAGCATCCAAACCCTTTTCCAAAGCGTGTGGTGAAGATTACATCTAAATATAGGTTGGACATCTGAATTACGGGACTAGCTGCTAAGGCGTTTCTGACGAGATGAAAACCGCGTTGTGCTTTCTCACTGCTAGGGAACATTTGATCTCACCTCAAATGTTTCCTGAATGGAATAACTAGACACGAAATTGGGGTATAAAACGGGAGTAGTACCTTACAAGTCCCTGGAAAGAGCGCAACGTTGCAATTCTGAAGCACTTATACGTTGAAGTACCTGTTTCAAATTTTCATATGTTCCTCGCGTGTCTTTCCCCAGACGCTTCTGTCACAATGCATCACATCACACCCTTGCAGTTCTTTAACAGCTGCATCATTCTTTTGAAAGCCGCAGGAGCAGAGGCCAGACCAAAACATACTTTCTCAAATCCAAACAAGCCATCATGGGTAATACGTTGTTAGGTCGTTACTGTCCGGTGTAAGTTCAATTCGGTGGTGCGCAGGTGCCAAGTCCAGATTCTAAAAATATGTCCACCTGCTAGTTGATTTAGTTCTTTAGTGTGCGGGAGTGGAAACACGCCAGCGTGTGAGCCTCCCGGAGGTCCACGCACAACGGCAGCGAGCCCTATTTCTTTCGCACGAAGACTACGGGAGAGACCCATTTCGACGCAGACACGGATTCTATTACACTCCGTGATTGCAAACAGTGCAGCGCCTTGAAACTTCCACTCGCAGAGTCAGGGCATGCTCCATTGTTCAAACGAAATCCGCGGCACTGAAGAGGGAAGCTGGATGAGGTGGACGAAGTTCTTTAAGAGTTCAAAGTCCGCCGTGAAGAGGTGCGACAACTGTTCCTCAGCTCGATGGAGAGCAAGGGTGCGAGTCAGCGTGCGTGACGCTTCAGCAGGTCAACCTTGAACAGACGATGGTTATGCTGTGTATGACGTGGAGCTCGAGCAAAGCCGCCTCTGATGTGGGACACCACGCCGGCAGTGGTTTGGCCACGAGTCACCTCGGCCAGAAAGCTTCCGATGACGTTTACCTCCTCTCCGGAGTAGCTTTGGAGGGTAGCAGCATGCGAGCACAACGCATGGACGTCCGTTAAGAATCTGCGGTAATGGTATTTGCTCACAAGGAACTCTGTAGCGCCAGTTTCAAAACGGGAGAAAAAGGATGTTGTCCTATTGAAACTGTGGCTCGAATTTCTTTCGAGGGGCCATCCTGATTGCTGACATTTAGGATTGTGATGGCGTCGGCTGTCTCAGCTTTCTGGCAGGGCACTGGTTTTTGCGCTTTTCTTTTTCCTTGAGCTGCCGGGTGTGCAAGATGACCAATCCTTCCACAGTTATTTGCGGCAGTGTCTGGCTTTTGCTGGACATGCAGAGACATTTTCGAGGTGCGGAGCCGACCCACATTGGTTTCGGGTACCATGCAAGGGATTGAATGCTTCAATTTTTGTTTAGCGAATACGTGTAGTCGACACAGTCGTCAAAACAAAACAACGGAACAGATTTTTTGTCCCTGCGTTCACAACACTCGCTCGCATGGCGTACAGAACACACATTGACCGAAAAGGGTCCGTTTCGGTGGCGGCACGGTCCATTCGGTCCCTCTCAGCACACCCTCTCCCACCAGATGTCCGAGGTCGGAACGGCCGAGTAACCCGAGAGCTACTTCGCAGCGGAGCAGAGCACCGAAGTGGGACCCCGGAGAGGGTCTGCGCGCATTCCGTCCGTAGGCCGAAAGTGCGTGGCGTCACTGTCGACAACACACGGTTCACAGAAGCGCTGTAGGTGAATTCTTCTAATTGATTTCCTGCTTGCTCGATATGCTTTCTAATGTCAACAAATGAGATAACTTCCTCATAATATAAGCGCTCTTGTATCTTTTGTGAACTTGTTCCCTCACGTAATTGGTCACAGGTCATGCGGTCAGTTGCAGTTCCGAAATTGCATGTAGTGCAAAGTACTCGAAGACCATTTACGTAAGCTTAAAAGTTCTAACCGGGTACTTGCTTGCGCTCACAGAACAGGTGACGTTCCACCAGGTCGTTTGTTGCCGTTGCGAAGTGGGCATCCAGCGTTTAGGCAGCAGCACTGACGGAGTCACCGTCAGCACTTGAGGTGACAATTGCGCAAGGATCCTCGGAACTTCTGTGGCGCTGAGGCTGTGGTATACTCGTTGGCCTTCAACTCCGAAGGAGTTCAGATGCATTACTTTCCCACGCTTGGGCTGTAGCTCATCGCCCCCAACCGCTTCCAGGAAATTTATGAAGACCACCTTCCACTATTTACAAGCTCCTGCCTGTTCGCCTGGCGTAGGCAAGAACAGTGGGGGCGGTGGAAGCGATCCTCCCGACCCGATTCTGAAAGTTGTGCTTGCAATGAAAAACTATGCTCGAGTTCTCGTCGCCATCCTGTGGTGTTCGTTATCCGGGCGGAGGGAACGAAGAGGCGCTGAGGGCAGCTAAAGGTAGGCTATTCACAACAGTGTGTGAGTGGGCGCTCTAAAGGAGAAAAAAACTGGTGATGGATGATAGCATGGGCCGAAAGAAAACGAAACTGAAACTAGTGCAGGATACAAAAGTGATGAAGCGTGCTGCTTTATTTTCATAACTTCTCGTTTGTTAACTATGTCATGCGTATATAACTTCCGTTAGAATTTAGACACGCATATAGAATAAGCCATATATTTGATAGTTATGTGTGTCTCCTTTGATACTCGGCTGTTTTTCAGAATTGTTTATAGCAATGACACCGAACTATAGCTCTAATTTGTTAGCACATCATAGATTCGGTTGCATGAACAAAAGCGTGCCGAGCGGGGAAGATTGGAACTTAAACATCCGTATGTAAAGCACGGGTTCTCTTAACTTCTTCATGGTTGGCAGCTAAAAGCGCGAGGGTGCAGCCTATGATCTGTCCTAGAGTGGCAAGACGTAGTCGCCATCTTGAGACTCCTCCGCGTAAAGCAAAATAAAGCGATGTATATTTTTTGCAAAAATGTCGCCGTAAGCTCACCTTCAAAAGCAATATTGGTGAGGAGATTCCTGTTTACGTGTGTTTAATGATCATCAATGAGACATTGTCCATGGAGGGATGCGAGCTGTTGTCTACAGAAACTATAAATAGCGCACTGCAGCCATTGGCCCCAATATACTTCTCGTTTTCTAATGTGAACATCAAGATTTTTATTTCGGTCTCACATGCGCGCACATAGTATTTCGCTATTTGTATCGGGTGCTGCCGAAAGCATGCGAACGCGGGAACACTCGCCGATTGTGGATACTATTACCTAAGATTGCAGGAAGGGAAATGCGTAGTGGATTGTTAACTTTAAACTTCTTCAAATAGTAGCATATTTTACTTTGTGTAGCTTGAATAAATAGTGGAAAGTAAAGGAACAGTATTTTAAAATAGGTAGCGAAGCATTCGAAAGATATGCGAACATGTCTACTTAGGACAGGTAGTCACCGCAGACACAGAGCTCCAAAGGGCAATAACTAGAATAATGAGATTGGTATGGACAGCATTTGGAAGGCACGCGAACATGATTACTAGCATCTTACAGGCATCACTCAAGCGGAGAGTGTATAACAGTTGCATCCTACCGGTACTGACATATGGGACTAAAGCATGGAGGGTAATGAAAACGGTTCTGCCTAAGTTGAGGACAATGGAGAGGGCCATATAACTAAAAAAGGTACCGTTAAGAGATAGGAAGCGTGTCGAGTGGGTCAGAGAAATAACTCACGTTACTGACATTATAGTCGAAATTAAGAAATGGGCATGGGCAGGGCGTAGTTCAAAGACAGGATTACCGATGGTCTCTAAGATTTGGGTTCTAAGGGAATGTAAGAGTAGCTTGGGGCGGCAGAAAATTAGATGGGTGGATGAGATGTATAAATTCCCAGGGGTCAAGTTGATGCAGCTAGCACAGGACTGGGGTAATTGGAGGAAAATAGGAGAGGCATTCGCCCTGCAATGGGTATAGTGAGTCGGGTAATTATGATGATGAATAAATGAAAAGGAAAACGAATTCTTTCTGCTCGTAAATTAAAGTGAATTATTACAGATATTGCTACTGAAGATGAAGGCGAACAACTTGGAATGGTTGAGTAATTTTGTTCCTTCTTCATAAAGGAGGCCATTGAGGGCTTTCATGCGAGCGCTGTTCACGTCTTCCATGCGTTGTGCAAAACTTATCATCTAATTACGTGAATCCGATCCAGTAATGGTTTGCCTAAGTTTAGATGAAGAGCAGCTGTGGCCGAAATGATGTCGCCTTCCATCATTCCTCCCATTGCCAAAAGCTTTCAGCGCAATGGGACGCTCCTGTAAATCGATTAATTTATGACCGCGAAACGCAACGCATTCCCCTCAAATTCTTGACTAACTACATGCAGAGTTCATTTGTATTGCCATTTATAATCTTTGTCAAATAGACATGACTAAATTCTGATGCCCCCTTCATGGATCACTGCCTTGTCGTGGCGGAGGGGCTTGCGAAACTCGATGAAGTCGTGAACTTTGCTGTGTAGGACCACCCAAGATAGATAGGTCACGGCAGAGAGTTCTGACAAAATGTGATTCACTGGAGAAGGTAATGACAACCCACTCCAGTATTTGCTGCGAAGAAAACGCTATGGTCAGTCACAATAGCATTAATGATCTGGCGGCGGACGATGAACTTCCCAGGTTGGAAGGCGTCCCACATGTTACTGGCGATGAACAAAGGGCGATTCCTAAAAGCTCCTGGACGAATGAAGCGGCTGGGCTAAATCCAAGAGGACGTTCAGTTGTGGATGTGTCGGGAAGCGACCGGAAAGTCCGATGTTGCAATGATATATATCACATAGCAACATGGAATGTAAGATCTATGACGCAAGGTAAACTGGATGTCGTCAAGCGAGAAATGGACAGATTGAACATTGATATCCTGGGTATCAGCGAGCTCAAGTGGACCGGAATGGAAGAATTTTCCTCGGGCGACCATTATGTCTTTTATGGTGGGCACGAATCCAAGAGAAGGAATGGGGTCGCTCTTATAGTAAACAGAAGAATGGGCAAAGCATGTGCTAGGGTACAACCCCAAAAACGACCGGATGATTTCACTTCGCATCCAAGGCACGGCCGCTGGATGGAAGCGCACTAGGTGCGGCCTGCTACATCGCCCGAAACCGGCGGGAGGCGCCTACTTCCAGTCGCCACCGCCGCGGCGCCACCGTTCGGGGACAGCCGCGCGCGGAGAGCTGAGCATGGCTGCGCTTTGAGAGAGGCGTCGGCGTGGTAGAAGCCTTTTGTTTTAAGGATATGAGAGCTCCGCTTCACACAATTTGGCAACAAGAATTAGTATATACTGTCATGTCTAGTGTGACCATGTCAGCACTTAGCGCTTGCTCGGCAATGATGTATACTGGAGTGTACCCCGAAAAACTTATAGTCACGGTGGTTCAAGGCCACTCGAATGGAGAGCTCGAATTACCGTGATGTTTCGTCGAATCCAGTTGTTCGTCACATTAAAATGTGACCCGGCTGTGAACAATTCGAAGCTGTTCAGCAGCCATGGTAGCCTAATGCATAACCACTTAACTATGTCGCGAATTCCGTGTGTCATTTCCATACCATTTACTCATTCCTGCATATAGCTTTTATACACAAATTGATGTCAACCTGTTCTAAGCTGCCAGCGCTATCCAATAAAAAATGTCCTAAAATGAGCAATCTCTGTGAAAATGCGACATGTAACCAACCTTTCTATCTCATTGTGACAAATTTTACTGTGGAAATATGAAGATGTTTATTAGGTTAAATCTAGATGATAACCTAGGATCTCCTACTCACTTGGAGACCTTAAACTTTTTACGCCAGAACGCTATCCGTCATGGCTTCCCGCATTTTGCATGATCGGACAAAGTAAGCGCGCTTGATAGAGCCGGTCCGCCTCAAGGTGCTACGTATATGCGCCGAAAGTTTTTATTACTATTTTTATAGGCTGCTCGCAAACCCATACAATTTTGCTGGTTTGTAATTTTCAATGGAAGAACGCACATCGAGTGTTGCTGTTGTGAAACTCTTAGCTGTGATCACAAGAATGTTCACGCGTCAGAGCGTAACTGCAGCCGAGATTCAGCGATCAGTCGATTATACTTATTTAATGGCCACACAAAAAAAAAGGAAGAACATTACCACTCGCAGACGGAAAACCTTTCTTGAGAGAGGTTTATGCCATAGCCATAAACATCGCTCCACTGTTGAGTTGACATTTCCAGCCCAGCTCGCTATCAATGGGGGCAGCAACATAACGATATCTTGCATAGCGCCTTAGCATGCGCACGATCATTGTTTTTATAAATTAGCTGCAGGTACTGTGTACAATGAGAAAACAATGATGAAACCAAAAGTTTACACAGCTTGCTACTTCACCGGACCTCTTCAGACTTCATCATCCTGCTAATGAAGGTGCTCGTAAGCTGACAAAGCTTGATTACTTCCTTCGCGGGGTACATCAAGCCTCCATTGTCCTTGGTTTTCATTAACCTGTAACTGGTCCAGTTGACTATATTTCCTACAACAGGCTCTTGCTCGACTGACATGTTGCCTCAAAACCATTACCAAATATCGCATAAATTAGGCAACAACTTGGTAGTGATAAACAAAACTTGGGGTTCTTAAGTCTTAAGTTCTTGAGCAGAACTGTAGGATGACTTTACAGAATTTCTAATTTGGTACCCGGTTGGATAAAAATTTCAATTTATTATGCCCTTTTTTTATTCCAAACTAACATGCTGTATTCTCATATGGGGAACCACAACTTCTACAAATAATAAGTTGCTTGTTCTCCAGACAAAAGCCCTTCGAGCTATTGAAGGTTATTACGGTATACCGCGTGACTTGCGTACAGAACCCTTATTTAAAAAAATGCCATATTAGCCGCTAATCATATTTACTACTTTCGTCTTCTGCAATAAATTCACCATAATAGGCTGTATACTACTCTACCTGATAGATCTAAAGTAACGTATGATCTGCGAACACGAAAAAAACTTGTACCTATTACTCGAACCAACTATGGAAAACAGAAATTAACTTTTCAGGTGCCATCCCTAATCAACAACACACCAAATGTGGAATTTTCATTGGCACCTTGGGTATTTAAAAAGAACTTAAAACAATATTTAAATGGATATCCCCTATAATTTCAATGGCGGTAGTAACTGTATTTTTCTCATATGCAATGTTTTTTGTGTAAATATTTTTCGGTATGAAATTTATGTTATTGAGTGCGTGGTCTGTTGATTTGAATATCCAATGAATACTGCATGTACCTTTTACATATCGTATGTAAGTGTTGCATAATGTTTTTTTTTTATATTTTATATATACTAGAGGCGTGTGCTTTTGTCTGCTTTGGGAGCCAATGCCCAGTCAAGCTTGTCGCCTTTTGCCTTGGCCTCCCCTTTCTTGTAAAAGAAAGAAATGAACTCCAACTCCTTAAGGAGCTTCGTTAGAGTGCCCGCACTTTGCTACCTGCTTATTCACCGTATCCCGTAATTGCTGCCTCTGTCTCATATCATTAGAATGCAGCCTTAAGCCACCGCATTATATGATATAGTGCCCTACACATAGCTATATAAAGCCCCTCTTTACCGAAGCCGTACGAACGTGCCCTATAGGACTGTAGTGTGCCTGTCTTGGGATCTAAGGGTCCCGCTTTCAATAATTCCCATTTCACCCTTACATGTTATTGACTCTCTCTAGTTTGGCAGCTCCTGCCACATTGAACATGTCATGTGTTCTCATTGCGCCAAAGGTGTCTGGCCGTATCATCAACTAAGTGCCTCTTACCAGAGAGGTTTTTTTCCGACTTTCCGCCGACAGAGCGGGCGCCGGATTTTCTGTGGAACGTGGCTTTTCATTCTATCGCATCGGCTCAAACAGTCTTAACAGTATAAACAAACGTTGTATACACAGGCTCCTTTACTTGCAAGGCCACTCAGACTAGCGCGGCAAAATTTAGAACAAATTGCATGCTTATATAAAAAAAAAAAACCTTCGTAGCTTTTTCTGATATGTCCTCGACACATAACCTGCGAAAAAGGCTTCTGGTGCTACCTCATCGGGTTCATCTGCTTCACAACTCATCGTTAAAAATACTAGCCCACTGGCCAGCTCCCTGGTAACTAAATAGGTTAAACAACGTGACGGGAGCACAGGAAAAGAGGACGACACAACTAGCGTGGTTGTGCCGTCTTCTCCTGTGTTCCCGTCACGTTGTTTGCACGATTAACCGATAAATAATCACCAACAAGTCCAATCTGCTGACACTTGTAACAAATTCAATGGCAGCTGATAGGGTATTATGCTTCATCATCTGAACTTTTTAACCTCAGCGCCGCTTTCACTTCAGAGGAAGCGAGTGCATTTCCACCCCTCGCTGCTGTCATTGCCTGAAGCGAGCTCAGCAGATAAAATTAGAGGGTCTCTTAGATGTCTCTTGAGTGCAGGACGGCGAAAGCCTACCATTTTCTATCATTTGCCTCTCATCGTTTGCCACAGTTGGTAATTTCAAGTCGTCGTCGTTTGATATATTGGTCGTTTCTCAGTCATGATGAGCTTGCCTGCGTAGTCATTGTAGCCCTTATCACTCATAACTAAGCAGGTTACTCGTTTAGAATCAGCAGTGGTCATTACATGTCGTCGTTTACATACTGGTCATTTCGTAGTCATTAACAGTAACGATGAGTCGTGCCTAGCTATTATAGTCATTACCACACATCGCTAAGCACTTTTACTCATTTCTCATCAGTTGCGGTCATTACATGTCGTAGTTTGATATACTGGTCATTACAAATCATTTTAGTCATTATTAACAATTATTGGTCATTAGCATTAATCATTACCTCTATCAATGTCTATTTATAACTTTTATTGATTACTTATCACCATCCATCATTTTCATTCTTAATCTCCCTCCTTGCACGTCCGCTTTTGCGACTGGCACACCAGTGCACAGATGCGACGCACAGATAACAGGCACAGCTTCTGCGCATAGATTTTCGCTCCGTGAGCCTAGAGCGGCTTTCGCCTTAAAAACCAAACGTATCCAGTCTCAACATTACGTGCTTGCACACGCGCGCACAAAAACCGCGAGGCGAACGCGCCCAGAAAGTAAGCAAACTGCGCGCTCAGAGCCGGCGACCCCGGCGCCGACGTGTCCCCGAACAGTGGCGCCCTCAGCAGAAATAGCGGGCGGTACTGCAAACTCTCCAAGGACGCTCTTGCCTATTGACGGCGGCGCGACGTAGCAGGCTGCACCCAGTGCGCTTCCATCGAGCGGCCGTGTCCAAGGTCACTCTTTCAACATAGCAGTTATCCAAGTCTATGCACCAACCACTACTGCTGAAGAAGCTGACGTTGAGAGATTCTATGCGGACCTGCAATGCCTTTTAGACCGCACTCCATCATCAGACGTAGTTTTTCTCATAGGAGACTGGAATGCTAAGGTCGGGAGTGAAGAAATATCCGGAATTACAGACCAAGTTCGGTCCTGGTGAGCCAAATGAAGCTGGGCAGAGGCTAGTAGAGGTTTGTCAAGAAAACAACCTGACCATAGCGAATACTCATTTTCAACAGCACAAGAGGCGCCTGAACACATGAACTTCACCGGACGGCCTGTACAGGAATCAGATCAATTATATTGTTTGCCGGCAGAGATAGAGAAGCGCTATACAAGAGTAAAAACAAGACCTGGGGCCGATTGTGGCACCGATCATCAGCTTCTTGTTGCCAAAATTAAGCTTCGGTTGAGGAAAACGCAGAAAACTAGAAGGCTTTTAAGGTATGATCTGGATAACATTCCATCAGAATATGCTGTGGAAAGGAGGAATCGATTTTCAAGAATTAGATCTAGAAGACAGAGAGCCTGAAGAGATGTGAACTGATATTCGTGATATAATATAAGAAGTTGCTACTGAAGTAGTTACAAAGCAAAAGAATTGCAAGAAATCAAACTGGTTATCTGGAGAGGCTTTGCAAATAGCTGAGGAAAGGAGGATGGCAAAAGTTATGGGGGAAAGACAAAGATACAAGGTTCTCAATGCGGATTTTCAGAAAATCGCAAGGAGAGATAAGAATGCCTTCCTGCCAGGCAGTTGAGGACAACAGCCAATTAAGGAACAAAAGAGCTCTGTATAAGCCAATCAAAGATATCAAAGGAAGCTTCTGTGCTAAGCTGGGCGTGATAAAGGACAAGCGAGACAAGGACCTCACTGAAGCCTCAGATATAACGAAGAGGTAGCAGGAATACACACAACTTTATAAGAAGGACCCGGATGTGCAAACCCAACATAAGACTGTTGTGATTACTCATCTCGAACCGGGCAACCTGAAGAGTGAGGTTGAATGGGCCTTAGCCAGCCTTGCTAAGAACAAAGCTACCGGAATTGATGGCATTCCAGCTGAGTTGCTTCAAAACCTCAACCATGACACTGTTAACATACTACATACATTGTGTCAGAAGATACCAGGCAAATCTGCCCCTTCAAGCCCGTCAGGACAGTTTCCACTACTCGTTGAAACGTCTCTGATGCGGAGCAGAGGCCAAATGGCATTACCTAGAACTCGAAAAGGCCGTCCGGTGCGATGAATGCGGTCTTCTCCCGATCTCTTTCGTCGACCTCAATTTGCCAACATCCGCTCTTCAGGTCCATCGATGAGAAGTTCCTTGCAATACACAGCCGGTCCTGTGTGTCGTCGATGCGGGGAAGTGGGTTGACATCCTTCTTAGTTATGCTATTCAAACGGCGGTAATCGACGCAGAAGCGAAGTGTGCCATCTTTCTTCTTCACCAAAACGACTGGTGCCACCCAAGGCATGTTGGATGGCTGGATCACCTCATCAAGCAGCATTTACTCAGCGTGATCGGGTATGACCTGGCGTTCTCGTGGCGGTCCATGGTAAGGGCTTTGACGTAGCAGTCGAGTGTTTAAGATGCGAAACTTTGCCAACAGAGTTTGCGGCACCTTCGACGCTGAAAAAAACATTCACTGTTGTTTTCAAGAAGGGTGCGAATCCGGTCTTGTCTGTCTCGGGGAGCGCTGGATTAATGTCGAAATTGGGCTGCTTGGCTCGGTTGGGTGCGTTGTCTTCAAGTTGGCTGGGGAGGGCGAAGACTTCTCGGGTGTCCGCTAGCTCGTCAAGGAAAGCAGTCGCCATGCCCTTGTTAAGGTGCCGTTATTCGTCGGTGAAGTTCGTGCTGAGGACATCAGCATGCCCATGACAGAAACAGACGATGCCTCTTGCGATGCCAAGTCCTCTATCTAGAAACAACTGAGTGTTTCCTTCGACAACCCCTTCCGTGATTTCGACTTCTGTTGTAACCACAGGGGCGATGACGCTTGATCGGGGCGATATGGTCAATTCTCCGTCGAGGACGTTGAGAGCGACGTGATGCGTCGACGTTCTCGTAGCAGGTATGGCTTAGTCGCTCTAGAGCTTGATGAGTATAGATTGGAGGTCGATGATCGCTCGATGTTCGTTCAGGAAATCCATGCCCACAATCACATCGCGGGAACAGTGCTGTAGGACGACGAAGCTGGTAGAGTAGGTACGTCTATTTACTGTAGCCCTTGCGGTGCATCGACCCGACAGCGTAATAAGGTTACCACCAGCGGTGCGGATTAGCGGGCCGTGCCAAGTGGTCGTCCCTTTCTTGAGCTGCGTGGCGAAAGCTCCACTGATGACAGAGTAGTCGGCACCGGTGTCCACTAGGGCGGTAACCGTGCGTCCGTCGACAGCAACCTCAAGGTCACTTGTTCGCGACCTAGTATTGCATGTTGGCTTCGGTGTTTCATATCTGCTTCGTCTTGTGCTGAGGTGGTGGACTGGGCAGCACACCATCGTAAAGTCGCTGGGCGGTGATGTCAACTTGAAGTCTGGTCGTGATCTCGTCGATTTTGTCGTCTTGTGGATCGGCGATTCAATGGCTGCATCGTCGTCACTCATCGTCGGCGATGGAGGATCTTCGTGTTTTCGCCGTGAAGCAACCTCACCTCCAAAGGTTGTTCTATTTACTTTGATGGCACCAATCGGCGTAGCTCCTTTCGCACGATCTCCCGGATGAGGTCCCGAAGGTTCTCTGCGCTTGCAGGTGCGCTGGAGTAGTGGCTTGAGTAGTCCGGCTGAAGCGGTTGCTCATAGTAGCGCATCCGAGTGTCCAACATATTCTCGATGGTCGATGCTTCCTTTTCAAATTCGTCCACAGTTTTCGGCGGGTTCTGGAGAAGTCCTACAAAAAGCGACTCTTTAATGCCTCGCATTACCAATTTCCCTTTCTAACCTTCGATCATGTTAGGGTCGGCGGAGCGAAACAGGAGCTTCATCGCCTCTACGTATACCAGGACGGGCTCGTTTGGGAGTTGAAGTCTTGATTGGAGGAGGACCTGAGCTCTTTCCTTTCGGACAGAACTTGCAAAAGCCACCAAAAACTCTCCTTTTAATATCTCCCAATCCTTTAAAGAAGTCTCGTGATTTTAGAACCAAACACGGGCGTCTCCTTGAAGAACAAAGTAGACTTGCCTGAGTTACGCAGCGTCGTTCCAGGCGTTGAATTCTGCCACACGGTCGAAAAGATCCGTCCAGCCTTCCGCATCATCGTCCAGTCATCCATGGAAGCAGGTGAGCTCACGGGGTTCGATGAAAACAACCTATACTTTACGCTGGGCCATTGTCAGTGTCGATGCCTTCGGAGATCGAATGGGGTCCGTCAGCAGATCGTGTTCAGGTTGGAGCACTTGAGGACGGCGACTGGTTCGGTGGCCTTTTGGCTGGTTCTCCAGGGTAACAGGAACAAGCTTTGGGTCCTTGCTTGAAGGATCAAAGGCAGCACGTCCACCAGATGTCACGTTGTGGTTGCAAGGCCGTTGACCCCAAAAGAAGACACATTCTTGATGGTACTGAAATTACCTCTTTATTGGGCTGACTTGCGCCCGCAAAAGAACTAAGCTACTCGGCGGCGGAGATAGCAACAAACGTGCTCGTCGATCGTCGAACAAAGAATGCTAGTCACACTCGTCGACACTCAATCTAAAGGCTGCTCAGAACAATCTAGATAACGCCCCAAGCAATCTCGGCAGAACTTATGCCATCTGTGGACCGTCGGCAGAAACGATCAGCCACGTGATTTGAGACTGTCCAGGGATTTTTCTGACCTCCAATATCCGAACATTGTCAGCTGCCTTGGAGTTTGAGAAGCCTGCGGGGTGGAGAACAAAGCGGCGTGTCGATTTCTGTTGGCAACGGGGAGCCCTGCGATATTGTTGGCGGTTGGCGACGCCTGTGTGACTTTTGTGCTTGTGATCGTAGAGCCTAGACAACGAATCCGTCTTTTGTGCGAGATTTATACGCATGCGCGAAGTCCTAGCGGCGACTGATGGAAACACGTTGAACGGCGTCGACGGCGTTTCTCGTCGCCGCCAGGGGGCTGGCGGCACAAAGCGATACACACTTCACGTGCCGCGTACGGTTGCCACTCTCGAGGCGTGCTGGGATGTTGGACGCGGTTTTTCAGGTTCCCTTCGGCCAGCCGCGACCAGCAACGATGTGAAGCTTGAATTAGTGCTACCAAGAGTTATGATATGAATAGGCGACCTTTGCCACCGACAGCGTGCTCTCGACTGTAAGACAAACACTTTGTTAGAGGCATGTATGCATATAAGGGAAATGTGCATGAAGAAAAGTACCTACCGGAGTTTAATTCAATTCAATTTTATTCAACATCGTGAAGATGTTGGGTGCGCCGACAAAAAGCCAGAAAAAGGCTTGACAGAGGTCGACGCACCCTACAAAGAGTTGACAGCCGTATGCACAAACAAGAATTATTTACATAATGAAGTAACAATCTCTACAATGCAATAATAACAGCTAGGTGTATATGAATAGAGTATAAAGCAGAAAGTGAAACACTTAAACGACCAGTAATACACAAAAAACATGTAGAAATCACAGTGATGCAACATTGTTGATAGTGTTTTGTATACATTAGTTTACTTGTACCATAATTGGTTCTAGTTTTCGGCACAGTCCATGTGAAACGAATTTTCGTCTTTTGCTTTTAAAAGAGACAGTTGTGTCATGAATGAGCTTTGTTTTAAAATATTAGTCTTCTATCTACTAAAAAGTAGGAGTACCACCCACCAGTGATAGCCGCAATGAGTATTTCTTCGGTGCGTGTTTGGTTTATGCTCGACGGAGCTGATCGCAATATATTTTGTCGTTTGTTTTCATTACGTTCGAAGGGGCCGGGTAGCGCAAGGCGGCTATGTGCGCTAGACCGTAATATTTAGCATGTTTTATCGCCACTGCCACCTGACTAACAAGAAAAAAAATGCAGCGTTTGGTGTGATGCACCGCCGTTTACGAGCCGAGTTGCTGAGCTGGTCTTGAGGCTCGAGAACGGCGGTACATCGCCACAAATACCATATTTTTTTCTCGTTAGTCAGGCGGCAGTCAGGATAGAACATGCTAAACATTACAGTCTAGCGCACACAGCCGCTTGTGATATCTGAGCTACTTGGCCTTTTCGCACATAAAGAAAGCCTACGACAAAATTCATCGCCATCAGGCCCCATCGCACGCAAAACAAACACGCACCGAACAAATCCTCATTGCAGCTTTCACTGGTGGGTTACAGGCTGGGTGCAAACTTCAGCAGGTACTTTTCATCATGCATATTTCCCTTAGATGCATACACACCTGTAGTACCTGCGTTTTCGCCGCTCGGGGCAATGACGCACTAGACATTCTTGCACGACGAACATCGCTTTTATTTTACCTTGTAATCTCGCCTTCGTTCTCACCAGAGCATTCGGGTTTTGTTCCTTAGGTGTACCCAATCAGCTGTGCTTTGTTAGGGAACCTGAATGTCTTCGTCCAAGCGTCCGCAACGGCAAGGAACCAGCCGGGAACAAATGAATCTCCTAGAGGGTTCATGCTCGTTCACTTGAGGAGTTGAGCGCTCTGAATGTAGAACAGCATTGGTTCCTGACCGACATGCGCATCCGATATGTAGGAAGTGCCCATTTGTCCCCAAGTCGTTGCTTCCGCAGAAATCGCTGTGGGAGCATAAAGGTGTTGTGGATTCTTTCACAACAGAATGACCATTCTTTGGGCATCGAGAACATTTTCACCACTGCGGCCACATCCGTTCTGGGGGCAGAAGCCAGCTACAGCGCTGAATCATCCATTGCCAGAAAAATGCCATGCGTTTCCAGCAGTTTTTTTTGTACATTCCGGCCGGGACAATGCCCTGTCCAGAGAGTGTAGATAAGTGCCTCTCTGCCAAACTTTGTAGATGAAATCCTATACCTGCACGCGTGTAGATGACACGAGAAGGAAGAGACGCCCATTGCACCATGCCGGCGCTTTGGTGACCGCATTGTACTCGGTAACTCAAGATGCCAAGCGCATATGCCCCGCAAGTCACAGAAGACGCTTCCGTCTAGCTAGCTCTCCAGCATCAACAAACCCCTGGCTGCTTTGCCCGGTGAGATCATTCTCTCTCTGCTTCCGAACTTTCCTTTCAACTTTTTTCTACACACAATATAAGTTTGTCGTGAATCTGCACGCTGAGAGCCTCTCATTATCGCGTCGAACACAGCCCGCACCATGGCTTGCGCTACATGCTCTTACATTACGAATATGCGTGGATTGTGAAACCGATGAAACATTCTCCCATACTGCGTAAACATGGTACTGCAATCACTGTCTCTACGTTCCGCCCCGAAGGCAGAAATGGGGGGCGCTTTCATTTTCTACCTGCTTAGGCGCGGTCTGTGCGATGTCAGTGCACGACGTTAAAGAACCCTAGGTGGTCGAAATTTCCGGAATCCTCCACTACGGCGTCTCTCATAGCCTGAGTTGCTTTGGGACGTTAAACCCCACAAACCAAACCAAACCTAACCATTTCGCACGGTGCGCTTCGTGCCGTCTGCTGCAATGCCGTTCCTTGTGTTTCTCACCGCTCCCGCATGTTGGCGCCACAACCTCCCGCAAAAGGCGGATTGGCGGACTTTTATTTCTTTTTCTTCCCTGTTTAATTTTTTACTTTTGGCTCCGCCGCGCGAGAAGACAGCAGTGACCCGCTACAAACGGCAAAGCCACCATCACCATCATCACTGCAAGCATACGCGTCACCACGCATGTTGACAGCACTGCATTAACCTGAGTTTACAGTCCCTATGTTTTCAAGCAGTTCAAGAACGCTCGCGGAACTAAAACACTTTTCATTTGTTCTCTGCATAGTGGCTTGATGAACATTCGATTCTGATATCTAAAGTGCGTGATCAACCAATCAGCGAAGCAATGCCCAAGAAAGAAGGAAACGTCATATACATTAACGAACTTCGCCATCGTGTGTCGCTCACATGGGTGCCAAAACACTAATTATTGAAGCGGAATAAAAATAAAGGCGCAACGATTTTGCCGCTATGATTGGACCTTGAGGCATCGGGAAGGTGTAAAGAACCTAGAGGCAGGTGGGGATTAGGGGTCTTGTGCTTCTTTAACCCTTCTACCAGCGGTGCGGTGCTTTGATGTTTGTATAACAAATATGAATCGTCGGGAAAATAACGCTGGAATATTTCCTTATAATCAAAGTGACCCTTGCTAGCGTTCTTATTTTTCGGTTCTAAAGCACGCAATCAAGCACACATATGAATGATGGCA
This sequence comes from Amblyomma maculatum, assembly GCF_055883805.1. Lineage (NCBI taxonomy): Eukaryota > Metazoa > Arthropoda > Arachnida > Ixodida > Ixodidae > Amblyomma > Amblyomma maculatum. Next base: position 29,731,396 of record NC_139350.1, on the reverse strand, counting down.
AGCACATAAACTCTGCAACAGAAAAGCAGTAATTTTCGTCGGGGAGAGCAGATTCAGTGGATATGTAATGAACATAACGCCGACATAGCTTACAAGAAATTCAGTTTTTTTCTACACGCATAACCTGGCCATCCAGCGCTAAAGCCGTCCTCCCGCAATTGGAAGGAATACAGAAAACCATGGATTAACGCTGAGCTTTATCGTTGTATAGAAACGAAAAGTCATTTACACAATGATTTTATTCGCTTCGAGATCTAACTGTATTGGCAGAACTCAATAACTGCCGAAGCCCTTTAACGACCGACTTAAAAGAAGAAAAACGGTGTTAGAAGAAGAACATTTTTGAGGGCGTATATAATAGTTCATGTCAAATTTGGCACGTTGTAAACTCGTAAATTTCAAGAACTTAGCAGACAATTTAAGTGCGGAACTTATAGTTATGGTGAAATCTTTATAGATGAAAGGCTAGCTAATGCACCTAAAGCAAATTTTTGAAGGTGGTTCCTGTATGAATGTGTCTGGTGCAAACGGTCCTGTAAAGTGCAAGTGTTGAGGGTGTGAATATGGGGATTTAGACTCCGCTCGCCCGAATTTTTCTTTGCCGTCATGTGGAGTGGCAATGCCTTATTTCGGAGGAAGGGCACGCGACTGCGAGTTCATGTACGTGTGCTTAATATTTTTAGAGTTATTTCCCAGGTATATCTTGTTTAGTTGCTTGTTTGCTTGTTCTAACAACTTCATGAAACATCTAAAATAGTTTAGATATGGATAACTATTTTCAATGTGAAAATACCGTGCCTAAAAGAATGCAGGAAATCTAAAGCCTTATTAAAAAAACAACCTGTTTTTTATGTCAGTGGTTAGTCCATTGTCGCTTAGAGCTAAATATATTTCTTAGCTTGATGTTTTTCGCAAACGGGTTCAGGTTATTCGTTATTCCAGAAATGAATCGGTCTGACTCTTCGCAAGAATAAATTCGCAGAAAAAAAAAAGGAAAGGAAAACATCGGAATCATGTTCATTTAACATCATATGTTGGTAGGTGCACCGACAAAAAGTCAGTAGGAAGCTTTAGTGACGCCGACGCACCCTACACAGGTTAGGTAGTGTTATACATGTGAATATTTAGAAACAAAATCATTCATAGAACTTCCAGAAAAACTGTTCAAAGAAACTACAGTGAAAGTGAGAGTGTTGACATTCTATAGGTATACACTGATTATGACTTCTTAGTTAAAAATCTATATGATGTTGAGTAAACGTGATTATGTTTACGATTCCGAAGCATATGCCTCTGCGTTATATACATGTTTTCTACGATAAACGAAAGTGTAGAATCCATGCACGTGAGCAGCAGCTCGAGGAAGTGCTCTGCGGTAATGCCCCGGAAGTCCTGAAATGCGGCACTTCTGTGCGGGCTTATCTCTGCCCGCAGGACAGGTCTGCGTCTGTTATTGAATAGTGCAGTTCCTCAATTTGTAGGATACACCCTGGCATGCGTTCTTAAGTATCTTTAAGAGAGTCTCTGAGGCCGCGTGCTTTACCAGGTATTCCGGGGATAATTTCTATGCTTTTTTGTTTCTTGTCATCCGACACCATGCGCTTATCTCGACATCAGCTCATTGGCATCTAACGGTGCCATCCCTACAGCCTTCCACGTGTTATATATTTCAGATCGATCCATGTGCTGTAAATTTACTACATACGAAGCGGTGCATAACACACGTTGATTTCGTTTCGAAAAAGATTTTTTTTGTCGCGTTTTGGACACATACATATTCGAGGCCCTTGTTAATGAATGTGTGTACTATCGTTACGCTGGTAAAGCAGGTGAAGGAAAGCACCAGTGGAAGTTAGCAACTGATTGTGAAGATTCTGTAAGGTATTTAAGGCGTTTATGTGAAGTATGAGGTGCCAGGGTTATGTTTTATGCGTCCGCGCACACTTTTACGCTCTCTCAGAAATGTCCATAATACTAAGATACAAATGGCCAACGTGCGCGCTTCACAACACTCTGTCACGTCACCAAATTCTCGAGACTAAACGAAATTCCGCCTCATCATTTCGTCTATCTATTTTATATTCATCGATTAACGTCAACCTAAACAATATATTTCCCCCACCACAAGGTGAAAAATATGTATGTTTTTGGTGCATTGCCAGCAGGCTGTCGACATGTCGTTCATGACTGTTCCGTTCTGCTCAGAAACAGAGCAATATTATAATCATTCCTTGCAATGCACTACTCATCCTCATCCTCACAAGAGGGTGCAAAAGTTTTGTAGGCATACAAGGACGAAAATTAATATGGTCAATTCGCTAAAAACAATTTGCTATACTACGTGTCAGTAAGGATGTTATTGCAAAAATCTGTCTAACCATATTTGCAATTCTTTCGGCAAATTTGGCTTATTTTGTAGACAAAGGATTCGATTTACAAAACGACAAGAAATTCATACGAAGCTCAGATAGTACCAGCCTTTATGGCCACAAAAGGTGTCTTGCTATCTTCAACATTTTCCCCCAATTGACTTTTTAAATAACACAACCCGCTGCTTTTCTAGGGCTCCGTTAAGGGATCGCTACGGGCGTAAGAAATGTTTAGAAACAAATATTTGCCACGCAACGGAATCTGGGACAATCCTTATAAACCTGCGCATAACACCATCTTAAAATACGTTATAATCACTGCTCAATTAAAAGGTGCCCCAGAATTGTGGGCAAAATTTGCCGCTCAAACTCCCAAATATCCGCCTCGAACTTCGAGAGGCAAGCGTGGCTCCAGTAGCGGGGGAGATGGGGATAAAATCCGACGAGTGGTGCGGGCAGTATACAGGAGCCCCGCACCGCGAATTTACGTCACGGTTCACAGCAATGCGCGACGAATTCCCGCGCCAGTGACGCAATCATTTTCGAACCTGATGTTGTACCCTTCACGAGGCACCTAATCCGAGCTGTGTTAGCCGTGCCACCGGAATATTGAGATGTGCGCAAATCGCCCCCGTATATATATATAAATTGAAGACCACTCGGGTGTATCCGCAACTACCGTTACAACCCCAGATGGAGTGAAGGGAATTTATCTCCCTATGCCTCTCACCCGTTCTACGGGGAACAACTGGAGACGTTCGAGCACTAAGTCGCCCCCCAAAAAAATGCAGCGCCGGCAGCAGAAAAGTGCCCTTCCGGATCCCCATCATCAAAGAGGTTGTCTGCGCCCAGCCGCTGCGTAATTTTTGATGGCTCGATTGAAGCTCCTCGAAGGGGTTCAGTACCGTCCATGCGCTGATTCGGGAATGACTGAGCGTTAGGTGTACATGCAGAAGGATAAACCGCGAATTGACGTTACAAGAAGATACAGTTGCAACGGTAGGTTGGAAAAGCAAACTCACGTAGACAACATTCTAACAACAGACACAAGGAGCATACGTTCTCAACTAGGCGACGCCTCTGTATATCCTTGCTTATCGAGAAAACGTAGCAGCCAAGGTTGTATTAAGACTAGGGCTCAACTCAGTATCTGGAGAATGCTTTTTTACTGCGATAGAAATAGTGCGCCAGGTTTCGAGTCGTCGCGTAGCGTAGGCCCGGCGGAGGCCACGTTAGAAGAAAAAAAAAGAATAAAGCTTTTGCCTACATTTTCGAGGCCATGCGAAATCCTGTGCACATATGGTACCACTGCAACCTTCCTCTTCCTCTCACCCATGCTGGGCAGGGATTTCAGTCTGTGCGTTCTTTTAAGGTTCTTCAGTACCCGGCAACTGGCCTCAATAATAACTGACTCCCGATAACCGGCCTCAAAAATGTAGGCAAGAGGTATAATGTGGACGTCGCAGTGACCGCCCCGCTCAAGTTGAAGAGGATCTTCCAGGCTGTTCAAAGGGAAAGAGAAGCGAAGAAGCAAGAATGTGGGGTGAAACGTAGAAACCCATATGTTGGATACAAGACAGGTGTTGTGTAAAGGCTTCCACTCTCTTGTGGAGCCAGTTATATAGGACAAACCGGACGGTGTATTAATAAGAGACTACAGAAACCCTGTAACAACTTGGAAATTGGAAAAGACAAAACGTTTCTGGTATATCATTGCCAGTCATGTGAAATAATGAAGAAGGAGAAGAAGAATTGCACTCCTAAGTTTGACAGTGTTAAGATTTTATATCGCCACAAAGAGAAGATAACGAGAGAGATAGTGGAATCGTATTTTATTTCAACGGACAATAAATGTGTCAGCAAGACGTCTCTTGCTCTTTCAAGCAAAGAGGTGTCTTTTTTAAGTGATTTTTTTAAGTAATTTTTTATGCAGCAGGTGAATCCAGGGGTTGTTTCACGTGACTGTTTCGTTTTCTTCATGTTTGTTTTTCTGGGCCTTGGAGTAAACGGCTTAGGCTTAGTGGTGAGTCAGCGCATGTACTGTGGCTTTCTTGTTTCTTGTACCTTGTCTTCGCGTTCGCGCTGTTTATATTAATCATGAATAAGTACCAACTCGCCCAACAAAGTATCTTGGTAAACAAAATATGGGATTGTAGTATATATATATATATATATATATATATATATATATATATATATATATATATATATATATATATATATATATATATATATATATATATATATATATTTATATATCTATATTATAGGACAACAAAAGTAGAAAACTGCCGGGCCTCTGAATGCAAGCTGCCTCTGCTGAGCGATCTGATGGTACTCGTGTTGGTCATAAAGGACGCTGGAATGAAAGAAAGGGTTGAAGCCAAATGATAAATATTGTCTCCTCTTACTTTTTTCCATTATGATGCGAGCCAGAGGACAATTGCATATTTTACACTGTTGTCGCTTTTAATCGGGATTTTTTTTACTGGCTGCTCTTCTTGTCAATCCATGCAAATTGTACAAGTTTACGACCAAAGGAATGTAGAGGCCTTTGCAACCAGCCTCTTAGGTGCAGTGCTTAGGGCGCTCGACTTCGGGGCCCGATGATCATAACCAAAATGAAAGCAAATAAATTTTTACTCAACATCATTGATGCTGGAGGGCAAAATGCCAGGTAACCTCTTGTTGGCTACCCGGGTTCGATCGCAACCGCTGACAGTTGCGTTTCAGTGGAGGCGAAACGTTGAGATGTCCGTGTTCTGTGCGATGTAAGCGCAAGTTAAAGATCCCCAGGTGATCGAAAATATTCTGGGGCCCTCCACTACTGCCCCCCTTCTTCCCTTAACTTACGGCGCAGCTCAGGTGTCCACAGAACAAGTGTGACACTGCGCGTTTTAGCAGTTGTGAGCCAATTTCGAAATAATATTTTCTTGACGGCTACTGTGCTCCCTGTAAAAGGCAACGGTAGCATGCACACTTCGACACATTGCTGTTTGCCGATGAAAACAAGAGAAAAAAAAGCAAACACAACAAAGCAGCAGGCATTTTACTTGAGCATAATTATATACCAGGACGAAAGTAGACACGCAGTACTGCTTAAAATAGTATCCAGCCGATGTGCAGGCCCGTCCTCTAAAAATCTTGAACGTGCATATAAAACCTTCACAATACATTTTTACAAAGCAAATGAGCCAAATACAAGCGTTAGTGAGAATAAAGTGAAGCTGTGTATTAAACTGCAGTGCTCATGAGGCCAGAGGAAGAATTTTTAATTTTTTGGTTTAGCATGCTGGGAGTTGGATACCAAGTCATCTGTTTCCCATAATTATTACGAGCACGAAGTGTGCGCCGTGATTAATTCATTCTGATTGTGTGTTGTTTCTCATTCGCAGTTACGCCAGTGTAATAAAACATTGTTCCTTGCGTAAACCCTTGTCCTGTGTTTTAATATTTCGTTATATATTTTCGTGACTGGCATAATTTCGAGTGCACGTAATCTACGTTCAGTATGTGCGTTGTACGGTACATCGGCAGCAATACCAATTGCGTACTTCAGTAAAGCTTGCAATTTGGCTATGTTTGTAAATGTGGGGGTGCCCATACTAAGGGACTGTAATTTACGTTAGTAAGCAAAAGTGTTCTATAAATCATTTTCTTAACTGCGACACGCAATAAATAACGAATTATAGATAACATTCAACTGCTCCAGTCAAGGGTTCGACGGCATACCGTTTGGTCAGGAATCGTGGTTGATCGCGTTTAGTTTCGGTTGACGAGAAGCTGTTTTTTCATGGAGCACGCAGATGGCGTTAATGCATCGCTGCCCGTCGCTACCGCGCAGAGTCGCCTCGGCCGTGGACGAGCGAGGCTGCCGAACGAACAAGCGGCTGCATATTCTTCCACATTACGGCTGATGAATCAAGAGGAACAGTCGCAACATGATGCTGCAGCTCTGGCAGCTGCATTGGTATGTCATCCCCATTCCTCTTCAGCTGCGTAGGAAAGCGTCTCAGAAAAGCTGGCGGAGTCTTACTGGCGTAGCGGGCTGACTGCAATGTTTTGTTTAGAACGCGTCCAAATTGATGAAAGAATCCTGCTTACTGCAGAAAAACGAACCAGTTAATTACTTTATTCACACAGCAAAGGGGTACCAGTATCCGTCACGGATCGGAGTATGGCTGAGGTTTCATGGTCTGCTACAGCAGCTTGTCTATACGCGACATCATTAAAAGCCAAATTCTGCTGAAAATCCCGCATCATCGTTAAAGGCGGCTTCAATCTCGACGAAAATCACCGGCATGCTTTTGGAAGGTGCACTTTCGCACGTGGCATGAGAAGGAGCTGATAATTCGGCAGGTTCATTGGCGTCACGAGACCACACGACATGATCACAACTGCTCTGCCAGCAAACTCGCTCAGCACCGAACAGGGACGATGATGAGAGAGGAATTGAGCCGTGCGAATTACCTACCTCGGCGCTCAGAGGTATTACAGCTAGGCCTTGCATACGTGGCCTTACGGCCCGGTTGAAGCGGGATCTGTATGTTTCTGGTGATTTTGGAGATAATATTGTTATGTTAGGTGATGCGTGCACTGATATGCGCATAAGACGGAAAAAGAAGAATCTCGGTAGTTTTTGGGCGTGGACGACGACGACGTTCGAGCCGTGTCGGCTGGTGCCTGCGGGAAAGGCCCGTTGTGTGAAAGCCTTGTCTCCCGCCTACGCTCTCAACTATATATACTATAGATAACTTACTATATATACTATAGGTTAAACAGGATTTTCGAGGTACACCAGGCACACATTATGGGATTAGTGATTATGAATGGTGCAGATAAGAAGTACAGGAATCATGATCAGAAAGGCAGCCGTAAGCTGGAATCACTAAATCTGGTGCGTCATGACCTTAAAGGCAGCAGATTAGGTGTACTCCAGATGATTTGTAATTACGGTATATTCGGGGTCATATGGAAGTAGTACTCCTCAGAAATCCCCTGTCTAGTGGCTGTGGTCTCCGGTATCTGAACGGAGGGAACTTAGAGGCGCAGGCGGCAGTAAGAGTAGACTCTTTATTTACAGCAGTGTGTATGACCGTGTGCTTTCCAGAGAAGAGAGAGTGATGTGGTGATGATGATGTCAAGGGACCAAGCAAAACGCAACCGAAACTTCTGCAGGATACAACATCACCTCCCACTTAAAAAACCCCAAACACATGTGCAAGCATATAGGAAGCAAGAGAACAGAAACAGAAGAGTCAGTATTGTAGTCTGTCAGGCGGACGACGCTCTTTTGCCCTTCGACGCAGCCCTTGTCCCGTGTCATTGCTTCACACAGGAGTTGAGCTTGTTTTAACCGCTGGAGAAGCAGAATATGGCTCAGATGTAGTTGTTTCAGCTGATGGTTGTTCTGAGCGATCTCCACAAGTATTTGACTGCTTAGAGAAAGTGCCCAGCGCAATATAGTGCCAGAGCTGTTTTCTGGTACGAGAGTTAATTTAGATGCATTCCAGATGCGATCGCCAAATAGGAGAATGGAATTCAAGCCGGCCTTTGTGGCTACTTGAATTATAATTATTGGTTCGCAGGAAAGGAAAGGCGCTGTATCTGTAACACTAGTTCTGTGGACACACTAGGCGCGCCATAAGGAAATGGAGGAAGGGGGGAGTGAGAGCGGAAAGAAAGAAATGGAGGCCGTAGTAGGGCTCTGGAGTAATTTTGACCCTCTGGGTGTTTTTAACGCGCACTGAAGCCCACGGACGCCACTTCTTTCCGCCTCCATCGCAACGGAGACGACGGCGGCCAGGATCGAACCTGGGAACTCCAGCACAGTAGTCGGGCGTCTAACCACTGCAACACCATGGTGGGGCTTAAAATGGACCCATGTATTAAAGGAATGCCTTGCCTCCAGCACCACATCTCCTATCTGTACACTGTGTATATATGATCGCTTAGCTTGCAACCCCTCGTGAACTGGTTTCAGCACAACCGTGCAGTGTAGGTCGCTCCAAGAGATAATTGCAGCAATACTGACCCGTAATCTTGATTGAAAATCATGTAGGAGCTTCGCGGGTGACATGCCAGTCCAAGCCTGATGGCCTGGGCGCAGCGCAAGCACATTCATCCCCGGAAGTAGACAATCCAATGCTCGCATGCAGCAGACATATCAAAAAAGCCTCTCGTTCACCCATAGAATATATTCGTTCCTCGGTGATCAGGGTTCACAAAGCAAATTTCTTACATCGCATTGCTGAAGGATAGCATCCAAACCCTTTTCCAAAGCGTGTGGTGAAGATTACATCTAAATATAGGTTGGACATCTGAATTACGGGACTAGCTGCTAAGGCGTTTCTGACGAGATGAAAACCGCGTTGTGCTTTCTCACTGCTAGGGAACATTTGATCTCACCTCAAATGTTTCCTGAATGGAATAACTAGACACGAAATCGGGGTATAAAACGGGAGTAGTACCTTACAAGTCCCTGGAAAGAGCGCAACGTTGCAATTCTGAAGCACTTATACGTTGAAGTACCTGTTTCAAATTTTCATATGTTCCTCGCGTGTCTTTCCCCAGACGCTTCTGTCACAATGCATCACATCACACCCTTGCAGTTCTTTAACAGCTGCATCATTCTTTTGAAAGCCGCAGGAGCAGAGGCCAGACCAAAACATACTTTCTCAAATCCAAACAAGCCATCATGGGTAATACGTTGTTAGGTCGTTACTGTCCGGTGTAAGTTCAATTCGGTGGTGCGCAGGTGCCAAGTCCAGATTCTAAAAATATGTCCACCTGCTAGTTGATTTAGTTCTTTAGTGTGCGGGAGTGGAAACACGCCAGCGTGTGAGCCTCCCGGAGGTCCACGCACAACGGCAGCGAGCCCTATTTCTTTCGCACGAAGACTACGGGAGAGACCCATTTCGACGCAGACACGGATTCTATTACACTCCGTGATTGCAAACAGTGCAGCGCCTTGAAACTTCCACTCGCAGAGTCAGGGCATGCTCCATTGTTCAAACGAAATCCGCGGCACTGAAGAGGGAAGCTGGATGAGGTGGACGAAGTTCGTTAAGAGTTCAAAGTCCGCCGTGAAGAGGTGCGACAACTGTTCCTCAGCTCGATGGAGAGCAAGGGTGCGAGTCAGCGTGCGTGACGCTTCAGCAGGTCAACCTTGAACAGACGATGGTTATGCTGTGTATGACGTGGAGCTCGAGCAAAGCCGCCTCTGATGTGGGACACCACGCCGGCAGTGGTTTGGCCACGAGTCACCTCGGCCAGAAAGCTTCCGATGACGTTTACCTCCTCTCCGGAGTAGCTTTGGAGGGTAGCAGCATGCGAGCACAACGCATGGACGTCCGTTAAGAATCTGCGGTAATGGTATTTGCTCACAAGGAACTCTGTAGCGCCAGTTTCAAAACGGGAGAAAAAGGATGTTGTCCTATTGAAACTGTGGCTCGAATTTCTTTCGAGGGGCCATCCTGATTGCTGACATTTAGGATTGTGATGGCGTCGGCTGTCTCAGCTTTCTGGCAGGGCACTGGTTTTTGCGCTTTTCTTTTTCCTTGAGCTGCCGGGTGTGCAAGATGACCAATCCTTCCACAGTTATTTGCGGCAGTGTCTGGCTTTTGCTGGACATGCAGAGACATTTTCGAGGTGCGGAGCCGACCCACATTGGTTTCGGGTACCATGCAAGGGATTGAATGCTTCAATTTTTGTTTAGCGAATACGTGTAGTCGACACAGTCGTCAAAACAAAACAACGGAACAGATTTTTTGTCCCTGCGTTCACAACACTCGCTCGCATGGCGTACAGAACACACATTGACCGAAAAGGGTCCGTTTCGGTGGCGGCACAGTCCATTCGGTCCCTCTCAGCACACCCTCTCCCACCAGATGTCCGAGGTCGGAACGGCCGAGTAACCCGAGAGCTACTTCGCAGCGGAGCAGAGCACCGAAGTGGGACCCCGGAGAGGGTCTGCGCGCATTCCGTCCGTAGGCCGAAAGTGCGTGGCGTCACTGTCGACAACACACGGTTCACAGAAGCGCTGTCGGTGAATTCTTCTAATTGATTTCCTGCTTGCTCGATATGCTTTCTAATGTCAACAAATGAGATAACTTCCTCATAATATAAGCGCTCTTGTATCTTTTGTGAACTTGTTCCCTCACGTAATTGGTCACAGGTCATGCGGTCAGTTGCAGTTCCGAAATTGCATGTAGTGCAAAGTACTCGAAGACCATTTACGTAAGCTTAAAAGTTCTAACAGGGTACTTGCTTGCGCTCACAGAACAGGTGACGTTCCACCAGGTCGTTTGTTGCCGTTGCGAAGTGGGCATCCAGCGTTTAGGCAGCAGCACTGACGGAGTCACCGTCAGCACTTGAGGTGACAATTGCGCAAGGATCCTCGGAACTTCTGTGGCGCTGAGGCTGTGGTATACTCGTTGGCCTTCAACTCCGAAGGAGTTCAGATGCATTACTTTCCCACGCTTGGGCTGTAGCTCATCGCCCCCAACCGCTTCCAGGAAATTTATGAAGACCACCTTCCACTATTTACAAGCTCCTGCCTGTTCGCCTGGCGTAGGCAAGAACAGTGGGGGCGGTGGAAGCGATCCTCCCGACCCGATTCTGAAAGTTGTGCTCGCAATGAAAAACTATGCTCGAGTTCTCGTCGCCATCCTGTGGTGTTCGTTATCCGGGCGGAGGGAACGAACAGGCGCTGAGGGCAGCTAAAGGTAGGCTATTCACAACAGTGTGTGAGTGGGCGCTCTAAAGGAGAAAAAAAACTGGTGATGGATGATAGCATGGGCCGAAAGAAAACGAAACTGAAACTAGTGCAGGATACAAAAGTGATGAAGCGTGCTGCTTTATTTTCATAACTTCTCGTTTGTTAACTATGTCATGCGTATATAACTTCCGTTAGAATTTAGACACGCATATAGAATAAGCCATATATTTGATAGTTATGTGTGTCTCCTTTGATACTCGGCTGTTTTTCAGAATTGTTTATAGCAATGACACCGAACTATAGCTCTAATTTGTTAGCACATCATAGATTCGGTTGCATGAACAAAAGCGTGCCGAGCGGGGAAGATTGGAACTTAAACATCCGTATGTAAAGCACGGGTTCTCTTAACTTCTTCATGGTTGGCAGCTAAAAGCGCGAGGGTGCAGCCTATGATCTGTCCTAGAGTGGCAAGACGTAGTCGCCATCTTGAGACTCCTCCGCGTAAAGCAAAATAAAGCGATGTATATTTTTTGCAAAAATGTCGCCGTAAGCTCACCTTCAAAAGCAATATTGGTGAGGAGATTCCTGTTTATGTGTGTTTAATGATCATCAATGAGACATTGTCCATGGAGGGATGCGAGCTGTTGTCTACAGAAACTATAAATAGCGCACTGCAGCCATTGGCCCCAATATACTTCTCGTTTTCTAATGTGAACATCAAGATTTTTATTTCGGTCTCACATGCGCGCACATAGTATTTCGCTATTTGTATCGGGTGCTGCCGAAAGCATGCGAACGCGGGAACACTCGCCGATTGTGGATACTATTACCTAAGATTGCAGGAAGGGAAATGCGTAGTGGATTGTTAACTTTAAACTTCTTCAAATAGTAGCATATTTTACTTTGTGTAGCTTGAATAAATAGTGGAAAGTAAAGGAACAGTATTTTAAAATAGGTAGCGAAGCATTCGAAAGATATGCGAATATGTCTACTTAGGACAGGTAGTCACCGCAGACACAGAGCTCCAAAGGGCAATAACTAGAATAATGAGATTGGTATGGACAGCATTTGGAAGGCACGCGAACATGATTACTAGCATCTTACAGGCATCACTCAAGCGGAGAGTGTATAACAGTTGCATCCTACCGGTACTGACATATGGGACTAAAGCATGGAGGGTAATGAAAACGGTTCTGCCTAAGTTGAGGACAACGGAGAGGGCCATATAACTAAAAAAGGTACCGTTAAGAGATAGGAAGCGTGTCGAGTAGGTCAGAGAAATAACTCACGTTACTGACATTATAGTCGAAATTAAGAAATGGGCATGGGCAGGGCGTAGTTCAAAGACAGGATTACCGATGGTCTCTAAGATTTGGGTTCTAAGGGAATGTAAGAGTAGCTTGGGGCGGCAGAAAATTAGACGGGTGGATGAGATGTATAAATTCCCAGGGGTCAAGTTGATGCAGCTAGCACAGGACTGGGGTAATTGGAGGAAAATAGGAGAGGCATTCGCCCTGCAATGGGTATAGTGAGTCGGGTAATTATGATGATGAATAAATGAAAAGGAAAACGAATTCTTTCTGCTCGTAAATTAAAGTGAATTATTACAGATATTGCTACTGAAGATGAAGGCGAACAACTTGGAAGGGTTGAGTAATTTTGTTCCTTCTTCATAAAGGAGGCCATTGAGGGCTTTCATGCGAGCGCTGTTCACGTCTTCCATGCGTTGTGCAAAACTTATCATCTAATTACGTGAATCCGATCCAGCAATGGTTTGCCTAAGTTTAGATGAAGAGCAGCTGTGGCCGAAATGATGTCGCCTTCCATCATTCCTCCCATTGCCAAAAGCTTTCAGCGCAATGGGACGCTCCTGTAAATCGATTAATTTATGACCGCGAAACGCAACGCATTCCCCTCAAATTCTTGACTAACTACATGCAGAGTTCATTTGTATTGCCATTTATAATCTTTGTCAAATAGACATGACTAAATTCTGATGCCCCCTTCATGGATCACTGCCTTGTCGTGGCGGAGGGGCTTGCGAAACTCGATGAAGTCGTGAACTTTGCTGTGTAGGACCACCCAAGATAGATAGGTCACGGCAGAGAGTTCTGACAAAATGTGATTCACTGGAGAAGGTAATGACAACCCACTCCAGTATTTGCTGCGAAGAAAACGCTATGGTCAGTCACAATAGCATTAATGATCTGGCGGCGGACGATGAACTTCCCAGGTTGGAAGGCGTCCCACATGTTACGGGCGATGAACAAAGGGCGATTCCTAAAAGCTCCTGGACGAATGAAGCGGCTGGGCTAAATCCAAGAGGACGTTCAGTTGTGGATGTGTCGGGAAGCGACCGGAAAGTCCGATGTTGCAATGATATATATCACATAGCAACATGGAATGTAAGATCTATGACGCAAGGTAAACTGGATGTCGTCAAGCGAGAAATGGACAGATTGAACATTGATATCCTGGGTATCAGCGAGCTCAAGTGGACCGGAATGGAAGAATTTTCCTCGGGCGACCATTATGTCTTTTATGGTGGGCACGAATCCAAGAGAAGGAATGGGGTCGCTCTTATAGTAAACAGAAGAATGGGCAAAGCATGTGCTAGGGTACAACCCCAAAAACGACCGGATGATTTCACTTCGCATCCAAGGCACGGCCGCTGGATGGAAGCGCACTAGGTGCGGCCTGCTACATCGCCCGAAACCGGCGGGAGGCGCCTACTTCCAGTCGCCACCGCCGCGGCGCCACCGTTCGGGGACAGCCGCGCGCGGAGAGCTGAGCATGGCTGCGCTTTGAGAGAGGCGTCGGCGTGGTAGAAGCCTTTTGTTTTAAGGATATGAGAGCTCCGCTTCACACAATTTGGCAACAAGAATTAGTATATACTGTCATGTCTAGTGTGACCATGTCAGCACTTAGCGCTTGCTCGGCAATGATGTATACTGGAGTGTACCCCGAAAAACTTATAGTCACGGTGGTTCAAGGCCACTCGAATGGAGAGCTCGAATTACCGTGATGTTTCGTCGAATCCAGTTGTTCGTCACATTAAAATGTGACCCGGCTGTGAACAATTCGAAGCTGTTCAGCAGCCATGGTAGCCTAATGCATAACCACTTAACTATGTCGCGAATTCCGTGTGTCATTTCCATACCATTTACTCATTCCTGCATATAGCTTTTATACACAAATTGATGTCAACCTGTTCTAAGCTGCCAGCGCTATCCAATAAAAAATGTCCTAAAATGAGCAATCTCTGTGAAAATGCGACATGTAACCAACCTTTCTATCTCATTGTGACAAATTTTACTGTGGAAATATGAAGATGTTTATTAGGTTAAATCTAGATGATAACCTAGGATCTCCTACTCACTTGGAGACCTTAAACTTTTTACGCCAGAACGCTATCCGTCATGGCTTCCCGCATTTTGCATGATCGGACAAAGTAAGCGCGCTTGATAGAGCCGGTCCGCCTCAAGGTGCTACGTATATGCGCCGAAAGTTTTTATTACTATTTTTATAGGCTGCTCGCAAACCCATACAATTTTGCTGGTTTGTAATTTTCAATGGAAGAACGCACATCGAGTGTTGCTGTTGTGAAACTCTTAGCTGTGATCACAAGAATGTTCACGCGTCAGAGCGTAACTGCAGCCGAGATTCAGCGATCAGCCGATTATACTTATTTAATGGCCACACACAAAAAAAGGAAGAACATTACCACTCGCAGACGGAAAACCTTTCTTGAGAGAGGTTTATGCCATAGCCATAAACATCGCTCCACTGTTGAGTTGACATTTCCAGCCCAGCTCGCTATCAATGGGGGCAGCAACATAACGATATCTTGCATAGCGCCTTAGCATGCGCACGATCATTGTTTTTATAAATTAGCTGCAGGTACTGTGTACAATGAGAAAACAATGATGAAACCAAAAGTTTACACAGCTTGCTACTTCACCGGACCTCTTCAGACTTCATCATCCTGTTAATGAAGGTGCTCGTAAGCTGACAAAGCTTGATTACTTCCTTTGCGGGGTACATCAAGCCTCCATTGTCCTTGGTTTTCATTAACCTGTAACTGGTCCAGTTGACTATATTTCCTACAACAGGCTCTTGCTCGACTGACATGTTGCCTCAAAACCATTACCAAATATCGCATAAATTAGGCAACAACTTGGTAGTGATAAACAAAACTTGGGGTTCTTAAGTCTTAAGTTCTTGAGCAGAATTGTAGGATGACTTTACAGAATTTCTAATTTGGTACCCGGTTGGATAAAAATTTCAATTTATTATGCCCTTTTTTTATTCCAAACTAACATGCTGTATTCTCATATGGGGAACCACAACTTCTACAAATAATAAGTTGCTTGTTCTCCAGACAAAAGCCCTTCGAGCTATTGAAGGTTATTACGGTATACCGCGTGACTTGCGTACAGAACCCTTATTTAAAAAAATGCCATATTAGCCGCTAATCATATTTACTACTTTCGTCTTCTGCAATAAATTCACCATAATAGGCTGTATACTACTCTACCTGATAGATCTAAAGTAACGTATGATCTGCGAACACGAAAAAAACTTGTACCTATTACTCGAACCAACTATGGAAAACAGAAATTAACTTTTCAGGTGCCATCCCTAATCAACAACACACCAAATGTGGAATTTTCATTGGCACCTTGGGTATTTAAAAAGAACTTAAAACAATATTTAAATGGATATCCCCTATAATTTCAATGGCGGTAGTAACTGTATTTTTCTCATATGCAATGTTTTTTGTGTAAATATTTTTCGGTATGAAATTTATGTTATTGAGTGCGTGGTCTGTTGATTTGAATATCCAATGAATACTGCATGTACCTTTTACATATCGTATGTAAGTGTTGCATAATGTTTTTTTTTTATATTTTATATATACTAGAGGCGTGTGCTTTTGTCTGCTTTGGGAGCCAATGCCCAGTCAAGCTTGTCGCCTTTTGCCTTGGCCTCCCGTTTCTTGTAAAAGAAAGAAATGAACTCCAACTCCTTAAGGAGCTTCGTTAGAGTGCCCGCACTTTGCTACCTGCTTATTCACCGTATCCCGTAATTGCTGCCTCTGTCTCATATCATTAGAATGCAGCCTTAAGCCACCGCATTATATGATATAGTGCCCTACACATAGCTATATAAAGCCCCTCTTTACCGAAGCCGTACGAACGTGCCCTATAGGACTGTAGTGTGCCTGTCTTGGGATCTAAGGGTCCCGCTTTCAATAATTCCCATTTCACCCTTAGATGTTATTGACTCTCTCTAGTTTGGCAGCTCCTGCCACATTGAACATGTCATGTGTTCTCATTGCGCCAAAGGTGTCTGGCCGTATCATCAACTAAGTGCCTCTTACCAGAGAGGTTTTTTTCCGACTTTCCGCCGACAGAGCGGGCGCCGGATTTTCTGTGGAACGTGGCTTTTCATTCTATCGCATCGGCTCAAACAGTCTTAACAGTATAAACAAACGTTGTATACACAGGCTCCTTTACTTGCAAGGCCACTCAGACTAGCGCGGCAAAATTTAGAACAAATTGCATGCTTATATAAAAAAAAAAAACCTTCGTAGCTTTTTCTGATATGTCCTCGACACATAACCTGCGAAAAAGGCTTCTGGTGCTACCTCATCGGGTTCATCTGCTTCACAACTCATCGTTAAAAATACTAGCCCACTGGCCAGCTCCCTGGTAACTAAATAGGTTAAACAACGTGACGGGAGCACAGGAAAAGAGGACGACACAACTAGCGTGGTTGTGCCGTCTTCTCCTGTGTTCCCGTCACGTTCTTTGCACGATTAACCGATAAATAATCACCAACAAGTCCAATCTGCTGACACTTGTAACAAATTCAATGGCAGCTGATAGGGTATTATGCTTCATCATCTGAACTTTTTAACCTCAGCGCCGCTTTCACTTCAGAGGAAGCGAGTGCATTTCCACCCCTCGCTGCTGTCATTGCCTGAAGCGAGCTCAGCAGATAAAATTAGAGGGTCTCTTAGATGTCTCTTGAGTGCAGGACGGCGAAAGCCTACCATTTTCTATCGTTTGCCTCTCATCGTTTGCCACAGTTGGTAATTTCAAGTCGTCGTCGTTTGATATATTGGTCGTTTCTCAGTCATGATGAGCTTGCCTGCGTAGTCATTGTAGCCCTTATCACTCATAACTAAGCAGGTTACTCGTTTAGAATCAGCAGTGGTCATTACATGTCGTCGTTTACATACTGGTCATTTCGTAGTCATTAACAGTAACGATGAGTCGTGCCTAGCTATTATAGTCATTACCACACATCGCTAAGCACTTTTACTCATTTCTCATCAGTTGCGGTCATTACATGTCGTAGTTTGATATACTGGTCATTACAAATCATTTTAGTCATTATTAACAATTATTGGTCATTAGCATTAATCATTACCTCTATCAATGTCTATTTATAACTTTTATTGATTACTTATCACCATCCATCATTTTCATTCTTAATCTCCCTCCTTGCACGTCCGCTTTTGCGACTGGCACACCAGTGCACAGATGCGACGCACAGATAACAGGCACAGCTTCTGCGCATAGATTTTCGCTCCGTGAGCCTAGAGCGGCTTTCGCCTTAAAAACCAAACGTATCCAGTCTCAACATTACGTGCTTGCACACGCGCGCACAAAAACCGCGAGGCGAACGCGCCCAGAAAGTAAGCAAACTGCGCGCTCAGAGCCGGCGACCCCGGCGCCGACGTGTCCCCGAACAGTGGCGCCCTCAGCAGAAATAGCGGGCGGTACTGCAAACTCTCCAAGGACGCTCTTGCCTATTGACGGCGGCGCGACGTAGCAGGCTGCACCCAGTGCGCTTCCATCGAGCGGCCGTGTCCAAGGTCACTCTTTCAACATAGCAGTTATCCAAGTCTATGCACCAACCACTACTGCTGAAGAAGCTGACGTTGAGAGATTCTATGCGGACCTGCAATGCCTTTTAGACCGCACTCCATCATCAGACGTAGTTTTTCTCATAGGAGACTGGAATGCTAAGGTCGGGAGTGAAGAAATATCCGGAATTACAGACCAAGTTCGGTCCTGGTGAGCCAAATGAAGCTGGGCAGAGGCTAGTAGAGGTTTGTCAAGAAAACAACCTGACCATAGCGAATACTCATTTTCAACAGCACAAGAGGCGCCTGAACACATGAACTTCACCGGACGGTCTGTACAGGAATCAGATCAATTATATTGTTTGCCGGCAGAGATAGAGAAGCGCTATACAAGAGTAAAAACAAGACCTGGGGCCGATTGTGGCACCGATCATCAGCTTCTTGTTGCCAAAATTAAGCTTCGGTTGAGGAAAACGCAGAAAACTAGAAGGCTTTTAAGGTATGATCTGGATAACATTCCATCAGAATATGCTGTGGAAAGGAGGAATCGATTTTCAAGAATTAGATCTAGAAGACAGAGAGCCTGAAGAGATGTGAACTGATATTCGTGATATAATATAAGAAGTTGCTACTGAAGTAGTTACAAAGCAAAAGAATTGCAAGAAATCAAACTGGTTATCTGGAGAGGCTTTGCAAATAGCTGAGGAAAGGAGGATGGCAAAAGTTATGGGGGAAAGACAAAGATACAAGGTTCTCAATGCGGATTTTCAGAAAATCGCAAGGAGAGATAAGAATGCCTTCCTGCCAGGCAGTTGAGGACAACAGCCAATTAAGGAACAAAAGAGCTCTGTATAAGCCAATCAAAGATATCAAAGGAAGCTTCTGTGCTAAGCTGGGCGTGATAAAGGACAAGCGAGACAAGGACCTCACTGAAGCCTCAGATATAACGAAGAGGTAGCAGGAATACACACAACTTTATAAGAAGGACCCGGATGTGCAAACCCAACATAAGACTGTTGTGATTACTCATCTCGAACCGGGCAACCTGAAGAGTGAGGTTGAATGGGCCTTAGCCAGCCTTGCTAAGAACAAAGCTACCGGAATTGATGGCATTCCAGCTGAGTTGCTTCAAAACCTCAACCATGACACTGTTAACATACTACATACATTGTGTCAGAAGATACCAGGCAAATCTGCCCCTTCAAGCCCGTCAGGACAGTTTCCACTACTCGTTGAAACGTCTCTGATGCGGAGCAGAGGCCAAATGGCATTACCTAGAACTCGAAAAGGCCGTCCGGTGCGATGAATGCGGTCTTCTCCCGATCTCTTTCGTCGACCTCAATTTGCCAACATCCGCTCTTCAGGTCCATCGATGAGAAGTTCCTTGCAATACACAGCCGGTCCTGTGTGTCGTCGATGCGGGGAAGTGGGTTGACATCCTTCTTAGTTATGCTATTCAAACGGCGGTAATCGACGCAGAAGCGAAGTGTGCCATCTTTCTTCTTCACCAAAACGACTGGTGCCACCCAAGGCATGTTGGATGGCTGGATCACCTCATCAAGCAGCATTTACTCAGCGTGATCGGGTATGACCTGGCGTTCTCGTGGCGGTCCATGGTAAGGGCTTTGACGTAGCAGTCGAGTGTTTAAGATGCGAAACTTTGCCAACAGAGTTTGCGGCACCTTCGACGCTGAAAAAAACATTCACTGTTGTTTTCAAGAAGGGTGCGAATCCGGTCTTGTCTGTCTCGGGGAGCGCTGGATTAATGTCGAAATTGGGCTGCTTGGCTCGGTTGGGTGCGTTGTCTTCAAGTTGGCTGGGGAGGGCGAAGACTTCTCGGGTGTCCGCTAGCTCGTCAAGGAAAGCAGTCGCCATGCCCTTGTTAAGGTGCCGTTATTCGTCGGTGAAGTTCGTGCTGAGGACATCAGCATGCCCATGACAGAAGCAGACGATGCCTCTTGCGATGCCAAGTCCTCTATCTAGAAACAACTGAGTGTTTCCTTCGACAACCCCTTCCGTGATTTCGACTTCTGTTGTAACCACAGGGGCGATGACGCTTGATCGGGGCGATATGGTCAATTCTCCGTCGAGGACGTTGAGAGCGACGTGATGCGTCGACGTTCTCGTAGCAGGTATGGCTTAGTCGCTCTAGAGCTTGATGAGTATAGATTGGAGGTCGATGATCGCTCGATGTTCGTTCAGGAAATCCATGCCCACAATCACATCGCGGGAACAGTGCTGTAGGACGACGAAGCTGGTAGAGTAGGTACGTCTATTTACTGTAGCCCTTGCGGTGCATCGACCCGACAGCGTAATAAGGTTACCACCAGCGGTGCGGATTAGCGGGCCGTGCCAAGTGGTCGTCCCTTTCTTGAGCTGCGTGGCGAAAGCTCCACTGATGACAGAGTAGTCGGCACCGGTGTCCACTAGGGCGGTAACCGTGCGTCCGTCGACAGCAACCTCAAGGTCACTTGTTCGCGACCTAGTATTGCATGTTGGCTTCGGTGTTTCATATCTGCTTCGTCTTGTGCTGAGGTGGTGGACTGGGCAGCACACCATCGTAAAGTCGCTGGGCGGTGATGTCAACTTGAAGTCTGGTCGTGATCTCGTCGATTTTGTCGTCTTGTGGATCGGCGATTCAATGGCTGCATCGTCGTCACTCATCGTCGGCGATGGAGGATCTTCGTGTTTTCGCCGTGAAGCAACCTCACCTCCAAAGGTTGTTCTATTTACTTTGATGGCACCAATCGGCGTAGCTCCTTTCGCACGATCTCCCGGATGAGGTCCCGAAGGTTCTCTGCGCTTGCAGGTGCGCTGGAGTAGTGGCTTGAGTAGTCCGGCTGAAGCGGTTGCTCATAGTAGCGCATCCGAGTGTCCAACATATTCTCGATGGTCGATGCTTCCTTTTCAAATTCGTCCACAGTTTTCGGCGGGTTCTGGAGAAGTCCTACAAAAAGCGACTCTTTAATGCCTCGCATTACCAATTTCCCTTTCTAACCTTCGATCATGTTAGGGTCGGCGGAGCGAAACAGGAGCTTCATCGCCTCTACGTATACCAGGACGGGCTCGTTTGGGAGTTGAAGTCTTGATTGGAGGAGGACCTGAGCTCTTTCCTTTCGGACAGAACTTGCAAAAGCCACCAAAAACTCTCCTTTTAATATCTCCCAATCCTTTAAAGAAGTCTCGTGATTTTAGAACCAAACACGGGCGTCTCCTTGAAGAACAAAGTAGACTTGCCTGAGTTACGCAGCGTCGTTCCAGGCGTTGAATTCTGCCACACGGTCGAAAAGATCCGTCCAGCCTTCCGCATCATCGTCCAGTCATCCATGGAAGCAGGTGAGCTCACGGGGTTCGATGAAAACAACCTATACTTTAGGCTGGGCCATTGTCAGTGTCGATGCCTTCGGAGATCGAATGGGGTCCGTCAGCAGATCGTGTTCAGGTTGGAGCACTTGAGGACGGCGACTGGTTCGGTGGCCTTTTGGCTGGTTCTCCAGGGTAACAGGAACAAGCTTTGGGTCCTTGCTTGAAGGATCAAAGGCAGCACGTCCACCAGATGTCACGTTGTGGTTGCAAGGCCGTTGACCCCAAAAGAAGACACATTCTTGATGGTACTGAAATTACCTCTTTATTGGGCTGACTTGCGCCCGCAAAAGAACTAAGCTACTCGGCGGCGGAGATAGCAACAAACGTGCTCGTCGATCGTCGAACAAAGAATGCTAGTCACACTCGTCGACACTCAATCTAAAGGCTGCTCAGAACAATCTAGATAACGCCCCAAGCAATCTCGACAGAACTTATGCCATCTGTGGACCGTCGGCAGAAACGATCAGCCACGTGATTTGAGACTGTCCAGGGATTTTTCTGACCTCCAATATCCGAACATTGTCAGCTGCCTTGGAGTTTGAGAAGCCTGCGGGGTGGAGAACAAAGCGGCGTGTCGATTTCTGTTGGCAACGGGGAGCCCTGCGATATTGTTGGCGGTTGGCGACGCCTGTGTGACTTTTGTGCTTGTGATCGTAGAGCCTAGACAACGAATCCGTCTTTTGTGCGAGATTTATACGCATGCGCGAAGTCCTAGCGGCGACTGATGGAAACACGTTGAACGGCGTCGACGGCGTTTCTCGTCGCCGCCAGGGGGCTGGCGGCACAAAGCGATACACACTTCACGTGCCGCGTACGGTTGCCACTCTCGAGGCGTGCTGGGATGTTGGACGCGGTTTTTCAGGTTCCCTTCGGCCAGCCGCGACCAGCAACGATGTGAAGCTTGAATTAGTGCTACCAAAAGTTATGATATGAATAGGCGACCTTAGCCACCGACAGCGTACTCTCGACTGTAAGACAAACACTTTGTTAGAGGCATGTATGCATATAAGGGAAATGTGCATGAAGAAAAGTACCTACCGGAGTTTAATTCAATTCAATTTTATTCAACATCGTGAAGATGTTGGGTGCGCCGACAAAAAGCCAGAAAAAGGCTTGACAGAGGTCGACGCACCCTACAAAGAGTTGACAGCCGTATGCACAAACAAGAATTATTTACATAATGAAGTAACAATCTCTACAATGCAATAATAACAGCTAGGTGTATATGAATAGAGTATAAAGCAGAAAGTGAAACACTTAAACGACCAGTAATACACAAAAAACATGTAGAAATCACAGTGATGCAACATTGTTGATAGTGTTTTGTATACATTAGTTTACTTGTACCATAATTGGTTCTAGTTTTCGGCACAGTCCATGTGAAACGAATTTTCGTCTTTTGCTTTTAAAAGAGACAGTTGTGTCATGAATGAGCTTTGTTTTAAAATATTAGTCTTCTATCTACTAAAAAGTAGGAGTACCACCCACCAGTGATAGCCGCAATGAGTATTTCTTCGGTGCGTGTTTGGTTTATGCTCGACGGAGCTGATCGCAATATATTTTGTCGTTTGTTTTCATTACGTTCGAAGGGGCCGGGTAGCGCAAGGCGGCTATGTGCGCTAGACCGTAATATTTAGCATGTTTTATCGCCACTGCCACCTGACTAACAAGAAAAAAAATGCAGCGTTTGGTGTGATGCACCGCCGTTTACGAGCCGAGTTGCTGAGCTGGTCTTGAGGCTCGAGAACGGCGGTACATCGCCACAAATACCATATTTTTTTCTCGTTAGTCAGGCGGCAGTCAGGATAGAACATGCTAAACATTACAGTCTAGCGCACACAGCCGCTTGTGATATCTGAGCTACTTGGCCTTTTCGCACATAAAGAAAGCCTACGACAAAATTCATCGCCATCAGGCCCCATCGCACGCAAAACAAACACGCACCGAACAAATCCTCATTGCAGCTTTCACTGGTGGGTTACAGGCTGGGTGCAAACTTCAGCAGGTACTTTTCATCATGCATATTTCCCTTAGATGCATACACACCTGTAGTACCTGCGTTTTCGCCGCTCGGGGCAATGACGCACTAGACATTCTTGCACGACGAACATCGCTTTTATTTTACCTTGTAATCTCGCCTTCGTTCTCACCAGAGCATTCGGGTTTTGTTCCTTAGGTGTACCCAATCAGCTGTGCTTTGTTAGGGAACCTGAATGTCTTCGTCCAAGCGTCCGCAACGGCAAGGAACCAGCCGGGAACAAATGAATCTCCTAGAGGGTTCATGCTCGTTCACTTGAGGAGTTGAGCGCTCTGAATGTAGAACAGCATTGGTTCCTGACCGACATGCGCATCCGATATGTAGGAAGTGCCCATTTGTCCCCAAGTCGTTGCTTCCGCAGAAATCGCTGTGGGAGCATAAAGGTGTTGTGGATTCTTTCACAACAGAATGACCATTCTTTGGGCATCGAGAACATTTTCACCACTGCGGCCACATCCGTTCTGGGGGCAGAAGCCAGCTACAGCGCTGAATCATCCATTGCCAGAAAAATGCCATGCGTTTCCAGCAGTTTTTTTTGTACATTCCGGCCGGGACAATGCCCTGTCCAGAGAGTGTAGATAAGTGCCTCTCTGCCAAACTTTGTAGATGAAATCCTATACCTGCACGCGTGTAGATGACACGAGAAGGAAGAGACGCCCATTGCACCATGCCGGCGCTTTGGTGACCGCATTGTACTCGGTAACTCAAGATGCCAAGCGCATATGCCCCGCAAGTCACAGGAGACGCTTCCGTCTAGCTAGCTCTCCAGCATCAACAAACCCCTGGCTGCTGGCTGCTTTGCCCGGTGAGATCATTCTCTCTCTGCTTCCGAACTTTCCTTTCAACTTTTTTCTACACACAATATAAGTTTGTCGTGAATCTGCACGCTGAGAGCCTCTCATTATCGCGTCGAACACAGCCCGCACCATGGCTTGCGCTACATGCTCTTACATTACGAATATGCGTGGATTGTGAAACCGATGAAACATTCTCCCATACTGCGTAAACATGGTACTGCAATCACTGTCTCTACGTTCCGCCCCGAAGGCAGAAATGGGGGGCGCTTTCATTTTCTACCTGCTTAGGCGCGGTCTGTGCGATGTCAGTGCACGACGTTAAAGAACCCTAGGTGGTCGAAATTTCCGGAATCCTCCACTACGGCGTCTCTCATAGCCTGAGTTGCTTTGGGACGTTAAACCCCACAAACCAAACCAAACCTAACCATTTCGCACGGTGCGCTTCGTGCCGTCTGCTGCAATGCCGTTCCTTGTGTTTCTCACCGCTCCCGCATGTTGGCGCCACAACCTCCCGCAAAAGGCGGATTGGCGGACTTTTATTTCTTTTTCTTCCCTGTTTAATTTTTTACTTTTGGCTCCGCCGCGCGAGAAGACAGCAGTGACCCGCTACAAACGGCAAAGCCACCATCACCATCATCACTGCAAGCATACGCGTCACCACGCATGTTGACAGCACTGCATTAACCTGAGTTTACAGTCCCTATGTTTTCAAGCAGTTCAAGAACGCTCGCGGAACTAAAACACTTTTCATTTGTTCTCTGCATAGTGGCTTGATGAACATTCGATTCTGATATCTAAAGTGCGTGATCAACCAATCAGCGAAGCAATGCCCAAGAAAGAAGGAAACGTCATATACATTAACGAACTTCGCCATCGTGTGTCGCTCACATGGGTGCCAAAACACTAATTATTGAAGCGGAATAAAAATAAAGGCGCAACGATTTTGCCGCTATGATTGGACCTTGAGGCATCGGGAAGGTGTAAAGAACCTAGAGGCAGGTGGGGATTAGGGGTCTTGTGCTTCTTTAACCCTTCTACCAGCGGTGCGGTGCTTTGATGTTTGTATAACAAATATGAATCGTCGGGAAAATAACGCTGGAATATTTCCTTATAATCAAAGTGACCCTTGCTAGCGTTCTTATTTTTCGGTTCTAAAGCACGCAATCAAGCACACATATGAATGATGGCAAGCACATAAACTCTGCAACAGAAAAGCAGTAATTTTCGTCGGGGAGAGCAGATTCAGTGGATATGTAATGAACATAACGCCGACATAGCTTACAAGAAATTCAGTTTTTTTCTACACGCATAAGCTGGCCATCCAGCGCTAAAGCCGTCCTCCCGCAATTGGAAGGAATACAGAAAACCATGGATTAACGCTGAGCTTTATCGTTGTATAGAAACGAAAAGTCATTTACACAATGATTTTATTCGCTTCGAGATCTAACTGTATTGGCAGAACTCAATAACTGCCGAAGCCCTTTAACGACCGACTTAAAAGAAGAAAAACGGTGTTAGAAGAAGAACATTTTTGAGGGCGTATATAATAGTTCATGTCAAATTTGGCACGTTGTAAACTCGTAAATTTCAAGAACTTAGCAGACAATTTAAGTGCGGAACTTATAGTTATGGTGAAATCTTTATAGATGAAAGGCTAGCTAATGCACCTAAAGCAAATTTTTGAAGGTGGTTCCTGTATGAATGTGTCTGGTGCAAACGGTCCTGTAAAGTGCAAGTGTTGAGGGTGTGAATATGGGGATTTAGACTCCGCTCGCCCGAATTTTTCTTTGCCGTCATGTGGAGTGGCAATGCCTTATTTCGGAGGAAGGGCACGCGACTGCGAGTTCATGTACGTGTGCTTAATATTTTTAGAGTTTTATTTCCCAGGTATATCTTGTTTAGTTGCTTGTTTGCTTGTTCTAACAACTTCATGAAACATCTAAAATAGTTTAGATATGGATAACTATTTTCAATGTGAAAATACCGTGCCTAAAAGAATGCAGGAAATCTAAAGCCTTATTAAAAAAACAACCTGTTTTTTATGTCAGTGGTTAGTCCATTGTCGCTTAGAGCTAAATATATTTCTTAGCTTGATGTTTTTCGCAAACGGGTTCAGGTTATTCGTTATTCCAGAAATGAATCGGTCTGACTCTTCGCAAGAATAAATTCGCAGAAAAAAAAAGGAAAGGAAAACATCGGAATCATGTTCATTTAACATCATATGTTGGTAGGTGCACCGACAAAAAGTCAGTAGGAAGCTTTAGTGACGCCGACGCACCCTACACAGGTTAGGTAGTGTTATACATGTGAATATTTAGAAACAAAATCATTCATAGAACTTCCAGAAAAACTGTTCAAAGAAACTAGAGTGAAAGTGAGAGTGTTGACATTCTATAGGTATACACTGATTATGACTTCTTAGTTAAAAATCTATATGATGTTGAGTAAACGTGATTATGTTTACGATTCCGAAGCATATGCCTCTGCGTTATATACATGTTTTCTACGATAAACGAAAGTGTAGAATCCATGCACGTGAGCAGCAGCTCGAGGAAGTGCTCTGCGGTAATGCCCCGGAAGTCCTGAAATGCGGCACTTCTGTGCGGGCTTATCTCTGCCCGCAGGACAGGTCTGCGTCTGTTATTGAATAGTGCAGTTCCTCAATTTGTAGGATACACCCTGGCATGCGTTCTTAAGTATCTTTAAGAGAGTCTCTGAGGCCGCGTGCTTTACCAGGTATTCCGGGGATAATTTCTATGCTTTTTTGTTTCTTGTCATCCGACACCATGCGCTTATCTCGACATCAGCTCATTGGCATCTAACGGTGCCATCCCTACAGCCTTCCACGTGTTATATATTTCAGATCGATCCATGTGCTGTAAATTTACTACATACGAAGCGGTGCATAACACACGTTGATTTCGTTTCGAAAAAGATTTTTTTTGTCGCGTTTTGGACACATACATATTCGAGGCCCTTGTTAATGAATGTGTGTACTATCGTTACGCTGGTAAAGCAGGTGAAGGAAAGCACCAGTGGAAGTTAGCAACTGATTGTGAAGATTCTGTAAGGTATTTAAGGCGTTTATGTGAAGTATGAGGTGCCAGGGTTATGTTTTATGCGTCCGCGCACACTTTTACGCTCTCTCAGAAATGTCCATAATACTAAGATACAAATGGCCAACGTGCGCGCTTCACAACACTCTGTCACGTCACCAAATTCTCGAGACTAAACGAAATTCCGCCTCATCATTTCGTCTATCTATTTTATATTCATCGATTAACGTCAACCTAAACAATATATTTCCCCCACCACAAGGTGAAAAATATGTATGTTTTTGGTGCATTGCCAGCAGGCTGTCGACATGTCGTTCATGACTGTTCCGTTCTGCTCAGAAACAGAGCAATATTATAATCATTCCTTGCAATGCACTACTCATCCTCATCCTCACAAGAGGGTGCAAAAGTTTTGTAGGCATACAAGGACGAAAATTAATATGGTCAATTCGCTAAAAACAATTTGCTATACTACGTGTCAGTAAGGATGTTATTGCAAAAATCTGTCTAACCATATTTGCAATTCTTTCGGCAAATTTGGCTTATTTTGTAGACAAAGGATTCGATTTACAAAACGACAAGAAATTCATACGAAGCTCAGATAGTACCAGCCTTTATGGCCACAAAAGGTGTCTTGCTATCTTCAACATTTTCCCCCAATTGACTTTTTAAATAACACAACCCGCTGCTTTTCTAGGGCTCCGTTAAGGGATCGCTACGGGCGTAAGAAATGTTTAGAAACAAATATTTGCCACGCAACGGAATCTGGGACAATCCTTATAAACCTGCGCATAACACCATCTTAAAATACGTTATAATCACTGCTCAATTAAAAGGTGCCCCAGAATTGTGGGCAAAATTTGCCGCTCAAACTCCCAAATATCCGCCTCGAACTTCGAGAGGCAAGCGTGGCTCCAGTAGCGGGGGAGATGGGGATAAAATCCGACGAGTGGTGCGGGCAGTATACAGGAGCCCCGCACCGCGAATTTACGTCACGGTTCACAGCAATGCGCGACGAATTCCCGCGCCAGTGACGCAATCATTTTCGAACCTGATGTTGTACCCTTCACGAGGCACCTAATCCGAGCTGTGTTAGCCGTGCCACCGGAATATTGAGATGTGCGCAAATCGCCCCCGTATATATATATAAATTGAAGACCACTCGGGTGTATCCGCAACTACCGTTACAACCCCAGATGGAGTGAAGGGAATTTATCTCCCTATGCCTCTCACCCGTTCTACGGGGAACAACTGGAGACGTTCGAGCACTAAGTCGCCCCCCAAAAAAATGCAGCGCCGGCAGCAGAAAAGTGCCCTTCCGGATCCCCATCATCAAAGAGGTTGTCTGCGCCCAGCCGCTGCGTAATTTTTGATGGCTCGATTGAAGCTCCTCGAAGGGGTTCAGTACCGTCCATGCGCTGATTCGGGAATGACTGAGCGTTAGGTGTACATGCAGAAGGATAAACCGCGAATTGACGTTACAAGAAGATACAGTTGCAACGGTAGGTTGGAAAAGCAAACTCACGTAGACAACATTCTAACAACAGACACAGGGAGCATACGTTCTCAACTAGGCGACGCCTCTGTATATCCTTGCTTATCGAGAAAACGTAGCAGCCAAGGTTGTATTAAGACTAGGGCTCAACTCAGTATCTGGAGAATGCTTTTTTACTGCGATAGAAATAGTGCGCCAGGTTTCGAGTCGTCGCGTAGCGTAGGCCCGGCGGAGGCCACGTTAGAAGAAAAAAAAAAGAATAAAGCTTTTGCCTACATTTTCGAGGCCATGCGAAATCCTGTGCACATATGGTACCACTGCAACCTTCCTCTTCCTCTCACCCATGCTGGGCAGGGATTTCAGTCTGTGCGTTCTTTTAAGGTTCTTCAGTACCCGGCAACTGGCCTCAATAATAACTGACTCCCGATAACCGGCCTCAAAAATGTAGGCAAGAGGTATAATGTGGACGTCGCAGTGACCGCCCCGCTCAAGTTGAAGAGGATCTTCCAGGCTGTTCAAAGGGAAAGAGAAGCGAAGAAGCAAGAATGTGGGGTGAAACGTAGAAACCCATATGTTGGATACAAGACAGGTGTTGTGTAAAGGCTTCCACTCTCTTGTGGAGCCAGTTATATAGGACAAACCGGACGGTGTATTAATAAGAGACTACAGAAACCCTGTAACAACTTGGAAATTGGAAAGGACAAAACGTTTCTGGTA
This sequence comes from Amblyomma maculatum, assembly GCF_055883805.1. Lineage (NCBI taxonomy): Eukaryota > Metazoa > Arthropoda > Arachnida > Ixodida > Ixodidae > Amblyomma > Amblyomma maculatum. Next base: position 29,701,962 of record NC_139350.1, on the reverse strand, counting down.
TATCATTGCCAGTCATGTGAAATAATGAAGAAGGAGAAGAAGAATTGCACTCCTAAGTTTGACAGTGTTAAGATTTTATATCGCCACAAAGAGAAGATAACGAGAGAGATAGTGGAATCGTATTTTATTTCAACGGACAATAAATGTGTCAGCAAGACGTCTCTTGCTCTTTCAAGCAAAGAGGTGTCTTTTTTAAGTGATTTTTTTAAGTAATTTTTTATGCAGCAGGTGAATCCAGGGGTTGTTTCACGTGACTGTTTCGTTTTCTTCATGTTTGTTTTTCTGGGCCTTGGAGTAAACGGCTTAGGCTTAGTGGTGAGTCAGCGCATGTACTGTGGCTTTCTTGTTTCTTGTACCTTGTCTTCGCGTTCGCGCTGTTTATATTAATCATGAATAAGTACCAACTCGCCCAACAAAGTATCTTGGTAAACAAAATATGGGATTGTAGTATATATATATATATATATATATATATATATATATATATATATATATATATATATATTTATATATCTATATTATAGGACAACAAAAGTAGAAAACTGCCGGGCCTCTGAATGCAAGCTGCCTCTGCTGAGCGATCTGATGGTACTCGTGTTGGTCATAAAGGACGCTGGAATGAAAGAAAGGGTTGAAGCCAAATGATAAATATTGTCTCCTCTTACTTTTTTCCATTATGATGCGAGCCAGAGGACAATTGCATATTTTACACTGTTGTCGCTTTTAATCGGGATTTTTTTTACTGGCTGCTCTTCTTGTCAATCCATGCAAATTGTACAAGTTTACGACCAAAGGAATGTAGAGGCCTTTGCAACCAGCCTCTTAGGTGCAGTGCTTAGGGCGCTCGACTTCGGGGCCCGATGATCATAACCAAAATGAAAGCAAATAAATTTTTACTCAACATCATTGATGCTGGAGGGCAAAATGCCAGGTAACCTCTTGTTGGCTACCCGGGTTCGATCGCAACCGCTGACAGTTGCGTTTCAGTGGAGGCGAAACGTTGAGATGTCCGTGTTCTGTGCGATGTAAGCGCAAGTTAAAGATCCCCAGGTGATCGAAAATATTCTGGGGCCCTCCACTACTGCCCCCCTTCTTCCCTTAACTTACGGCGCAGCTCAGGTGTCCACAGAACAAGTGTGACACTGCGCGTTTTAGCAGTTGTGAGCCAATTTCGAAATAATATTTTCTTGACGGCTACTGTGCTCCCTGTAAAAGGCAACGGTAGCATGCACACTTCGACACATTGCTGTTTGCCGATGAAAACAAGAGAAAAAAAAGCAAACACAACAAAGCAGCAGGCATTTTACTTGAGCATAATTATATACCAGGACGAAAGTAGACACGCAGTACTGCTTAAAATAGTATCCAGCCGATGTGCAGGCCCGTCCTCTAAAAATCTTGAACGTGCATATAAAACCTTCACAATACATTTTTACAAAGCAAATGAGCCAAATACAAGCGTTAGTGAGAATAAAGTGAAGCTGTGTATTAAACTGCAGTGCTCATGAGGCCAGAGGAAGAATTTTTAATTTTTTGGTTTAGCATGCTGGGAGTTGGATACCAAGTCATCTGTTTCCCATAATTATTACGAGCACGAAGTGTGCGCCGTGATTAATTCATTCTGATTGTGTGTTGTTTCTCATTCGCAGTTACGCCAGTGTAATAAAACATTGTTCCTTGCGTAAACCCTTGTCCTGTGTTTTAATATTTCGTTATATATTTTCGTGACTGGCATAATTTCGAGTGCACGTAATCTACGTTCAGTATGTGCGTTGTACGGTACATCGGCAGCAATACCAATTGCGTACTTCAGTAAAGCTTGCAATTTGGCTATGTTTGTAAATGTGGGGGTGCCCATACTAAGGGACTGTAATTTACGTTAGTAAGCAAAAGTGTTCTATAAATCATTTTCTTAACTGCGACACGCAATAAATAACGAATTATAGATAACATTCAACTGCTCCAGTCAAGGGTTCGACGGCATACCGTTTGGTCAGGAATCGTGGTTGATCGCGTTTAGTTTCGGTTGACGAGAAGCTGTTTTTTCATGGAGCACGCAGATGGCGTTAATGCATCGCTGCCCGTCGCTACCGCGCAGAGTCGCCTCGGCCGTGGACGAGCGAGGCTGCCGAACGAACAAGCGGCTGCATATTCTTCCACATTACGGCTGATGAATCAAGAGGAACAGTCGCAACATGATGCTGCAGCTCTGGCAGCTGCATTGGTATGTCATCCCCATTCCTCTTCAGCTGCGTAGGAAAGCGTCTCAGAAAAGCTGGCGGAGTCTTACTGGCGTAGCGGGCTGACTGCAATGTTTTGTTTAGAACGCGTCCAAATTGATGAAAGAATCCTGCTTACTGCAGAAAAACGAACCAGTTAATTACTTTATTCACACAGCAAAGGGGTACCAGTATCCGTCACGGATCGGAGTATGGCTGAGGTTTCATGGTCTGCTACAGCAGCTTGTCTATACGCGACATCATTAAAAGCCAAATTCTGCTGAAAATCCCGCATCATCGTTAAGGCGGCTTCAATCTCGGCGAAAATCACCAGCATGCTTTTGGAAGGTGCACTTTCGCACGTGGCATGAGAAGGAGCTGATAATTCGGCAGGTTCATTGGCGTCACGAGACCACACGACATGATCACAACTGCTCTGCCAGCAAACTCGCTCAGCACCGAACAGGGACGATGATGAGAGAGGAATTGAGCCGTGCGAATTACCTACCTCGGCGCTCAGAGGTATTACAGCTAGGCCTTGCATACGTGGCCTTACGGCCCGGTTGAAGCGGGATCTGTATGTTTCTGGTGATTTTGGAGATAATATTGTTATGTTAGGTGATGCGTGCACTGATATGCGCATAAGACGGAAAAAGAAGAATCTCGGTAGTTTTTGGGCGTGGACGACGACGACGTTCGAGCCGTGTCGGCTGGTGCCTGCGGGAAAGGCCCGTTGTGTGAAAGCCTTGTCTCCCGCCTACGCTCTCAACTATATATACTATAGATAACTTACTATATATACTATAGGTTAAACAGGATTTTCGAGGTACACCAGGCACACATTATGGGATTAGTGATTATGAATGGTGCAGATAAGAAGTACAGGAATCATGATCAGAAAGGCAGCCGTAAGCTGGAATCACTAAATCTGGTGCGTCATGACCTTAAAGGCAGCAGATTAGGTGTACTCCAGATGATTTGTAATTACGGTATATTCGGGGTCATATGGAAGTAGTACTCCTCAGAAATCCCCTGTCTAGTGGCTGTGGTCTCCGGTATCTGAACGGAGGGAACTTAGAGGCGCAGGCGGCAGTAAGAGTAGACTCTTTATTTACAGCAGTGTGTATGACCGTGTGCTTTCCAGAGAAGAGAGAGTGATGTGGTGATGATGATGTCAAGGGACCAAGCAAAACGCAACCGAAACTTCTGCAGGATACAACATCACCTCCCACTTAAAAAACCCCAAACACATGTGCAAGCATATAGGAAGCAAGAGAACAGAAACAGAAGAGTCAGTATTGTAGTCTGTCAGGCGGACGACGCTCTTTTGCCCTTCGACGCAGCCCTTGTCCCGTGTCATTGCTTCACACAGGAGTTGAGCTTGTTTTAACCGCTGGAGAAGCAGAATATGGCTCAGATGTAGTTGTTTCAGCTGATGGTTGTTCTGAGCGATCTCCACAAGTATTTGACTGCTTAGAGAAAGTGCCCAGCGCAATATAGTGCCAGAGCTGTTTTCTGGTACGAGAGTTAATTTAGAGGCATTCCAGATGCGATCGCCAAATAGGAGAATGGAATTCAAGCCGGCCTTTGTGGCTACTTGAAATATAATTATTGGTTCGCAGGAAAGGAAAGGCGCTGTATCTGTAACACTAGTTCTGTGGACACACTAGGCGCGCCATAAGGAAATGGAGGAAGGGGGGAGTGAGAGCGGAAAGAAAGAAATGGAGGCCGTAGTAGGGCTCTGGAGTAATTTTGACCCTCTGGGTGTTTTTAACGCGCACTGAAGCCCACGGACGCCACTTCTTTCCGCCTCCATCGCAACGGAGACGACGGCGGCCAGGATCGAACCTGGGAACTCCAGCACAGTAGTCGGGCGTCTAACCACTGCAACACCATGGTGGGGCTTAAAATGGACCCATGTATTAAAGGAATGCCTTGCCTCCAGCACCACATCTCCTATCTGTACACTGTGTATATATGATCGCTTAGCTTGCAACCCCTCGTGAACTGGTTTCAGCACAACCGTGCAGTGTAGGTCGCTCCAAGAGATAATTGCAGCAATACTGACCCGTAATCTTGATTGAAAATCATGTAGGAGCTTCGCGGGTGACATGCCAGTCCAAGCCTGATGGCCTGGGCGCAGCGCAAGCACATTCATCCCCGGAAGTAGACATTCCAATGCTCGCATGCAGCAGACATATCAAAAAAGCCTCTCGTTCACCCATAGAATATATTCGTTCCTCGGTGATCAGGGTTCACAAAGCAAATTTCTTACATCGCATTGCTGAAGGATAGCATCCAAACCCTTTTCCAAAGCGTGTGGTGAAGATTACATCTAAATATAGGTTGGACATCTGAATTACGGGACTAGCTGCTAAGGCGTTTCTGACGAGATGAAAACCGCGTTGTGCTTTCTCACTGCTAGGGAACATTTGATCTCACCTCAAATGTTTCCTGAATGGAATAACTAGACACGAAATCGGGGTATAAAACGGGAGTAGTACCTTACAAGTCCCTGGAAAGAGCGCAACGTTGCAATTCTGAAGCACTTATACGTTGAAGTACCTGTTTCAAATTTTCATATGTTCCTCGCGTGTCTTTCCCCAGACGCTTCTGTCACAATGCATCACATCACACCCTTGCAGTTCTTTAACAGCTGCATCATTCTTTTGAAAGCCGCAGGAGCAGAGGCCAGACCAAAACATACTTTCTCAAATCCAAACAAGCCATCATGGGTAATACGTTGTTAGGTCGTTACTGTCCGGTGTAAGTTCAATTCGGTGGTGCGCAGGTGCCAAGTCCAGATTCTAAAAATATGTCCACCTGCTAGTTGATTTAGTTCTTTAGTGTGCGGGAGTGGAAACACGCCAGCGTGTGAGCCTCCCGGAGGTCCACGCACAACGGCAGCGAGCCCTATTTCTTTCGCACGAAGACTACGGGAGAGACCCATTTCGACGCAGACACGGATTCTATTACACTCCGTGATTGCAAACAGTGCAGCGCCTTGAAACTTCCACTCGCAGAGTCAGGGCATGCTCCATTGTTCAAACGAAATCCGCGGCACTGAAGAGGGAAGCTGGATGAGGTGGACGAAGTTCGTTAAGAGTTCAAAGTCCGCCGTGAAGAGGTGCGACAACTGTTCCTCAGCTCGATGGAGAGCAAGGGTGCGAGTCAGCGTGCGTGACGCTTCAGCAGGTCAACCTTGAACAGACGATGGTTATGCTGTGTATGACGTGGAGCTCGAGCAAAGCCGCCTCTGATGTGGGACACCACGCCGGCAGTGGTTTGGCCACGAGTCACCTCGGCCAGAAAGCTTCCGATGACGTTTACCTCCTCTCCGGAGTAGCTTTGGAGGGTAGCAGCATGCGAGCACAACGCATGGACGTCCGTTAAGAATCTGCGGTAATGGTATTTGCTCACAAGGAACTCTGTAGCGCCAGTTTCAAAACGGGAGAAAAAGGATGTTGTCCTATTGAAACTGTGGCTCGAATTTCTTTCGAGGGGCCATCCTGATTGCTGACATTTAGGATTGTGATGGCGTCGGCTGTCTCAGCTTTCTGGCAGGGCACTGGTTTTTGCGCTTTTCTTTTTCCTTGAGCTGCCGGGTGTGCAAGATGACCAATCCTTCCACAGTTATTTGCGGCAGTGTCTGGCTTTTGCTGGACATGCAGAGACATTTTCGAGGTGCGGAGCCGACCCACATTGGTTTCGGGTACCATGCAAGGGATTGAATGCTTCAATTTTTGTTTAGCGAATACGTGTAGTCGACACAGTCGTCAAAACAAAACAACGGAACAGATTTTTTGTCCCTGCGTTCACAACACTCGCTCGCATGGCGTACAGAACACACATTGACCGAAAAGGGTCCGTTTCGGTGGCGGCACGGTCCATTCGGTCCCTCTCAGCACACCCTCTCCCACCAGATGTCCGAGGTCGGAACGGCCGAGTAACCCGAGAGCTACTTCGCAGCGGAGCAGAGCACCGAAGTGGGACCCCGGAGAGGGTCTGCGCGCATTCCGTCCGTAGGCCGAAAGTGCGTGGCGTCACTGTCGACAACACACGGTTCACAGAAGCGCTGTCGGTGAATTCTTCTAATTGATTTCCTGCTTGCTCGATATGCTTTCTAATGTCAACAAATGAGATAACTTCCTCATAATATAAGCGCTCTTGTATCTTTTGTGAACTTGTTCCCTCACGTAATTGGTCACAGGTCATGCGGTCAGTTGCAGTTCCGAAATTGCATGTAGTGCAAAGTACTCGAAGACCATTTACGTAAGCTTAAAAGTTCTAACCGGGTACTTGCTTGCGCTCACAGAACAGGTGACGTTCCACCAGGTCGTTTGTTGCCGTTGCGAAGTGGGCATCCAGCGTTTAGGCAGCAGCACTGACGGAGTCACCGTCAGCACTTGAGGTGACAATTGCGCAAGGATCCTCGGAACTTCTGTGGCGCTGAGGCTGTGGTATACTCGTTGGCCTTCAACTCCGAAGGAGTTCAGATGCATTACTTTCCCACGCTTGGGCTGTAGCTCATCGCCCCCAACCGCTTCCAGGAAATTTATGAAGACCACCTTCCACTATTTACAAGCTCCTGCCTGTTCGCCTGGCGTAGGCAAGAACAGTGGGGGCGGTGGAAGCGATCCTCCCGACCCGATTCTGAAAGTTGTGCTCGCAATGAAAAACTATGCTCGAGTTCTCGTCGCCATCCTGTGGTGTTCGTTATCCGGGCGGAGGGAACGAAGAGGCGCTGAGGGCAGCTAAAGGTAGGCTATTCACAACAGTGTGTGAGTGGGCGCTCTAAAGGAGAAAAAAACTGGTGATGGATGATAGCATGGGCCGAAAGAAAACGAAACTGAAACTAGTGCAGGATACAAAAGTGATGAAGCGTGCTGCTTTATTTTCATAACTTCTCGTTTGTTAACTATGTCATGCGTATATAACTTCCGTTAGAATTTAGACACGCATATAGAATAAGCCATATATTTGATAGTTATGTGTGTCTCCTTTGATACTCGGCTGTTTTTCAGAATTGTTTATAGCAATGACACCGAACTATAGCTCTAATTTGTTAGCACATCATAGATTCGGTTGCATGAACAAAAGCGTGCCGAGCGGGGAAGATTGGAACTTAAACATCCGTATGTAAAGCACGGGTTCTCTTAACTTCTTCATGGTTGGCAGCTAAAAGCGCGAGGGTGCAGCCTATGATCTGTCCTAGAGTGGCAAGACGTAGTCGCCATCTTGAGACTCCTCCGCGTAAAGCAAAATAAAGCGATGTATATTTTTTGCAAAAATGTCGCCGTAAGCTCACCTTCAAAAGCAATATTGGTGAGGAGATTCCTGTTTATGTGTGTTTAATGATCATCAATGAGACATTGTCCATGGAGGGATGCGAGCTGTTGTCTACAGAAACTATAAATAGCGCACTGCAGCCATTGGCCCCAATATACTTCTCGTTTTCTAATGTGAACATCAAGATTTTTATTTCGGTCTCACATGCGCGCACATAGTATTTCGCTATTTGTATCGGGTGCTGCCGAAAGCATGCGAACGCGGGAACACTCGCCGATTGTGGATACTATTACCTAAGATTGCAGGAAGGGAAATGCGTAGTGGATTGTTAACTTTAAACTTCTTCAAATAGTAGCATATTTTACTTTGTGTAGCTTGAATAAATAGTGGAAAGTAAAGGAACAGTATTTTAAAATAGGTAGCGAAGCATTCGAAAGATATGCGAATATGTCTACTTAGGACAGGTAGTCACCGCAGACACAGAGCTCCAAAGGGCAATAACTAGAATAATGAGATTGGTATGGACAGCATTTGGAAGGCACGCGAACATGATTACTAGCATCTTACAGGCATCACTCAAGCGGAGAGTGTATAACAGTTGCATCCTACCGGTACTGACATATGGGACTAAAGCATGGAGGGTAATGAAAACGGTTCTGCCTAAGTTGAGGACAACGGAGAGGGCCATATAACTAAAAAAGGTACCGTTAAGAGATAGGAAGCGTGTCGAGTGGGTCAGAGAAATAACTCACGTTACTGACATTATAGTCGAAATTAAGAAATGGGCATGGGCAGGGCGTAGTTCAAAGACAGGATTACCGATGGTCTCTAAGATTTGGGTTCTAAGGGAATGCAAGAGTAGCTTGGGGCGGCAGAAAATTAGATGGGTGGATGAGATGTATAAATTCCCAGGGGTCAAGTTGATGCAGCTAGCACAGGACTGGGGTAATTGGAGGAAAATAGGAGAGGCATTCGCCCTGCAATGGGTATAGTGAGTCGGGTAATTATGATGATGAATAAATGAAAAGGAAAACGAATTCTTTCTGCTCGTAAATTAAAGTGAATTATTACAGATATTGCTACTGAAGATGAAGGCGAACAACTTGGAAGGGTTGAGTAATTTTGTTCCTTCTTCATAAAGGAGGCCATTGAGGGCTTTCATGCGAGCGCTGTTCACGTCTTCCATGCGTTGTGCAAAACTTATCATCTAATTACGTGAATCCGATCCAGCAATGGTTTGCCTAAGTTTAGATGAAGAGCAGCTGTGGCCGAAATGATGTCGCCTTCCATCATTCCTCCCATTGCCAAAAGCTTTCAGCGCAATGGGACGCTCCTGTAAATCGATTAATTTATGACCGCGAAACGCAACGCATTCCCCTCAAATTCTTGACTAACTACATGCAGAGTTCATTTGTATTGCCATTTATAATCTTTGTCAAATAGACATGACTAAATTCTGATGCCCCCTTCATGGATCACTGCCTTGTCGTGGCGGAGGGGCTTGCGAAACTCGATGAAGTCGTGAACTTTGCTGTGTAGGACCACCCAAGATAGATAGGTCACGGCAGAGAGTTCTGACAAAATGTGATTCACTGGAGAAGGTAATGACAACCCACTCCAGTATTTGCTGCGAAGAAAACGCTATGGTCAGTCACAATAGCATTAATGATCTGGCGGCGGACGATGAACTTCCCAGGTTGGAAGGCGTCCCACATGTTACGGGCGATGAACAAAGGGCGATTCCTAAAAGCTCCTGGACGAATGAAGCGGCTGGGCTAAATCCAAGAGGACGTTCAGTTGTGGATGTGTCGGGAAGCGACCGGAAAGTCCGATGTTGCAGTGATATATATCACATAGCAACATGGAATGTAAGATCTATGACGCAAGGTAAACTGGATGTCGTCAAGCGAGAAATGGACAGATTGAACATTGATATCCTGGGTATCAGCGAGCTCAAGTGGACCGGAATGGAAGAATTTTCCTCGGGCGACCATTATGTCTTTTATGGTGGGCACGAATCCAAGAGAAGGAATGGGGTCGCTCTTATAGTAAACAGAAGAATGGGCAAAGCATGTGCTAGGGTACAACCCCAAAAACGACCGGATGATTTCACTTCGCATCCAAGGCACGGCCGCTGGATGGAAGCGCACTAGGTGCGGCCTGCTACATCGCCCGAAACCGGCGGGAGGCGCCTACTTCCAGTCGCCACCGCCGCGGCGCCACCGTTCGGGGACAGCCGCGCGCGGAGAGCTGAGCATGGCTGCGCTTTGAGAGAGGCGTCGGCGTGGTAGAAGCCTTTTGTTTTAAGGGTATGAGAGCTCCGCTTCACACAATTTGGCAACAAGAATTAGTATATACTGTCATGTCTAGTGTGACCATGTCAGCACTTAGCGCTTGCTCGGCAATGATGTATACTGGAGTGTACCCCGAAAAACTTATAGTCACGGTGGTTCAAGGCCACTCGAATGGAGAGCTCGAATTACCGTGATGTTTCGTCGAATCCAGTTGTTCGTCACATTAAAATGTGACCCGGCTGTGAACAATTCGAAGCTGTTCAGCAGCCATGGTAGCCTAATGCATAACCACTTAACTATGTCGCGAATTCCGTGTGTCATTTCCATACCATTTACTCATTCCTGCATATAGCTTTTATACACAAATTGATGTCAACCTGTTCTAAGCTGCCAGCGCTATCCAATAAAAAATGTCCTAAAATGAGCAATCTCTGTGAAAATGCGACATGTAACCAACCTTTCTATCTCATTGTGACAAATTTTACTGTGGAAATATGAAGATGTTTATTAGGTTAAATCTAGATGATAACCTAGGATCTCCTACTCACTTGGAGACCTTAAACTTTTTACGCCAGAACGCTATCCGTCATGGCTTCCCGCATTTTGCATGATCGGACAAAGTAAGCGCGCTTGATAGAGCCGGTCCGCCTCAAGGTGCTACGTATATGCGCCGAAAGTTTTTATTACTATTTTTATAGGCTGCTCGCAAACCCATACAATTTTGCTGGTTTGTAATTTTCAATGGAAGAACGCACATCGAGTGTTGCTGTTGTGAAACTCTTAGCTGTGATCACAAGAATGTTCACGCGTCAGAGCGTAACTGCAGCCGAGATTCAGCGATCAGCCGATTATACTTATTTAATGGCCACACAAAAAAAAAGGAAGAACATTACCACTCGCAGACGGAAAACCTTTCTTGAGAGAGGTTTATGCCATAGCCATAAACATCGCTCCACTGTTGAGTTGACATTTCCAGCCCAGCTCGCTATCAATGGGGGCAGCAACATAACGATATCTTGCATAGCGCCTTAGCATGCGCACGATCATTGTTTTTATAAATTAGCTGCAGGTACTGTGTACAATGAGAAAACAATGATGAAACCAAAAGTTTACACAGCTTGCTACTTCACCGGACCTCTTCAGACTTCATCATCCTGTTAATGAAGGTGCTCGTAAGCTGACAAAGCTTGATTACTTCCTTTGCGGGGTACATCAAGCCTCCATTGTGCTTGGTTTTCATTAACCTGTAACTGGTCCAGTTGACTATATTTCCTACAACAGGCTCTTGCTCGACTGACATGTTGCCTCAAAACCATTACCAAATATCGCATAAATTAGGCAACAACTTGGTAGTGATAAACAAAACTTGGGGTTCTTAAGTCTTAAGTTCTTGAGCAGAATTGTAGGATGACTTTACAGAATTTCTAATTTGGTACCCGGTTGGATAAAAATTTCAATTTATTATGCCCTTTTTTTATTCCAAACTAACATGCTGTATTCTCATATGGGGAACCACAACTTCTACAAATAATAAGTTGCTTGTTCTCCAGACAAAAGCCCTTCGAGCTATTGAAGGTTATTACGGTATACCGCGTGACTTGCGTACAGAACCCTTATTTAAAAAAATGCCATATTAGCCGCTAATCATATTTACTACTTTCGTCTTCTGCAATAAATTCACCATAATAGGCTGTATACTACTCTACCTGATAGATCTAAAGTAACGTATGATCTGCGAACACGAAAAAAACTTGTACCTATTACTCGAACCAACTATGGAAAACAGAAATTAACTTTTCAGGTGCCATCCCTAATCAACAACACACCAAATGTGGAATTTTCATTGGCACCTTGGGTATTTAAAAAGAACTTAAAACAATATTTAAATGGATATCCCCTATAATTTCAATGGCGGTAGTAACTGTATTTTTCTCATATGCAATGTTTTTTGTGTAAATATTTTTCGGTATGAAATTTATGTTATTGAGTGCGTGGTCTGTTGATTTGAATATCCAATGAATACTGCATGTACCTTTTACATATCGTATGTAAGTGTTGCATAATGTTTTTTTTTATATTTTATATATACTAGAGGCGTGTGCTTTTGTCTGCTTTGGGAGCCAATGCCCAGTCAAGCTTGTCGCCTTTTGCCTTGGCCTCCCCTTTCTTGTAAAAGAAAGAAATGAACTCCAACTCCTTAAGGAGCCTCGTTAGAGTGCCCGCACTTTGCTACCTGCTTATTCACCGTATCCCGTAATTGCTGCCTCTGTCTCATATCATTAGAATGCAGCCTTAAGCCACCGCATTATATGATATAGTGCCCTACGCATAGCTATATAAAGCCCCTCTTTACCGAAGCCGTACGAACGTGCCCTATAGGACTGTAGTGTGCCTGTCTTGGGATCTAAGGGTCCCGCTTTCAATAATTCCCATTTCACCCTTACATCTTATTGACTCTCTCTAGTTTGGCAGCTCCTGCCACATTGAACATGTCATGTGTTCTCATTGCGCCAAAGGTGTCTGGCCGTATCATCAACTAAGTGCCTCTTACCAGAGAGGTTTTTTTCCGACTTTCCGCCGACAGAGCGGGCGCCGGATTTTCTGTGGAACGTGGCTTTTCATTCTATCGCATCGGCTCAAACAGTCTTAACAGTATAAACAAACGTTGTATACACAGGCTCCTTTACTTGCAAGGCCACTCAGACTAGCGCGGCAAAATTTAGAACAAATTGCATGCTTATATAAAAAAAACAACCTTCGTAGCTTTTTCTGATATGTCCTCGACACATAACCTGCGAAAAAGGCTTCTGGTGCTACCTCATCGGGTTCATCTGCTTCACAACTCATCGTTAAAAATACTAGCCCACTGGCCAGCTCCCTGGTAACTAAATAGGTTAAACAACGTGACGGGAGCACAGGAAAAGAGGACGACACAACTAGCGTGGTTGTGCCGTCTTCTCCTGTGTTCCCGTCACGTTGTTTGCACGATTAACCGATAAATAATCACCAACAAGTCCAATCTGCTGACACTTGTAACAAATTCAATGGCAGCTGATAGGGTATTATGCTTCATCATCTGAACTTTTTAACCTCAGCGCCGCTTTCACTTCAGAGGAAGCGAGTGCATTTCCACCCCTCGCTGCTGTCATTGCCTGAAGCGAGCTCAGCAGATAAAATTAGAGGGTCTCTTAGATGTCTCTTGAGTGCAGGACGGCGAAAGCCTACCATTTTCTATCATTTGCCTCTCATCGTTTGCCACAGTTGGTAATTTCAAGTCGTCGTCGTTTGATATATTGGTCGTTTCTCAGTCATGATGAGCTTGCCTGCGTAGTCATTGTAGCCCTTATCACTCATAACTAAGCAGGTTACTCGTTTAGAATCAGCAGTGGTCATTACATGTCGTCGTTTACATACTGGTCATTTCGTAGTCATTAACAGTAACGATGAGTCGTGCCTAGCTATTATAGTCATTACCACACATCGCTAAGCACTTTTACTCATTTCTCATCAGTTGCGGTCATTACATGTCGTAGTTTGATATACTGGTCATTACAAATCATTTTAGTCATTATTAACAATTATTGGTCATTAGCATTAATCATTACCTCTATCAATGTCTATTTATAACTTTTATTGATTACTTATCACCATCCATCATTTTCATTCTTAATCTCCCTCCTTGCACGTCCGCTTTTGCGACTGGCACACCAGTGCACAGATGCGACGCACAGATAACAGGCACAGCTTCTGCGCATAGATTTTCGCTCCGTGAGCCTAGAGCGGCTTTCGCCTTAAAAACCAAACGTATCCAGTCTCAACATTACGTGCTTGCACACGCGCGCACAAAAACCGCGAGGCGAACGCGCCCAGAAAGTAAGCAAACTGCGCGCTCAGAGCCGGCGACCCCGGCGCCGACGTGTCCCCGAACAGTGGCGCCCTCAGCAGAAATAGCGGGCGGTACTGCAAACTCTCCAAGGACGCTCTTGCCTATTGACGGCGGCGCGACGTAGCAGGCTGCACCCAGTGCGCTTCCATCGAGCGGCCGTGTCCAAGGTCACTCTTTCAACATAGCAGTTATCCAAGTCTATGCACCAACCACTACTGCTGAAGAAGCTGACGTTGAGAGATTCTATGCGGACCTGCAATGCCTTTTAGACCGCACTCCATCATCAGACGTAGTTTTTCTCATAGGAGACTGGAATGCTAAGGTCGGGAGTGAAGAAATATCCGGAATTACAGACCAAGTTCGGTCCTGGTGAGCCAAATGAAGCTGGGCAGAGGCTAGTAGAGGTTTGTCAAGAAAACAACCTGACCATAGCGAATACTCATTTTCAACAGCACAAGAGGCGCCTGAACACATGAACTTCACCGGACGGTCTGTACAGGAATCAGATCAATTATATTGTTTGCCGGCAGAGATAGAGAAGCGCTATACAAGAGTAAAAACAAGACCTGGGGCCGATTGTGGCACCGATCATCAGCTTCTTGTTGCCAAAATTAAGCTTCGGTTGAGGAAAACGCAGAAAACTAGAAGGCTTTTAAGGTATGATCTGGATAACATTCCATCAGAATATGCTGTGGAAAGGAGGAATCGATTTTCAAGAATTAGATCTAGAAGACAGAGAGCCTGAAGAGATGTGAACTGATATTCGTGATATAATATAAGAAGTTGCTACTGAAGTAGTTACAAAGCAAAAGAATTGCAAGAAATCAAACTGGTTATCTGGAGAGGCTTTGCAAATAGCTGAGGAAAGGAGGATGGCAAAAGTTATGGGGGAAAGACAAAGATACAAGGTTCTCAATGCGGATTTTCAGAAAATCGCAAGGAGAGATAAGAATGCCTTCCTGCCAGGCAGTTGAGGACAACAGCCAATTAAGGAACAAAAGAGCTCTGTATAAGCCAATCAAAGATATCAAAGGAAGCTTCTGTGCTAAGCTGGGCGTGATAAAGGACAAGCGAGACAAGGACCTCACTGAAGCCTCAGATATAACGAAGAGGTAGCAGGAATACACACAACTTTATAAGAAGGACCCGGATGTGCAAACCCAACATAAGACTGTTGTGATTACTCATCTCGAACCGGGCAACCTGAAGAGTGAGGTTGAATGGGCCTTAGCCAGCCTTGCTAAGAACAAAGCTACCGGAATTGATGGCATTCCAGCTGAGTTGCTTCAAAACCTCAACCATGACACTGTTAACATACTACATACATTGTGTCAGAAGATACCAGGCAAATCTGCCCCTTCAAGCCCGTCAGGACAGTTTCCACTACTCGTTGAAACGTCTCTGATGCGGAGCAGAGGCCAAATGGCATTACCTAGAACTCGAAAAGGCCGTCCGGTGCGATGAATGCGGTCTTCTCCCGATCTCTTTCGTCGACCTCAATTTGCCAACATCCGCTCTTCAGGTCCATCGATGAGAAGTTCCTTGCAATACACAGCCGGTCCTGTGTGTCGTCGATGCGGGGAAGTGGGTTGACATCCTTCTTAGTTATGCTATTCAAACGGCGGTAATCGACGCAGAAGCGAAGTGTGCCATCTTTCTTCTTCACCAAAACGACTGGTGCCACCCAAGGCATGTTGGATGGCTGGATCACCTCATCAAGCAGCATTTACTCAGCGTGATCGGGTATGACCTGGCGTTCTCGTGGCGGTCCATGGTAAGGGCTTTGACGTAGCAGTCGAGTGTTTAAGATGCGAAACTTTGCCAACAGAGTTTGCGGCACCTTCGACGCTGAAAAAAACATTCACTGTTGTTTTCAAGAAGGGTGCGAATCCGGTCTTGTCTGTCTCGGGGAGCGCTGGATTAATGTCGAAATTGGGCTGCTTGGCTCGGTTGGGTGCGTTGTCTTCAAGTTGGCTGGGGAGGGCGAAGACTTCTCGGGTGTCCGCTAGCTCGTCAAGGAAAGCAGTCGCCATGCCCTTGTTAAGGTGCCGTTATTCGTCGGTGAAGTTCGTGCTGAGGACATCAGCATGCCCATGACAGAAGCAGACGATGCCTCTTGCGATGCCAAGTCCTCTATCTAGAAACAACTGAGTGTTTCCTTCGACAACCCCTTCCGTGATTTCGACTTCTGTTGTAACCACAGGGGCGATGACGCTTGATCGGGGCGATATGGTCAATTCTCCGTCGAGGACGTTGAGAGCGACGTGATGCGTCGACGTTCTCGTAGCAGGTATGGCTTAGTCGCTCTAGAGCTTGATGAGTATAGATTGGAGGTCGATGATCGCTCGATGTTCGTTCAGGAAATCCATGCCCACAATCACATCGCGGGAACAGTGCTGTAGGACGACGAAGCTGGTAGAGTAGGTACGTCTATTTACTGTAGCCCTTGCGGTGCATCGACCCGACAGCGTAATAAGGTTACCACCAGCGGTGCGGATTAGCGGGCCGTGCCAAGTGGTCGTCCCTTTCTTGAGCTGCGTGGCGAAAGCTCCACTGATGACAGAGTAGTCGGCACCGGTGTCCACTAGGGCGGTAACCGTGCGTCCGTCGACAGCAACCTCAAGGTCACTTGTTCGCGACCTAGTATTGCATGTTGGCTTCGGTGTTTCATATCTGCTTCGTCTTGTGCTGAGGTGGTGGACTGGGCAGCACACCATCGTAAAGTCGCTGGGCGGTGATGTCAACTTGAAGTCTGGTCGTGATCTCGTCGATTTTGTCGTCTTGTGGATCGGCGATTCAATGGCTGCATCGTCGTCACTCATCGTCGGCGATGGAGGATCTTCGTGTTTTCGCCGTGAAGCAACCTCACCTCCAAAGGTTGTTCTATTTACTTTGATGGCAACAATCGGCGTAGCTCCTTTCGCACGATCTCCCGGATGAGGTCCCGAAGGTTCTCTGCGCTTGCAGGTGCGCTGGAGTAGTGGCTTGAGTAGTCCGGCTGAAGCGGTTGCTCATAGTAGCGCATCCGAGTGTCCAACATATTCTCGATGGTCGATGCTTCCTTTTCAAATTCGTCCACAGTTTTCGGCGGGTTCTGGAGAAGTCCTACAAAAAGCGACTCTTTAATGCCTCGCATTACCAATTTCCCTTTCTAACCTTCGATCATGTTAGGGTCGGCGGAGCGAAACAGGAGCTTCATCGCCTCTACGTATACCAGGACGGGCTCGTTTGGGAGTTGAAGTCTTGATTGGAGGAGGACCTGAGCTCTTTCCTTTCGGACAGAACTTGCAAAAGCCACCAAAAACTCTCCTTTTAATATCTCCCAATCCTTTAAAGAAGTCTCGTGATTTTAGAACCAAACACGGGCGTCTCCTTGAAGAACAAAGTAGACTTGCCTGAGTTACGCAGCGTCGTTCCAGGCGTTGAATTCTGCCACACGGTCGAAAAGATCCGTCCAGCCTTCCGCATCATCGTCCAGTCATCCATGGAAGCAGGTGAGCTCACGGGGTTCGATGAAAACAACCTATACTTTAGGCTGGGCCATTGTCAGTGTCGATGCCTTCGGAGATCGAATGGGGTCCGTCAGCAGATCGTGTTCAGGTTGGAGCACTTGAGGACGGCGACTGGTTCGGTGGCCTTTTGGCTGGTTCTCCAGGGTAACAGGAACAAGCTTTGGGTCCTTGCTTGAAGGATCAAAGGCAGCACGTCCACCAGATGTCACGTTGTGGTTGCAAGGCCGTTGACCCCAAAAGAAGACACATTCTTGATGGTACTGAAATTACCTCTTTATTGGGCTGACTTGCGCCCGCAAAAGAACTAAGCTACTCGGCGGCGGAGATAGCAACAAACGTGCTCGTCGATCGTCGAACAAAGAATGCTAGTCACACTCGTCGACACTCAATCTAAAGGCTGCTCAGAACAATCTAGATAACGCCCCAAGCAATCTCGACAGAACTTATGCCATCTGTGGACCGTCGGCAGAAACGATCAGCCACGTGATTTGAGACTGTCCAGGGATTTTTCTGACCTCCAATATCCGAACATTGTCAGCTGCCTTGGAGTTTGAGAAGCCTGCGGGGTGGAGAACAAAGCGGCGTGTCGATTTCTGTTGGCAACGGGGAGCCCTGCGATATTGTTGGCGGTTGGTGACGCCTGTGTGACTTTTGTGCTTGTGATCGTAGAGCCTAGACAACGAATCCGTCTTTTGTGCGAGATTTATACGCATGCGCGAAGTCCTAGCGGCGACTGATGGAAACACGTTGAACGGCGTCGACGGCGTTTCTCGTCGCCGCCAGGGGGCTGGCGGCACAAAGCGATACACACTTCACGTGCCGCGTACGGTTGCCACTCTCGAGGCGTGCTGGGATGTTGGACGCGGTTTTTCAGGTTCCCTTCGGCCAGCCGCGACCAGCAACGATGTGAAGCTTGAATTAGTGCTACCAAGAGTTATGATATGAATAGGCGACCTTAGCCACCGACAGCGTACTCTCGACTGTAAGACAAACACTTTGTTAGAGGCATGTATGCATATAAGGGAAATGTGCATGAAGAAAAGTACCTACCGGAGTTTAATTCAATTCAATTTTATTCAACATCGTGAAGATGTTGGGTGCGGCGACAAAAAGCCAGAAAAAGGCTTGACAGAGGTCGACGCACCCTACAAAGAGTTGACAGCCGTATGCACAAACAAGAATTATTTACATAATGAAGTAACAATCTCTACAATGCAATAATAACAGCTAGGTGTATATGAATAGAGTATAAAGCAGAAAGTGAAACACTTAAACTACCAGTAATACACAAAAAACATGTAGAAATCACAGTGATGCAACATTGTTGATAGTGTTTTGTATACATTAGTTTACTTGTACCATAATTGGTTCTAGTTTTCGGCACAGTCCATGTGAAACGAATTTTCGTCTTTTGCTTTTAAAAGAGACAGTTGTGTCATGAATGAGCTTTGTTTTAAAATATTAGTCTTCTATCTACTAAAAAGTAGGAGTACCACCCACCAGTGATAGCCGCAATGAGTATTTCTTCGGTGCGTGTTTGGTTTATGCTCGACGGAGCTGATCGCAATATATTTTGTCGTATGTTTTCATTACGTTCGAAGGGGCCGGGTAGCGCAAGGCGGCTATGTGCGCTAGACCGTAATATTTAGCATGTTTTATCGCCACTGCCACCTGACTAACAAGAAAAAAAATGCAGCGTTTGGTGTGATGCACCGCCGTTTACGAGCCGAGTTGCTGAGCTGGTCTTGAGGCTCGAGAACGGCGGTACATCGCCACAAATACCATATTTTTTTCTCGTTAGTCAGGCGGCAGTCAGGATAGAACATGCTAAACATTACAGTCTAGCGCACACAGCCGCTTGTGATATCTGAGCTACTTGGCCTTTTCGCACATAAAGAAAGCCTACGACAAAATTCATCGCCATCAGGCCCCATCGCACGCAAAACAAACACGCACCGAACAAATCCTCATTGCAGCTTTCACTGGTGGGTTACAGGCTGGGTGCAAACTTCAGCAGGTACTTTTCATCATGCATATTTCCCTTAGATGCATACACACCTGTAGTACCTGCGTTTTCGCCGCTCGGGGCAATGACGCACTAGACATTCTTGCACGACGAACATCGCTTTTATTTTACCTTGTAATCTCGCCTTCGTTCTCACCAGAGCATTCGGGTTTTGTTCCTTAGGTGTACCCAATCAGTTGTGCTTTGTTAGGGAACCTGAATGTCTTCGTCCAAGCGTCCGCAACGGCAAGGAACCAGCCGGGAACAAATGAATCTCCTAGAGGGTTCATGCTCGTTCACTTGAGGAGTTGAGCGCTCTGAATGTAGAACAGCATTGGTTCCTGACCGACATGCGCATCCGATATGTAGGAAGTGCCCATTTGTCCCCAAGTCGTTGCTTCCGCAGAAATCGCTGTGGGAGCATAAAGGTGTTGTGGATTCTTTCACAACAGAATGACCATTCTTTGGGCATCGAGAACATTTTCACCACTGCGGCCACATCCGTTCTGGGGGCAGAAGCCAGCTACAGCGCTGAATCATCCATTGCCAGAAAAATGCCATGCGTTTCCAGCAGTTTTTTTTGTACATTCCGGCCGGGACAATGCCCTGTCCAGAGAGTGTAGATAAGTGCCTCTCTGCCAAACTTTGTAGATGAAATCCTATACCTGCACGCGTGTAGATGACACGAGAAGGAAGAGACGCCCATTGCACCATGCCGGCGCTTTGGTGACCGCATTGTACTCGGTAACTCAAGATGCCAAGCGCATATGCCCCGCAAGTCACAGGAGACGCTTCCGTCTAGCTAGCTCTCCAGCATCAACAAACCCCTGGCTGCTTTGCCCGGTGAGATCATTCTCTCTCTGCTTCCGAACTTTCCTTTCAACTTTTTTCTACACACAATATAAGTTTGTCGTGAATCTGCACGCTGAGAGCCTCTCATTATCGCGTCGAACACAGCCCGCACCATGGCTTGCGCTACATGCTCTTACATTACGAATATGCGTGGATTGTGAAACCGATGAAACATTCTCCCATACTGCGTAAACATGGTACTGCAATCACTGTCTCTACGTTCCGCCCCGAAGGCAGAAATGGGGGGCGCTTTCATTTTCTACCTGCTTAGGCGCGGTCTGTGCGATGTCAGTGCACGACGTTAAAGAACCCTAGGTGGTCGAAATTTCCGGAATCCTCCACTACGGCGTCTCTCATAGCCTGAGTTGCTTTGGGACGTTAAACCCCACAAACCAAACCAAACCTAACCATTTCGCACGGTGCGCTTCGTGCCGTCTGCTGCAATGCCGTTCCTTGTGTTTCTCACCGCTCCCGCATGTTGGCGCCACAACCTCCCGCAAAAGGCGGATTGGCGGACTTTTATTTCTTTTTCTTCCCTGTTTAATTTTTTACTTTTGGCTCCGCCGCGCGAGAAGACAGCAGTGACCCGCTACAAACGGCAAAGCCACCATCACCATCATCACTGCAAGCATACGCGTCACCACGCATGTTGACAGCACTGCATTAACCTGAGTTTACAGTCCCTATGTTTTCAAGCAGTTCAAGAACGCTCGCGGAACTAAAACACTTTTCATTTGTTCTCTGCATAGTGGCTTGATGAACATTCGATTCTGATATCTAAAGTGCGTGATCAACCAATCAGCGAAGCAATGCCCAAGAAAGAAGGAAACGTCATATACATTAACGAACTTCGCCATCGTGTGTCGCTCACATGGGTGCCAAAACACTAATTATTGAAGCGGAATAAAAATAAAGGCGCAACGATTTTGCCGCTATGATTGGACCTTGAGGCATCGGGAAGGTGTAAAGAACCTAGAGGCAGGTGGGGATTAGGGGTCTTGTGCTTCTTTAACCCTTCTACCAGCGGTGCGGTGCTTTGATGTTTGTATAACAAATATGAATCGTCGGGAAAATAACGCTGGAATATTTCCTTATAATCAAAGTGACCCTTGCTAGCGTTCTTATTTTTCGGTTCTAAAGCACGCAATCAAGCACACATATGAATGATGGCAAGCACATAAACTCTGCAACAGAAAAGCAGTAATTTTCGTCGGGGAGAGCAGATTCAGTGGATATGTAATGAACATAACGCCGACATAGCTTACAAGAAATTCAGTTTTTTTCTACACGCATAAGCTGGCCATCCAGCGCTAAAGCCGTCCTCCCGCAATTGGAAGGAATACAGAAAACCATGGATTAACGCTGAGCTTTATCGTTGTATAGAAACGAAAAGTCATTTACACAATGATTTTATTCGCTTCGAGATCTAACTGTATTGGCAGAACTCAATAACTGCCGAAGCCCTTTAACGACCGACTTAAAAGAAGAAAAACGGTGTTAGAAGAAGAACATTTTTGAGGGCGTATATAATAGTTCATGTCAAATTTGGCACGTTGTAAACTCGTAAATTTCAAGAACTTAGCAGACAATTTAAGTGCGGAACTTATAGTTATGGTGAAATCTTTATAGATGAAAGGCTAGCTAATGCACCTAAAGCAAATTTTTGAAGGTGGTTCCTGTATGAATGTGTCTGGTGCAAACGGTCCTGTAAAGTGCAAGTGTTGAGGGTGTGAATATGGGGATTTAGACTCCGCTCGCCCGAATTTTTCTTTGCCGTCATGTGGAGTGGCAATGCCTTATTTCGGAGGAAGGGCACGCGACTGCGAGTTCATGTACGTGTGCTTAATATTTTTAGAGTTTTATTTCCCAGGTATATCTTGTTTAGTTGCTTGTTTGCTTGTTCTAACAACTTCATGAAACATCTAAAATAGTTTAGATATGGATAACTATTTTCAATGTGAAAATACCGTGCCTAAAAGAATGCAGGAAATCTAAAGCCTTATTAAAAAAACAACCTGTTTTTTATGTCAGTGGTTAGTCCATTGTCGCTTAGAGCTAAATATATTTCTTAGCTTGATGTTTTTCGCAAACGGGTTCAGGTTATTCGTTATTCCAGAAATGAATCGGTCTGACTCTTCGCAAGAATAAATTCGCAGAAAAAAAAAAGGAAAGGAAAACATCGGAATCATGTTCATTTAACATCATATGTTGGTAGGTGCACCGACAAAAAGTCAGTAGGAAGCTTTAGTGACGCCGACGCACCCTACACAGGTTAGGTAGTGTTATACATGTGAATATTTAGAAACAAAATCATTCATAGAACTTCCAGAAAAACTGTTCAAAGAAACTACAGTGAAAGTGAGAGTGTTGACATTCTATAGGTATACACTGATTATGACTTCTTAGTTAAAAATCTATATGATGTTGAGTAAACGTGATTATGTTTACGATTCCGAAGCATATGCCTCTGCGTTATATACATGTTTTCTACGATAAACGAAAGTGTAGAATCCATGCACGTGAGCAGCAGCTCGAGGAAGTGATCTGCGGTAATGCCCCGGAAGTCCTGAAATGCGGCACTTCTGTGCGGGCTTATCTCTGCCCGCAGGACAGGTCTGCGTCTGTTATTGAATAGTGCAGTTCCTCAATTTGTAGGATACACCCTGGCATGCGTTCTTAAGTATCTTTAAGAGAGTCTCTGAGGCCGCGTGCTTTACCAGGTATTCCGGGGATAATTTCTATGCTTTTTTGTTTCTTGTCATCCGACACCATGCGCTTATCTCGACATCAGCTCATTGGCATCTAACGGTGCCATCCCTACAGCCTTCCACGTGTTATATATTTCAGATCGATCCATGTGCTGTAAATTTACTACATACGAAGCGGTGCATAACACACGTTGATTTCGTTTCGAAAAAGATTTTTTTTGTCGCGTTTTGGACACATACATATTCGAGGCCCTTGTTAATGAATGTGTGTACTATCGTTACGCTGGTAAAGCAGGTGAAGGAAAGCACCAGTGGAAGTTAGCAACTGATTGTGAAGATTCTGTAAGGTATTTAAGGCGTTTATGTGAAGTATGAGGTGCCAGGGTTATGTTTTATGCGTCCGCGCACACTTTTACGCTCTCTCAGAAATGTCCATAATACTAAGATACAAATGGCCAACGTGCGCGCTTCACAACACTCTGTCACGTCACCAAATTCTCGAGACTAAACGAAATTCCGCCTCATCATTTCGTCTATCTATTTTATATTCATCGATTAACGTCAACCTAAACAATATATTTCCCCCACCACAAGGTGAAAAATATGTATGTTTTTGGTGCATTGCCAGCAGGCTGTCGACATGTCGTTCATGACTGTTCCGTTCTGCTCAGAAACAGAGCAATATTATAATCATTCCTTGCAATGCACTACTCATCCTCATCCTCACAAGAGGGTGCAAAAGTTTTGTAGGCATACAAGGACGAAAATTAATATGGTCAATTCGCTAAAAACAATTTGCTATACTACGTGTCAGTAAGGATGTTATTGCAAAAATCTGTCTAACCATATTTGCAATTCTTTCGGCAAATTTGGCTTATTTTGTAGACAAAGGATTCGATTTACAAAACGACAAGAAATTCATACGAAGCTCAGATAGTACCAGCCTTTATGGCCACAAAAGGTGTCTTGCTATCTTCAACATTTTCCCCCAATTGACTTTTTAAATAACACAACCCGCTGCTTTTCTAGGGCTCCGTTAAGGGATCGCTACGGGCGTAAGAAATGTTTAGAAACAAATATTTGCTACGCAACGGAATCTGGGACAATCCTTATAAACCTGCGCATAACACCATCTTAAAATACGTTATAATCACTGCTCAATTAAAAGGTGCCCCAGAATTGTGGGCAAAATTTGCCGCTCAAACTCCCAAATATCCGCCTCGAACTTCGAGAGGCAAGCGTGGCTCCAGTAGCGGGGGAGATGGGGATAAAATCCGACGAGTGGTGCGGGCAGTATACAGGAGCCCCGCACCGCGAATTTACGTCACGGTTCACAGCAATGCGCGACGAATTCCCGCGCCAGTGACGCAATCATTTTCGAACCTGATGTTGTACCCTTCACGAGGCACCTAATCCGAGCTGTGTTAGCCGTGCCACCGGAATATTGAGATGTGCGCAAATCGCCCCCGTATATATATATAAATTGAAGACCACTCGGGTGTATCCGCAACTACCGTTACAACCCCAGATGGAGTGAAGGGAATTTATCTCCCTATGCCTCTCACCCGTTCTACGGGGAACAACTGGAGACGTTCGAGCACTAAGTCGCCCCCCAAAAAAATGCAGCGCCGGCAGCAGAAAAGTGCCCTTCCGGATCCCCATCATCAAAGAGGTTGTCTGCGCCCAGCCGCTGCGTAATTTTTGATGGCTCGATTGAAGCTCCTCGAAGGGGTTCAGTACCGTCCATGCGCTGATTCGGGAATGACTGAGCGTTAGGTGTACATGCAGAAGGATAAACCGCGAATTGACGTTACAAGAAGATACAGTTGCAACGGTAGGTTGGAAAAGCAAACTCACGTAGACAACATTCTAACAACAGACACAGGGAGCATACGTTCTCAACTAGGCGACGCCTCTGTATATCCTTGCTTATCGAGAAAACGTAGCAGCCAAGGTTGTATTAAGACTAGGGCTCAACTCAGTATCTGGAGAATGCTTTTTTACTGCGATAGAAATAGTGCGCCAGGTTTCGAGTCGTCGCGTAGCGTAGGCCCGGCGGAGGCCACGTTAGAAGAAAAAAAAAGAATAAAGCTTTTGCCTACATTTTCGAGGCCATGCGAAATCCTGTGCACATATGGTACCACTGCAACCTTCCTCTTCCTCTCACCCATGCTGGGCAGGGATTTCAGTCTGTGCGTTCTTTTAAGGTTCTTCAGTACCCGGCAACTGGCCTCAATAATAACTGACTCCCGATAACCGGCCTCAAAAATGTAGGCAAGAGGTATAATGTGGACGTCGCAGTGACCGCCCCGCTCAAGTTGAAGAGGATCTTCCAGGCTGTTCAAAGGGAAAGAGAAGCGAAGAAGCAAGAATGTGGGGTGAAACGTAGAAACCCATATGTTGGATACAAGACAGGTGTTGTGTAAAGGCTTCCACTCTCTTGTGGAGCCAGTTATATAGGACAAACCGGACGGTGTATTAATAAGAGACTACAGAAACCCTGTAACAACTTGGAAATTGGAAAGGACAAAACGTTTCTGGTATATCATTGCCAGTCATGTGAAATAATGAAGAAGGAGAAGAAGAATTGCACTCCTAAGTTTGACAGTGTTAAGATTTTATATCGCCACAAAGAGAAGATAACGAGAGAGATAGTGGAATCGTATTTTATTTCAACGGACAATAAATGTGTCAGCAAGACGTCTCTTGCTCTTTCAAGCAAAGAGGTGTCTTTTTTAAGTGATTTTTTTAAGTAATTTTTTATGCAGCAGGTGAATCCAGGGGTTGTTTCACGTGACTGTTTCGTTTTCTTCATGTTTGTTTTTCTGGGCCTTGGAGTAAACGGCTTAGGCTTAGTGGTGAGTCAGCGCATGTACTGTGGCTTTCTTGTTTCTTGTACCTTGTCTTCGCGTTCGCGCTGTTTATATTAATCATGAATAAGTACCAACTCGCCCAACAAAGTATCTTGGTAAACAAAATATGGGATTGTAGTATATATATATATATATATATATATATATATATATATATATATATATATATATATATATATATATATATATATATATATATATATATTTATATATCTATATTATAGGACAACAAAAGTAGAAAACTGCCGGGCCTCTGAATGCAAGCTGCCTCTGCTGAGCGATCTGATGGTACTCGTGTTGGTCATAAAGGACGCTGGAATGAAAGAAAGGGTTGAAGCCAAATGATAAATATTGTCTCCTCTTACTTTTTTCCATTATGATGCGAGCCAGAGGACAATTGCATATTTTACACTGTTGTCGCTTTTAATCGGGATTTTTTTTACTGGCTGCTCTTCTTGTCAATCCATGCAAATTGTACAAGTTTACGACCAAAGGAATGTAGAGGCCTTTGCAACCAGCCTCTTAGGTGCAGTGCTTAGGGCGCTCGACTTCGGGGCCCGATGATCATAACCAAAATGAAAGCAAATAAATTTTTACTCAACATCATTGATGCTGGAGGGCAAAATGCCAGGTAACCTCTTGTTGGCTACCCGGGTTCGATCGCAACCGCTGACAGTTGCGTTTCAGTGGAGGCGAAACGTTGAGATGTCCGTGTTCTGTGCGATGTAAGCGCAAGTTAAAGATCCCCAGGTGATCGAAAATATTCTGGGGCCCTCCACTACTGCCCCCCTTCTTCCCTTAACTTACGGCGCAGCTCAGGTGTCCACAGAACAAGTGTGACACTGCGCGTTTTAGCAGTTGTGAGCCAATTTCGAAATAATATTTTCTTGACGGCTACTGTGCTCCCTGTAAAAGGCAACGGTAGCATGCACACTTCGACACATTGCTGTTTGCCGATGAAAACAAGAGAAAAAAAAGCAAACACAACAAAGCAGCAGGCATTTTACTTGAGCATAATTATATACCAGGACGAAAGTAGACACGCAGTACTGCTTAAAATAGTATCCAGCCGATGTGCAGGCCCGTCCTCTAAAAATCTTGAACGTGCATATAAAACCTTCACAATACATTTTTACAAAGCAAATGAGCCAAATACAAGCGTTAGTGAGAATAAAGTGAAGCTGTGTATTAAACTGCAGTGCTCATGAGGCCAGAGGAAGAATTTTTAATTTTTTGGTTTAGCATGCTGGGAGTTGGATACCAAGTCATCTGTTTCCCATAATTATTACGAGCACGAAGTGTGCGCCGTGATTAATTCATTCTGATTGTGTGTTGTTTCTCATTCGCAGTTACGCCAGTGTAATAAAACATTGTTCCTTGCGTAAACCCTTGTCCTGTGTTTTAATATTTCGTTATATATTTTCGTGACTGGCATAATTTCGAGTGCACGTAATCTACGTTCAGTATGTGCGTTGTACGGTACATCGGCAGCAATACCAATTGCGTACTTCAGTAAAGCTTGCAATTTGGCTATGTTTGTAAATGTGGGGGTGCCCATACTAAGGGACTGTAATTTACGTTAGTAAGCAAAAGTGTTCTATAAATCATTTTCTTAACTGCGACACGCAATAAATAACGAATTATAGATAACATTCAACTGCTCCAGTCAAGGGTTCGACGGCATACCGTTTGGTCAGGAATCGTGGTTGATCGCGTTTAGTTTCGGTTGACGAGAAGCTATTTTTTCATGGAGCACGCAGATGGCGTTAATGCATCGCTGCCCGTCGCTACCGCGCAGAGTCGCCTCGGCCGTGGACGAGCGAGGCTGCCGAACGAACAAGCGGCTGCATATTCTTCCACATTACGGCTGATGAATCAAGAGGAACAGTCGCAACATGATGCTGCAGCTCTGGCAGCTGCATTGGTATGTCATCCCCATTCCTCTTCAGCTGCGTAGGAAAGCGTCTCAGAAAAGCTGGCGGAGTCTTACTGGCGTAGCGGGCTGACTGCAATGTTTTGTTTAGAACGCGTCCAAATTGATGAAAGAATCCTGCTTACTGCAGAAAAACGAACCAGTTAATTACTTTATTCACACAGCAAAGGGGTACCAGTATCCGTCACGGATCGGAGTATGGCTGAGGTTTCATGGTCTGCTACAGCAGCTTGTCTATACGCGACATCATTAAAAGCCAAATTCTGCTGAAAATCCCGCATCATCGTTAAAGGCGGCTTCAATCTCGGCGAAAATCACCGGCATGCTTTTGGAAGGTGCACTTTCGCACGTGGCATGAGAAGGAGCTGATAATTCGGCAGGTTCATTGGCGTCACGAGACCACACGACATGATCACAACTGCTCTGCCAGCAAACTCGCTCAGCACCGAACAGGGACGATGATGAGAGAGGAATTGAGCCGTGCGAATTACCTACCTCGGCGCTCAGAGGTATTACAGCTAGGCCTTGCATACGTGGCCTTACGGCCCGGTTGAAGCGGGATCTGTATGTTTCTGGTGATTTTGGAGATAATATTGTTATGTTAGGTGATGCGTGCACTGATATGCGCATAAGACGGAAAAAGAAGAATCTCGGTAGTTTTTGGGCGTGGACGACGACGACGTTCGAGCCGTGTCGGCTGGTGCCTGCGGGAAAGGCCCGTTGTGTGAAAGCCTTGTCTCCCGCCTACGCTCTCAACTATATATACTATAGATAACTTACTATATATACTATAGGTTAAACAGGATTTTCGAGGTACACCAGGCACACATTATGGGATTAGTGATTATGAATGGTGCAGATAAGAAGTACAGGAATCATGATCAGAAAGGCAGCCGTAAGCTGGAATCACTAAATCTGGTGCGTCATGACCTTAAAGGCAGCAGATTAGGTGTACTCCAGATGATTTGTAATTACGGTATATTCGGGGTCATATGGAAGTAGTACTCCTCAGAAATCCCCTGTCTAGTGGCTGTGGTCTCCGGTATCTGAACGGAGGGAACTTAGAGGCGCAGGCGGCAGTAAGAGTAGACTCTTTATTTACAGCAGTGTGTATGACCGTGTGCTTTCCAGAGAAGAGAGAGTGATGTGGTGATGATGATGTCAAGGGACCAAGCAAAACGCAACCGAAACTTCTGCAGGATACAACATCACCTCCCACTTAAAAAACCCCAAACACATGTGCAAGCATATAGGAAGCAAGAGAACAGAAACAGAAGAGTCAGTATTGTAGTCTGTCAGGCGGACGACGCTCTTTTGCCCTTCGACGCAGCCCTTGTCCCGTGTCATTGCTTCACACAGGAGTTGAGCTTGTTTTAACCGCTGGAGAAGCAGAATATGGCTCAGATGTAGTTGTTTCAGCTGATGGTTGTTCTGAGCGATCTCCACAAGTATTTGACTGCTTAGAGAAAGTGCCCAGCGCAATATAGTGCCAGAGCTGTTTTCTGGTACGAGAGTTAATTTAGATGCATTCCAGATGCGATCGCCAAATAGGAGAATGGAATTCAAGCCGGCCTTTGTGGCTACTTGAAATATAATTATTGGTTCGCAGGAAAGGAAAGGCGCTGTATCTGTAACACTAGTTCTGTGGACACACTAGGCGCGCCATAAGGAAATGGAGGAAGGGGGGAGTGAGAGCGGAAAGAAAGAAATGGAGGCCGTAGTAGGGCTCTGGAGTAATTTTGACCCTCTGGGTGTTTTTAACGCGCACTGAAGCCCACGGACGCCACTTCTTTCCGCCTCCATCGCAACGGAGACGACGGCGGCCAGGATCGAACCTGGGAACTCCAGCACAGTAGTCGGGCGTCTAACCACTGCAACACCATGGTGGGGCTTAAAATGGACCCATGTATTAAAGGAATGCCTTGCCTCCAGCACCACATCTCCTATCTGTACACTGTGTATATATGATCGCTTAGCTTGCAACCCCTCGTGAACTGGTTTCAGCACAACCGTGCAGTGTAGGTCGCTCCAAGAGATAATTGCAGCAATACTGACCCGTAATCTTGATTGAAAATCATGTAGGAGCTTCGCGGGTGACATGCCAGTCCAAGCCTGATGGCCTGGGCGCAGCGCAAGCACATTCATCCCCGGAAGTAGACATTCCAATGCTCGCATGCAGCAGACATATCAAAAAAGCCTCTCGTTCACCCATAGAATATATTCGTTCCTCGGTGATCAGGGTTCACAAAGCAAATTTCTTACATCGCATTGCTGAAGGATAGCATCCAAACCCTTTTCCAAAGCGTGTGGTGAAGATTACATCTAAATATAGGTTGGACATCTGAATTACGGGACTAGCTGCTAAGGCGTTTCTGACGAGATGAAAACCGCGTTGTGCTTTCTCACTGCTAGGGAACATTTGATCTCACCTCAAATGTTTCCTGAATGGAATAACTAGACACGAAATCGGGGTATAAAACGGGAGTAGTACCTTACAAGTCCCTGGAAAGAGCGCAACGTTGCAATTCTGAAGCACTTATACGTTGAAGTACCTGTTTCAAATTTTCATATGTTCCTCGCGTGTCTTTCCCCAGACGCTTCTGTCACAATGCATCACATCACACCCTTGCAGTTCTTTAACAGCTGCATCATTCTTTTGAAAGCCACAGGAGCAGAGGCCAGACCAAAACATACTTTCTCAAATCCAAACAAGCCATCATGGGTAATACGTTGTTAGGTCGTTACTGTCCGGTGTAAGTTCAATTCGGTGGTGCGCAGGTGCCAAGTCCAGATTCTAAAAATATGTCCACCTGCTAGTTGATTTAGTTCTTTAGTGTGCGGGAGTGGAAACACGCCAGCGTGTGAGCCTCCCGGAGGTCCACGCACAACGGCAGCGAGCCCTATTTCTTTCGCACGAAGACTACGGGAGAGACCCATTTCGACGCAGACACGGATTCTATTACACTCCGTGATTGCAAACAGTGCAGCGCCTTGAAACTTCCACTCGCAGAGTCAGGGCATGCTCCATTGTTCAAACGAAATCCGCGGCACTGAAGAGGGAAGCTGGATGAGGTGGACGAAGTTCGTTAAGAGTTCAAAGTCCGCCGTGAAGAGGTGCGACAACTGTTCCTCAGCTCGATGGAGAGCAAGGGTGCGAGTCAGCGTGCGTGACGCTTCAGCAGGTCAACCTTGAACAGACGATGGTTATGCTGTGTATGACGTGGAGCTCGAGCAAAGCCGCCTCTGATGTGGGACACCACGCCGGCAGTGGTTTGGCCACGAGTCACCTCGGCCAGAAAGCTTCCGATGACGTTTACCTCCTCTCCGGAGTAGCTTTGGAGGGTAGCAGCATGCGAGCACAACGCATGGACGTCCGTTAAGAATCTGCGGTAATGGTATTTGCTCACAAGGAACTCTGTAGCGCCAGTTTCAAAACGGGAGAAAAAGGATGTTGTCCTATTGAAACTGTGGCTCGAATTTCTTTCGAGGGGCCATCCTGATTGCTGACATTTAGGATTGTGATGGCGTCGGCTGTCTCAGCTTTCTGG
Source organism: Amblyomma maculatum (assembly GCF_055883805.1). Taxonomy (NCBI): domain Eukaryota; kingdom Metazoa; phylum Arthropoda; class Arachnida; order Ixodida; family Ixodidae; genus Amblyomma; species Amblyomma maculatum. The sequence goes on along the minus strand of NC_139350.1, from coordinate 29,670,843 downwards.
CAGGGCACTGGTTTTTGCGCTTTTCTTTTTCCTTGAGCTGCCGGGTGTGCAAGATGACCAATCCTTCCACAGTTATTTGCGGCAGTGTCTGGCTTTTGCTGGACATGCAGAGACATTTTCGAGGTGCGGAGCCGACCCACATTGGTTTCGGGTACCATGCAAGGGATTGAATGCTTCAATTTTTGTTTAGCGAATACGTGTAGTCGACACAGTCGTCAAAACAAAACAACGGAACAGATTTTTTGTCCCTGCGTTCACAACACTCGCTCGCATGGCGTACAGAACACACATTGACCGAAAAGGGTCCGTTTCGGTGGCGGCACGGTCCATTCGGTCCCTCTCAGCACACCCTCTCCCACCAGATGTCCGAGGTCGGAACGGCCGAGTAACCCGAGAGCTACTTCGCAGCGGAGCAGAGCACCGAAGTGGGACCCCGGAGAGGGTCTGCGCGCATTCCGTCCGTAGGCCGAAAGTGCGTGGCGTCACTGTCGACAACACACGGTTCACAGAAGCGCTGTCGGTGAATTCTTCTAATTGATTTCCTGCTTGCTCGATATGCTTTCTAATGTCAACAAATGAGATAACTTCCTCATAATATAAGCGCTCTTGTATCTTTTGTGAACTTGTTCCCTCACGTAATTGGTCACAGGTCATGCGGTCAGTTGCAGTTCCGAAATTGCATGTAGTGCAAAGTACTCGAAGACCATTTACGTAAGCTTAAAAGTTCTAACCGGGTACTTGCTTGCGCTCACAGAACAGGTGACGTTCCACCAGGTCGTTTGTTGCCGTTGCGAAGTGGGCATCCAGCGTTTAGGCAGCAGCACTGACGGAGTCACCGTCAGCACTTGAGGTGACAATTGCGCAAGGATCCTCGGAACTTCTGTGGCGCTGAGGCTGTGGTATACTCGTTGGCCTTCAACTCCGAAGGAGTTCAGATGCATTACTTTCCCACGCTTGGGCTGTAGCTCATCGCCCCCAACCGCTTCCAGGAAATTTATGAAGACCACCTTCCACTATTTACAAGCTCCTGCCTGTTCGCCTGGCGTAGGCAAGAACAGTGGGGGCGGTGGAAGCGATCCTCCCGACCCGATTCTGAAAGTTGTGCTCGCAATGAAAAACTATGCTCGAGTTCTCGTCGCCATCCTGTGGTGTTCGTTATCCGGGCGGAGGGAACGAAGAGGCGCTGAGGGCAGCTAAAGGTAGGCTATTCACAACAGTGTGTGAGTGGGCGCTCTAAAGGAGAAAAAAACTGGTGATGGATGATAGCATGGGCCGAAAGAAAACGAAACTGAAACTAGTGCAGGATACAAAAGTGATGAAGCGTGCTGCTTTATTTTCATAACTTCTCGTTTGTTAACTATGTCATGCGTATATAACTTCCGTTAGAATTTAGACACGCATATAGAATAAGCCATATATTTGATAGTTATGTGTGTCTCCTTTGATACTCGGCTGTTTTTCAGAATTGTTTATAGCAATGACACCGAACTATAGCTCTAATTTGTTAGCACATCATAGATTCGGTTGCATGAACAAAAGCGTGCCGAGCGGGGAAGATTGGAACTTAAACATCCGTATGTAAAGCACGGGTTCTCTTAACTTCTTCATGGTTGGCAGCTAAAAGCGCGAGGGTGCAGCCTATGATCTGTCCTAGAGTGGCAAGACGTAGTCGCCATCTTGAGACTCCTCCGCGTAAAGCAAAATAAAGCGATGTATATTTTTTGCAAAAATGTCGCCGTAAGCTCACCTTCAAAAGCAATATTGGTGAGGAGATTCCTGTTTATGTGTGTTTAATGATCATCAATGAGACATTGTCCATGGAGGGATGCGAGCTGTTGTCTACAGAAACTATAAATAGCGCACTGCAGCCATTGGCCCCAATATACTTCTCGTTTTCTAATGTGAACATCAAGATTTTTATTTCGGTCTCACATGCGCGCACATAGTATTTCGCTATTTGTATCGGGTGCTGCCGAAAGCATGCGAACGCGGGAACACTCGCCGATTGTGGATACTATTACCTAAGATTGCAGGAAGGGAAATGCGTAGTGGATTGTTAACTTTAAACTTCTTCAAATAGTAGCATATTTTACTTTGTGTAGCTTGAATAAATAGTGGAAAGTAAAGGAACAGTATTTTAAAATAGGTAGCGAAGCATTCGAAAGATATGCGAATATGTCTACTTAGGACAGGTAGTCACCGCAGACACAGAGCTCCAAAGGGCAATAACTAGAATAATGAGATTGGTATGGACAGCATTTGGAAGGCACGCGAACATGATTACTAGCATCTTACAGGCATCACTCAAGCGGAGAGTGTATAACAGTTGCATCCTACCGGTACTGACATATGGGACTAAAGCATGGAGGGTAATGAAAACGGTTCTGCCTAAGTTGAGGACAACGGAGAGGGCCATATAACTAAAAAAGGTACCGTTAAGAGATAGGAAGCGTGTCGAGTGGGTCAGAGAAATAACTCACGTTACTGACATTATAGTCGAAATTAAGAAATGGGCATGGGCAGGGCGTAGTTCAAAGACAGGATTACCGATGGTCTCTAAGATTTGGGTTCTAAGGGAATGTAAGAGTAGCTTGGGGCGGCAGAAAATTAGATGGGTGGATGAGATGTATAAATTCCCAGGGGTCAAGTTGATGCAGCTAGCACAGGACTGGGGTAATTGGAGGAAAATAGGAGAGGCATTCGCCCTGCAATGGGTATAGTGAGTCGGGTAATTATGATGATGAATAAATGAAAAGGAAAACGAATTCTTTCTGCTCGTAAATTAAACTGAATTATTACAGATATTGCTACTGAAGATGAAGGCGAACAACTTGGAAGGGTTGAGTAATTTTGTTCCTTCTTCATAAAGGAGGCCATTGAGGGCTTTCATGCGAGCGCTGTTCACGTCTTCCATGCGTTGTGCAAAACTTATCATCTAATTACGTGAATCCGATCCAGCAATGGTTTGCCTAAGTTTAGATGAAGAGCAGCTGTGGCCGAAATGATGTCGCCTTCCATCATTCCTCCAATTGCCAAAAGCTTTCAGCGCAATGGGACGCTCCTGTAAATCGATTAATTTATGACCGCGAAACGCAACGCATTCCCCTCAAATTCTTGACTAACTACATGCAGAGTTCATTTGTATTGCCATTTATAATCTTTGTCAAATAGACATGACTAAATTCTGATGCCCCCTTCATGGATCACTGCCTTGTCGTGGCGGAGGGGCTTGCGAATCTCGATGAAGTCGTGAACTTTGCTGTGTAGGACCACCCAAGATAGATAGGTCACGGCAGAGAGTTCTGACAAAATGTGATTCACTGGAGATGGTAATGACAACCCACTCCAGTATTTGCTGCGAAGAAAACGCTATGGTCAGTCACAATAGCATTAATGATCTGGCGGCGGACGATGAACTTCCCAGGTTGGAAGGCGTCCCACATGTTACGGGCGATGAACAAAGGGCGATTCCTAAAAGCTCCTGGACGAATGAAGCGGCTGGGCTAAATCCAAGAGGACGTTCAGTTGTGGATGTGTAGGGAAGCGACCGGAAAGTCCGATGTTGCAATGATATATATCACATAGCAACATGGAATGTAAGATCTATGACGCAAGGTAAACTGGATGTCGTCAAGCGAGAAATGGACAGATTGAACATTGATATCCTGGGTATCAGCGAGCTCAAGTGGACCGGAATGGAAGAATTTTCCTCGGGCGACCATTATGTCTTTTATGGTGGGCACGAATCCAAGAGAAGGAATGGGGTCGCTCTTATAGTAAACAGAAGAATGGGCAAAGCATGTGCTAGGGTACAACCCCAAAAACGACCGGATGATTTCACTTCGCATCCAAGGCACGGCCGCTGGATGGAAGCGCACTAGGTGCGGCCTGCTACATCGCCCGAAACCGGCGGGAGGCGCCTACTTCCAGTCGCCACCGCCGCGGCGCCACCGTTCGGGGACAGCCGCGCGCGGAGAGCTGAGCATGGCTGCGCTTTGAGAGAGGCGTCGGCGTGGTAGAAGCCTTTTGTTTTAAGGATATGAGAGCTCCGCTTCACACAATTTGGCAACAAGAATTAGTATATACTGTCATGTCTAGTGTGACCATGTCAGCACTTAGCGCTTGCTCGGCAATGATGTATACTGGAGTGTACCCCGAAAAACTTATAGTCACGGTGGTTCAAGGCCACTCGAATGGAGAGCTCGAATTACCGTGATGTTTCGTCGAATCCAGTTGTTCGTCACATTAAAATGTGACCCGGCTGTGAACAATTCGAAGCTGTTCAGCAGCCATGGTAGCCTAATGCATAACCACTTAACTATGTCGCGAATTCCGTGCGTCATTTCCATACCATTTACTCATTCCTGCATATAGCTTTTATACACAAATTGATGTCAACCTGTTCTAAGCTGCCAGCGCTATCCAATAAAAAATGTCCTAAAATGAGCAATCTCTGTGAAAATGCGACATGTAACCAACCTTTCTATCTCATTGTGACAAATTTTACTGTGGAAATATGAAGATGTTTATTAGGTTAAATCTAGATGATAACCTAGGATCTCCTACTCACTTGGAGACCTTAAACTTTTTACGCCAGAACGCTATCCGTCATGGCTTCCCGCATTTTGCATGATCGGACAAAGTAAGCGCGCTCGATAGAGCCGGTCCGCCTCAAGGTGCTACGTATATGCGCCGAAAGTTTTTATTACTATTTTTATAGGCTGCTCGCAAACCCATACAATTTTGCTGGTTTGTAATTTTCAATGGAAGAACGCACATCGAGTGTTGCTGTTGTGAAACTCTTAGCTGTGATCACAAGAATGTTCACGCGTCAGAGCGTAACTGCAGCCGAGATTCAGCGATCAGCCGATTATACTTATTTAATGGCCACACAAAAAAAAAAGGAAGAACATTACCACTCGCAGACGGAAAACCTTTCTTGAGAGAGGTTTATGCCATAGCCATAAACATCGCTCCACTGTTGAGTTGACATTTCCAGCCCAGCTCGCTATCAATGGGGGCAGCAACATAACGATATCTTGCATAGCGCCTTAGCATGCGCACGATCATTGTTTTTATAAATTAGCTGCAGGTACTGTGTACAATGAGAAAACAATGATGAAACCAAAAGTTTACACAGCTTGCTACTTCACCGGACCTCTTCAGACTTCATCATCCTGTTAATGAAGGTGCTCGTAAGCTGACAAAGCTTGATTACTTCCTTTGCGGGGTACATCAAGCCTCCATTGTCCTTGGTTTTCATTAACCTGTAACTGGTCCAGTTGACTATATTTCCTACAACAGGCTCTTGCTCGACTGACATGTTGCCTCAAAACCATTACCAAATATCGCATAAATTAGGCAACAACTTGGTAGTGATAAACAAAACTTGGGGTTCTTAAGTCTTAAGTTCTTGAGCAGAATTGTAGGATGACTTTACAGAATTTCTAATTTGGTACCCGGTTGGATAAAAATTTCAATTTATTATGCCCTTTTTTTATTCCAAACTAACATGCTGTATTCTCATATGGGGAACCACAACTTCTACAAATAATAAGTTGCTTGTTCTCCAGACAAAAGCCCTTCGAGCTATTGAAGGTTATTACGGTATACCGCGTGACTTGCGTACAGAACCCTTATTTAAAAAAATGCCATATTAGCCGCTAATCATATTTACTACTTTCGTCTTCTGCAATAAATTCACCATAATAGGCTGTATACTACTCTACCTGATAGATCTAAAGTAACGTATGATCTGCGAACACGAAAAAAACTTGTACCTATTACTCGAACCAACTATGGAAAACAGAAATTAACTTTTCAGGTGCCATCCCTAATCAACAACACACCAAATGTGGAATTTTCATTGGCACCTTGGGTATTTAAAAAGAACTTAAAACAATATTTAAATGGATATCCCCTATAATTTCAATGGCGGTAGTAACTGTATTTTTCTCATATGCAATGTTTTTTGTGTAAATATTTTTCGGTATGAAATTTATGTTATTGAGTGCGTGGTCTGTTGATTTGAATATCCAATGAATACTGCATGTACCTTTTACATATCGTATGTAAGTGTTGCATAATGTTTTTTTTTTTATATTTTATATATACTAGAGGCGTGTGCTTTTGTCTGCTTTGGGAGCCAATGCCCAGTCAAGCTTGTCGCCTTTTGCCTTGGCCTCCCCTTTCTTGTAAAAGAAAGAAATGAACTCCAACTCCTTAAGGAGCCTCGTTAGAGTGCCCGCACTTTGCTACCTGCTTATTCACCGTATCCCGTAATTGCTGCCTCTGTCTCATATCATTAGAATGCAGCCTTAAGCCACCGCATTATATGATATAGTGCCCTACGCATAGCTATATAAAGCCCCTCTTTACCGAAGCCGTACGAACGTGCCCTATAGGACTGTAGTGTGCCTGTCATGGGATCTAAGGGTCCCGCTTTCAATAATTCCCATTTCACCCTTACATCTTATTGACTCTCTCTAGTTTGGCAGCTCCTGCCACATTGAACATGTCATGTGTTCTCATTGCGCCAAAGGTGTCTGGCCGTATCATCAACTAAGTGCCTCTTACCAGAGAGGTTTTTTTCCGACTTTCCGCCGACAGAGCGGGCGCCGGATTTTCTGTGGAACGTGGCTTTTCATTCTATCGCATCGGCTCAAACAGTCTTAACAGTATAAACAAACGTTGTATACACAGGCTCCTTTACTTGCAAGGCCATTCAGACTAGCGCGGCAAAATTTAGAACAAATTGCATGCTTATATAAAAAAAACAACCTTCGTAGCTTTTTCTGATATGTCCTCGACACATAACCTGCGAAAAAGGCTTCTGGTGCTACCTCATCGGGTTCATCTGCTTCACAACTCATCGTTAAAAATACTAGCCCACTGGCCAGCTCCCTGGTAACTAAATAGGTTAAACAACGTGACGGGAGCACAGGAAAAGAGGACGACACAACTAGCGTGGTTGTGCCGTCTTCTCCTGTGTTCCCGTCACGTTGTTTGCACGATTAACCGATAAATAATCACCAACAAGTCCAATCTGCTGACACTTGTAACAAATTCAATGGCAGCTGATAGGGTATTATGCTTCATCATCTGAACTTTTTAACCTCAGCGCCGCTTTCACTTCAGAGGAAGCGAGTGCATTTCCACCCCTCGCTGCTGTCATTGCCTGAAGCGAGCTCAGCAGATAAAATTAGAGGGTCTCTTAGATGTCTCTTGAGTGCAGGACGGCGAAAGCCTACCATTTTCTATCATTTGCCTCTCATCGTTTGCCACAGTTGGTAATTTCAAGTCGTCGTCGTTTGATATATTGGTCGTTTCTCAGTCATGATGAGCTTGCCTGCGTAGTCATTGTAGCCCTTATCACTCATAACTAAGCAGGTTACTCGTTTAGAATCAGCAGTGGTCATTACATGTCGTCGTTTACATACTGGTCATTTCGTAGTCATTAACAGTAACGACGAGTCGTGCCTAGCTATTATAGTCATTACCACACATCGCTAAGCACTTTTACTCATTTCTCATCAGTTGCGGTCATTACATGTCGTAGTTTGATATACTGGTCATTACAAATCATTTTAGTCATTATTAACAATTATTGGTCATTAGCATTAATCATTACCTCTATCAATGTCTATTTATAACTTTTATTGATTACTTATCACCATCCATCATTTTCATTCTTAATCTCCCTCCTTGCACGTCTGCTTTTGCGACTGGCACACCAGTGCACAGATGCGACGCACAGATAACAGGCACAGCTTCTGCGCATAGATTTTCGCTCCGTGAGCCTAGAGCGGCTTTCGCCTTAAAAACCAAACGTATCCAGTCTCAACATTACGTGCTTGCACACGCGCGCACAAAAACCGCGAGGCGAACGCGCCCAGAAAGTAAGCAAACTGCGCGCTCAGAGCCGGCGACCCCGGCGCCGACGTGTCCCCGAACAGTGGCGCCCTCAGCAGAAATAGCGGGCGGTACTGCAAACTCTCCAAGGACGCTCTTGCCCATTGACGGCGGCGCGACGTAGCAGGCCGCACCCAGTGCGCTTCCGTCGAGCGGCCGTGTCCAAGGTCACTCTTTCAACATAGCAGTTATCCAAGTCTATGCACCAACCACTACTGCTGAAGAAGCTGACGTTGAGAGATTCTATGCGGACCTGCAATGCCTTTTAGACCGCACTCCATCATCAGACGTAGTTTTTCTCATAGGAGACTGGAATGCTAAGGTCGGGAGTGAAGAAATATCCGGAATTACAGACCAAGTTCGGTCCTGGTGAGCCAAATGAAGCTGGGCAGAGGCTAGTAGAGGTTTGTCAAGAAAACAACCTGACCATAGCGAATACTCATTTTCAACTGCACAAGAGGCGCCTGAACACATGAACTTCACCGGACGGTCTGTACAGGAATCAGATCAATTATATTGTTTGCCGGCAGAGATAGAGAAGCGCTATACAAGAGTAAAAACAAGACCTGGGGCCGATTGTGGCACCGATCATCAGCTTCTTGTTGCCAAAATTAAGCTTCGGTTGAGGAAAACGCAGAAAACTAGAAGGCTTTTAAGGTATGATCTGGATAAAATTCCATCAGAATATGCTGTGGAAGGGAGGAATCGATTTTCAAGAATTAGATCTAGAAGACAGAGAGCCTGAAGAGATGTGAACTGATATTCGTGATATAATATAAGAAGTTGCTACTGAAGTAGTTACAAAGCAAAAGAATTGCAAGAAATCAAACTGGTTATATGGAGAGGCTTTGCAAATCGCTGAGGAAAGGAGGATGGCAAAAGATATGGGGGAAAGAGAAAGATACAAGGTTCTCAATGCGGATTTCAATAAAATAGCGAGGAGAGATAGGAATGCCTTCCTGAACATATAGAGCCAGACAGGTGAGGCCAACAGCCAATTAAGTAGCACAAGAGCTCTGTATAAGCCAATCAAATATATCAAATGAAGCTTCTGTGGTAAGCTGGGCGTGATAAAGGTCAAACGAGGCAATGACCTCACTGAAGCCTCTGAGATAAAGAAGAGGTGGCAGGAATACACAGAAGAACTGTACAAGAAGGACCCGGATGTGCAAACTCAACATGAGGCGGTTGTGATTACTCATCTCGAGCCGGGCGTCCTGAAGAGTGAAGTTGAATGGGCATTAGCCAGCCTTGCTAAGAACAAAGCTAGCGGAATTGATGGCATTCCAGCTGAGTTGCTTCAAAACCTCAACCATGACGCTGTTAATATTCTGCATACATTATGTCAGAAGATTTGGACAACCCTGCAGCGGCCACAGGATTGGAGGAGGTCAGTTTGCATCCCCATTCCAAAGAAAGGCAGTGCCAAAGATTGTTCCAACCACCGCACGATCGCGCCTATTTCGCTTGCTAGCAAGATGATGTTGAAAATCCTCCAAGGTAGGCTGCAGCAGTATGTGGATCGGGAGCTTCCAGACGTGCAAGCTGGGTTTCGCAAGGACGGAGAAACTAGAGACCAAATTGGCAACCTTCGCTGGATCATGGAAAAAGCAAGAGAGTTCCAGAAACCCGTCTACTTCTACTTTATTAATTATGCAAAAGCGTTTGACTCCGTAGAACACAGCAGATTGCGGCAAGCTCTCTAAGAGATGGGAGTTCCAATTCACCTCATCTGTCTCCTCAGGAAGCTGTATGAAGGGCAAGAGGCCGCAGTCAGAACTGGGCATGGTCTTACTGATTGGTTTCCGATTGAGAAATCAGTGAGGCAAGGCTGCATACTGTCGCCCTGCCTATTTAACCTATATGCAGAGTGCATCATGAGGAAGGCCAGTCTGGACGAGTCTTCAGCTGGAGTGAAGATTGCTGCAAAACGTATCAACAACCTTAGATATGCGTATGATACCACTTTAATGGCAGAAAGTGAAGTAGAACTCAAGAAACTTCTGATGCGCGGACAAGAGAGTGAGAAGTTTGGGCTTAAACGGAACATTAAAAAGACAAAGATCATGGCGTCTTGCCCTATCAAGTCCTCGAGCATCAAGGGACAAGAAGTGGAAGCTGTGAAAGATTTTCTCTTCTTGGACTACAAGGTTACCCCGGAATTAGACTGCAGCCATGAAATTAGGAGACGCCTCCTTCTGGGAAAGAGAGCCAGAGGAGGACTGTGAAGAAGGCTGACCGCCGTACAATTGACGCGTTTGAATTGTGGCGCTGGCGGACACTCTTGAAAGTTCCTTGGACTGCCAGAAGATCAAATCAGTCGATACTGTCGACCATAAACCCTAACTGCTCGTTGGAGGGTCAAATTCTAAAGTTAAAGCTCAGCTACTTTGGTTATCTGATGAGAAGAGAGGAGTCGCTGGAGAAAGATTTGATGTTGGGAAAGGTTGAGGCTCGCCGGAGAAGGGGTAGGCAGCGAACGCGATGGTTAGATGGCATCCTCGAGGCGCTGCAAATGAAGTTATGTTATGTTAGGAAGATAGTTACAGACCGGAAAGCGTGGCGTGACATGGTCCATAGGGCCACGATGTGTCGGACACGACTGAAGGACTTTAGTTCTGATGCAGTTTGCTGTATATTCTCGCACAAATAATTCCGTCACCATACTCAAGAACCGCGTTACTCAAAAAGCAGAAAAGGAAATTAAGAGCACACCATCTGATTGTAATTCCAATACTTTCCTGCAGTTCTGGTCTAATTCTTGTTCGTGAGCCTTTGCGTTAGATGTTGATTTCGATCATTTCACGGAGTGCGACTATCGTTGGGAGGGGAAGCCGGCTTCGGCGCCTGGCTGCATTTGCGTGTCTGCTTTTGTTGCGCAAGGGTGCATGCTGCCATTTCAACGCTAAACATCGCGCAACCACCATATGTGTACCACTGCGCGTGAAAGAAGCGCCATAGCCTGCACAGGACATGGGAAGACATGATGCGCCGGCGCCTGTCTGCCGACCGTTAAGATCTTCGATTCATGCGATACCTCCCAGCTAGATTGTCGGAGGCCCGAAACTCCCCACGTGTGTCTTGTTTTTAGGGGTTATTTTTATCGGTGAGTGTATACTCAGGTGCCCACAGAACTAGTGTGTCAGGTACTCCGCCTTTTCTTAACTGTGAACCAGTTTTGAATTATTATTGGCTTGACGGGTACTACCCCCTACGGTAGCATGCACTCTTCGACACATTGCTCTTTACCGATGAAAACAAAAGGAAAAAAGCAAACACAACAAAGGAGCAGGCATATTACCTGTGCAAAATTATATACAAAGAAGAAATAAGACATGCAGTACAGTTTAAAATATTTTCCAGCGGATCTGTATGCACATCCTCATAAAAATCTTGAACCCGCATTCAAAACCTTGACAATACATTTTACTAAGCAAATGAGCCAAATAGAAAAAATATTGAGAATTAAGCGAGGCTGTGTATTAAACTGCAGTCCACATGCGTCCAATGGGATGAATTTTTAATTTTTGGGTCTAGCATGTTGGGAATGTGATGGCAAGTCATCTGTTTTCGATAATGAGTACGAGCACGAGGTATGCGCCATGATTAATCGATTCTGGTTGTGTGTAATTGCTGAATGTCACTTCTGCCAGTGTATTAAAGAATGGTCATTGTCCGCCGGTTAGACATTGTCCTCCGCTTTATCATTTCATGATATAATTTAGTGACTGTGATAATTTAGAGTGCCCGCAATATATGCTCTGAATGTGTGTTATATGGTACATCGCAAATAATACCAATTGCTTATAGTAATGATTGCAATTTGGCTATTTTTATATGTGGGGGTGCCCCATGCTAGGAGACTAAGATAACGGAGTAAGAAAAAGTGATTTTTAAATTAGCTTTTAATTGCGAGACTGAATAAATAACGAACTTTAGATAACTTTCTAATGACCCTGGAAACTTCACAATGAAGATTATCCACATGAATATCCACAGACACATTTTCTTGCATAATGGATTCAAGGCTTTTTATTGATGGAACTATCTCTGCTTGGGCATCCAAAATAAAATAATTCGGCTCAGCGTCTTCAATTCTCTTTTTGAATCTGAAAAGAACTGATTTGAAAGTTATCGGATTTATTGAAAGCAATGATACTCAACTCCAGTAAAATAGTCAATCGCAAACGCGATTTGATCACAGCCGCGACAGCAGGTCTTTCATGGAAGCGAAAAGCAAGGCGCCCGCGTTCTGTGCGAGGTCAGCGCGCGTAAAAAAACCCAGGTGGTGGAAATTTCCGAAGTCTTCTTCTACGGCGTCTCTCATAGGCGGAGTCGCTTTGAGACGTTAAAACCAAAACCAAACATAAGTGATAGCTTCATTTTTTCATACCTTGTCAGCTGAATTAGACGTTTTAAAGTTATACGAAACATGGCGGTCGCACGATGACAGTAAACCCTGTCGTAAGCAAAAGAATTTGGCGCAAGATTTTCTGTATATTTTAATGATACTTCTTCATAAGCGCTGTTCAATGATTTATCATCTATGAGGGTTGATTTTGGATGTTTATAACTAAGTAATGGAAATATAGTTGTGATCCCCTTTCACGGCAATCAAGGAGACACAAAGATAGCTTGCTAGAATTTGTGAATTTATTGCTAACCCCTCCAGTTTTTCTAACAAATCCTGCATAATAAAGGGTGGCAAATATAACGACTCAGTTTCGAATGGTCCTCATGTCGAATAGTTTGAAACAGTTTTATCCATGTACGGCTTTGCAAATTGCAAAGCCGCCCACTAGTCTTACACAGCATCCCACAAATTCGCATGTTTTGTAGGTTTGCAAGGGAAAACGTGCCAAAGCAACTCAGGCAATGAGAGACGCCGTAGTGGAGGACTCTGCAAAGTTTGGCCACCTGGGGTTCTTCAACGTGCGCTGATACCGCACAGCACTGGGATGCCACTCCGTTTCGCTTCCAACGAAATGCAACCACTGGAGGTCGGGATGGAAGCCATATACTCCGACACAGTAGTCGGGCATCTGAAAGGGCATGGGGATATTCGTGAGGCCGCTATTTCCAGCCAACCTCTAGGGTATTTGCACCGTGCCGATATCAGTTCAGGACGAATCACAAAAATTGGTACGCGGAAACGAGAGGTATTCAGTTCGTAAAATTCTAAATACAATAAAAAAAGCGCGTCAAAGCTGGTGTGAGAGGGAGTCCCTCTCCCATTTCGCATGCCCAGCGCCTGACTGGGTCGGAACCTATGAGTATCCGGCTTTCTACTGACGTATTCGGAAGGTATCCACCATGGTTACCTGCCCAATTCAAAAGGTAGCCGCTTTTTTTGGCAGCATCATTACCATGGTAGCGACGGTGCGAAGAAGTACTATGAGTAATGGCTTCTCCGTTAACTGAAAGCTAGCCTAACTCACTAGACGCTTCTCCACACCATCCTTGTGGGGGTGTCTACGAGGTGTACCCGACGATCAGCAAATCCGCGTCGCCATTTTGGTGTTGCGCCGGCGTCCATTCCTGCTGCTGCCGCGAATCACCCGAGTGCTTCTTATGCGAACGTTCGAGAACGAATGCGAGAAGCGGAGATGGAGGAATGGCGCACAGGAGCTAACGCGAAACCTACCCTGGACATGTACAGGGCCAGCCAGGAGGTGATCTGCTGAGAATAACTATATTGTCACGCAGTGGTGACAAGGCCGTTGACACCAAAAGAAGACACAGACTTGATGGTATTAACTCTTTATTGGGCTGACATGCGCCCGCAAAAGAACTACGCAACTCGGCGGCGACGACAGCAACAAACGTGCCCGTCGATCGTCGAACAAAGAATGTTCCTCACACTCGTCAACACTCAATTTAAAGGCTGCTGAAAACAATCTAGATAACGTCGCAAACTGCTACTAGCACATCCTGGAAAATTGTAGAAACATACGCAAATGATCGGAATCTTCGAGACAGATCTCGGCGCATTGTTCGCAACAAAGAAAATCATAACGCGTCGTATCGCGATAACGAGCATGAACAAGTACTGAATACAGAATTGATACGCGTGCCAGAATTAGTGATAAGCCCGCATGCCGGCGGCTGTTAAAAAACAACAAATACATTTTTGAAGGATTCGCGCATTACTCCCCCCTTAAAAAACATCACCTCGATGTTTTAACCTAAACAAAGCAACTTAAATAGAAAGATAACAAAGTTGAAACACAATGGATTCTTTAACGCGCGTAATAAAGCTTCAGACGAACAACATGTCCGAATTCAGAGCGCCCGCGTCGCCGTTGTGATGCTGTCGTACCGTCGGAAATGACTTCATAGTCCAGTTTTCCGACGTGGCGTAGGATTTTGTATGGCCTAAAGTATCGACGCAGCAGCTTTTCACTTAGTCCACGGCGGCGAATTGGAGTCCAAACCCACTCTTGGTCTCCTGGATTGTACTCTGCGTGGCGTCGTCGTAAGTTGTATCGTCGGGTGTAGGTGCGCTGTTGGTCTTTAATACGCAGCCGTGCGAGTCGTCGGGCTTCCTCTGTACGCTGCAGGTAGGCGGCGACGTCAAGTCGTCCTCGTCGGTTACTTGCGGTATTATTGCGTCGAGCGCCATCGTGGGCTGCCTGCCGTACACAAGCTTGAATGGGGTCACTCTGGTCGTCACCTGAACTGCCGTGTTATACGAGACAATCACGTACTGCAAGATTGCGTCCCAGGTCTTGTGTTCAGCGTCGACATACATGGCGATCATGTCCGCGATCGTTTTGTTCAGCCGCTCCGTAAGGCCATTGATCTGGGAATGGTATGCAGTTGTTCGTCAATGGCTTCTGTTACTGTATTCCAGGATAGATTGCGTCACCTCTGCCGTAAACGCCGTTCCCCTGTCCGTGATGAGCATTTCTGGGGCGCCGTGTTGCAAGAGAATTTGCTCAACAAAACATTTTGCAACTTCTGCCGTGGTACCATTGGGCAGTGCTTTTGCTTCGGCGTAACGGGTAAGGTAGTCAGTGGCCACAATGATCCACTTTTTACCCATAGACGAAGCTGGAAAGGGGCCGAGAATATCCATCCCAAATTGTTGAAAGGGCAGGTCTGGGGGCGGAATCGGGTTTATTAGCCCTGCTGGTCAGATCGACCGTGCCTTGCGTCGTTGGTTCTCACGACATGTCTTCACGTAGTGGGCAACTTCGGCAGGCAATCGCGGCCAGTAGTAATTCTCCTGGATTCGGCGCAACGTGCGTGCAAACCCGTGATGGCCTGCAGTGGGCTCATCGCGCAATGCCTACAGAATTTCCTGCCGGAGATTTTTAGGCTCAACAGGAAGCTGCGTGGTCCCGTTGGGTGCGAAGCTCTTCTTAACGAGGAGGTCATTGCTCAACGCGACCGATGATAAATGTCGCCTGAACACAGCAGGAGGGGAAGCGTCTTTTCTTCTAAGTAATCGGCTAGCGCTTTCAGCGCAGCGTCTGATCGCTGTTGTTCTGCGAAGCTGCTGGCTCTTACCGGTCTCAAAAAAGCGTCTTCGTCGTCTTCTTTTCCCGGCATGTCAACGGGGGCTCGTGACAAGCAGTCTGCATCTGCATCGGAGTGCTTGCGGCCTGACTTGTAGACGACTGTGATGTCGAATTCTTGAAGACGTAGGCTCCATCAGGCAAGGCGGCCGGAGGGGTCTTTCAAATTATCCTGCCAGCAGAGCGCGTGGTGGTTGCTTGCCACCTTGAATGGTCGCCGTATATGTATGGACAAAACTTAGAAGTTGCCCAGATGATTGCGAGGCACTCGTTCTCGATCGTTGAGTAATTGACTTCGGCTTTTGTGAGGGACCTGCTAGCAAAAGCGATTACTTTTTCCTGTCCGGCACTCTTCTGGACGAGAATGGCTCCTAGATCCACACTGCTCGCGTCAGTATGAATTTCGGTCTCGGCGTTTTCACCAAAGTGGCCAAGTACCGGAGGGCACTGCAGATGGCGCTTAAGTTCGTCAAAGGCTTCTTGCTGCGCTTCTCATTTAACAGGTATGTCAGCCTTTGTGAGCTGTGTCAACAGTTCGGCGATGCGCGAAAAGTCCCTGACAAATCGTCGCTAATAAGAGCACAGCCCAGGGAACCTGGGCAGTGCTTTCTTATAAGCAGGCGGTCAAATTGTGCGATTGCAGCTGTTTTCTCCGGGTCTGGCCGAACCCCATCCTTGCTAACGATGTGACCTAGGAACCGCAGACACGTTCTAGCCCATATGAACAAGGACGAGAGAGACGTAGAAAACACGAGCGCTAACTTTCAACTGATGATTTATTGACACAATTGCACATTAAATACAACCTGCATCATGACGTCACCCGACGTAAACGCCGACATCACATGGTCCCGGACAAAAAACTTAACTCTTTGGCCGTAAAAGAAACGGATGGTGTGCTGACACAGGATGCACCCGCTTTTTTAATGAGATCGGCCTCGATTACTACCCTGACATCTTTACACACATGTTTGGCTACTATCTTGCATGCGTTCAAAAATGGTTTGCACGCTTTTTTATTCTTTTCAGCAGAATCGTGACAATGCACAGAGAGATTACCATCCCTGTAGTTGCCCACATTCCTCCTGTGCTCCAATAATCTGTCTTTGACACATCGGCCAGTTTGGCCGATGTACCTCGAGCCACATGACAGGGGAATCTCATACACCACCCTGGACGAACAAGCTACAAAGGGGTCTCGATGTCTAATTTTGCACTGCTATTTTGTCCTTGAAAAATTGTTGGTCATTTTCACAAGTCTTCCTAGCTTCTCGGGAGACGATAGCACCATTCCGACGTTGCTGCGTTTCGCTATCTTTTTTAGGCGATGTGAGGTGTTGTGCAAATAGGGAATTACCACTGTTTTTTTTATTTCCTTCGCTCAGTCTGTTTTTTCTTTGTTTTTCCTAGCATCCCTTCAGAAACAGATACAATGAGGCTGGTAGGGTATCCCGCTGACACAAGGCGTGTTACTTGCCTTTGAAAGCCATAGGACATTGAATGGCAACAGGATTTCTTCAGGTCAATATTTAAGCACTGCTTGGCTATTGCTCTCTTGACAAGTTTAGAATGTGATGAGTGAAACGGTAGTAGGGGTTTGTTGGCCCTTGGATGATACTCCCAAAAAACGCGTTTCTCAGTGAGAGTTAGCTTCAGATCTAAAAACTGTAGGACACCATCCTTTGGAATTTCATGAATCATTTCCAAAGGATTAAAACACTCGCGAAAAAGGGCTAAAAGCTGGCTTACTCTAGTCGAAAAACCCTCACAGTCTTGTAAAACAATTAAAAAATCATCAACATATCTAAAAGCAGACACATTTTCAGAAATTCCGAGTCGGTCAGACACGATTCTGTCACAATGGGCTAAAACAACATCACTAAGAAAGGGAGCAATACATGAGCCGATACAGACCTCATGTTTTTGTATGAAGACCTGGTTAGTCCATTCTGTGTAGGTTAACTTTATATAAAACGAAAGCAATTCCAGAAAACTTTCCACGGATACACCTGCTGAATTTTGCAAAGCTTCTAGTCCAAAGCAATGAATGAACTCTTAAACACAACTGAGGAGTTTATCTTGTGGCAAGGAGTAATATAAATCTTTTATGACAAAAGAGCAGGCCAAAAGACCTTTGTTATGGTTCTTCTCTAAGAAATCTATAACTTTTTCGGAACTTTGAATCTGAAAGGGGTCGTCAATATTTTAAAGATTTAGTTTTCCTTGCAGGAAGAGTGCGACTGCTTTCTGCCACGTGCCATTTTCTGATAACATCACCCTTAGGGGACACTCCACTTTGTGAGTTTTAGCGGTGAACATAACTTGCAAAAACGTGGCGTTGCTGTTTTCTATGGTTTTAGCCAATCTGTCCAGGTTGAGTTTGTTACAAATAACTTTGCCAGCCGGCTGTAATTTTTTCGCTGATACCAGTTTATTCCCATGTAGGACGGATGACAACGCGTCAAGGGCCTTCTTTCCAAACTGATCCCTTGTTATCACCACGAACCCGCCTTCTTTCTCTGAGGGAAGAAGGGAAAGATCATTTTTTCTCTGATCCGCAGCCAAACGACCCAGCGAAAAGCATGGCCTTACTCTTCTACCGCGATTCAGCACATCAACCCCTTCTGAAATGTACCTTTCACCTTCACTGGTTTCAGCATATCGCGAAACACGTCGAACAAAGGACAGTTGCTCAGGGGCACTCAACTTTGGCTCGATGGCGAACTTGGGTCCCAGGCAGAGGATGCTATCCATGTTCTCTGGTAGACGAGCTTGTCCTATGGTCTTTACTTCGCACCTTGTGACTGGGGCCTTTTGGGATGGCCGGCACGAAGCTTTCTCAGTTGTTGCTGCCATACACTTTCAGTGAAGCGGTCCATTATTGTGAAGAAGGAGCATAGCGATTGATTTCCACCGGATGGCTTTGTCGGATCCTGAAGGCGCGTGTAGAGAAGATCTCTGTAAAGGCGCGCTTGGCGTCGCCACTCTGATCTCAGTATCCTGCACACCCTTGCACCATGACCCACTGATGGCATAAAACCACCAAGGGCCATTTTGATGTCGTCCGGCAGAAGCTTGTTCCGGATGCAAAAGGACAAGATACGACCACGGCATTCCGCGTTCATGATCAGAGAAGCAATGACGCAAGGTTGAAGATACGAACATGAAGAAAGAGGGCCCGATGTACTAGAAATGAAGCTCAAGAGCACAGATTGTTGGCCGAATTGGTGCATTGCAGACACGTTCTAGCGCATATGAAAAAGAACGAGAGAGACGTAGACAACAAGAGCGCTAACTTTCAACTGATGATTTATTGACACCATTGCACATTAAATACAACCTGCATCATGACGTCACCCGACATAAACGCCGACATCACTTGCAAGCAATCAAAGCCAGCAATTGATTGCTTTGGACCAGTAGCTTTTCAAAATTCAGCAGGTGTATCCGTGGAAAGCTTTCTCGAATTGCGTTCGTTTTATGTAAAGTCAACCTACATAACATTGAATAACCAGATCTTCCTACAAAAGCAAGGGGTCTGTATCGGCTCACGTATTGCTCACGTTCTTAGTGATGTTTTTTTTAGCCCATTGTGACAGAATCGTGTCTGACAGACTCGGAATTTTTGAAAATGTGTATGTTTTTAGATATTTTGATGATTTTTAATTTGTTTTACAAGACTGCAAGGATTTTTCGACTACTGTAAGCCAGCTTTTAGCCCTTTTTCGCGAGTGTTTTAATCCTCTGGAAATGACGCATGAAATTCCAAAGGATGGTCTCCTACAGTTTTTAGATCTGAAGCTAACCCTCACTGAGAGACGCGTTTGTTGAGAGTATCATGCAAGGGCCAACAAACCCCCACTACCGTTTCACTCATCACATTCTAAACTTGTCAAGAGAGCAATAGCCAAGCAGTGCTTAAATATTGACCTGAAGAAATCCTGTTGCCATTCAATGTCCTATGGCTTTCAAAGGCAAGTAACACGTCTTGTGTCAGCGGGATACCCTACCAGCCTCATTGTATCTTTTTCTGAAGGGATGCTATGAAAAACAAAGAAAAAACAAATACTGAGCGAAGGAAATGAAAAACGAACAGTGGTAATTCCCTCTTTGCATAACACCTCGCAAGGCCAAAACAGCAGTGCACAATTGGACATCGAGACCCCTTTGCAGATTGTTCATCCGGGGCGGTGTATGAGATTCTCCTGTCATGTGGCTCGAGGTACATCTGTGTCAACGAGAGATTATTGGAGCACAGGAGGAATGTGGGCAACTACAGGGATGGTTCTCTCTGTGCATTGTCACGATTGTGCTGAAAAAAATAAAAAGCGTGCAAACCATTTTTTAACGCGTGCAAGATAGTAGCCAAACATGCGTGTAAAGATGTCAGGGAAGTAATCGAAGCTGATCTGAATAAAAAAGCGGGTGCATCCTGTGTCAGCACACCATCTGTTTCTTTGACGGCCAAAGAGTTAAAATTTTTTGTCCGGGGCCACGTGATGTCGGCGTTTATGTCGGGTGACGTCATGATGCAGGTTGTATTTAATGTGCAATTGTGTCAATAAATCATCAGTGAAAGTTAGCGCTCGTGTTGTGTACGTCTCTCGTCCTTGTTCATATTCGCTAGAACGTGTCTGCAATGCACCAACTCGCCCAACAATCTGTGCTCTAAGAACCGCAGTTCGTCGTAGGCGAAGTGGCACTGCTCATGTTTTAACGTTAGTCCCGATGATTTAATGGCTTCCAACACTGTATACAGCCATTTCCGGTCGTCTTCAAAGTTTGACGAGAAGACAACTACATCATCCAAGTACGCCAGACAAATCTGCCACTTCAAGCCCGTCAGGACAGTGTCCATTACTCGTTGAAACGCCGCTGGTGCGGAGCAGAGGCCAAATGGTATTACCTTGAACTCAAAGAGGCCGTTCGGTGTGATGAATTCGGTCATCTCGCGATCTCTTTCGTCGACCTCAATTTTCCAATATCCGCTCTTCAGGTCTATCGATGAGACGTGCCTTGTACTGCAGAGCCGGTCCTGTGTGTCGTGATGCGGGGAAGTGGGTAGACATATCCTTCTTAGTTATGCTATTCAAGCGGTGGTAATCGACGCAGAAGCGAAGTGTGCCATCTTTATTCTTCACCAAAACGTCTGGTGCCGCCCAAGGGATGCTGGATGGCTGGATCACGTCATCACGCAGCGTTTGCTCTGCTTGAACGGGTATGGCCTGGCGTTCTCTTGACGTAGCGGTTGAGTGTTTAAGTCCGGAATGACGCGATACTTTGGCAACGGAGTTTGCCGCACCTTCGACGCTGAAGAAAAGCATTCACCCTTGTTTTCAAGGAGAGTGCGAATTCCGTCTTGTCTGTCTCGGGGGAGCGCTGGAATAATGTCGAAATTGGGCTGCTTGTCTCGGTTGGGTGCGTCGTCTTCAAGCTGGCTGGGGAGGGCGAAGACTTCTCGGGTGTCCACTAGCTCGTCAACGAAAGCAAGCGTCATGCCCTTGTTCAGGTGCCGGTATTCGTCGTTGAAGTTCGTGACGGGGACATCAGCTTGCCCATGACAGAAACGGACGATGCGTCTTGCGATGCCAAAACCTCTATCCACTAACAACTGAGTGTTTCCTTCGACAACCCTTTCCGTGATTTCGACTTCCGTTGTAACCACAGGGGCGATGACGCTTGATCGGGGCGGTATGGTCATTCTCCGTCGAGGACGTTGAGAGCGACGTGATGCGTCGAAGTTCTCGTAGCTGGTATGGCTTTGCGCTCTAGAGCCTGATGAGTTTGGATCGGAGGTCGATTACCGCTCGATATTCGTTCAGGAAACCCACGCCCAGAATCCCATCTCGGGAACAGTGCTGTAGGACGACGAAGCTGGTAGGGTAGGTACGTTCATTTACTGTAACCCTTGCGGTGCATCGACTCGACAGCGCAATATGGTTACCAACAGCGGTGCGGATTAGCGGGCCGTCCCAAGTGATCGTCACTTTCTTGAGCTGCGTGGCGAAAGCTCCACTGGTGACAGACTCGTCGGCACCGGTGTCCACTAGGGCGGTAACCGTGCGTCCGTCGAAAACAACCTCAAGGTCACTTGTTCGCGTCCTAGTATTGCACATTGGCTTCAGTGTTCGATCTCTGCTACGTCTTGTGCTGACGTTGGGGACTGGGCACACCGTCGTAATGTCGCTGGACGGCGATGTCAACCTGAAGTCTGGTCGTGATCTCATCGATTTTGTCGTCTTGTGGATCGGCGATTTCATGGCTGCATCGTCGTCACTCATCGTCGCTGATGGAGGATCTTCGTGTTTTCGCCAAGAAGCAACCTCACCTCCAAAGGTTGCTTTATTTAGTTTCCCCTGCGCGGGCTTGGGGACCTTCCGCGCACACTCTCATCGTAGTTAAGGAATGAGACACAAAGCGGACCCTGTACGGAGATGGTGACCTGCACCGACGGCTTGCTGCGCAATCTCACCGCTACGCAGATAGTTGTCGATTTCTTGCGGTCGTTCCCCTGGGCGTGGAGCGTCGACTGCAAATCCGCGGAGACCAATTCGTCGGTACGGGCAGTGGCGCAGAATGTGGCCGGCCTCACCGCAGTGAAAGCATAATGGCTGTTTGCTTGCTGCCGTCCAAGCGTCGCACTTCCTGTGCCTTGGGGATCGTTGGTAGGTTTGTCGGGCGGGGGCCAAGGAGCGGCTTTCAGCAACAGGATGGTAGCGGTGAGGGATTGGAAAGTCACCACTTCGGGGCGTAGGGCAACGTAATGCAGCATCGTAGTTCATCGCTGTTGCCTCTTGTGCTGGAACAGTCGCAGCCGTCGCTTGAGGAACGCCACCCCCTGCTGGACTTCTTCACGGACGACGTCCGCGAGCGTCGCCACCACGGGTTGTTGCGATGATGGCAGCAATCGGCGGAGCTCCTCTCGCACGATCTCCCGGATGAGGTCCCGAAGGTTCTCTGCGCTTGCAGGTGCGCTGGGGTAGTGGCTTGAGTAGTCCGGCTGAAGTGGTCGCTCATAGTGGCGCATCCGGGTCTCCAACGTATTCTCGATGGTCGATGCTTTATTTCCAAATTCGTCCACAGTTTTCGGCGGGTTCCGGAGAAGTTCTGCAAAAAGGGACTCTTTAATGCCTCGCATTACCAATTTCCCTTTCTCACCTTCGGTCATGTTAGGGTCGGCGTGGCGAAACAGGCGCTTCATCTCCTCCACGTATACCAGGACGGGCTCGTTTGGGAGTTGAAGTCTTGAATTAAGGAGGGCCTGAGCTCTTTCCTTTCGAACAGAACTTGCAAAAGCCTCAATAACTCTCCTTTGAATATCTCCCAATCCTTTAAAAAAGTCTCGTGATTTTAGAACCAAACTCGGGCGTCTCCTTGAAGAACAAAGTAGACTTGCCTGAGTTACGCAGCGTCGTTAGAGGCGTTGAATTCTGCCACACGGTCGAAAAGATCCATCCAGCCTTCCGCATCGTCGTCCAGTCATCCATGGAAGCAGGTGGGATCCCGGCGTTCGATGAAAACAACCGGTACTTTGGGCTGGGCCATTGTCAGCGTCGATGCCTTCCGAGATCGAATAGGATCCGTCAGCAGATCGTGTTCAGGTTGGAGCCATTGAAGACGGCGACTGGTTCAGTGGCCTTTTGGCTGGTTCTCCAGGGTAACAGGAAGAAGCTTTGGGTCCTCGCTTGAAGGATCAAAGGCAGCACGTCCACCAGATGTCACGTTGTGGTTGCAAGGCCGTTGACCCCAAAAGAAGACACATTCTTGATGGTACTGAAATTACCTCTTTATTGGGCTGACTTGCGCCCGCAAAAGAACTAAGCTACTCGGCGGCGGAGATGGCAACAAACGTGCTCGTCGATCGTCGAACAAAGAATTCTAGTCACACTCGTCAACACTCAATATAAAGGCTGCTCAGAACAATCTAGATAACGTCGCAAAGTGCTGCTTGCACAACCTGGAACATTGTAGAAACATACGCAAATGCTCGGAATCTTCGAGACAGATCTCGGCGCATGGTTCGCGACAAAGAAAATGATAACGCGTCGTCTCGCGACAACGAGCATGAACAAGCACTGGATACAGAATTGATAGGCGGGCCAGGATCACAGCGATAAGCCCGCATGCCGGCGGCTGTTAAAAAACAGCCAATACAGTTTTGAAGCTTTCGCGGCAATATGACACCTCCCTGCGCAGTGACCTGCCAGCGGAAGCCCCCTGCGGATACTGCGGAATCGGGTGTGGCCAGTGCTCTTCCCCAAGCAATCTCGACAGAACTTGTGCCATCTGTGGATCATCGGCATAAACGATCAGCGACGTGATTTGAGACTGTCCAGGGATTTTGCTGACCTCCAATATCCGAATGTTGTCAGCTGCATCGGAGTTTGCGGAGCCTGCGGGGGGAGAACAAAGCGGCGTATCGATTTATGTTGGCAACGGGGAGCCCTGCATCATCGTTGGCGGTTGGTGACGGCTGTGCGACTTTTGTGCTTGTGACCGTAGAGCCTGGACAACGAATCCTCCTTTTGTGCGAGATTTATGCGCATGCGCGAAATCCTAACGGTGACTGATGGAAACACGTTGGACGGTGTCGACGGCGTTTCTCGTCGCCGCCACGGGGCTGGCGGCAAAAAGCGATACACACTTCACGTGCCGCGTACGGTTGCCACTCTCGAGGCGTGCTGGGATGTTGGACGCGGTTTTTCAGGTTCCCTTCGGCCAGCCGCGACCAGCAACGATGTGAAGCTTGAATTAGTGCTACCAAGAGTTATGATATGAATAGGCGACCTCAGCCACCGACAGCGTACTCTCGACTGTAAGACAAACACTTTGTTAGAGGCATGTATGCATATAAGGGAAATATGCATGAAGAAAAGTACCTACCGGAGTTTAATTCAATTCAATTTTATTCAACATCGGGAAGATATTGGGTGCGCCGACAAAAAGCCAGAAAAAGGCTTGACAGAGGTCGACGCACCCTACAAAGAGTTGACAGCCGTATGCACAAACAAGAATTATTTGCATAATGAAGTAACAATCTCTACAATGCAATAATAACAGCTAGGTGTATATGTATAGAGTATAAAGCAGAAAGTGAAACACTTAAACTACCAGTAATACACAAAAAACACGTAGAAATCACAGTGATGCAACATTGTTGATAGTGTTTTGTATACATTAGTTTACTTGTACCATAATTGGTTCTAGTTTTCGGCACAGTCAGTGTGAAACGAATTTTCGTCTTTTGCTTTTAAAAGAGACAGTTGTGTCATGAATGAGCTTTGTTTTAAATAATTAGTCTTCTATCTACTAAAAAGTAGGAGTACCACCCACCAGTGATAGCCGCAATGAGTATTTCTTCGGTGCGTGTTTGGTTTATACTCGACGGAGCTGATCGCAATATATTTTGTCGTTTGTTTTCATTACGTTCGAAGGGGCCGGGTAGCGCAAGGCGGCTATGTGCGCTAGACCGTAATATTTAGCATGTTTTATCGTTTTATCGCCACTGCCACCTGACTAACAAGAAAAAAAAATGCAGCGTTTGGTGTGATGCACCGCCGTTTACGAGCCGAGTTGCTGAGCTGGTCTTGAGGCTCGAGAACGGCGGTACATCGCCACAAATACCATATTTTTTTCTCGTTAGTCAGGCGGCAGTCAGGATAGAACACGCTAAACATTACAGTCTAGCGCACACAGCCGCTTGTGATATCTGAGCTACTTGCCCTTTTCGCACATAAAGAAAGCCTACGAAAAAATTCGTCGCCATCAGGCCCCATCGCACGCAAAGCAAACACGCACCGAACAAATCCTCATTGCAGCTTTCACTGGTGCGTTACAGGCTGGGTGCAAACTTCAGCAGGTACTTTTCATCATGCATATTTCCCTTAGATGCATACACACCTGTAGTACCTGCGTTTTCGCCGCTCGGGGCAATGACGCACTAGACATTCTTGCACGACGCACATCGCTTTTATTTTACCTTGTAATCTCGCCTTCGTTCTCACCAGAGCATTCGGGTTTTGTTCCTTAGGTGTACCCAATCAGCTGTGCTTTGTTAGGGAACCTGAATGTCTTCGTCCAAGCGTCCGCAACGGCAAGGAACCCGCCGGGAACAAATGAATCTCCTAGAGGGTTCATGCTCGTTCACTTGAGGAGTTGAGCGCTCTGAATGTAGAACAGCATTGGTTCCTGACCGGCATGCGCATCCGATATCTAGGAAGTGCCCATTTGTCCCCAAGTCGTTGTTTCCGCAGAAATCGCGGCGGGAGCAAAAAGATGTTGTGGATTCTTTCACAACAGAATGACCATTCTTTGGGCATCGAGAACATTTTCACCACTGCGGCCACATCCGTTCTGGGGGCAGAAACCAGCTACAGCGCTGAATCATCCATTGCCAGAAAAATGCCATGCGTTTCCAGCAGTTTTTTTTTTTGTACATTCCGGCCGGGACAATGCCCTGTCCAGAGAGTGTAGATAAGTGCCTCTCTGCCAAACTTTGTAGATGAAATCCTATACCTGCACGCGTGTAGATGACACGAGAAGGAAGAGACGCCCATTGCACCATGCCGGCGCTGTGGTGACCGCATTGTACTCGGTAACTCAAGATGCCAAGCGCATATGCCCCGCAAGTCACAGGAGACGCTTCCGTCTAGCTAGCTCTCCAGCATCAACAAACCCCTGGCTGCTTTGCCCGGTGAGATCATTCTCTCTCTGCTTCCGAACTTTCCTTTCAACTTTTTTCTACACACAATATAAGTTTGTCGTGAATCTGCACGCTGAGAGCCTCTCATTATCGCGTCGAACACAGCCCGCACCATGGCTTGCGCTACATGCTCTTACATTACGAATATGCGTGGATTGTGAAACCGATGAAACATTCTCCCATACTGCGTAAACATGGTACTGCAATCACTGTCTCTACGTTCCGCCCCGAAGGCAGAAATGGGGGGCGCTTTCATTTTCTACCTGCTTAGGCGCGGTCATTTCGCACGGTGCGCTTTCGTGCTGTCTGCTGCAATGCCGTTCCTTGTGTTTCTCACCGCTCCCGCATGTTGGCGCCACAACCTCCCGCAAAAGGCGGATTGGCGGACTTTTATTTCTTTTTCTTCCCTGTTTAATTTTTTACTTTTGGCTCCGCCGCGCGAGAAGACAGCAGTGACCCGCGACAAACGGCAAAGCCACCATCACCATCATCACTGCAAGCATACGCGTCACCACGCATGTTGACAGCACTGCATTAACCTGAGTTTACAGTCCCTATGTTTTCAAGCAGTTCAAGAACGCTCGCGGAACTAAAACACTTTTCATTTGTTCTCTGCATAGTGGCTTGATGAACATTCGATTCTGATATCTAAAGTGCGTGATCAACCAATCAGCGAAGCAATGCCCAAGAAAGAAGGAAACGTCATATACATTAACGAACTTCGCCATCGTGTGTCGCTCACATGGGTGCCAAAACACTAATTATTGAAGCGGAATAAAAAATAAGGCGCAACGATTTTGCCGCTATGATTGGACCTTGAGGCATCGGGAAGGTGTAGAGAACCTAGAGGCAGGTGGGGATTAGGGGTCTTGTGCTCCTTTAACCACTCTATCAGCGGTGCGGTGCTTTGATGTTTGTATAACAAATATGAATCGTCGGGAAAATAACGCTGGAATATTTCCTTATAATCAAAGTGACCCTTGCTAGCGTTCTTAGTTTTCGGTTCTAAAGCACGCAATCAAGCACACATATGAATGATGGCAAGCACATAAACTCTGCAACAGAAAAGCAATACTTTTCTTCGGGGAGAGCAGATTCAGTGGATATGTAATGAACATAACGCCGACATAACTTACAAGAAATTCAGTTTTTTTCTACACGCATAAGCTGGCCATCCAGCGCTAAAGCCGTCCTCCCGCAATTGGAAGGAATACAGAAAACCATGGATTAACGCTGAGCTTTATCGTTGTGTCGAAACGAAAAGTCATTTACACAACGATTTTATTCGCTTCGAGATCTAACTGTATTGGCAGAACTCAAAAACTGCCGAAGCCCTTTAACGACCGACTTAAAAGAAGAAAAACGGTGTTAGAAGAAGAACATTTTTGAGGGCGTATATTATAGTTCATGTCAAATTTGGCACGTTTTAAACTCGTAAATTTCAAGAACTTAGCAGACAATTTAAGTGCGGAACTTATAGTTATGGTTAAATCTTTATAGATGAAAGGCTAGCTAATGCACCTAAAGCAAATTTTTGAAGGCAGGTTCCTGTATGAATGTGTCTGGTGCAAACGGTCCTGTAAAGTGCAAGTGTTGAGGGTGTGAATATGGGGATTTAGACTTCGCTCGGCCGAATTTTTCTTTGGCGTCATGTGGAGTGGCAATGCCTTATTTCGGAGGAAGGGCCCGCGACTGCGAGTTCATGTACGTGTGCTTAATATTTTTAGAGTTTTATTTCCCAGTATATCTTGTTTAGTTGCTTGTCTGCTTGTTCTAACAACTTCATGAAACATCTAAAATAGTTTAGATATGGATAACTATTTTCAATGTGAAAATACCGTGCCTAAAAGAATGCAGGAAATCTAAAGCCTTATTAAAAAAACAACCTGTTTATTTATGTCAGTGGTTAGTCCATTGTCGCTTAGAGCTAAATATATTTCTTTACTTGATGTTTTTCGCAAAGCGGGTTCAGGTTATTTGTTATTGCAGAAATGAATCGGTCTGACTCTTCGCAAGAATAAATTCGCAGAAAAAAAAAGAAAAGGAAAACATCGGAATCATGTTCATTTAACATCATATGTTGGTAGGGGCACGGACAAAAAGTCAGTAGGAAGCCTTTGTGACGCCGACGCACCCCACACAGGTTAGGTAGTTTATACATGTGAATATGTAGAAACAAAATCATTCATAGAACTTCCAGAAAAACTGTTCAAAGAAACTACAGTGAAAGTGAGAGTGTTGACATTCTATAGGTATACACTGATTATGACTTCTTAGTTAAAAATCTATATGATGTTGAGTAAACGTGATTATGATGACGATTCCGAATGAAAATGCCTCTGCGTTACATACATGTTTTCTACGATAAACTGAAGTAGAATCCATGCACGTGGGCAGCAGCTCGAGGAAGTGCTCTGCGGTAATGCCCCGCAAGTCCAGAAATGCGGCACTTCTGTGTGAGCTTATCTCTTCCCGCAGGAAAGGTCCGCGTCTGTTATTGAATAGTACAGTTCCTCAATTTGTAGGATACACCCTGGCATGCGTTCTTAAGTATCTTTAAGAGAGTCTCTGAGGTCGCGTGCTTTACAAGGCATTCCGGGCATAATTTCTATGCTTTTTTGTTTCTTGCCATCCGACACCATGCGCTTATCTCGACATCAGCTCATTGGCATCTAACGGTGCCATCCCTACAGCCTTCCACGTGTTATATATTTCGGATCGATCCATGGGCTGTAAATTTACTACATACGAAGCGGTGCATAACACACGTTGATTTCGTTTCGAAAAAGATTTTTTTGTCGCGTTTTGGACACATACATATTCGAGGCCTGTATTAATGAATGTGTGTACTATGTTACGCTGGTAAAGCAGGTGAAGGAAAGCACCAGTGGAAGTTAGCAACTGATTCTGAAGATTCTGTAAAGTATTTAAGGCGTCTCTGTGAAGTATGAGGTGCCAGGGTTATGTTTGATGCGTCCGCGCACACTTTTACGCTCTCTCAGAAATGTCCATAATGCTAAGATACAGCAGGCCAACGTGCGCGCTTCACAACACTCTGTCACGTCACCAAATTCCCTAGAGTAAGGAAATTCCGCCTGATCATTTCGTCTATCAGTTTTATATTACTCGATTGACGTCAACTTAACAATATATTTCCCCTACCACAAGGTGAGAAATATTTATGTTTTTGATGCTTTGCCAGCAGGCTGTCGACATACCGTCGTTCAAGCCTGTCCCATTCCGCTCAGAAAGAGAGCCAAATTATAATCATACCTCACACGAGGGTGCAAACGTTGTGTCGGCATACAAGGACGAAACTTAATATGGTCCATTTGCTAAAACCTCCTTGCTATACTACGTGTCAATAAGAATGTTATTGCAAAAATATGTCTAACCATATTTGTAAACCTTTGGGCAAATTTGGCGTATTTTGTAGACAAAGGATTTGATTTACAAAACGATAAGAAATTCATACGAAGCTCAGATAGTATCAGCCTTTATGGCCTCAAAAAGTATCTTGCTATCTTCAGCATTTTCTCCCAAATGTTTTTTTTAGATAACACAGCCCGCTGCTTTTCTAAGGCTCCTTAAGGGATCGCTACGGGCGCAAGAAATGTTTAGAAACAAATATTTGCCATGCATCGGAATCTGGGACAATCCTCATAAACTTGCGCTTAATACCATCTTAAAATACGTTATAACCACTGCTCAGTTTAAAGGTGTCCCAGAATTGTGGGCAAAATTTTCCGCTCAAATATTCGCCTCGAGGTTGGAGAGGCAAGCGTGGCTCCAGTAGCGGAGGAGATGGGGATAAAATCCGGCGAGTGGTGCGGGCACTACCAGGAACCCCTGCACTGCGAACTTACGTCACGGTTCACAGCGATGCGCTACGAATTCCCGCGCCAGTGACACAATAATTTTCACCCCTTATGTTGTGCCCTTCACGAGGCACCTAATCCAAGCTGTGTCAGCCGTGCCACATTAATATTGTGATGTGCGTAAATCGCCCGCGTATATATATATATACATATATATATATATATGTTTTTTTTTATTTTATTTTATTTTTTGTATCTGTATAAATATATATATATATATATATATGAAGGAAAGAAGCCAACAGTCGGCGAGTCCAAGGAAAGCGTTGGGGATGGTACTTTGTCTTTTTTTTTATTATTGTTTACTTGGATAATCACAGAAATTAGTAATGTAATCTGTTTAGGGGAAAGATAATTAGACACATAGTAGACGAAAAAACAACGTGCCGATGGTGGTATATATATATATATATATATATACCGGGTGTCCCAGCTAACTTGAACCAAGGGGTACAAAATAATATATTTGAGGTAGGTCAGTGAAACCAATTGCATACAACTTCCAGCCTTCTTGCGCACTACAGGCAATTTTTTGTTTTGCAATTACTTAATTAGTTAATTATGTTAATTTTTCTAATTTCTTAAATATCGACTTTAGACCGAAAGTGTGAATTGGAAAGTTGTAGAGCACCTTCAGAAATCCCCATTTAATGCGACAAAGAAAGTCTCACGTGTATCTTTTTTTCCGGGCTCAGAAGAAAGCCCGCGAAATACAAATAATACCACGTGACTAGGGTATTTGTGCGCCGCGATTGTGGTGCTCTCAGTCGTGGTTTGAGCGAACGAAATTAGCTGCGGCCGTGTCTTCTTGGCCCCGTTAAAGCGGCAGGCCGATATGCCTGCGATGGCTTCTTCGCCCGCGTCAGACAGCCGCCCCACGTGACGGTGCAGTAGCAGCGAGAGCGGCGAGCCGACACCACCGAGATTCTAACAAGGCCTCCTTCTCTCCCATCAGCGAACGTCACGACAAACGAATGAGCTATAAGGTATCAGCCACTGAATCTGCGCATACAGGCTTGGGTAAAGGGGCGAGATGACATCATGTGACTCGACTAAAATTAGCGCTGCACCTTCATTTGCCGGTTCTTTATCGCCATCCACCTGTCGTGATGTAAGTTGCTGCGGTGCGCAGGCCTGGCCAAAATCGCGGTGGCGACGGGCGAGCTCGAGCTCGCTCGAACCATCGCCAGCATTTCTGCCTGCCGCTGCAACGGGACCATCGGGTCACGGCCGCAGCTGATTTCGTTCGCTCAAACCACGAGTGAGAGCACCACAATCGCGGCACACAAATGCGCTAGTCACGTGGTATTATTTGTATTTCGCGGGCTTTCTTCTGAGCTCGGAAAAAAACGATACACGTGAGACTTTCTTTATCAATATTGATGGAATCGGGGTTTTCTGCAAGTGCTCTACAACTTTCCAAGTCACATTTTTGTTCTAAGGTGAATATTTAGTAAGTTATAAAAAATAAACGTAATTAGCTAATTAAGTATTTGTAAAACAAAAAAAAATGCCCACGATTATGTTACTTCCTAATGCGAAATTTGAGCGCAGCTCATCAGCTGTTTCATCTTTTCGATAAATTGAGGCAAAACGAAGAGGCGTCCGTGTGCTGTGCGATGTCAGGGCACGTTAAAGATCCCCAGGGGGTCGAAATTACTCCGTAGCCCTCCACTACGGCTCCCCTTTCTGTCTTTCCACTTTCACTCCCACCTTCCTCCCTTCCCTTACGGCGCGGTTCAGGTGTCCACAGAGCAAATGTGACAAATACTGCGCCTTTCCTTTCCCGTGAACCAATAGAGAAAAAAAAGAGGCAAGGATTTCGTCACGGCACATAAGCACAATTACATACTTCTTTTTTTTAATTTTTCACACGTATTCCTTCAAGAAACACTCCACTAACAGTTCTTGGCTGTCATGAAAGAAGCTTTGTGGTCCGAGAAATGAAGAGAGCAATTCAGTTATCGGGAGGTTGCGGGAGGCAGCGCGTGGGTCCATAGGAACGTTGCGCAACGAACAGATAGCAGCGACTCGCTGACGCCGCTAGCGAGTGAAGCGAGCCTGGAAGCGAGTGAGAACGGGATGCACGCACCGTGATCCGCCGCTGTACGGTTGCTTTCTGCGGATGAAGGATGCGAGCGCTATTAGAGAGTTTTAGAATAGGGGGCCCCAAGCTTTGGGGCCCCCAAGGAGCTTGGGGCGTCGAAATGCGCATGCGCAGAACGTAAGGCGCGCTTGGGGTCTTGGGTTAACGCTAGGGGCGGCCCCTATTTTTCGGAAATAGCGTTCGCCCCAAGCCGCCGTTGGGTCGCTTGGGTTACGGCAACATGGCGGCGACCGGCCAAGCGGCGGCCGCTCGCCTCGGCACACATTCGTCGTCACCGCTCCATGGTGTCACGCGTTCATGGCAAACGAAAGGCCAACGAAGCTTATGCTGTCTCATAATGCCCGCACCACCAAATTTTAGCAATAAAACGCCCTATACTTTCTGATTGCTTCCGGATTTACCGAGCTGCTAGGCCTAGCGAGTTCGCCTCGTTTGGTTGCCATGGGGACCAGACGGCGGAAAGCGCGGAAGGTTCAAATGAGTTTCTGAAGGTGCTCTACAACTTTCCAATTCACATTTTTGGTCTAAAGTCGATATTTAATAAATAAAAAAATTAACGTAATTAGATAATTAAGTAATTGCAAAACAAAAACTTGCCTGTAGTGCGCAAACAGGCTGGCAGTTTTATGCAATTGGTTTCACTGACCTACCTCAAATATATTATTTTTTAACCCTTGGTTCAAGTTAGCTGGGACACCCGGTATATATTTATATGATGGAAAGAAGCCAACAGCCGGCGAGGCTCTCAAGGTTCGTATACAGACAACACAAATACCCAAGAAAGTAGCAGGGGGGACAGCGGCCGATGTAGCTCAGTTGGAAGAGCACCGGACGCGATATTCGGAGGTCGTGGGTTCGGTTCCCACCATCGGCACGTTGTTTTTCTTCCACTTTTGGTTTATTTATCTTTCCCCTAAACAGATTACATTACTAAACTCTGTGATTAACCAAGTAAAAATTAAAAAAAAAAACAAGACAAAGTACCATCCCCAATGCTTTCCTTGGCCTCGCCGACTGTTGCCTTCTTCCCTTCATGTATTATAACGAGCTCCCTCATTTCCCCTAAATTTATCTGCTTATATATATATATATATATATATATATAATTGAAGACTACTCAGGTGTATCCGCAACTACCGTTACTACCTAATGGGGTGAAGGGGATTTATCTCCCTATGCCTCTCACCCGTCCTACTGGGAACAACTGGAGACGTTAGAGCACTAAGTCGTCCCTAAAATAAGATGCAGCGCAGGCAGCAGAAAAGTGCCCTTCCGGATCCCCATCATCAAGAAGGTTGTCTGCGCCCAGTCGCTGAGTAATTTTTGATGGCTCGATTGACGCTCCTCGAAGAGGTTCAGTACCATCCATACGCTGATTTGGGAATGACTGAGCGTTAGGTGTACATGCTGGAGGACAAAACGCGAATTGCCGTTACAAAAAGATACAGGGGCAACGGTAGGTTCGAAAAGCAAACTCACGTAGACAACATTCTGACAAACACACACGGAGAGCATACGTTCTCAACTAGGCGACCCCTCTGTATATCCTTGCTTATCGAGAAAACGTAGAAGTCAAGGTTGTTTCAGGAGTAGGGCTCAACTCAGTATTTGGAGAAGGCTTTTTTATTGCGATAGAAATTATGCGCCAGGTTTCGTGTCGTCGCGTAGCTTAGTCCCGGCGGAGGCCACGTTAGAAGAAAAAAAAAAAGAAGAAAGCTCGGTCACAGGCAGCTAATGCTTTCGCTCCGCATTCGGTTCAGCAGCATCGAACCCTTCTCATTTAAATATAGCCTGGTAGCTTACCCTCACGCGTCATACCCTTAAAGAATAAGCTTAAGTGTCCCCAACAATGTAGAACTTTATACTGATAGGGCGTGATAGGTGAAGAATGTAGCGGGCAAAAGAAACGTCAAAAGAAAAGAAAGAAAATTGGTGGAATAAATGGTAAGTGAGGCTATATTCCTAAGGATACTATCTTTTCACGTCCCTTTGAAAACGAGACGATTCCATAATTTCGTGTTTTGGGTAATTTTATGGCGCGAAAACCGCTTTATACGAGCTTTCTTCCCTTTGATGGACACACAATACCCTATTTCGTTGCAAATTTTCAAGTAAACTGAGCAGAAATATTTTGTTCAGCAGCAAATAATTGCCTAAGTCAAAACATTTTCTCGGTTACTGCAGTAATCTCTTCCCCGCAATTGCCACGGAATGCACAGTATCACGTCCACGAAAGTCTGCCCTGCGGGAACTTAATTCATACGACGCTACAACGATCATAATAATACAACCAGGGCATGGTAGCAGAAAGCCGTTATTTGGGTCAGCGCCAGGAAAAACGAAAGCGAGACATCAATCCCTTGGCTGTTTTCATGTTTGATTTTTCTATAACTATGTTCGAGACAAGACCAAAAGCGAAGTAATTTGATGAACAACAAGCCGTGAAAAAGTTTTAGGTACATTATTCGGAGGAAACAAAACACTAGAATAACCACAAATATCGGCTAATCTCTCTGCGCTATCGTAAGCTCTAGACACTTACTGATCATTTCCTATAATTGGGCCGTGGTTTAGCAAAAATGTGGTCAAGCTCAATTTTAAGGATGTCGGTTTGGAGTACATAAATTAGCTAAAATAGTGCTTTGTTCGAGCACGAATGTTCTCAGGTATTCCGCAAAGTTAATGAGAATTTGGCGTGATGTGGCAGACTAGTGATGTCAGAACATAGATAAAGCACAATACAAGGCAAAGCACACATTGCAATGCGCTGCGTGCTAGATGTATTTTTACCTACCTTCCGCCATGATTAACAATTATGCAACGAAAGCGTAATCATAATTTATTTGTAAACATTAGCACGACTAGTATTCGTCCAGCCTTCATCTTGTCAACCCTAAGTCAGTCAAAATTTCTCACCTATCGCCCGGCCTGGTGTCAGGGAGATTCTCAAGAAACAACTTGCTAAAAGCTGCATGTTAATAAGGAAAACACAAGGATGGATGGATGCATGGACGGACGGACGGACGGACAGACGCAAGGATGGATGAATGGAATGGAGTAGCATCCCCTTTGAAACGGGGTGGTTGCAGTTGCTACCATGCTCATTTCCCCCCCGCCCTATAACACTTAAATATTGTATTAGATTGGTTAATTATACCATCATTCTATTCATTGAATTTTTCTATCTGACCCCCCCCCCCCCCCCCCCCCCGGCCTGGTCGTCGTTTGCACGGGCGCATATACTGTAAATCCTTCTGGAGTAGTGTTGCCAAACAAATGTGAAAGAAAATAGGTGTGACCATTTGATATCTTGGTTGATATTGACACATCTCACTTGGTGTGCACGCCAAAACAGACGTCAAGAACGTAATTGTTGACTTTGTAAGACGCATCAATCGCAATCACCTCCTGTCAGTAATAAGAAGGAACAAAGCACACTGCTAATCGGTCGGTCTCGAAGGAACAGCAGCTGGTGTCGTTGAGAACGAGTATCTCACGCAAAAAAACGAGGTGTTGCTCTCATAAGCATTCTACTGGAAAATGGATGTTTTCGTTTTTCATTTACTGCAACTTGCTACTGTTGTGCCAGTGTACGGTCTCATGTATTATTTTGTTTATCCCCCCCCCCCCTGTACGAATCACGAAATATGGGACTGCAGCATATATATATATATATATATATATATATATATATATATATATATATATATATATATATATATATATATATATATAGGACAACAAGTGTAGAAAACTGCCGGACCTCTGAATGCAAGCTGCCT
Organism: Amblyomma maculatum; assembly: GCF_055883805.1. NCBI lineage: Eukaryota > Metazoa > Arthropoda > Arachnida > Ixodida > Ixodidae > Amblyomma > Amblyomma maculatum. Next base: position 29,634,943 of record NC_139350.1, on the reverse strand, counting down.
CTGCTGAGCGATCTGATGCTACTCATGTTGGTCATAAAGGACGCTGGAATGAAACAAAGGGTTGAAGCCAAATGATAAATATTGTCTCCTCTTATTTTTTTCCGTTATGATGGGAGCCAGAGGACAATTGCATATTTTACACAGTTGTCGCTTTTAATCGGGATTTTTTATACTGGCAGCTGTTTTTGTCAATCTATGCAAACTGTCCTTTGCAACCAACTGTCCTGGCCTTTGCAACCAGCCTCTTCGGTGCAGTGCTTAGGGCGCTCGACTTCGGGGCCCAATTATCATAACCAAAATGAAAGCAAATAAATTTTTACTCAACATCATTGATGCTGGAGGGCAAAATGCCAGGTAACCTCTTGTTGGCTACCCGGGTTTGATCGCAACCGCTGACAGTTGCGTTTCAGTGGAGGCGAAACGTTGAGATGTCCGTGGTCTGTGCGATGTAAGCGCAAGTTAAAGATCCCCAGGTGATCGAAAATATTCTGGGGCCCTCCACTAAGGCACCCCTTCTTCCCTTAACTTAGGGCGCAGCTCAGGTGTCCACAGAACAATTGTGACACTGCGCGTTTTAGCAGCTGTGAACCAATTTCGAAATATTATTGCTTGACGGGTATTGTGCCCCCTGTAAAAGGCAACGGTAGCATGCACACTTCGACACATTGATGTTGCCGATGAAAACAAGAGAAAAAAAAGCAAACACAACAAAGCAGCAGGCATTTTACCTGTGCATAATTATATACCAGGACGAAACTAGACGCGCAGTACTGCTTAAAATAGTATCTAGCCGATGTGCAGGCCCGTCCTCTAAAAATCTTGAACGTGCATATAAAACCTCCACAATACATTTTTACAAAGCAAATGAGCCAAATTCAAACGTTAGTGAGAATAAAGTGAAGCTGTGTATTAAACTGCAGTGCACATGAGGCCAGAGGATGAGTTTTTAATTTTTTGGTTTAGCATGCTGGGAGTTTGATACTAAGTCATCGGTTTCCCATAATTATTACGAGCACGAAGTATGCGCCGTGATGAATTCATTCTGATTGTGTGTTATTTCTCATTCGCAGTTCTGCCAGTGTAATAAAAAATTGTTCCTTGTCCGGCGGTAAATCCTTGTCCTGTGTTTTAATATGTCGTTATATATTTTCGTGACTAGAGTGCACGGAATTTTGAGTGCACGGAATCTACGTTCAGTATGTGCGTTATACGGTACATCGGCAGCAATACCAATCGCGTACTTCAGTAATGTTTGCAATTTGGCTATGTTTGTAAATGTGGGGGTGCCCATACTAAGGGACTGTAATTTACGTTAGTAAACAAAAGTGTTCTATAAATTATTTCTTAACTGCGACACGCAGTAAAATAAGGAAGTATAGATAACATTCAACTGCTTCAGTCGAGGCTTCGACGGCATACCGTCTGGCCAGGAATCGTGGTTGATCGCGCTTGGTTTAGGTTGACGAGAAGCTGTTTTTGTCATGGAGCACGCAGATGGCGTTAATGCATCGCTGCTCGTCGCTACCGCGCAGAGTCGCCTTGGGCGCGGACGAGGGCGGGCGAGGATGTCCAGCGAGCAAGAGACCGGTTCCCATGGGAGCCTAGCGTGGACTGCAGAAGGAAGGCACCCCCCAGGCGAAGCTGCTGCAGCTCTGGCAGCTGCGTTGGTATGTCATCCCCATTCCTCTTCAGCTGCGTAGGAAAGCGTCTCAGAAAAGCTGGCGGAGTCTTACTGGCGTAGCGGCCTGACTGCGATGTTTTGTTTAGAACGCGTTAGAACACATTATGGGATTAGTGGTTATGAATGCTGCAGATAGGAAGTACGGGAATCATGATCAGAAATGCAGCCGTAAGCTGGAATCACTAAATCTGGTGCGTCATGCCCTTAAAGGCGCAGATTAAATGAACTCCAGATGATTTGTAATTACGGTATATTTGGGGTCATATGGAAGTAGTTCTCCTCAGAAATCCCCTGTCTAGTGGCTGTGGTCTCCGGTATCTGAACGGAGGGAACTTAGAGGCGCAGGCGGCAGTAAGAGTAGACTCTTTATTTACAGCAGTGTGTATGACCGTGTGCTTTCCAGAGAAGAGAGAGTGATGTGGTGATGATGATGTCAAGGGACGAAGCAAAACGCAACCGAAACTTCTGCAGGATACAACATCACCTCCCACTTAAAAAACCCCAAACACATGTGCAAGCATATAGGAAGCAAGAGAACAGAAACAGAAGAGTCAGTATTGTAGTCTGTCAGGCGGACGACGCTCCTTTGCCCTTCGACGCAGCCCTTGTCCCGTGTCGTTGCTTCACGCAGGAGTTGAGCTTGTTTTAACCGCTGGAGAAGCAGAATATGGCTCAGCTGTAGTTGTTTCAGCTGATAGTTGTTCTGAGCGATCTCCACAAGTATTTGACTGCTTGGAGAAAGTGCCCAGGGCAATATAGTGCCAGAGCTGTTTTCTGGTACGAGAGTTAATTTAGATGCATTCCAGATGCGATCGCCAATTAGAAGAATGGAATTCAAGCCGGCCTTTGTGGCTACTTGAAATATAATTATTGGTTCGCAGGAAAGGAAAGGCGCTGTATCTGTAACACTAGTTCTGTGGACACACTAGCCATAAGGAAATGGAGGAAGGGGGGAGTGAGAGCGGAAAGAAAGAAATGGAGGCCGTAGTAGGGCTCTGGAGTAATTTTGACCCTCTGGGTGTTTTTAACGCGCACTGAAGCCCACGGACGCCACTTCGTTCCGCCTCCATCGCAACGGAGACGACGGCGGCCAGGATCGAACCTGGGAACTCCAGCACAGTAGTCGGGCGTCTAACCACTGCAACACCATGGTGGGGCTTAAAATGGACCCATGTATTAAAGGAATGCCTTGCCTCCAGCTGTGGGAAATCTTACCCGCCAGAGGTTACTATTTCGAATTGTTGGGGCCCTAGCACCGCATCTCCTATCTGTACACTGTTTTGTGTATGATCGCTTAGCTTGCAACCTCTCGTGAACTGGTTTCAGCACAACCGTGCAATGTACGTCACCCCCAGAGGGAATTCCAGCAATACTGACCCGTAATATTAGTTGCAAATCGTGTAGGAGCTTCGCGGGTGACATCCCAGTCCAAGTCTAATGGCCTGAGCGCCGCGCAAACATTCATCCCCGAAGGCAGACATTCCAATGCTCGCATGCAGCAGACATATCAAAAAAGCGTCTCGTTCACCCATAGAATATCTTCGTTCCTCGGCGATCAGGGTTCGCAATGCAAATTTCTTACATCGCGTTGCTGAAGGATAGCATCCAAACCGTTTTCCAAAGATTACATCTAAATATAGGTGAACATCTGAATTACGGGACTAGCTGCTAAGGCGTTTTTGACGAGATCAAAACCGCGTTGTGCTTCCTCACTGCTAGCAAACATTTCATTTGACCTCGAATGTTTCCTGAATGGAATAACTAGACACGAAATCGTTGTATAAAATGGGAGTAGTACCTTACAAGTCCCTGGAAAGAGCGCAACGTTGCAACGTCATGACGGGCAGGCGCTTTCACAACAGCGTGTTCACTGGAAAGCAATGGACACAAATCTTTCCCACTAACGGACACAAATCTTTCCCACTAACGATATGTCCCAAAATGTGCTGCTCAGGAACAGCGAAAAGGTATTTTCCATTTAACTTCAATCCTGAAGCACTTATACGTTGAAGTACCTGTTTCAAATTTTCACATGCTCCTCGCGTGTCTTTCTCCAGACGCTTCTGTCACAATGCAACAGAGCACACCCTTGCTGCTCTTTAACAGCTGCATCATTCTTTTGAAAGCCGCAGGAGCAGAGGCCAGACCAAAACATACTTTCTCAAATCCAAACAAGCCATCATGGGTAATACGTTGTTAGGTCGTTACTGTCCGGTGTAAGTTCAATTCGGTGGTGCGCAGGTGCCAAGTCCAGATTCTAAAAATATGTCCACCTGCTAGTTGATTTAGTTCTTTATTGTGCGGGAGTGGAAACACGCCAGCGTGTGAGCCTCCCGGAGGTCCACGCACAACGGCAGCGAGCCCTATTTCTTTCGCACGAAGACTACGGGAGAGACCCATTTCGACGCAGACACGGATTCTATTACACTCCGTGATTGCAAACAATGCAGCGCCTTGAAACTTCCACTCGCAGAGTCGGGGCATGCTCCACTGTTCAAACGAAATCCGCGGCACTGAAGAGGGAAGCTGGATGTGGTGGACGAAGTTCGTTAAGAGTTCAAAGTCCGCAGTGAAGAGGTGCGACAACTGTTCCTCAGCTCGGTGGAGAGCAAGGGGGCGAGTCAGCGGGCGAGTCAGCGTGCATGACGCTTCAGCAGGTCAACCTTGAACAGATGATGGTTATGCTGCGTGTGACGTCGAGCTCCAGCAAAGCCGCTTCTGATGTGGGGCACCACGCCGGCGGTGGTTTGGCCATGAGTCACCTCGGCCAGAAAGCTTCCGATGACGTTTACCTCCTCTCCGGAGTAGCTTTGGAGGGAAGCAGCATGCGAGCACAACGCATGGACGTCCGTTAAGAATCTGCGGTAATGGTATTTGCTCTCAAGGAACTCTGTAGCGCCAGTTTCAAAACGGGAGAAAAAGGATGTTGTCCTATTGAAACTGTGGCACGAATTTCTTTCGACGGGCCATCCTGATTGCTGACATTTAGGATTGTGATGGCGTCGGCTGTCTCAACTTTCTGGCAGGGCACTGGTTTTATGCGGTTTCCTTTTTCCTTGACCTGCTCGGTGTGGAAGATGACCAATCTATCCACAGGTGCGGCAGTGGCTGGGTTTTGCTGGACATGCAGAGACATTTTCGAGGTGCGGAGCCGACCCACATTGGTATCGGGTACCATGCAAGGGATTGAATGCTCCAATTTTTTTTTAGCGAATACGTGTAGTCGACACAGTCGTCAAAACAAAACACAACGGAACAGATTTTTTGTCCCTGCATTCACAACAGTCGCTCGCATGGCGTACAGAACACACAGTGACCGAAAGGGGTCCGTTTCGGTGGCGGCACGGTCCATTCGGTCCCTCTCAACACACCCTCTCCCACCAGATGTCCGAGGTCGGAACGGCCAAGTAACCCGAGAGCTAATTCGCAGCGGAGCAGAGCACCGAAGTGGGACCCCGGAGAGGGTCTGCGCGCATTCCGTCCGTGGGCCGAAAATGCGTGGCGTCACTGTCGACAACACACGGTTCACAGAAGCGCTGTCGGTGAATTCTTCTAATTGATTTCCTGCTTGCTTGATCTGCTTTCCAATGTCAACAAATAAGATACTTCATCATAATATAAGCGCTCTTGTATCTTTTGTGAACTTGTTCCCTCACGTAATTGGTCACAGGTCATGCGGTCAGTTGCAGTTCCGAAATTGCATGTAGTGCAAAGTACTCGAAGACCACTTACGTAAGCTTAAAAGTTCTAACCGGGTACTTGCTTGCGCTCACAGAACAGGTGACGTTCCACCAGGTCGTTTGTTGCCGTTGCGAAGTGGGCATCCAGCGTTTAGGCAGCAGCATTGACGGAGTCACCGTCAGCACTTGAGGTGACAATTGCGCAAGGATCCTCGGAACTTCTGTGGCGCTGAGGCTGTGGTATACTCGTTGGCCTTCAACTCCGAAGGAGTTCAGATGCATTACTTTCCCACGCTTGGGCTGTAGCTCATCGCCCCCAACCGCTTCCAGGAAATTTATGAAGACCACCTTCCACTATTTACAAGCTCCTGCCTGTTCGCCTGGCGTAGGCAAGAACAGTGGGGGCGGTGGAAGCGATCCTCCCGATCCGATTCTGAAAGTAGTGCTCGCAATGAAAAACTATGCTCGAGTTCTCGTCGCCATCCTGTGGTGTTCGTTATCCGGGCGGAGGGAACGAACAGGCGCTGAGGGCAGCTAAAGGTAGGCTATTCACAACAGTGTGTGAGTGGGCGCTCTAAAGGAGAAAAAAAACTGGTGATGGATGATAGCATGGGCCGAAAGAAAACGAAACTGAAACTAGTGCAGGATACAAAAGTGATGAAGCGTGCTGCTTTATTTTCATAACTTCTCGTTTGTTAACTATGTCATGCGTATATAACTACCATTAGAATTTAGACACGCATATAGAATAAGCCATATATTTGATAGTTATGTGTGTCTCCTTGATACTCGGCTGTTTTTCAGAATTGGTTATAGTAATGACACCGAACTATAGCTCTAATTTGTTAGCACATCATAGATTCGGTTGCATGAACAAAAGCGTGCCGAGCGGGGAACATTGGAACTTAAACATCCGTATGTAAAGCACGGGTTCTCTTAACTTCTTCATGGTTGGCAGCTAAAAGCGCGAGGGTGCAGCCTATGATCTGTCCTAGAGTGGCAAGACGTAGTCGCCATCTTGAGACTCCTCCGCGTAAAGCACAATAAATCGATTAATATTTTTTGCAAAAATGTCCCCGTAAGGTCACCTTCAAAACCAATATTGGTGAGGAGATTCCTGGATCTGTGTGTTTAATGATCATCGATGAGACATAATCTATGGAGGGATGCGAGCTGTTGTCTACAGAAACTATAAATGGCGCACTGCAGCCATTGGCCCCAATAACTTTCTCCTTTTCTAATGTGAACATCCAGATTTTTATTTTGGTCTCACATGCGCGCACATAGTATTTCGCTTTTTGTATCGGGTGCAGCCGAAAGCATGCGAACGCGGGAACACTCGCCTATTGTAGATACTATTGCCTAAGATGGCAGGAATGGAAATGCGTAGTGGGTTGTTAACTGAAAACTTCTTCAAATGGTAGCATATTTTACTTTGTGTAGCTTGAATAAATAGTGGAAAGTAAAGGAACAGTATTTTAAAATAGGTAGCGAAGCATTCGAAATGGTATGCGAATATGTGTACTTAGGACAGGTAGTCACCGCACACACAGACCTCCAAAGGGCAATAACTAGAATGAGATTGGGATGGACAGCATTTGGAAGGCACGCAAGCTTTATTACTAGCATCTTACAGGCATCACTCAAGCAGAGAGTGTATAGGAGTTGCATCCTACCGGTATTGGCATATGAGGCTAAAGCATGGAGGGTAATGAAAACGGTTCTACTTAAGTTGAGGACAACGCAGAGAGCCATAGAAAGAAAAATGGTACCGTTAAGAGATAGAAAGCATGCCGAGTGGGTCAGAGAAATAACTCACGTTACTGACATTATAGTCGAAATTAAGAAATGGGCATGGGCAGGGCTGTAGTTCAAAGAGAGGATTACCGATGGTCTCTAAGATTTGGGTTCTAGAGGAATGTAAGCGTTGCTTGTGGCGGCAGAAAATTGGATGGGTTGATGAGATGTATAAATTCCCAGGGGTCAAGTTGATGAAGCTAGCACAGGACTGGGGTAATTGGAGGAAAATGGGGGAGGCATTCGCCTTGCAATGGGTATAGTGAGTCGGGTAATTATGATGATGAAGAAATGAAAAGGAAAACGAATTATTTCTGCTCGTAAATTAAAGTGAATTATTACAGATATTGCTACTGAAGATGAAGGCGAACAACTTGGAAGGGTTGAGTAATTTTGTTCCTTCTTCATAAAGGAGGCCATTGAGGGCTTTCAGCGCGCGCTGTTCACGTCTTCCATGCGTTGTGCAAAACTTATCAACTAATTATGTGAATCCGATCCAGCAATGGTTTACCTAAGTTTAGACGAAGAGCAGCTGTGGCCGACGTGATATCGCCTTCCTTAATTCCTCGCAATGCCAAAAGCTATCAGCGCGATGTGACGCTGCTGTAAATCGATTAATTAATGACCGCGAAACGAAACGCATTCCCCTCAAATTCCTGAAGAACTACATGCAGAGTTCACTCTTATTGAGATTTATAATCTTTGTCAAATAGACATGACTAAATTCTGATGCCCCCTTGTCGTGGCGGAGGGGCTTGCGAAACTCGATGAAGTCGTGAACTTTGCTGTGTAGGGCCACCCAAGATAGACAGGTCACGGCAGAGAGTTCTGACAAAATGTGATTCACTGGAGAAGGTAATGACAACCCACTCCAGTATTTCCTGCGAAGAAAACGCTATGGCCAGTCACAATAGCATTAATGATATGGCGCTGGACGATGAGCCTCCCAGGTTGGAAGGCGTCCCACAAGTTACTGGCGATGAACAAAGGGCGATTCCTAGTAGCTTCAGGACGAATGAAGCGGCTGGGCTAAATTTAAAAGGACGTTTATTGTGGATGTGTCGGGAAGCGACCGGAAAGTCCAATGTTGCAAGGATATATACACATAGCAACATGGAATGTAATATCTATGACGCAAGGTAAATTGGATGTCGTCAAGCGAGAAATTGACAGATTGAACATTGATATCTTGGGTATCAGCGAGCTCACGTGGACCGGAATGCGAGAATTTAACTCCGGCGACCATTATGTCTTTTATTGTGGGCACGAATTCAAGAGAAGGAATGGGGTCGCTCTCATAGTAAACAGAAGAATGGGCAAAGCAGTGCTAAGGTACAACCCCAAAAACGACCGAATGATTTGACTTCGGATCCAAGGTCACCCTTTCAAAATAACAGTTACCCAAGTCTATGCACCAACCACTACTGCTGAAGAAGCTGATGTTGAGAGATTTTATGCGGACCTGCGATGCCTTTTAGACCGCACTCCAACATCAGACGTAGTTTTTCTCACAGGAGACTGGAATGCTAAGGTCGGGATTGAAGAAATATCCGGAAATACAGGCAAGTTCGGTCTTAGTGAGCCAAATGAAGCTTGACAGAGGCTAGTAGAGATTTGTCAAGAAAACAACGAGACAATAGCGAATACTCATTTTGAACAGCACAAGAGGCGCCTGAACACATGGACTTCATCGGACGGTCTGTACAGGAATCAGAGCGATTATATTATTTGCCGGCGGAGATGGAGAAGCGCTATACAAGCAGTAAACATAATGCCTGGGGCCGATTGTGGCACCGATCATCAGCTTCTTGTTGCCAAAATTAAGCTTCTATTGAGGAAAACGCAGAAAGCTAGAAGGCCTTTCAGGTATGATCTGTATCAAATTCCATTAGAATATGCTGTGGAAGTGAGGAATCGATTTCAAAAATTAGATCTAGAAGACAGAGAGCCTGAAGAGATGTGGAATGATGTACGTGATATAATACAAGAAGTTGCTACTAAGGTAGTTCCAAAGCAAAAGAAATGCAAGAAAGCAAATTGGTTATCAGCGGAGGCTTTGCAAATAGCTGAGGAAAAGAGGATGGCAAAAGTTGTGGCGTAAAGAAAAAGATACAAGGTTCTCCAATGCGGATTTTCAGAATATAGCAAGGAGAGATAAGAATGCCTTCCTGAACATAAAGTGCCAGGCAGTTGAGGAACACAGCCAATTAAGAAACACAAGAGCTCTGTATAAGCCAATCAAAGATATCAAAGGAAGCTTCTGTGCTAAGCTGGGCGTGATAAAGGACAAACGAGGCAAAGACCTCACTGAAGCCTCGGAGATAAAGAAGAGGTGGCAGGAATACACAGAAGAACTGTACAAGAAGGACCCGGATGCGCGATCCCAACATACGGCGGCTGTGATTACTCATCTCGAGCCGGGCATCCTGAAGCATTAAGTTGAATGGGCCTTAGCCAGCCTTGCTAAGAACAAAGCCAGCGGAAGTGATGGAATTCCAGCATAGTTGCTTGAAAACCTCAACCATGACGCTGTTAACATTTTGCATTCATTATGTCAGAAGATTTGGACAACCCTGCAGCGGCCACAGGATTGGAGGAGGTCAGTTTACATCCCCATTCCCAAGAAAGGCAGTGCCAAAGATTGTTAAACTACCGCACGATCGTGCTTATTTCGCTTGCTAGCAAGGTGATGTTGAAAATACTCCAAGGTAGGCTGCAGCAGTATGTGGATCGGGAGCTTCCATACGTGCAAGCTGGGTTTTGCAAGGGCAGAGAAACTAGAGACCAAATTGGCAACCTTCGCTGGATCATGGAAAAAGCAAGAGAGTTCCAGAAACCAATCTACTTCTGCTTTATTGATTATGCGAAAGCGTTTGAATGCGTAGATCACAGCAGATTGTGGCAAGCTCTCCAAGAGATGGGAGTTCAATTTCACCTCATCTGTCTCCTCAGGAACCTGTATGAAGGGCAAGAGGCCACAGTCAGAACCGGGCATGGTCTTACTGATTGGTTTCCGATTGAGAAAGGAGTGATGGAAGGCTGCATACTATCGCCCTGCTTATTTAACCTATATGCAGAGTGCAGCATGAGAAAGGCTGGTCTGGACGAGTCTTCAGCTGGAGTGAATATTGCTGGAAAACGTATCAACAACCTTAGATATTGTGAGCGTAGCGCATGAACTTTAGCCTCTTTCATCTGTATAGATCCATCATCATCATCGTCATCGCTCGCTGCTGCTCGGATCGTCGCGCGCTGTGCGCCAGCTGGTTCTGGAAAAGAACAGACGTTTTTGCAAGTGCTGTCCCACAAGTGCGATTCGTATTCCCCACATCTCGCTTTAGACCCACCTACCGTTCTCCTTGGAGCTCCGTTCAGGCCTTCGCTTGCGTCAACGGCCCTGTGCTATGGATGAGGGCAACGGTGCGTGCTCACCCCCGGCGTCTCCTGCTCCTACTGCGGCTGCCCCTGCCTGGACAGTCACCAGCCGCCAGAGCGATCCCCAAATCTTTGCTGGCCTTCGCTTGTGAAGATGTCGACGACTGGCTCGGCAACTACAACAGGGTCAGTACATTTAACCGCTGGGATGACGCTCATAAACTGCTCAACGTCGTCTTCTATTTGGCTGACGTCGTCAAAACCTGGTTCCTTAATCATGAGGATGACATCGCTGACTTGCCTACCTTCGATTTGAAACCTTACTTTGGCAGGCGTTTGCAGCTTATAGTTCATCAAGGATGATTGATATATGGCATTAGAGTAATCATGCCTCCAAAATACAATGACTTCTTGCTTGAGGAGCTGCATCAGGGCCACCCCGGCATTGTGAGGAGCAAAGAACTCGCGACAAGCTACGTGTGGTGGCCGGCATTCGACACTGACCTGGAACAATACGTTAAGAGATGTCAAGAATGTTAGTAGCAACGCAACGAACCAGCGACAGCTCCGCTTTATTCTTGGTCTAGGCCGACTTCTCCCTGGCAAAGAGTCCATTTGGATTTCGCTGGATCCATGAAAACAGAATGTTCCTCGTTGCTGTCGACGCAAACTGAAAATGGCCTGAAGTCTACGTTATGGACCATACAATCCAGTGTCTCCAAGATCTTTTCTCTCATTTCGGTGTACCCGAGATCATTGCTACCGACAACAGTCGAGTTCATTTTTGAAGACTTCAAGAGCTTCGTCAAAGGCTTAGGTGATCGTCATCTCGTGAACTCAGCGCACCACCCAAGCACTAATGGTCTTGCGGAGAGATTTGTACTATCAATAAAATCTGCGTTGCAATAGGGACGACCGGAAGACTCCCTGCAAAACACCTTACAGTCGTTCCTGTTGATATAGACCGTTTTCGCGGCGAGGAGGAAAATAGCCTCGAACCGGAACGCGCTGCGCGGCTCCTCCTGTCTGGTATGTGGGGACGCGGGGATAGCAGCGGGGGCGGCAGGGCATTCTACAGTGAAAGGGCACATGTTGCAGTCTTTTGCACACAGTGTGTCTTGAATAGCCGCAAAGTATCAAAGCTGATTAGCTGATGTGAGCGATGTGCTTTCTTTCCCTGTTCTTTCTTCTTTCGCCCCTTTCTTTCCTTCATTTCCCTGATCGTTTCATTTCCGCCGGGCACAGTTTAGCTGCTAAGAGCTGCCGCGGTTACCGCAATCTTTTTTTTTTACTCAGTTGTTTGCGTTAACAAAAAAAAATAACAACCAAAAGGAGATGATTAACAGAAGATAAAAGATTAACGGCGGTGGTATGCGCGTGTGTTGCTCTACACTGTTCCACTTGCAACTCACTCAATTGGGCGAAGACGAGCACCTTCTGAATTCCAAGCCCCAACCGAAAATGTTCCGCTTTGGCAGCCTTTCAAGCGAGTTCCAAACACTGTGTTTGCAGAGTAGGGACCAGAAAAACTGAATACCCGTGCAAGAGCGGCAGACTTTGGGCAACAAGCGGATGATATTCCTTGCGGCAAATATTTACGAGATGCCGCCAGGTAAAGAAGAACTATTTCGATTCAGTCACCTGAGGTTAATGCGAGTATGAAAGTACCTGTCCCACTTGAAGACAACGATATGCTAATAAATTGGTTGTCAACGTATTTAGTGAAACAGCGCTAAAATATTTTTTTTTTAAACACGCATCTCGTAAGATTTTGCTGCCGATAATAAATGGGAATATGATCATAGGAATAGCAGCGATTGCTTGCAGTAAGCAAATCTTGCGACTAAAAATGGACTACATAATTGTTGACAAAAGCAACTTTCGATGAGGTCATTATGGGACATAATTTAAGGTCCCTATTCCATAGGTACCATTTGTCCGTTTTATCTTGTATTTTAATGTCAGCATGACGGTAGCGTCAGACAAACGCAACTAATGCCCAGTCGGAGAAATTGCAGGATAGCAGCTTCCGCTGTTGACAAGTGATCGCCACTCCACGCATATACCGGTAAACAGGTGGTCGAGTCATGTAGGCAATGCTGAAATCCGATCGCCTAGTAGTGGACGCTTGAACACCCTGCCTGATTGTCACCCAACAAAGGTAGCCAGGGTAGAGTAAATGGATCCGAAATGGATAATGGATACTTAAGAATAGAACCCCAGTGGAGGTGCGGGAACTTCCGCAGTAGCCGCTCAAGCAGTAAAGAGTATATGAAGGATCGGTTGACCCAACTAATCTAGCGCGATTAGCATTGCTTCTAAACGTGACATGAAACGGCTACATTCGCTTTCTTTCTTTCCTCAAATTGTTACGGTAAGCCGTCTCTAGAAATCATTTAAGAATAAAAAGTAGATCGAAAGCTGCCATCACTGCCAGTGGTGCGCCGCCGCCTCTCTGTGCCACATAAAAGTTACACACTAATTGTAATCAGGCTTGTAGCCTTCAGCCGACCTGATCAGGAGCATAATGTTTTGTCATTTCTGACCGAATGGCTTTGCTGCTACTGAAAACTATTTTTTCTTTCAGCTAGGCACTTTCAGAAAGCAAAAATTTGCACGCGAAAGCTCCAAAATGCCGATTTCCGTTACTTGTCGCCTGTTCCGCTGATGGGACCCCACATACCAGCATGGCGGTTGTTCACAACTCGGCCGCTAGATGGCGCCACATACACAAAATGGCAGCGCCCGTGATAAAACGGTCTATACCGCAACACTCCACACGCGACCACAAGAGAAACGCCGGAAAACCTTTTCTTAGGTACGAGACTTTGCACAAGATTCGACGCAGTCAAACCCTCAATTGGGGAAGAGTGGCTAAGCAGCAGCTCTCCGAGATGGTGCAATGCAGAGCGCGAGAGCTGCTTTTCAACATCCACGATGAGGTCCTCGTGCCTAACTACAGACGTCTTGAAAAATAGTTTCGTGGCACGATTGTCAAGCAGTCTGGTCCTGTTTCATTAAAAGTTCGAGACAGTACGAATCGTGGGGTGTTCATCTAGCGCCGTCATCAGGACCAACTCCTTCACAGCATCGAAGGCCTAAAGCAAAGTATTATTGAGTTCGTGCCTGATTTCAGGGATCCTGAAAGCGACACCGAGCCACCCCAGTTCCGGCCCCTGCGGTAACAAGTGACATTCCAAAAGAGGGGCATTACCCACTGAGGGACTGGCGATCTCCGAATAGATATCAGCCATAGTGTCACTGCATTGTACAAAGTAGCAAAGGACGTTGAGTTAATTACGAGAAAGATGAGTGCGCGCGAACTGAGGCACAAGGACGCTGTCGCGTAATGCATGAGCATGTGCTAGGGGAGCGCACCTGAAGTTTGCTCCCACTACATCAGCGCCGCCTCCTTCCTCTGCTGGTCATTTCTGAACTACTGGTCGGGAACGTCGCCGGGGGAGCGCATTGAACCACCCACGTCCCGACTGTACGCACGCTGCTCGCGCTGTTGGCATCCTCTCCTTCATTGCATTCACGCACCATCTCACTGACAGGTGCACAAAAGAGATGTTGCTGGTCGCTGCGAGTCTGGCTGGCATTCCACAGCGTTCAGAGAGGGAAAAAAAGTTATTGTGTCCAGGGGTGAGGAATGGCCCCTCCTGGTTCTTTTTATTAAAAGCACACAAACGCCATGCTTGCAGTGCCATAGAATGCCAGCCATGCAAGTGCATTTGCCACTGCTTGTAGCTGCTGCTTTGGAGAGCATAGCCATGAATGCTAAAAACGATTTTTGCGATGAAACTTCTTTGCCGCACAATTTACGAGTACAGTGAAAGAGGAGACGCGCCCACAATTGTTTTGCCATGAACGGCCTCCAACTAGACCAGACTTCTATCCAATTGAAAAAGTATGACATTATTTATTGCAGAAACATTTATTTACCAAATTTTTGCACGGAATCGTAGCATTTAGTTAAGCATTTCTTCATTATTGTTATTCACTGACGAGTGTTCATGCAGCCGAATGCAGTTTCGAAAAAAGAATTGTGAAAAGTCAAAATGTTTGTCATCCACATCAGATGCCATTCGCTTATGATCGATGGCTCTGCAGATAGGTTGTCTTGAGGGTACGAGTGCGCTGTGATAGCATGAATTAAATAAGCAATCGATTTTCTGTACGGCACTTATTAACCAAGCTTACGACATTTTTCTCTTAACCATAAGCAAACAGTTGGTAGGCATATTCAGTGGATGGTCTTGTCTTTCTCTTCAGCTTCGCATATCGCCTTCAGGACTCTTAATTTGTGTTTAAATAAAGGTAAATTTCATTATTACTAGCACAAAAAGTATCAAAATCCAAACTATGAAGTAAGCGAAATTGCGTGCACCACACTGAGCCATCGAATAAAATTTTGCATTGAGAAGATGACTGTACAAAAAGGATTTACTTTCCACGTTGTAAACTGTCTTGCCACCTAATTACTTGCGGCACTAAAACCGCCGTTAACATAATGGCGTTTTGTCAATTTTCCACACGGAGGGGGCGTGATCCACTAGTTTTTTTGTGCGTTTGCGCTGAAACATTTTCCTAATTCTCTTCCTTCAAGCGTTCAAGCACAAAGGAGAAAGCTGTAGCCCAACACCTGCAGAACTAACCCCTTTGAAGAGCCACTCGCGCAGCTCGTCAAAGGGAGGGAAACTGGCCTGCCCGGTCAATTATCGGGACGCCGACGAAGAGGGCGCTTTTCACTGACCTGCAGCGCCCCCCTGCGAAACTGCGGTCCCCTCGGAGAGACCGTGTCGCTGTAAAAGACGCTAGCAGGAATGCTTCGCCCTCCAATGTAACCAGCTGGCAGGATGCCAAGTTCCAGGAATAAATGCTCTTTGTTGTTTTGTGAACGACGCCCAGTTCTTCCATGCTCAGACATGACTCAACCAGATAAACCATGACAACGACAACAGGAAGCTGGCGAACCTGGCTGCGTCTTTACTGCTGAGGTAAGCATGCAGGCCAATTACCATAACATCTGTTATGTACAGGTTGGCCATGAAGGCGGGGAAATTAAAGGTGCAAGCATGGGTAGAAAGTAACAAGATACTCGGAGAACTTCAGAACGGCTTTAGAAATGGTAGGCGCTTAGATGATAGCCTGTTCGTGCTTTCCCAACGCATCGAAATATCTAAAGTGTAAAATACGCCTTTCTATTTCGCTTTCCTGGACATAAACGGGCGTACGACGACGTAAACAGGGAACTGCTATGGAACATATTAAAATAGAAGCTATCGGTTATGAGTTAACAGAGTTCCTACAGGAAATTTACCGGGATAACAAAGTAGAAATTGCATGTGAAAGGATAAGAAGTACAGAAGCTGCCAAGGTGGGCAAAGGATTAAGACAAGGTTGTCCTCTATCACCGCTGCTGTTCATGATTTATATGATAAACCTGGAACGGAAGATACAAGAAAGTAACCTAGGTTTTAACCCGTGATATAGACTAGGTGTAAGGGCGGCAGAGCAGCGCCTCCCCGGTTTGAGATATGCAGACGATATGTGCTGCTAGCTGAGGTCTGGAAGAATTGGAAACTCTAGTTAAGTAATGCGGAGACGAAGGGGACGCTCTAGACTTCAGTTTTAGCGCAGTTAAGTCGGGTCTGGTGATTTTGAACGGCTAAACTGATCAGTGTCTTAAAATACAAGGACAGGAAATACCCAGAGTAGCAGAATATAAATATCTCGGGGTAAAGGTAAACGAAGGATTGGCATACATTTGAAAGCATGAGCAATCACTTAAGGCCGAAGCACGAAGAAATGCCGGGATAATGAAGCATAGGGCATTGCGGGGATACAACAGGTGCGATGTCTTGAGGGGTATTTGGAAAGGAATTATGGTGCACGGGCTTACTATCGGAAATGCGGTTTTGTGCCTAAAATCAGAGGTCCAGTCGACATTAGAATAATCAGAGAGCCGTCAGACGATTAGAACTAGGGGCCCACGGCAAAACCACAAATGAGGCTGTACAGGAAGATATGGGGTGAACATCTTTCGAAGTACGGGAAGCTCAGAGTAAAATATTATAGGAGGAACGCCTGAGGAAATTGGAAAGTAACAGATGGGCAGCTAAAGTATTTCAGTCATCATCATCATCATCATCATCAGCCTGATTATACCCACTGCAGGGCGAAGGCCTCTCCCATATTTCTCCACTTAACCCGGTTCTGTGCTAGCTGCATCCACTTGACCCCTGCGAACTTCTTAATCTAATCCGCCCACCTTTCTGCCGCCCCCTGCTACGCTTTCCTTCCCTTGGAATCCAGTTTGTTACCCTCAGCGACCATCGGTTGTCCTCTCTTCGCACTACATGTCCTGCCCATGTCCATTTCTTCTTAATTTCTACTATAATGTCGGTAACTTGAGTTATTTCTTTGACCCACTGTGCACGCTTTCTATCTCTTAATGTTACCCCTACCATTTTTCGTTCCATAGCCCTCTGGGTTGTCCTCAACTTAAGTAGAACTCTCTTGGTTAGCCTCCAAGTTTCAGCCCCATAGGTGAGTACAGGCAAGATGCAACTGTTGTATATTTCCCTCTTGAGCGATACCGGTAAGCTGCTAGGCATAATCTGCGAGTGCTTGCCAAATGCGCTCCATCCCAATCGTATTCTTCTTCTTATTTCCTTTTCGTGGTCCGGATCTGCGGTTACTACTTGTCCTAAGTAGACATATTCGCCTACTACTTCCAGTATTTCGCTACCTAATGTAAACTGCTGTTCCTTTCCGAGGCTGTTGAACAATACCTTAGTCTTCTGCATATTGATTTTCAAGCCTACCTTTCTACTTTTCCTGTCTAGGTCATCAATCATTATTTGCAGTTCATCCCCCGAGTTGCTTAGCAAGGCAATGTCATCAGCAAATCGCAGATTACTGAGGTATTCTCCATCTACCCTTATCCCTAACTGCTCCCATTCCAAGTCTCTGAATACTTCCTCTAAACAAGCTGTGAATAGTACTGGGGAGATTGTGTCTCCTTGCCTAACACCTTTCTTTATCGGAATTTCGTTACTTTCTTTATGCAGAACTATGGTTGCTGTGCAGCCATTATATATATCTTCCAGCACTTTCACGTACGGCTCGTCTACCCCCTGATTTCGCAATGCCTGCATCACCGCCGAGGTTTCAACTGAGTCAAATGCTTTTTCGTAATCAATGAATGCTATGTATAAGGACTGGTTATATTCCGAGCATTTTTCTATCACCTGATTGATTGTATGGATATGATCGATAGTAGAGTACCGTTTCCGAAACCCTGCTTGATTCTTTGCTTGATTGCAGTCTAAGGTTGTCCTGATTCTATTAGCGATTACCTTAGTAAATACCTTATACGTAACAGACAGTAAGCTGATTGGTCTGTAATTTTTATGGTGCTTAGAGTCCCCTTTCTTGTGAATGAGGATAATGTTTGCAATCTTCCATGGTTCCGGTACCGTCGATTACACCAGGCACTGCGTATATAGGGTGGCCAGTTTTTCTAGCCCGATATCCCCCCCGTCCTTAAGCAAATCTGTAGTTATCTGATCCTCTCCAGCTGATTTCCCCCTTTTCATAGTTTCTAGTGCTTTCTTGACCTCGTCCTTCGTCACTGGTGGAACGTCTGACTGTTTTTCACTACCGCCAATCTGATACGGTCCTGACTACTTTGGCTACTGTAGAGATCTGTATAGAACTCCTCGGCAACTTTGACTATCTTTTCTATATTAGTGATGACGTTGCCCGCCTTGTCCCTTATCACATACATCTGCTTTTTGCCTATGTCCAATTTCTTCTTTACCGGTTTAAGGCTTCCCCCGTTCTTTTCAGCATGCTCAATTTTCTCCATGTTATACTTCCTTATATCGGCCACCTTGCGCTTATTGATTAGCTTTGACATCTCGGCCAATTCGATCTGGTCTGTTGGATTGGAAGCTTTCATACTCTGGCGTTTCTTAATCAAATCTTTCGTCTCCTTAGACAGCTTGCCGGTATCCTCTCTAACTATCCTACCGCCTACTTCTACCGCGCACTAGATAATGATATCTCTGAAATTATTGTTCATTCCCTCTAGGGTAATGTCGCCATCCTCAGTTAGAACTGAAAACCTATTCTGTAGCGAGATCCTGAACTCTTCTGCCCTCCCCCTCACCGCTAATTCGTTGATGTGTTTCTTTCTTACTAATCTGTTGCGTTCCTTCCTCAGATTTAGGCTAATTCGGGACCTCACCATCCTGTGGTCACTGCATCCCACTTTCCCGATTACCTCTACATCTTGCATAATGGCGGGGGTTGAACACATTATGAAGTCGATTTCATTTTCAGTCTCTCCGTTCGGACTTTTCCTTGTCCATTTCCGGTTCTTCCGTTTGCTGAAGAAGGTATTCATCATTCGTAAGTTATTGCGCTCTGCAAACTCAATTAGTAACTCCCCCCTGCTATTCCTGGAACCAATGCCATAGTCACCTACTGCCTTGTCTCCTGCCTGTTTTTTCCCTACCTTGGCATTGAAATCGCCCATTAGTACAGTATACTGCGTCTTTACTTTTCGCATTGCCGATTCTACATCTTCGTAGAAGCTTTCAACTGCCTGGTCATCATAACTACATGTAGGTGCATAGGCCTGTACAACCTTCAGTTTATACCGCTTATTAAGCCTAATTGCGATGCCTGCAACCCTCTCATTAATACTATAGAATTCATCTATATTACCCGCTATATACTTATTGACAAGGAAACCTACTCCTAGTTGTCGCCTCTCTGGTAAGCCTCGATAACACAGTACACGCCCATCCTTCAGTACAGTATAGGCCTCATTCGGGCTCCTAACCTCACTAAGCCCTATGACATCCCATTTCATGCCCTCTAGTTCCTCTAACAGCACTGCTAAGCTAGCTTCACTAGCTAGGGTTCTAGCATTAAACGTTGCCAGGGTCAGTTTCCAATGGCGGCCTGTCCAGCGGAGCCACGCTTTCTTAGCACCCCCTGCTGCGTCACAGGTCTGACCGCCGCCGTGGTCAGTTGTTCCGCAGCCGCTGGTGACTGAGGGCCGGGGTTTTATGGAGCTTATCATAGGAGGTTGCGGCCAATTACTGCACCAGGGTGGCCAACTCCTGTTCTGGTGAGGGAGTGCGTTGCCGGAGGTGTTCACCGGCATCAGGTCGCACCCCAAACCTGTTTATGCAAATCCATCGACACGCTGATTTTTTTTTTTTTCATCCCGTGGAGAATTGCGCGGCACCGGGATTAGAGCCCCGGTCTTCTTGCATGCGAGGCGGATTTTCTACCGCTACGCCACCGCTGCACCGCTGCAAAGTATTTCAATACCTATACCTAAACAGCGTTGACTCACAACGGAAGAAAACTAGGAAACTAACCGGTAAGTATGCTGGTCACAAGGACGAACAAATAAAGAGCGTTAAGCAACAGGTGAAAAACACAGAAGGCAAAAATTGAATAAATTCGATAGAAAAGAAACAGAGTGTGAAAATATACCGAAAGTGGAAAAGGCAGATCAGGAAGGAAGCTTTCTTTGATAACTCAAGAGGCAGTGCCCTACTTTATGAAGCTAGATCAGGGCGCCTTAGAACACGCAGCTACAAAAAGAAATTTAACAATGAAGATGACGCATGTGCTGTATGTAGTAACTCTAGTGAAACAATTGACCATGTTATACTCGAATGTAATAGTATCCATCCGGAAGTCGATGCAGGCACAGTCACTCTTCCTGAAGCTCTGGGGTTTAGAGATACCAGTGGCCGGAAAATAAACCGGCGGTGGAAGCTAGCAAAAAACGACTGGGCGATTGGCGACTTAAACGCAGAAAAGGGACATAATGTTAATAATGTAGAATCAAAAATTCAATAAATAGAGTGATGGTATAGTTAAAACAACAATTAGGATATAGGGAGAAAAATGAGCATGATAGCTACTGCTACCACCCCGTTCCAAAGGGGCGCTAATATATTCCATCCATCCATCCATCCATCCAATCTGAGGGAGGCGGGGACAATACAATGTGTCTATTATGAAGGCCTAGAAGGTACTATCACTGCACGCAAGTATTGTGGAGCATTTTGTCACGTGAATGAAGCGAGGTACATAATTTTCTGGAAAAGAACGGGGTGCGAAGTCCTGCCATTATTTCGCATTGCGTCCCGGCTAAAAAGGTAGCCGAGGAGGATTTACCTAGCGCTACTTGCAAAAGGTGCATTAAGGTCGAACAGAGCGGGTTACCGAGGATCGGTCCCATATTTTTTGCAGCAATTATTTCGCAGTATTTGGGCGGGACGTATTTTCCTAGCAGTATAGATAGGTACTGGGCTACTTTCAGCTAGCATGTGCAGGTTGCTTCGCCACTAGCCGTGATTTCAACTACTGCTAGGAAAATAAGCCCACCGAACTAATGTGAACTGTAGTGTGGTAATCTTCATCGATATAACCACTGACATGCGTCGCGTGCTGCCGCTCTCAAGGACGAAGAAGTTGTTCGCTGCTTTGCTCTTTCGCCACGCCTGAGGCTTCGCTGCGAGTCTCCCCTGAGCGGCTGGAATCATCTGGGTTCACCGAATAAACACACCCCCTACAATTGGTGCAGGTGCTGCTGGGTACGTTCCCGTCCACCCTGGAACTAAGAAGCCGCACGTTACCCTCTGCTTCCAGCATGCCGGACGACACTGCCACGACATCGTCGCCCCTCCCAACCACCGTGCTGTGTTCTGGAGCTCTACGGCAGCGTGATCCGTGCTTCTTCAGTGGCACAGCCGACCAGGACGTCGACGATTGGTTGGCGGCATATGAGCGCGTCAGTAGCTACAACAGATGGGACGACGCTATCAAGCTAAGCAATGTAATCTTTTATCTGACTGACGTGGCGAACCTCTGGTTTCGCAACCATGAGGCAGACCTGCCATCTTGGTCTGTATTTAAAAAGAATTTTGCAGAAGTGTTCGGCCGCCCTGCTGTTCGCAAGCTCCGGGCAGAACAACGCTTGCGTGAGCGCACTCAGCAAGTCGATGAGTCGTTCACTAGTTATATAGAGGACATCGTGGACCTATGCAAGCGTGTCGATCCGCTAATGACTGAAGCGGATAAGATCGAGAACATCATGAAAGGCATCTCTGACGACGCGTGCCAAATGCTCTGGGTAAAAAATCCTGCCACGGTGAGTGACGTGATCAAGCTTTGCCAGAGCTACGACGTGCTTCGTAAGAAGCGCGCTTCTACCCGGCGGTCCGGTGTTAGAGACGACGCCATCTCTACACTTGCGCTGGGCGGTTCTACCCCATCAGAGGACAGCCCTTTACTTCAGCAAATCAAAGCCTTCGTTCGGGAAGAGGTCGCCCGCCAGCTATCGCTGGTCCCTCAGTTACAGGATAGTGGCCGCCTTGTTCCTGACATGGCTCCGTCTTTGGCCCCTACCATACGGCGTGCCGTTCAAGATCACATCGCTGACGTCCTTCCGCCCAGCTCCATGCTCCCGCCCAGCCCTGTGCTGCCGCCCAGCCCCGTGCCGGCGCAAGTAACGGCACCACTGACTTACGCCCAAGTTGCGGCCAGGCCGCTCATGCCATCAGCATCTCTTTCCTACCAGGCCGCTCCTTCCAACCTTCCTTCACCTTTGCCTGGGTCTGCATTCCATGTCCCTATTCCAAGGGTACGCCAACGCCCTACGAACCCTTGGCGTACCGCGGACAACCGGCCAAT
This sequence comes from Amblyomma maculatum, assembly GCF_055883805.1. NCBI lineage: Eukaryota > Metazoa > Arthropoda > Arachnida > Ixodida > Ixodidae > Amblyomma > Amblyomma maculatum. The sequence continues at coordinate 29,612,677 of NC_139350.1, read as the reverse complement.
CTGCTACACTTGCGGGCTGCCGGGCCATGTCGCACGCCTTTGCCGTCAACGCCTTCCACCTTCTCGACCTGAACTATGGAACTACTCCTACAATACAGACCAGCCCTCGCCGAGAAATCCGCCCAGTTCCGAATTTGTACCTCGTGACAATCAAACGTACACAACTCGCCGATCACCTTCCCCTCGTCGCCGTTCCCCGTCCCCACTCCGACGTTCTACCGGCACCGTTGAGGGAAACTAACAGTCGCAGTTCCCGGGGCAAGAACTGCGCTTGGTTCGAACTCTTCAAGTCCTCGGTGTTCTCCCACTAACGTAATTCAAGTGTTTGTCGACGTCGTCGCAGTACTCGCTCTAGTCGACACGGGCGCTGCCGTATCAGTCATCAGTGAAGCTCTTTGCCGTCGTCTTCGTAAGGTGACCACCGCACTTTCCGACTTTTCGCTTCGCACCGCCTCATCACAGCGCATTCATCCCTCAGCGGCGTGCACGGCCCGTGTTCTCATCGAAGACGTCTTATACACCATTGAGTTTATTGTACTGTCTCGCTGCTCACACGACATCATCCTGGGCTACGATTTCCTTTCCACTCATCATGCCGTTATTGACTGCGCCCGCGCGGAAGTTTCCTTTTTACCTCTTTGTGATACCGTCTTGTGTGACGTCCCTACCCGGCCTGCAAAACTCCTAGTCGCCAGTGACACAGACATTCCTCCATTTTCTGCTGCCCTCGTTCCACTCTCCTGTGAAAGCGTTATTAGTTCGACTGTCTTCTTCACACCTTCCGACGCCGCTTCACGCCATCCCTGCCTCCTGCTTCCATTTGCTGTCCTCAAGTTCGAAGATGGCCTTAGTGCAATGTACGTCTCAAATTCATTTTCGTGCCCGTCCGTCCTGCTACGCGGCGAGTGTCTCGGTCGTATTGAAGAACTTGATCTCGCGCTTGTAAATACTCTTCCTGCAACGCCTACTTCATTAGACGTTAATGTGCTCAGCTCTTGCGATACAGCGACCGCTTCGACACCACCCGATGTTCTTCAACAAGCTATTGACGCAGATCTCCCACCCGCACAACGCGATCAACTCGCTGCTCTTCTACAGAACTTCACTTCTGCCTTCGACCTTCCTCACACTGCTCTGGGTCGTACGTCTGTCGTTACGCACGCAATCGACACTGGTACAAACGCACCTTTACGACAGCGTCCTTATCGCGTGTCGGCCTCTGAGCGCCAAGTCATTGCTGACAACGTGGACGACATGCTTCGCCGGGGCGTCATACAGCCATCTAACAGTCCATGGGCTTCTCCGGTTGTTTTGGTCACTAAGAAAGATGGTTCCATCCGGTTTTGCGTCGATTACCGTAGGCTTAACAAAATCACGCGCAAAGATGTCTATCCTTTGCCGCGAATCGACGACGCCTTGGACTGTTTACAGGGAGCCGAGTATTTCTCCTCTTTGGATTTGCGCTCCGGCTACTGGCAGGTACCGATGGCTGATAATGACCGCTCGAAAACTGCCTTTATAACACCGGATGGATTATACGAGTTCAACGTTATGCCCTTTGGCCTCTGCAATGCCCCGGCTACTTTCGAGCGCCTCATGGACACTGTTCTTCGTGGACTCAAGTGGCAGACCTGTCTTTGTTATCTGGACGACATCGTAGTTTTTTCTGCCGACTTTTCTTCTCACCTTCTCCGCCTAAAGGATGTCCTCACGTGTCTCGCCGGCGCTGGGCTTCAGCTGAATTTGAAGAAGTGCCACTTTGCCGCTCGAAAACTCACAATTTTAGGCCACGTAGTTTCTAAACGGCATTCTTCCGGACCCCACCAAACTTCGCGCAGTTGCAGAGTTCCCGAAGCCAACCTCCCTGAAGCAGCTTCGGAGCTTTATCGGCCTCTGCTCCTACTTTCGACGTTTCATCTTGAACTTCGCCTCTATCATCGCTCCCCTGACCCAGCTCCTTGCCGGCAGCTCCGACCTTTCCGCCTGGACTCCAGCCTGCGATAAAGCCTTCGACACTTTACGCCGCCTTTTGGTTTCGCCGCCCATTCTACGCCACTTTGATCCGGCTGCGCCTACGGAGATCCACACTGATGCCAGCGGTATTGGGCTTGGTGCCGTCCTTACCCAACGTAAGCCTGGTTACAGCGAGTATGTTGTGGCATACGCCAGCCGAACATTGACAAAGGCAGAATCTAATTATTCAGTCACAGAAAGGGAATGTTTGGCCATTATTTGGGCTATCGGAAAATTTCGTCCTTACGTGTATGGTCGACCGTTTTACGTTGTGACCGATCACCACGCTTTGTGCTGGCTTGCCTCTCTGAAAGACCCGTCCGGTCGCCTTGCTCGCTGGGCTCTTCGTCTCCAGGAGTTTGACATTCATGTAATTTATCGATCAGGCCTGAAGCATACGGACGCGGATGCTCTTTCCCGCTCGCCATTGCCTAGAGATAATTCGTCTGACCACGTCTGTGCCTACGATTTGTCGACTCTTACAACTATCGACATGGCTACCGAGCAGCGGAATGACCCCTGGATCAATGCACTTTTGGATTTTCTCTCAAGTCCTACTCCCGGTCATTCATCCAAAGCGCTCGTCCGCCAAGCCCACCACTTCTCCATTCGTGACGGTCTTCTCTATCACCGCAATTATTTGCTTGATGGACGGAAGTGGCTTCTAGTCATCCCGCGTCATCTCCGTGCCGACATTTGTGCTGCGTACCATGGTGACCCACAATGTGCTCACGGTGGCGTATTGAAAACCTACACGCGCCTACGTCTGCGATTTTACTGGCGTGGAATGTACCGCTTCGTAAGACATTTCGTGCGCGCTTGCGAATCTTGTCAACGCCGAAAAACTCCTCAGAAGTCCTCTGTTTCGTTGCAGCCGTTACCCTGCCCTGCTCGTCCGTTTGACCGCGTTGGCATAGATCTCTATGGCCCTCTTCCGACTACTCCTGCTGGAAACCGGTGGATTATTGTGGCAGTAGACCATCTGACTCGCTACACTGAAACATCACCGTTACCCTCTGCCTCTGCAAGAGACGTTGCTTTGTTCATTCTCAACAACTTGATTCTTCGCCACGGGACTCCGAAGGAACTGCTCAGTGACCGCGGACGCGTTTTCTTGTGCGACGCTCTCGAGGCCCTACTGAAAGAATGTCGCATCATTCATCGCACCGCTACTTCTTACCACCCTCAGACGAATGGCCTGACAGAACGCTTCAACCGTACTCTCAGTGACATGCTGGCCATGTACGTCAACGACGCTCATTCCAACTGGGACCGCGTTCTTCCCTTCGTAACCTACGCGTACAACACTGCGATACAGACCACCACTGGATTCTCTCCCTTTTTTCTTCTTTACGGGCGCGAGCCAACCTGCACAATGGACGCGCTTTTTCCCTACCGCCCTGATGTTTCTGAATCGACGCCACTCTCGGACGCCGCCCAGTACGCAGAAGAATGCCGTCAGCTCGCTCGTTCGCTTACAAAGGAAAATCAGTGGCAACAAAAACACCATCGTGACACTGGTGAGGCGCCTTCATATGCGCCCAACTCCCTGGTGTGGCTCTGGGTTCCTGCCACAACCGCCGGCCTGTCAAAAAAGCTTCTTGCTCGGTATCACGGTCCATACCGAGTCCTTCAAAAAACATCTCCTGTGAACTACGTAGTTGAGCCCGTTACGCCATCTGCGGACTTGCGTCGTCGTGGACGCGAAATAGTTCATGTGGACCGAATCAAGCCCTACTACGATCCGTCTGTCCTTTCGGCACCATGAGTCGCCAGGATGGCTCCTTCTCTGCCCGGGGGGAAACTGTAGTGTGGTAATCTTCATCGATATAACCACTGACATGCGTCGCGTGCTGCCGCTCTCAAGGACGAAGAAGTTGTTCGCTGCTTTGCTCTTTCGCCACGCCTGACGCTTCGCTGCGAGTCTCCCCTGAGCGGCTGGAATCATCTGGGTTCACCGAATAAACACACCCCCTACAGAACATATTTCTGCTAAACATCTGCAAGGAAACCTCGGTAGCCCGCCCCATTAAGCGTATTCGCCTGGCGGACACGAGAGGGGTGCGCCACTGGTCATAATCGCCAGCATGGTCATTAAAATGGCGGATGAGGAGGCTCTGTGCAATCGCAGCAAGCTACTGGAAAACGTTCCATTATACGACCTAAAATTAAGCTGCGCCAACCAGCCTAAAGTGGAAAGCTGTGCGCATGATTTTGTTAAGCCAGTTTACTGTAGGAGGCAGGATATGACAAAGTAATCAACAACACAAGCTCTAAACGCTAGATAACTGGTATAATGTCGACAGTGCTGCTTGTTGCTGTCTTCAACGACATGCCCCAAAACTAGACCAAACTTAGGCATTCTTAAATAACAGCGCAAGGAACAACACAGAAACACACTGAAGATTGGAGGAACACAGGTGCTAACAAATGAAGTTATATTTTTGAGCACAACATATATAAACATGCATAAAGAAAACGAATGTTTCAATTAATAGCCACATTATTAATCCGAAACGTAAAGTCAAGCGCCTGAAGCGATCGAAAAGGGTAAACATAGATCTTTTAGCAGAACTCGCAGCTAAACTTTCTTCGAATATTAGAAATGCCAGGAAACTGTACTTCCCAGAATGTCTCTCAGAATTGATAAAAAGTTGCCTGCTAAGTTTTGGAATCATATCAGAGAGTCTCACTAGCCGATCGAACAAATAGTCATGAATGGATGCCTTGTTATGTGCCAAAAGGACATTGCCAATGCTTTTAACAATTATTTCTGGTCTGTATTCTCAATTGATGAGAATGAAAATATTGTGGAAGGAGGCCAGGTCGAGACGGCAAGGCAAGGGATGCCGTGTCTGGCGTTGATTCCGATGTACAAAACACAAGCGCGTGTCGAAGCCGGCGCCGTGGAACAATTATGATGGTATGTACAAGAGGAAGAAGAAGATCATGGTATCTACAAATGAAAGACGATCCGTGGAGCGCTCGCACAATCTGCCCAGAGGGTCGGAAGCGGCCAGCCTGGCTGCTCCTAACCAACCGATGTACCGCGGCGCACAAACGGCTTCAAGCGAGATACATGAACAATTTCAGTTCCACGGTGGCGTCGGTCAGCTGGGGGATCAACAGGTGTGACTTGGTAGTTTACTGGGGACGTTTGGTTGATGACCTTGTAGGGACCTAGATAGCGGCGCTGAAATTTATCACTAAGGACAGGGGTGCGCAGGGGTGTGTAGAGCAGTACTTCGTCACCAGGACGAAAAGAGACCACACGATGCTTCGAATCGTAGCGACTCTTGCGGTATTGCTGGCACGCTTTTGTGTTGAGGCGGACAAGATGTCGGCATCGGGCCACAAGGGATAAGAACTGAGCTGGTAATGATGAGGAGTAATCGGGCGTAGAGAAGAAGAAAGTGTCGAGGATTGTAGTGGGAGGACGGCCGAAAACGAGGAAAAATGGGGAGTAACCGGTAGTCCGCTGCACTGCAGTATGATAGGCGAATGTGACGAATGGTAGACCAGTATCCCAATTTCGATGATCCGGTGTGATGTACATGGATATCATATCCGATAGGGTGCGATGAAATCGCTCAGTCAGGCCGTTAGTCTGGGGATGGTAGCATGAGGTTGTCTTATGGAGGGTGGATGACGCCCGAAGAACTTCAGATACGACTGTTGATAAGAAGGCCGTCCCGCGGTCACTTAGAAGCACTCGAGAAGTGTCATGACGCTATAAAATTGACCGCAAAAAGAAATTAGCTACTTCTTCAGCGGAACCAGTCGGTACAGGGGCCGTCTCAGCATAGCGTGTAAGGTGGTCGACAGCTGTTATAATCCAATGGTTACCCCCATCGGAGAGAGGTAGGGGACCATATAAGTCGATGCCGACTACGTCGAATGGCGTGGCGGGACATGGAAGAGGCTGTAGGAGGCCAGCGGGCGAAGAAGTCGGCCGCTTGCGACGTTGGCACAGATGGCAGGAAGCGACGTATTTAGCTACGGTAGAAGATAGGCCAGGCCCAAAGAATCGTCTTTTCACGTGGTCATATGTTTTGTCAAAACCAAGGTGACCTGCAGTAGCGTCATCGTGGAAAGCCGCCATTATACGTGGGCGAAGCGCACGCGGCACGACTTGGAGCCAACGAGTTCCATCAGGGCAATACACGTAGCGGCGTAGTATGCCATCTTCGAGCTTGGAATTACGAAGCTGTCGGCGAAGCCTAGCATTGGCCGGGATCGAAGCGCCGATAAGGCGGTCGACGATGGGCCGGCAGTGGGCATCAGATAATTGCTGCGAGCGGAGTGCATGTTTGTGCTCAGAATCGTCAAAAGAAACTGTTGTGATATGCGTCGGGGGAAGAGATGGTCGGCTTTGGTCAGAGGTGGAAATGCGTTGCGAAGAAAAACAGCAGGCTGATATCGTAAATGGGCAGCGAAAAAAGAGCGTCAGCGTCTTCGTGTTGGCGACCCGATTTATAAACGACGTCGAAATTGTATTCTTGCAGGCGTAAAATCCAGCGGCCAAGTTGGCCTGTCAAATTTTTCAGTGAAGACAACCAGCAAAGAGCATGGTTATCGGTCACAACTGTGAAATGCCGACCATACAGGTAGGTGCGAAACTTTTGAACACCCCAGGAGACGGCAAGACATTCCTGCTCGGTAATGGTATAGTTTTTCTCAGCTGGAGTCAAGGTCCGACTGGCGAAGGCAATGACTTTCTCACGCGAAGTTGCGTCGCGCTGCAGAAGGACAGCGCCAAGACCGTGACCACTGGCATCAGCGTGCAGGATGGTAGGAGCGCTGTCGCTGAAGTGGCCAAGAACGGGATCTGATGTGAGGGCATGCTTTAGGTCGGTAAAAGCAGTGTTGCTCTGTTCAGTCCACACGAAAGAGCTGCGCGCTTTAAGTAGTTCATGAAGTGGCGCCGCAATAGTTGCAAAATGCCTTATGAAACGCCAGAAATATGACGCCAGGCCGAGGAAACTGCGCAAATCTGCAGTCCGTTGCGGGCGAGGAAAGTTCAAGACCGCGCTGATTTTATCAGGGTCTGGACGAATGCCGTCATGGCTAACCAGATGTCCCAATATTTTAATTTCCTTCTGTGCAAAGTGGCACTTCTTGGTGTTGAGCTGAAGGCCCTCTGAAGAAAGACACGTCAGGACTTCATTCAGGCGCGTGAGATGGTCGTTAAAAGTTGCCGAAAAGATAACAATGTTGTCCAAGTAACATAAACAGGTTCTCCATTTTAGGCCAAGAAGTACCGTATCATTCTTTCAAATGTCACTGGTGCGTTACACAGGCCTAAGGGCATAACATTAAACTCGTAAAGGCCATCGGGAGTTGCGAAAGAGGTTTTTTCTTTGTCGCCCTCATGCATAGGTATTTGCCAATAACCTGAGCGGAGATCCAAGGTCGAGAAATATTCGGTGCCTTGGAGAAAGTCAAGGGCGTCATCTATTCGCGGAATCGGGTAGACATCTTTACGGGTAATTTTGTTGAGTGCACGATAATCAACACAAAATCGTACAGATCCGTCCTTGTTTTTAACTAATACTACTGGGGAGGACCATGGGCTTGTTGATGGACGAATAATATCGCGGCGGAGCATGTCATTCACATTTTCTTCGATTAGTTTTCGTTCCGAGAGAGAAACCCGATAAGGTAGCAGGCGTACGGTCGAGTTACCTTCAGTAATGATGCGGCGGTGTGCAACACTAGTCCATCCCAGTGGTGGGGAAGTGGCATCAAAAATGGCTTGGTGGGCTTGAAGAAATTCCAGCAATTCTTTGTGTTGGTGCGGCATGAGGTCCGGACTGATTGTCTTCGACAGCATGGGAAGAGAGACGTGCGATGAATCACGTTGCTGAGGTAGCGGGGCGATGAGCACCATCATGGACTTAGGGTGAGCATCCACTATGCATGGTAGGGAAGTTCCTTTAGTCAGAACGAGGGATTCACGGGATGCGTTCGTGGCAGCTACTATCGCTGAGCCGCTGCGGAATCGTACAAGACTTGATGGGAAGGCAATTCCACGTGCAAGATGAAGATGAGATGGTGCGATGACTACGTCTCCAACAGTGATCTGGTCAGAAACAACGGTAAGTAGTTCTTCGCACTGACGAGGAAAAACAGTATCAGCTGCGGCAATGAGGAGATAATGTCGTTCAGAAAAGTCAGATGCAAAATCACTGTCTGTCATATGGATGACACGATCGCCACAGGAAATTAACGCTGAAACAGTTGACAAAAAATCCCGTCCAAAAATCATCAGATGCGCACAAGGTGGAAGCACAGCAAACTGCACATGGTGGCGGACGCCGTCGATAACAACTCGCACAGTGCCTCTTTGCTGAAGGGCGCAGAGGAACGTCATTGGCTCCACGTAGTTGAGGTCCTTCTTATGGTGTCGTCACTTTTCGTAAGCGGTAGCACAAATCAGCGTGAATAACAGAAATTGCAGCCCCTGTATCAATCAAAGCATTGGCCAATAATCCTTCAACGAAAACAGAAATCATATTGTACGGGCGATCAGGAGGACTTTTAGTAAGTTCGCAGAATGCAGTTTGACCTCCGGCAACTGCATCATTTAGTTTTCCGGATGGCTGACAGGAAGAGTTGTTGCGGGACGGAGCGGAGAAACTGAGCGGCGGTATGGGGATGGGGAGCGACGTCGCGATACATGGGCTTCACTAGGCACAGGCGAGGACACTGGAGGCAGAGAGAACCGACGAGGCGGGCTGGGAATAGACCGCCGTTGATAATATGAAGTTGAAGGCAGATAAGTTTCGAAGGCGTCGTAACCACGGCGCTCGTTCTGAAGGCGGCGGCGACAGAAGCGGGATGTGTGTCCTCTAATGCCACAGTAGTAGCAGACTGGTCGGGAGGGGCGCCAAGGTGCGTAATAGGGTGATGCAGGTTGAACCGTCGCCATTGCATTGATGGGATTGTAGGGCGGTGCCAGTTGGGGCGGCGGAACAAAAGGAGGGGGTGATGCTGCGACGTGCGCGTAAATGGATGCTGGGCGGGGTGCAGGAGGGTCAGACGCCATAGGTCGGGTGATTGTTGTCAGCTCATCTTTAATGATGTTGCGGAGACCGGCGTCATTAGAAGGTACGGAAGAATGATCGCACCCGTGTCGACAGACAGGCTTTAGGGCTTGGAGCTCCTCCCGGATGATGGCTCGAATCAGTGCCCGCAGATCCAGGTCAGCAGAGGTCGGGCCAGTAGCAATGCCGGGCTGCAATCGGGAGGACTGCAGCTTGTCGATGCGTTGGCAGGTCGCAATAATGGCGTCAACAGTAGAAGGATTCTGGGCAATTAGGGTGTTATAAGCTACAGAATTAATTCCTTTCAAGATGTGGTATACGCGTTCAGGTTCCGGCATGGTGGGACTATTACGCCAGCAAAGTGCAAGTATGGCCTCTATGTAAGACGCGTACGACTCATCGGGACCTTGGAGTCGAGAGGCGAGCTTGTTCTTCGCGACCTCAGTCAGAACTGCCAGGTCCTCGAAATATTGGCGGAACTGCTGCTTGAATGTGGTCCAGTTAGTGGTGTGGGGTTCGCGGTTAATAAACCAGGTTCTGGCGACCTCAATGAGGTAGAAACATTCAGAAATTTTAGAGCATCGTCCCACCGGTTGTAGTTACTGCAGCGTTCGTAGGTGTCTAGCCAGTCATCGACGTCTTCATCGCGACGACCAACGAACAGCGGCGGGTCGCGTTGTCGTGTGGGCACAGTCGGAGGGGGTGGTGCAGCCGAGGTAGAGGGTCCTGCCGATTCGTGGGTACTCTCGGTAGACATAACGATGGTGGCAGGCGGTAAACAGCGACCGTAGCGTAGCTCCAGCAAGAGGCAGGGCACAAAACAGCAAGGGGATCAAGTCTCACCTCCTCCACTTGTGGAAGAAGGCCAGGTCGAGACGGCAAGGCAAGGGATGCCGTGTCTGGCGTTGATTCCGATGGACAAAGCCCAAGCGCGTGCCGGAGCCGGCGCCGTGGGACGATGATGATGGTATGTACAAGAGGAAGAAGATCATGGCATGTACAAATGAAAGGAGATCCGTGGAGGGCTCACAATATTGACGGTTTTGATTTCGTTGAAACTTTAGACAATGTATCTGATGAAGGTGTCATAGAAATGTTGCTCCGGTTAGATAAGAAGTGTTCTCCCGAACAAGATGGCATTCCTAATGCATTTTACTGCACTATGCTGAATCATTGTCTCTTTTTCTGTCCAAAATATTTTTGCTTCCCTATCTTCTTGCTCCTTGCTGCCTGACTGGCTCACAGAGAAGGTTACTCCTGTTTATAAGAATTACAATCGACTCTGTGTAAACGACTACCGCCCGATCTCTCTAACGTCATCTTCTTGTAAGGTTATCGAACATATTGATACTTGGCAAGGTTAGTGCACGAAGGTTAGTCCAGGATGACACGTACAGCACACAAAGCACAAAGCACAGCAGCGTCAACCTTCTTCTAGCACTAAACGTTGCTACCACTTCCTCGTCTTCAGTGTCACTGTTGAAGATCGTTGTCTTTAACGTCCAGCGATGCAGGGCATATATGTAACATTACCCCCCCACACACGAAAAGCACAGTCCCGGTGCGCACTATGACGAACTACAGCAGGGGTAGTACGGCTTCATTCCGGCGACATGAACAATCTCGGTGCGTGGCATAGAGGACTGTCGCGGCAGATGTACAGGGGCGACCTCGTATGTCACAGGAGTGACTGGCCGTAAAACACGGTAGGGTCCTGCGTAGCGGGGCAAGAGCTTCTCACACAGCCCAACTTTACGAGCGGGAGTCCAGAGCAAGATGAGAGAGCCCGGAGAGTAGTGGACATCCCGGCGGCGAGAATCATTGCGCCGTTTTTGAGAATTTTGGGAGGAGGCCAGTAGGCGGCGAGCAATAACACGGGCGGCGTCTGCTCGGGAGATGGCGTCACGAACGTAGCAGCTGGCGTTAGCGGTGGGAGGCAATACGCTGTCAAACGGAAGGGGAGGGTCGCGGCCCTATAGAAGATAAAACGGTGAGTAGCTTATTGTGTCGTGACGAGAGGAATTGTACGCGAACGTTACAAACGGCAAATTAATATCCCAGTCACGGTGATCATCTGAGACATACATCATCTGAGACATGCCACATCAGTTGCACAGCTGGTGGGTATCGCTCGGGTGACAATGTAGCGCGTAGTATAATCCGTGGCCACCGCAATCCATTTATTGCCCAACGCAGAAAGTGAGAAAGGCCCAAGGAGGTCAAGGCCAACTCGGGAAAACGAGTCTACTGGGATGTCGATCGACTGCAGGGATCCAGCAGGCATAGCCGAGGGCTTCTTCCGTCGCTGACACCGGTCGCAAGAAGCCACGTAACGACGAACAGAGCGATAAAGGCCTGGCCAAAAGAAGCGGCGGCGGACGCTATCGTACGTACGAGATACGAAAAGATGACCCGCTGTGGGTTCGTCGTGCAGCTGTTGAAGAACGGTGGTACGCAGGTGTTCGGGGACTACGAGCAGAAGCTCAGCGCCATCTGGTCCATATTCCGTGAGCACAAACAGAGCAAGGGTAGCATCAAGGGTATCAGTGCTGAGGCTATTGATAATGCTTTAAAGCTTGGGATCTAAGCGCTCTCATGGCGAATGTTTGAAAGGTCAGAGATGGCCAACACACATGTGTTATCGTTGCACTCGCTCGCAGGTGGGGGATCTACCGGGTTGCGGGACATGCAATCGGCGTCAGCTTCCCGCCGGCCAGACTTGTGGACGACAGAAAAAGTGTAATCCTGAAGACGGAGGGCCCAACGACCCAGGCGTCCAGTAGGGTCCTTCAGCGTAGAAAGCCAGCATAAGGCATGGTGGTCGGTGATGACGGAGAACGGGCGGCCAAACAAGTAAAGGCGAAACTGTTCTGTGATCGAGTAATTTCGTTCAGCCGCAGAAAGGGGGCGACTGGCATAATCAATGACGCGAGTGCGACTCATCTGCTGCTGGGCGAGTATGGCACCAATACCGTGACCACTGGCGTCGGTGCGTACCTCCGTTGGTGCCGAAGGATTGAAGTGTGCCAGGACGGGCGGGTTGGTGAGGGCTGCAATGAGCGCAGAAAATACTTGGGATTGTTCTTGGTCCCAGCAAAATGGAGCGTCGTTCTTCAAAAGATTGCTGAGTGGGCGAGCCGTCTTCGCAAAGTTGGGTACAAACCGACGAACATAGGAGCAAAGCCCAAGAAAACTACGCACGTCACTGGTACAACGGGGTGTAGAAAATGCACTTACAGCACGGATTTTGTCTGGATTGGGTTGAACGCCACGGGCGTCGACCACGTGACCGAGCACCTTGAGTTCACGTCGGCCGAAGCTACATTTCTTCGAGTTCAACTGAAGGCCAGCTCTTCGGAAGACGCCAAGAATGACATCAAAGCGATGGAGATGGCTCTCGAATGTAGAAGAAAATACAATGATGTCGTCGAGATAGCACAAGCACGTCATCCATTTCAAGCCGCGCAGGAGAGAGTCCATCATGCGCTCGAATGTTGCGGGCGCATTACACAAGCCGAAAGGCATCACCTTGAATTGATACAGGCCATCGGGAGCGACGAAGGTGGTCTTCTCTCGGTCCCTTTCGTCGACTGCGATCTGCCAATAACCGGAACGAAGATCGATGGAAGAGAAATAGCTGGCACCGTGCAAGCAGTCGAGGGCATCATCTATCCTGGGGAGCGGGTAAACGTCTTTCTTTGTAATTTTGTTGAGGTGTCGGTACTCAACGGAGAATCTCCAGGAATTGTCCTTTTTAACAAGCACGACAGGCGACGCCCAGGGACTGCTCGAAGGCTCTATAATGTTTTTTGCTAACATCTTGTCCACTTCATCTTGAATAACGCGTCGTTCAGAAATGGCGACTCGACAAGGTTAATTGGGCGGGCGTCTCCGGTGTCGATACGATGTGTAACGAGGGACGTTTGTCCTAAGGAGCGGTCACCAAAATCCAAAATATCGCTGTACGAATTCAGAAGACTCGTATGTACTGTAGCACGGTCAGGGCGCAAATTAGGTGCAGCCATTCCTGATATGCGGGACTCCGGAGATGGGGAGGGTGCAGGTCGTGTCGACACTTTACAGTAGGGTCAAATAAAAGAGTGGCAACTGTGACGTCAGACAGTGGGACAGTTCGGCGAGAGTAATGCCCTCAGGAAGAACGTGCACAAAAAGGCCGAAGTTCAAGACCGGAATATAAGCGTTGTTATTTTCTACGTGCACGATGTTATGAGGGAGAGCGATTCTATGCTGCAGTGTCACGTCGGTTATGGGGCAAACAACGTAGTCGCCATCAGGAACGGAGGGGAAAGGCGACATGAGCACATACACTGCAGCTTCTGGTGGCAGAAGAGTAAATGTAGAGGAGCTGAGACGGAGCGTTGAAATATCAGAGGCCTCTTTGTCAGGACAGAGTGACAGGTCCAGATGAAGCAGTCTAGAAGAACAGTCAATGAGTGCGGAATGTGCCGCTAAAACGTCGAGTCCTAATATAACGTCATGAGGGCAACTGGTGAGGACTGTAAATACACAGGGATATGGCGGGCGGCAATAATAATTCTCGCAGTACACATACCAATCACAGTAGCTGTGTTGCTATCAGCAACACGAACGGTAGATGAAGCGGGTATGAGGACTTTGTTGAGGCGTTGACGGAGCGAAGTACTGAGGACGGAAATGTGGGCGCCAGTGTCAATGAGCGCAGAAACTGAGACTCCGTCCACAAAAATGTCAATGAGGTTACGTCTGGGTGCGAGGGTCAGTTCCGAGTTGACAGTCCGGGTCGGTAATGCAGCGTCACTCCCGGCCGCTGCACTCGCTAGTTTCCCGAGTAGGCGCCGGCGTATGATGGGGAGGAGTTGCGACGAGGCAGCGGTGAACGAGATCGACGAGACCGTGGAGATGGAGATCGGCTGGAGTGACGGACACTTGAGACGGCTTCGGTGTGAGGCATCTGGGTGAGCAGTTAAGTGTCCAGGTCCATCATATGCGGGGCGGAGCTGTTCAGGTTGGGCAGGGAAGCATCGAGGTCCGTAGTGGTACCAGCGGTCAGAATTGTAATAAGAACGAGGAGTGGCGAAGGTGCGACTGCGGCAATAACGGGAAGTGTGGCCGGCTCGACCGCAAATAAAACAAATTGGCCTGTCATCTGAGGTGCGCCACTCTGCAGGATTGCGACTAACATAGTGACGTGGAGGAGCTTGGCTAGTGGTTACAGCCGCCACTACAGGAACAGGATGCGATGGTGAGGAGGGCGGTACGGGGTTTGTGGAACGATTGACGTTGGGAAGTTCCTGTCGGACAACAGCCTGTGTCATGGCCACGGTGTTAGGCACTGGAGATGGGAATGGTGCAGGAGCTAAGGCCTCGAGTTCTCGCCTGACGATCCGAGTCTTTGTTGTGGACTGTGAGGGCTGCTGCAGAGGAGCCAGATCGTCGCAGGATGATGCAGCTGCCGTGTTCGGAAGGCGCTCAAAGCGATGTACCAGGCGTCGTTGTTTAGCCTGCTCGAATCTCGGCAAACTTGAAGCACCGACTCCACGGTAGAGCAATCCATGCAGAAGAGGATGTTGAACGCGTCATCTGCGATGCCCTTGAGGATGTTCCCTACTTTTTCACTTTCCAGCATGGAGCCTTTCACCTTGCAACACAACGCGAGCACGTCTTGAATGTAGACCCAGCAGGACTCCGTGGTGGATTGGGCGCGAGACGAAAGTTCGGTTTCGGCTGCGAGAGCCCGTCCAATGGGCTTCCTGAACAAGTCGTGAAGCTTTTGCTTGCAAATTTCCCAGGCCACCAGTTCGTGCTCGTGACTTTGAAACCACGTGCGAGCGGTTCCCGCCAAATAGAATATTAGATTGGCCAGCATGATGGTCGCGTCCCAATGATTGTTCCTGCTGCATCGCCCGTATTCATCCAGCCGGTCGTCAACCTCTGTCTTGTCTTCGCCATTGAAGGTGGGAGGGTGGCAGACTTTTGTGAGGACGAGTGTTTGCGCCGATGTTGTTGCGATGGTAGGAGCTGCCTCAGAGGTCATAGTGGCCGTTGTTGACGTTGTGATCACAGGTAGGTGGCGGCCACTGCGCAAATCCAGCTTTCGGCTGTTTAAATGGATTTATGTCTGCACACGGGGATCTTTAGTCACCTCCACCAAGATGATACGTGGCAAGGTTAGTGCACGAAGGTTAGTCGGGCATGACACGTACAGCGCACAAAGCACAGAAGCACAGCAGCGTCAACCTTCTTCTAGCACTAAACGTCTTCTGTCACTGTTGCTGATCGTTGTCATTTTAACATCCAGCGATGCAGGGCATATATGTCACAATATTATTGTCAATGATATACTTGCAATATTAAACAATAATGATGCCTTATGCCCTGCTCAGCCCGATTTTAGGAAGGAATTTTTTACCGCTACCAAACGGATAACAGCCATTCATCATTTCAGCGCAGTTTTAGGCAAGGCAAGCCAAACTGATGTTTTATTTCTAGATTTCAACAAAGCCTTTGACAAGGTGCCGCATAACAAGTTTCTTTTAAAACTTAAACTCACTGGTGTACCACCTCCACTCATTGCTTGAATTTCAGCTTATCTGTAACATACAACGCAGTTTGTGGAGATTCGCGGTAGCTGTTCTTCCCCACTCCTTGTAACATCTGCTGTCCCTCAGTGAAGTGTGCTTGGCCCCTACTTTATTTTTCATTTATGTAATTGGTTTACTTTCCGATATTAATCCAGCTGTGAAGGCTGCTCAATTTGCCGATGACTTCATGATATATACTCCTATATCTTCTGCTTCTGACTAGGAACATCTAAATAATGCTCTGCTTAGTGTCCTTTCCTGGAGTGAAAAATGGGACATGAAAATAAATACTAAGACTGTGCCCTTGCGGATAACAGGGAAGAAAAATCTGTTTTCCTTCAACTATTATATTAATGGCATTTCAGTTAAAGAAGTGCCAAGGTACTAAACTAAACTAAACTACATTGTACTAAACTCGCAACTAAAATCGAATGACCATATTGACCACGTTAAATCTTCAGCTTTGCGTAAACATGGTTTTCTTCACCATAAACTTAGGGGCGATATCTAGCAGCTAAAAGCTATTAGCTTACGATACGCTCATCAGGCCAAAACTCGAATATGCCGCCGTCGTTTGAGATCCCCATTCAAAAAAAGACATAAGGGAAATAGAAAAATACAGAGACACGCAGTATGTTTTATATTTAATAAGTACAATAGAACTTATTCCCCATCTTCGTTAATGTCAGCCAGCAATATTAAACCTCTCCATGTCAGACGTAAGATAGCCCGTCTATCCTTACTTCACCAACTAATTCATGGAAAACTAGGCATCTCTCCAGCACCCTATGTGGAATTTTCAGAAACGTGTTGAACACGTCGTCATCATAATCACACTCTAGCACCATACTTCGCGCATACTAACGCTTTTAATTTTTTTTACAAGAAAGATTCACGAACGGAATGCCCTGCCTGCACGAGTGACATCGGCTGTTGATTTTGACAATGCACTTCGTGAGCTATTTAAATTATATATGTACTACATTAGACAATTTTATTGCTTTTTTTTTTGCTATGCAGTTGCTGTTGTATATAGAGAATGTATTTTCCTGCCCTCCCGGCGTGAACCCAAATGAGGGTCGGCCGTATTATGGAAATAAAAGAAAATGTAATGCCAACTAGCCCGGAATCTCGAACTTGCAAACTTAGGTAACCACTAATATTGATTACGTAAGGGAAATAGGAAGTAAACAGATCCAGTTTCGTTAACTTTAATATTAGCGTGATTCACCTGTACCTGATGTACACCAACACTAGTATTGCAATTCTAGTCAGATCATCTCATTTTTAAAACTTCTGGTTCACCTTCGCTGAAACACATGGCATACGTATGGGTGGTCACTCAAAGGCCCGCTGATCGTAGAGATTGGGACCACTCGATTCTCGGACTCGACCCTGTGCTCACTATGGCGACGCATGCTGACTAAATGACTACCGGCTTAAACCCAAGATAAGGGCAAAAAGAAGTTCGAAAAATTAAACTTACAAGCACCATGCGTCAGTTTACATTGACCGCTGTCGTCGCACATGCTGCTCTCGCCCATCACTGGCATCCGTCATGGAGTCCGCAACTGCTCTTTGTGACACGCCGCCACCGAAGCAGTGACCTCTCAAGTCCGTACTTGTTCTCACCACTGGCCCAGCGAATTTGCTAATGCACTCCGCTGCTGCTCTTGGACAGTCCAAGGCTTTTACAGCAATATAAAATGTATCTCTTTCTTTATCCAAGCTCCACGTCATCGCTGATTGCAGAGTCGTTATGAGCTGTGCTCTTAACAGAATTCTGCCGCTTCAGTTAAATTAAGGTTACGTCTCTACAAGGGGTAGTTCGCTGTAATGACAACGAAGGACTTTGGACATATATATATTTGCATTTGAGTAAGGTACACATATTTAGAACTTAAGGACGTGCAGCCTGCAAGGGCAGTGCAGACTGGGACCACTCGATGCTTCCGCGTCCGAACCGGACGTCGCTTCAACTACAATGACTCGTGACTACACGGAGCCTTGAGAGGAGTATATGTCCAGAGCCACCCCGGGCTCAGTGTCGAAAAGAGGCATGTATTTTGGCCTCCCCGGACCCTACGTGCGAACCCCGTGCAAGCACTGTGGAAGCTACATCGAAACCGGTTTCCGACAGTCCAGCGAAAAATGATTTCATGCCATGAAGAAAAAAGTCGCGGGATGCAGCACGTTCACCCTGTCTTCGTCAATGGCGCTGGCCATCGAGACACCCTAACTTCTGAAAATCAAATTTTGGTTCCGTCTACCATCCCCCTTCCGCTACCAACCCTGACGTTTTCAGGTCGCTGTCTGAACTCCTGCTTAGCTTTAAAAATTATTTGGCGGGGATTTCAACATGCCTGATTTCAAACGGGCAGACTACAAACCTCTTCATATGAACCAATCTTCATTGCTTTGAGTTTTTGTGAATTAATTACTATAATGATCTACATCGGTACGTCATTGAGCCTACTCGGGAAACTCAGCACTCATCTTCAGTGTTCAGTTTACTCTTCTGTAACCGGTCATCGGTAGTGCGCGGCACTGTTATTATACCAGGAGTAAGTGATCACAGTTGTGTTGTTGCCAATGTTCGGAATTTTCCTTATTTAGTTCCAAAAAAGCGTCCTAGAAAATTTTTCTTTTTTACCAGGGGCGAGTATATATAAATCAATGAATAACAAACTTGCTTCCTTCTTTTCCAATTGTATTATTCTCAGCCAGAGTTTAACCTACAGTTCACTCTGGGAGAAAAATAAATTGGACACCCTAATTGATCAACACATCCCAACAAAACTTCTTTCTGGTGAGCGGCGCCGCGACAAACCGTGGATCACGCGACAAATCAGATTGCTTGTCAGGAAAAAAAAACATAGCCTTCTTCAATCGTATAATAGGAATCAATGGCTTTACTGCACTGCAGTCAATTCGGGCCCTTGGCGGTGCACTAAAAACTGAAATTAAAGCTTTCAAGGAGAACTTCTTCATTAATTCATGTTCTAAACTGCGTAGCAACCCCAAGGAATTGTGGACGTTTCGGAAACACAACCGACGCGAACCAGCCAGAATCCTAAACCTAGAAGTCGATGGCGACCTTGTTACTACTGATGGTGATAAAGCTTGCCGCTTTAATGCATATTTTTAGTCTGCCTTTGCGCCAGCGTGCGTCTGAGAACTTCCGAACCCTCGTGAATCTATTACCGAAACAATGCCTGAATTGGTTTTTGC
Organism: Amblyomma maculatum; assembly: GCF_055883805.1. Classification (NCBI taxonomy): domain Eukaryota; kingdom Metazoa; phylum Arthropoda; class Arachnida; order Ixodida; family Ixodidae; genus Amblyomma; species Amblyomma maculatum. The sequence goes on along the minus strand of NC_139350.1, from coordinate 29,593,806 downwards.
TTACCAGGGTGTTTTAAAACTGCTTAGTAGCATCAGGGTCGCCTCCGCCAGCGGCCCTGATGGTGTGCCGGCCTTTGTTTTAAAATTATGCGCGAATGTAATTGCTCATTATTTAGTCACCCTGTTCCAAACATCGCTTCACTCGGCATGTTTGCCAAATTACTGAAAAAAATGCTAATGTTTTCCCAGTGCATAAAAGCGGTTCGAAAACATCTGTTGTTAATTACCGACCCATTTTCCTGACTAGCGTGTGTTGTAAAACATTGGAACCTATAATTTACAGCATAAAACACCTTGACTCTCATGACTATTTTAAGGCAGCTCAGCTTGGCTTTTGAATGGGTTTTTCCTGTACCACCCAGTTACTTGAGTTCAGTAACGATCTGTTTTCCTCGTTTGAACATGGCTATCAAATTGATTGTGTATTTCTGGATTTTAAAAAAGCCTTGGATTCTGTACCTCACGTGCTATTCTTACATAAGTTACGTTGTCTTGGCCTGCGTCCCCATACCACCAACTGGCTTCATTCAGATCTCCAGGACCGAATGAAGCGAGTTGTAATTAGTGGTTGTCACTCCGATTCCATAAACATCTCCTCAGGTGTGCCCCAGGGAGCTGTCCTTGGACCCCTTCTTTTTCTCATTTTTATTAATGATATTGTTCTGGACCTCACCTGCCAAGTTCGGCTATATGCTGACGACTGTGTACTTTACCATGTTGTGCAAAGTTCTTCTGACGCATAAAACTTCAGCGAGACTTAGATTCTATCCAGCACTGGTGCTCAAAATGGCAAATGTCTTTGAACATTTCAAAATGCAAACTTGTCTCGTTCGCTCGTAAGCGTTCCCCTCTACAGACCTGTTACTCATTAAATAATGTTCCCCTTCAAAACGTTTCTGAATATAAGTATTTCGGCGTATATTTCACATCTAACCTTACGTGGACGATATAATTTGAGCATATTACATCGAAAGCCTGTAGAATGCTTAATTGTTTAAGCGTAATTTCAACAAAGCGCTGTCGAGTGTCAAGCAGCTCCTGTGTTTCACATACATAAGGCCCATGCTTGAATATGCATGCCCTGTATTGGATCTTCAGTATATTTACTTATCTGACATGCTCGAACGCGTTCAAAATAATGCTGCCAGATTTGTTTCTAGCAGTTACAACTTTTCATCTAGTGTCAAGCCTATTAAACGCCGTCTTGATTGGGGAATCTTTAGCTTACCGCAGAAAACATTTCAGATTGCAGATCATGTATCGCATTCATTTTGGAAAGCTCGGCATTTACAAAGACTGGTACCTGCTTCAACCTCACTTTTTATCTAGACGACTTGATCATCAGTGGAAGATCCGAGAAATAAAATGCCGGACAGATGTATATAAAACCTCGTTCTTTCCACTGACGATAAATGAGTGAAACAGACTGCCAGCTGGCATCACTGAGTGCTGCACGGAAAATTTATTTCGAGCTTTTTTATCAGATATGTGATGCGCGCGTGTTTTCTTCATCACTTTGTCGTTGAGTGTTTTCATAACTTTATTCCTCGCGCAGTTGCCCATTCGATGCATGTCTTTCATTCTGCATTATCACTTGCATCGTGTTATTTCCTTTATTTTTATGTATTTTTATTGTACTTCTGGCCTTTCTAGCAATGTTATTTGTCATCTCCCCCCTGCAATAATGCCTTCGGGCGCTGCAGGACTGTGTAAAAAATAAATGTTCACAGGAGGGGCAAGCTTATCAGGACAAAAGAGTGTGCGCCACCTTTTCAATGTGTCATACGGAGAGCGAATGAATCAATGCCCCATTTACCAAGTTCTCCGAACTAAAAAGGATAGTGGCCGCGTGTTAGTATCACGGGTAGGATGCCTCGATGCGCGCCCGCTCTCCGCCCGCGCGCATCGAGGCCCCCAAATCACGGGCTGTACATGACGCCACAGTTTGTCAGCCAGCTGACCATTTGTAAGGTTTGTTGCTCTGTGGCTTCTGATGCAGCCTTACCGTTTCCACTCAGCTTATGCTCGAATGCATAGTATCGCACAATGTCGCTGCAGACACGTGTGTGCTGCACTGAAAAACGTGAAATGCCTCTCAATGCGACCCATGGTGTGCGGCGTGGCGGAAAACATTCATGCATTGTGTTTCATCACAAAAGCGCCCGCGAAGCGGCGATTGGAGCCATCCAACAGCGCGGTACAGCAAGTACAAAACACGCCAAAGCGCCGCGAAAAGAAAGAGCCCTGGTAAATTAGGAACAATATAGCTAGCTCTTGGGCCAGTTTGTGCACCTTAAAATTGCAACAAAATGGGGTACCAGCGGACGCAAAAGATGCAAAGGACGGATATAAAAGAAACTAGAAGCTGCTGATAACGGAGCGAAGGAAAAATTACGAATTTTGTAATACCAAAACAACGTATTCTGGAATAGTAATAAAGGGGAGAACCCCGCCGGGGTGGCGCAGTGTTTGCGGCGCTCGACTACTGCAGCCAAGGATGCGGGATCGAATCCCCGCCTCGGCGGCAGCTTTGTTGTAGCGGCGAAAAGCAAGGCACCCCAGGTGGTCTAAATATTCGGAGTCTTCCACTATGGCTTCTCTCATAGCCTGAGTTGTATTGGCACATTAAACCCCACAAAACCGGTGTAAACGGTGTAAACCGGTGTAAACCGGTGTAAACTGGTGTAAACACACGGTGTAAACGTTGTGTTTTCCTTACATTCCAAACTGATTAGCCTATCTTTAAAAATTGAAGAAAATAGGAATAAAGAAGGGAGCCTGTATAGTCGGATACAGGTCAAGAAAAAAGCGGCAAACAGCCCTCATAAAAACGCCCACCGACCAGAGGAATCACTCCAAATGTGTGACGTACCGGCACATACGGAAAAAGAAAAGTACAAACAAAAAGGACTGTTCTTCCGTGCTCACAGGCTCGTGGACATTTACCAAAATGGCCGCTTCCGGCTTCCGGTTGTCGCGTCCATATTATTCATATCGCGTCCATCCGTCGGTGCAGGCGCAGGTCGGTATCGCCAGCGGTATGATCCCTGTTTCAGTGGTGTAACCTCGTATGGCTCTATGGCGGAAAAAAGATGGTGTTAAGCACAGAACAACGAAGCGGTTTCGTGAAAACTCGACAGTGTTGAAATTCACCATCACAATTTGTTGTTTTCGCTATTGTGTACTCCAATGACCAAACAACTATCCATTGAATTAAGTGAAGGTATGTTTTTGCTTGAACTCACAAGCATTTAGGAATTATTTACCAGCACGGACTCACTCGAAAACACCACGCTCCAAGCGCTACTCGCAGGTGCAAGGTGATCGGCCATGGCGTCATGGTATAGCTCAGACGCTATCAGTTGAAGGACGGTCCTTTCATAGCTGGACGCCGCTTTTTTCTTGACCTGGGACCGACTCTGGAACAGTAAAATCAAGCAAATAACACCCTTGGTCGAGGCAAGAAAGGTTATATGCCACATTCCGCTGGCCTGTGGAAAAGTGTATACAGAGGTCAGACAGAAAGGTGCCTCAATAAATGGTTGCAGTAACATTAAAATTCTCTGAGGGGGAGAGCTAGGAGTATATTCTGCAGTTCATTGCAGCAGGAGCAACGAGATGAAAAAAAAAAAAAACTTGTCGACATTCGAGCGTATCATCATTTTGAGCAAGCAAAGGACCGGGTGAGGTGTATGTTTTACCCTCACACTCAGGCTGCTAGCGTTCTCCCGGATGGATGGAATGGATGGATGGATGGTATATAGGAGCGTCCCCTTTGAAACGGGGTGGTAGCAGTAGCTATCATGCTCATTTTTCTCCCCATATCTTAATTATTTATTTAGGTTGGTTAACTAAACCATCGTTCTATTTATTAAATTTTTGTTTCTACATTACTAACGTTTTGTCCCTTCTCTGCTTTCAAGCCACCAATCTTCCAGTCGTTTTTTGCTAGTTTCCACCGCCGGTTTATTCACCCGGCCACTGTTATCTCTAAACCCCAGAGCTTCAGGAACAGTGATTGCGCCTGCACCAACTTCCGGATGGATACCATTACATTTGTTTCACTGGAGTTTCCGCATACAGCACATGCGTCATCTCCATTGTTAAATTTCTTTTTGTAGCTGCGTGTTCTAAGGCACCCTGATCTAGCTTCAAAAAGTAGGGCACTGCCTCTTGAGTTATCAAAGAAATATTCCTTCCTGATCTGCATTTTCCACTTTCGGTATAATTCCACACTCTGTTTCTTTTCCATCGAATTTATCCAATTTTTACCTTCTTTGTTTTAACCTGTTGCTTAATTGTCTTTATTTCTCCGTCCTTGTGACTAGCATACTTACTAGTTGGCTTCCTAGTTCTCTTCCTCCATCGAGAGTCACCGCTTTTTAAGTAGCGGTATTTAAATACTTTAGCTGCCCATCTGTTACTGTCTAATTTCCTCAGGCGTTCCTCATATAATATTTTACTCTGAGCTTCCCGTACTTCGAAAGATGCCCAGCCCATATCTCCCTGCCGCCTCATTTGTGGTTTTTGCCGTGGGCACCTAGTACTAATCGTCCAACGGCTCTCTGATTTATTTCTAATGTCGGCTGTACCTCTGATATTAGGCACAAAACCGCATTCCCGAAAGTAAGCCCGGGCACCATAATTCCTTTCTAAATACCCCTCAAAAGCTCATGCCTGTTGTATCCCCACAATGCCCAATGCTTGATTCTCCCGGCATTCATTCGCCCTTTGGCCTTAAGTGATTGCTCATGCTTTCCAATGTATGCCAATCCTTCGTTTACCCATACCCCCAGATATTTATATTCTGCTACTCTGGGTATTTCATGGCCTTGTATTTTAAGACACTGATCAGTTGAGCCGTTGAAAATCACCAGGCCCGACTTAACTGCGCTAAACCTGAAGCCTAGAGCGTCCCCTTCGTCTCCGCAATACTTAACTAGAGTTTGTAATTCTTCTAGACTCTCAACTAGCAGCACAATATCGCTTGCATACATTAAACCGGGGAGGCGCTGCTCTACCGCCTTTCTACCTAATCTATATGACAGGTAAAACATAGGTTTCTGTCTTGTATCCTCCGTTCCAGCTGTATCATATAAAGCATCAACAGCAGCGGTGATAGAGGACAGCCTTGTCTTAATCCTTTGCAAACTTTGACATCTTCCGTACTTCTTATCCCTTCCCATGTAATTTCTACTTTGTTATCCCGGTATATTTCCAGCAGGAACTCTATTATCTCATAACCGATGCCTTCTTCTTTTAATATGTTCCACAGGAGTTCCTTGCTTACGTTGTCGAACGCCCCGTTTATGTCCAGGAAGGCCAAATACAAAGGTGTATTTTCCACTCTAGATATTTCGATGCATTGGGTAAGCACGAACAGGCTATCATCTAAGCGCCTACCATTTCTAAAGCCGTTCTGAAGTTCTCCGAGTATCTTGTTACTTTAAACCACTGCTTGCACCTTTAATTGCACCGCCTGCATGGCCAACCTGTACATATCAGATGTTATGGTAATCGGCCTGTAGGATTTTATGTGCATCCTTTCTCCTTTCCCTTTATAAATCAAATTCATTTTACTCTGCCGTTAGCTGTCCGGAATTCGCTTATTCGTTATGACTGTTTCCAGAGCTTTTAACAACGTTTCCTTACTTTTTGGACCAAGTTCATTAATCAGCTTGATCGAAATTCCATCTATTCCTGTAGACGTGTTTTTAGGAATATTTTTTTCTACCTTTTTCCAGTTTAGATTGGTCAGTTCTAAGCCGCTTTATATTCTGCTAACTTGTGTTGCATCCTGATTTGCGGAGATTACTCTATCGCCGCTCTTAAATGACTTGGCTATAACTGATGTAATGTAGTTGACTGCGTTGCCTCCCTTTAAACAATTTCCTCCGTTATCTTGAATCCGATCCTGCTTTCTTTGATTCTTCTTCCCTAGCCAGCTTATATGGTTCCAGAATTTTCTTGCTCCGCCTCTAGAGGCATCGTGTATGTCAGCCATCCAGCGATCGATGGACTGCCTTATTTACTTTGGACGAGAGCCTGTACCTTAAGTTTCTTTTGTCGATATGATTCCCATTTTTGGTCGATTTCTTCCTGAGATACCTGTGCTTTCTTTGCCACTCGGTGCTCCCTTGAAGCATCCCGTCGTTGTTCAATAGCTTCCCTGATTTCCTTATTCCACCAGCTCCGTGGCTTCCTCTTTTCATTCCAGCGGTTTGCTACTTTAACCTCCTTAATTTTCCTCCTTATGAGTAGTTCTACCTGTTCATAATCCCGGTCTTCCATGGGGATTTTCTCTATCGCTTCCTCTATGTCTGCTGCTACCTGCACTATTTGATCGTCGTTTAATTTTGCGTTTAGTTTTTGTCTAAGTTTCATTTCTCTTTTCATCAAGGGCCCCATCTGCAGAATAATACGTTTATGATCACTTCCCAGACTACGCTCCCCTTCTTCGTCTATTTCCATTTTTGTGACCTTGCTATAAATTTCCTGCGACATTAGACAGTAGTCAATGGTCGTCTTCGTGACCCTATGGACCATATCACGCCACGCTTTCCAGTCTCTCACTATCTTCCTAACATCACATAACTTCATCTGCAGTGCCTCGAAGATGCCATCTAACCATCGCGTTCGGTGCCTACCCCTTCTCCGGCGACCATCAACCTTTCCCAACATGAAATCTTTCTCCAGCGACTCCTCTCTTCTCATCAGATGACCAAAGTAGCTGAGCTTTAACTTTAGAATTTGACCCTCCAATGAATAGGCAGGGTTTATGGTCGACAATATCGACTGATTTGATCTTCTGGCAGTGCAAGAGACTCTCAAGAGTCTTCGCCAGCACCACAATTCAAACGCGTCAATTCTTCGGCGGTCAGCCTTTTTCACAGCCCAACTCTCGCATCCATACATCACAACTGGAAAGACCATAGCACGAGTTATACGGATCTTGGTTGGCAGACTAATGTCTCTGCTCTTTACTAGGCGGTCAAGGCTAGCTATTGCTCTCTTTCCCAGAAGCAGGCGTCTACTAATTTCATGGCTGCAGTCTCCTTCCGAGGTAATCTTGGAGCCCAAGAAGAGAAAATCTGTCACAGCTTCCACTTCTTGTCTCTTAATGCTCCAGGACTTGATAGGGCAAGACGCCATGATCTTTGTCTTTTTAATGTTCAGTTTAAGCCCAAACTTCTCACTCTCTTCTTGTACGCGCATCAGAAGTCTCTTGAGTTCCATTTCACTTTCTGCCATTAAGGTGGTATCAACCCCATATCTAAGGTTGTTGATACGTTTTCCAGCAATCTTCACTCCAACTGAAGACTCGTCCAGACCGGCCTTCCTAATGATGCACTCTGCATATAGGTAAAATAGGCAGGGCGACAGTATGCAGCCTTGCCTCACTCCTTTCTCAATCGGAAACTAATCAGTAAGACCATGCCCAGTTCTGACTGTGGTCTCTTGCCCTTCATGCAGGTTCCTGAGGAGACAGATGAGGTGAATTGGAACTCCCATCTCTTGGAGAGCTTGCCACAATCTAATGTGATCTACGCAGTCAAACGCTTTCGCATAATCAATAAAACAGAAGTAGATGGGTTTCTGGAACTCTTGCTTTTTCCATGATCCAGCGAAGGTTGGCAATTTGGTCTCTAGTTCCTCTGCCCTTGCGAAACCCAGCTTGCACGTCCGGAAGCTCCCGATCCACATACTGCTGCAGCCTACCTTGGAGGATTTTCAACATCACCTTGCTAGCATGCGAAATAAGCGCGATCGTGCGGTAGTTGGAACAATCTTTGGCACTGCCTTTCTTTGGAATGGGGATGTAAACTGACCTCCTCCAATCCAGTGTCCACTGCAGGGTTGTCCAAATCTTCTGACATAGTAGCCTTCTATAAACGGCGGAACTTCTAGATCCCTGAAATGATTCTCACAAAGAGCGTACACACCTTTTTTGCCATCCTTCAACTGCTGTTCTATCTCTAGCCATTTCGCTCTTTTTCTACCTCCTCGCATATTTATGTAGCTGATCCTAGTGTTAAATTTATTTTTTGTACTTTTCTTTCTCGATCTCCTCCTTGTATTTTTTGGGGCTCAGCATCGGTTATTACACTTCCTTTTGCTTCACTTCTAACTACCTCTGTGCACGGAGTCCTCGCGGACCCCCTAAAAAAGCTACAGCCCTGTCTGCCAGGCGCCAGCCGATCTCTGCTCCCACCCTTTTGTTAAAATGAATGCCATCTCGCTGAAAAGCCCTACCAAAACCTGCTTTATGCACCTCTCTGTTTACCTCAACCGCTTCGAAACGCTTCTCCAGGCTTAACTTTTTTATGTCCTGATTAACGTTCACCACGTCATTTTCCAGCTTTCCGCTCAATCCTAGCACCTCCGGTACTGTGCATACAACTATCTGCGCTTGCTGTGTTATCTCCCTGATATGGTCAACTCCCTTAGCTAAACTTTCCACCACTCCTGCAGCGTCATCATTTAGGACATCGTTTAGCCCCGCGGCTACTATCACCATACTGCGCTCTGCGGAACTTTTCAAAAGCCTATTTTTACTCTCTTACAGCACTGCCCTCATTGCGCTCCCAGGGAAGGCTCCAACCAACACTCTCTTATCACCCTTTACACGTTCCAAGATATCTCGCTTGCACCTGCTCATGTTAGAATCTCCGGCGATAAGCACCTGAGCCTTCTCTCTCCCTCTCCCAACTGTTGGCTCCTGCTTTCGGTTATCTCTGTCCTTCTCTCTGGGATTTTCATTCTTCCTTACTTCTTCCTTTTTTTCCGGCTTCTTAGTAGCTGCTTCTAAATAACTTTTTCGGTTCGGATCCGCCTGACCTACTTTGGAAACGTAGCGCAAATAAGACAAGGACAAAATGAGGGATACACACACATTTTGTCCTTGTCTTCTTTGCGCTACGTTTCCTAAAATGCAAACGCACCAACTCGCCCAATTCAGCATTCTTTTGCTTATGCGTTCCATGCCAGTGCTGGTACCAGCCACGTTGCCCGCACTGGAATGTTCGTCCTCGTTGTTCCCAAGGGCAAAATCCGCCTGACCTACTTTGCGTGCGCCTTCCATGCCAGTGCTGGTCCCAGCCACGTGGCCCGCACTGGAATGTTCGTCCTCGATGGTTCCAAGGATAAAGTCGGCCATTTTTTTCCTTTTGGGGAAGCTGTCCAAGCAGTTTCTGATTTTCTGTCCTTAACTAACCTACTTCATTTTCTAAATCCTCCAGATGGATGGATGGATGGAATATAGGAGCGTCCCCTTTGAAACGGGGTGGTAGCAGTAGCTATCATGCTACTGCCACTCTCAACACCAGGCGCCATCTGATGGGCGCCCGCGGTCAGGGGACTGCGGGTCGCGCGGGCGCCTCGCGTTGAATACGTGTTTGTGAGCGAGCGTTCTTCAATTCTCTCGTTAACGCGCTGTACCACCTATGCATGCAGGTGTGTGCTGTGCATCGCTGCATTGCATTTGTCCCTGTTCCAGAGAGTGCCACACCAATATGAAGCGCGCTGTTCCCTCGGTGGCGTAATATATGAGGGTAGTCTACCATGCAGGTTAGGAACTGTAAATCGCCGTTTATGTACAGCACTGGCGGTTTTTTTTTTTTTTTTTTTTGGGGGGGGGGGGGGGTTGCCCTTCCCATGTGATAAATCCACGTTTTAGAGCGCAGCTCTTTGGCGCCCGTTCCTGGGTTTCGCGGCGGCGTCGGCGTTGTCCCTCGTAACCAGCTCCACTTTCACTCCCACCTTCCTTCCTTCCCTTACGGCGCGGTTGCTGTGTCCACAGAAAACGAGTGAGACAGATACTGCGCCTTTCCATTCATGTGAACCAATTATGAAAGGCACGCTTCACAGCTCAAGTGGACTTTCACTGTCACCTTCCTTCCTCCCCTTACGGCGCGATTCAGGTGTCCACAGAAACGAGTGTGACAGATACTGCGCCTTTCCATTCATGTGAACCAACTTTGAAAGGCACGCTTCAGAGCTCAAGTGGACTTTCACTCTCACCTTCCTTCCTCCCCTTCCGGCGCGATTCAGGTGTCCACAGAAACAAGTGACCAACACTTCGCCTTTACATTCGTGTGAAACAATTATGAAAGGCACGCTTCACAGCTCAAGTGGAAGACGCGACCACAAATGGTGCACATTGCAAAGATAATTCATGAATAATGCGAGCACCCACACCGAACTGCAGGGTAACATGTGCAGTAACCGAGAATTCACACACTCACAGAGAAAAGCAACATATTTTGATGTAGCTTGCTTATATACACCTAGTTCACCACGCTAAAAAAAAACTTCGCTTTTCAAAATATGTCTCGAATGGCATCGTTCCAGCATTAAGCTCTTTGGCACCTGTTCCTGGGTTTCGCGTCATCGTCGCCGTCGCCATTGTCCCTCGTAACCAGTTGTCTGTAATTGTACATATATGTCTTGCTCGAATTAGTTGCCTAAATCTATAGAAAAGCTGAAACAGCTGACGAGCTGCGCTCAAATTTCGCATTAGAAAGTACCGTAATCATCGTCATTTTTTTATTTTTGGTTTTGCTCACTTTACTTAGGCGAAACGTGTTTTTTTTCAGCCAGCGCTAGCTCGTGTTTGGCTTTCATTTCTTCTTTAAGGGAATCTAAGTACGACTACCAGGATTCCCAATTGTTATTTGCTTATTTCAGAAAGGAGCCGGGGTGCAAAATGACTGAGCGCAGCAGCTTTTTTCTCTTAGTACCTACCTCGGACGCAACATGATTTCATTACATGCTATGACCTGGCCCAAACAGCTAAGCAGCAGTTTCACGCACACCTATAGCATCTGAATTAAATATACTCGTCTTGTCGCTGCAAAACTCGGGAGAGCAGGCTGCCGTTTTAATATTTGCTCAATGCTTGATACAAATAACAAAATGGGGTATTCCCTTCACCAGTAGCTCTGTGATTAGGGATCTTGACTGCTGAGCTCGAAGACATACCCTATTGCAAAAACCAGCTTCTCCAGTGCGAAACCAGAATGATTTTCGCGCTGGTTTTGCACTGGATCTGCTGGGCACGCTGGAGGTCTGCGATATTCACTGGAGCAGTAACGTGAAGACACTGGCTGCACTGGAGCCATGGAAGAAAAACGCTGGAATTAGCCTTTTGTCGCTAGGTGAGTCGCTGGCATCCGCGATGCACTGGGAGAAGCACTGTATATGCGCTGGGGCCGCACTGGTCCCAGTGCCCCAGTATAGCCGGTGCGGCCTGCGGCGTCAGCCGGAGTAGCATCCCTCAGGGGCCAACACGGCAACAGCGTACTTTCAATCGACCATAGGGGGGCATAGGTTAAATATCGTTCAAGCAAGCTCTTTTTGCTGCGAAGTCGTTGCGCATTTGTAAGAAAAAAAAGGCGGTATCTTTTTTCTAGAGTTTTCATGTTTCCATAGGTCGTTTCGAGCGTTTCGAGAGAGACAACGACCGCCGCGCCTCGATCTCATGACACACTGGCGATTAACGCACAACTAAAGCTGGAATTGAATAATGTGGGCTACCATGCATAACCAACTTCACAGCTGATCTTAAGGACACTCTAACACAATGATTACTGCCAAAATGTTCAATGCGGGCTCAATCGCAGGCGAGCGTAGCCTGCACCACGGCCCAGTATAAACAGCAGAAAGAAAAACTAAAACCAGGAAGAGAGTAGTTTACCGAGCGATGGGCCCATGAGAGAAAAAGCAACAACATACAGCGCATGTAATACATAATATTTGGCGTGTTTCTCAAGCCTTTGCGCTCCTTACTCTGCGTATCGAGTAGCCGAGCCTGCGGTCATCGCCACGCTTCCCGCAATGTTTACATACAAATAAGGTTTAGTTACACGCAATATATGGTCATCGCTGCTGCGCTTGCCGGTATTGAAGCTCGGTCGCACTTATTTCCTTGAAGGCTTCTACTAAAGCTCCGTGTTCAGCGAAAATTACGCCCACGGTAGCAGACCACCACCCAAGAGCCGAAGTTGGTAAATTTGACAGCGATGTCAAAATCCACATGTTAAAATGATTCCAGTGCACAAAATAGCGCGCATAGGCACCCAGAACATTAGTTGCAAGTCGTGAGAGCAGACAGCAAGCTAAAATGATCAAGAAGTTGCAATTGTTAGAGCGGTAGCAATGGCCTGTAGACTGCGAAACATGAAGTCCCAACCTTATAAATGCGGGTCATGACATAAAATGCAAAAATGTCTCACCAAAATCCAGTTCTCGGCGTGGCCGAGTGGTCGGCGTGCTTAGCTAGTGATTGATATGTACCTAGTGACTGAGTTCGAGACGCGCTTGGTGTACTAATTATTTTCTTTACTTCTTTTTTAGGTTTTTTATGTATCTAACTTGTTTCGTTACATTTTGCTTTTTAATTTTTATCCCACGCCTTTTTTCTCCGGGCGAACAGTGCCGCCAGTGCGGAGCGTCCCGGTATGACGCGTCCCAGTGCGCCCAGTTTCCATCGTCATACTGGGACCATAATCAGGTATGGCGCTGGGGCGCTGGCACCCAGTGCCACTGGTTTTTGCCATAGGGTAGGTTCGATCACAGAACCGACGGCAGTGCTTCGATGAAGACGAAGCTGAAGCAACTGTGTAGTGTGCGTTGTCAGCGCACGTTAAGGAGCCCCAGGCAGTCGATGCATTTCCGGAGCACTCCACTACAGCGTATCTCACTGCCGATGTCACTTTTGGGCGCTAAAGTCCATATACCATATAAAAACTGAGTTGTGCTCCATCGAGCAATTATTTGCTCCTGTTTCTTTGGCGTGCACGAGAGTGTACAGGTGCGGACATAAGTGAATGGAGCACACTTTTCATTTCAAATTAAAATCACGCCTTAAGGTCAGAAAACAATATTTGTCTAAATGAAAGGGCATCTATTACCGGATCGCACATATCAAGACTGCCAGTTTCAACTATACAACTCGTGAAAAATGGTAGAAGAAACAGGCAGCCTCCTTTTGCTTTAGCCTGCACCAGTACATGCAGAATATAAAAAGATGCATTATGCTTGACATGCAGACGTGACAGTTTGATAGGCACTATAAAAGGAAGGATTTTAATGCATCGATGTTCATAAATAAAGCGCAACGAAATTTGTCTGCCGTTAGCTTCTCAACTCAGATGAATACATATCGACACTTTTCTGATGGAACTGGCACACGCCATGCGAACAACAATACATCCTAATTGCCGAGGTTTGAAATGGCTGGCAGGAAGGAAGAACGCTTTGTAGGTGGAATTATAGGCGAGTCATGTGCAAGAGTAACATTTGCAATCGTTCACAAACGTTTTATCCCCGCAGGGGGCACCTGTTAAAGCAGGTGTTTGTGTGTTTGGTGCGACACCACGGACCCCGAGCACTCACGCTTAGCCGTGCGTGGCATCGTCGTGTCTGGGGAAAAGGGGATCCTGGTGGTTGAGCCGATGCCGAGTGTTTGGACCTTTAAGGCCCCTCGGCGGAGGCAACAGACCACTTTGGCCCACGCTTCCCATAGACGACATCTCCGGGCTAACCCACCCGGGAAAACCGGCAGTCGCCTTTTCCTATCCTCCCCTTCATCTTTCACGTTCCTATCTTCTATCCTACAACTCTCCTGTCCTCTACTCCCTTCTTGGTTTTTCCTTACTTCCAGGCGGCGAGGGTTAACCTTGTGTGGCTGACTACCCTGAGTTACGCCATATTAGGTTATAGTTACGGTGTACAGCTGACATGGACAGGACTTGCCTGCCAATTCCTGCCCCGTCCCCTCCTTGGGCTCCATGGTGGGTGGCTGGCGCCGCGGCCGAACATCATACATTATTTATGGCTTCTTCCTCCAAACAAACTGATCGCCTTTCCAAGAAAAGGCGGACCGATGTATCAACCCAGTTCTTTTCAGCGAAGCATGAAACCTTCCCTAAATATTATGTGATCCACAGTGAAACGCCTGCCAAACAAGCTCAGCTAATATCCCCTTTTGCAGTATCTAGGTCTCTCACAACCATACTAGGCCCCGGATACAAAGTTAGTAAACTGGCTAGCGGGGTCTCCTGCTTGAGCTCCAAAGCAAACTCCAGTACAGCAACCTTCAGCAACTTGCTACATTTGGGGATATCCCAGTAACAGTCAGTGCTCACAGATCCTTGAACACAGTCCAAGGCGTGATCCCAGAGAATGACTTCCTGTCACTCACCGAAGAAGAACTTCTAGAAGGTCTTTCCGAGCAAAATGTAATCGGTGTACATAGGATCAAAATCCGAAAGAACAACCAAGAAATACCAACAAAGCACATAGTTCTGACTTTCAACTCTAGCAAACTCCCTGAATCCATTGAAGTCGGTTACATCAAAGTAGGCATCCGGCCCTACATCCCAAACCCTAGACGTTGTTTCAACTGCCAAAGATTCGGTCATGGCTCCCAGAGCTGCCGTGGCTGACAAACATGCGCAAAATGTGCCTCAAATGAACATAAATCTGACGAGTGTGAAGCTGCGCCACACTGCGCGAACTGTGCAGATGAACACGCCGCATACTCGCGGTAATGTCCTTCTTGGAAGAAGGAAAGGACATCATTACCATAAAAGTCAAGGAAAACATAACGTTTAAAGAGGCACGACAGCGATATCTTGTTAAACAGGGCACTTTTTTGTTCACAGCCAAACCGAACTATTCCAACGTGGTGGAGCATGGGGGCAGCATACCACAACAGGATTTGGTCTCCGCCGAGAGTAAGCCTCAGGCAGGGCCATCCCTGCCCCAGGCAGAAGCAGCGAAAGCTGCCCTGCCATCGCAGAAACAGGGCACACTGGCCCCAGAGCCAGCATACCAAAAGGCTTCTCCCCCAGAAGGGAAGCCTGCTACCAACACTCCTAATTCTCCCCAAACGCCCAAAGCCCCTGAGGCAATGGACGCAACCCCTTCTTCGTCCACGCTGCAGCGGCGGCATAACTCTCTGGAAAGAAGACGGAGAGAAAAAACTCGTACAACACGACCAGCCAAACCTGAAACCTAAATTCAGGTACATTCGATAAAAAAAATGGCGTTCCTCATAGACTGGAGCTGCCGAGGTCTCATAAACAACTACAACGATATAAAAGACATTTTACATTCATTTTCTCCTGTAGCCCTTTGCCTACAGGAAACTAACCTAGGACCACACCAAAACACTTTAAAGGGACACAACGTCTTTCGCTGCTACCGAAAAGAAGCAAATAGGCTATCTGGAGGTGTCGCTATTGTAGTGCAGAATGGAGTAGCAACACGTGAAATTAGCCTCAAAACCAAGTTCGAAGCTGTTGCTGTCTCTATCATTCATTATAAAACAATAACTATATGCTCACTGTATCTCCAACCGCACCTAATTGTAACCCTTCATGATCTGGAAGAGCTTTTAGAACAACTGCCAGAACCATATCTGGTTGTTGGAGATTTTAATGCGCACTCCACTTTTTGGAGGAGCGATTAGACAGACACTAGAGGCCGTATATTAGAGGATTTTATATTATGCAATGATGTCTGCCAGCTAAATACAGGAAAGCATACATACTGCTCCCCAAGCACGGGGAAAATGAGCGTTTTAGATTTATCATTTAGCTCCCCATCAATTTTTACTGATTTTAAATGGGACGTCTCTGAAAATCCTCTAGTAAGTGATCATTTGCCTGTCATTATCAGCCTAACATCCTCACCCTCCATCACTCTAAACAAACCCAAGCAGTGCAAGCTGCACCTTGCGAACTGGGCTCTATTCCAGTCTGAAGCCAGCCTGGAAAGGGTCTTTTCCGAAAACCTCAGTGTTGACGAATTAAATGAAAAATTTACGGCCTGCATCATTGACGCAGCGCTTGGAGCTATACCACAGTCTTCAGGAGTGGTACTGAAAAATCGCGAAGTCTGGTATTCTCAGGAGTGCAGAGATGCAAAGAAGAAACAAAATAAAGCTTGGGGAACCTTTCGCAGGTACCCTACAAACGAAAACCTTATAAAATTCAAACAGGCGAAAGCTAGGGCACGGTACGTCCGCCGAAACGCTGAGAAGGCTTCTTGGCAAAAATACATGTCATCAATAAATAGCTGAATCACATCAAAAAAAAAATGTAGGAGCTTGTTCACAAACTGGATGGTAACTTTTCCCCGTACACAGTCCCCTTTCTAACATCTCCTGGCACCCAAACAAACTTACAGGAACAGGCAGATATTCTAGGCGAGCATTTTTCAGCAATTTCAAGCTCACTACACTACCCAAAATCTTTCATAACATACAAAAACAAGGCCGAAAAACAAAAACTGCCAACAAGTGGAAGTACAAATGAAGCATATAACAAGTTAATAACACTACAAGAAATAAACACGGTTCTATCTGCCGGCAAGAAGACTGCACCTGGCCCAGATCAAATTCACTATCAGATGCTTGCACATCTTTCTACACCTGCTTTAGAAGCACTTCTGAAATTTTTCAACAAAGTATGGGTATCCGGGAGTATTCCTGAGGCCTGGAAAAAAGCGATAATTGTGCCTTTCCTGAAACCAGGAAAGCCACCAACGGCCCCCAGCAGTTATAGACCCATAGCTCTCACAAGTTGCCTTGCAAAGTCTTTTGAAAGTGTTCTTAATACCAGATTAGCCTTTCTCCTTCATTCCCGAGAACTTCTAGACATTCACCAATGTGGGTTCAAAACAGCATGTTCTACCACGGACCACCTAGTCCGCCTTGAAAACACTGTTCGTGAAGCATTTATTCACAAACAGCACTGCCTTGCCGTCTTCTTTGATATGGAAAAGGCGTATGATACTACATGGAGGTTTGGCATCCTCCGTGACCTAGCAGATTTAGGCATACGTGGTAGGATGTTAAACTGTCTAAAGGACTTCTTGTCGAATCGCTCATTCCGTGTGCGCTTGGGCTCAACCTTTTCAAAGAACTTTGTACAGGAGAATGGCGTACCACAGGGATGCGTCTTAAGCACAACTCTCTTTATAGTAAAAATGAATTCCATAAGCACAGTTATCCCGAAATCCATAATGTATTCAGCTTATGTTGACGATCTACAGATTGCATACACATCCTCTAACGTATCTACATGTGAGAGACAGGTGCAGTTGACCATAAATAAACTAGCAGCATGGGCAGACACAAACGGATTTCAGTTTTCTCCTCAAAAAACAGTGGCTGTTTTATTTTCTCTCAAACGAGGCTTACAGACAGATCCTACACTACACCTGAACAAAACCAAATTACCGGTAAAAAACGAACACAAATTTCTAGGCGTAACTTTTGACAAAAAACTCACCTTTCTTCCTCATATAAATGTCCTGAAGAAAAAGGGTTCCAAATCTCTAAACATACTAAAAGTTCTTTCCCGTAAATACTGGGGTGCTGACAGGACATGCCTTAAACACATTTACAGATCTGTCGTACGCTCCTCCTTAGACTATGGCTGCATAGTGTATGGGTCAGCTAGACCATCAGACTTAAAAAAACTAGATTCGGTACATAACACAGGACTTCGACTCTCATGTGGAGCATACCGAACTTCTCCTATATCCAGTCTGCTTGTGGAAACAAATGAACCACCTCTTGAAATCAGAACTTCACTTACATGTGCCTATATATTTAAAATCAGATCTCTGCCAAAGCATATCTGCTATTCCCTAGTAACTAAATGCCCTTCTAGAACACTATTCACCAGCAAACCCAATGCAGTGAGACCACTACTCCTAAGATTTGAGCAAATGTGTCAAGAGTTTGAGCTACCAGATTGTTTACCTAGTATTGCCAAAAAACCTAACCCTCTGCCTCCTTGGTACCTGGTCCCTGCAGTTTGCGACCTCTCTCTCACACAGTTCCAAAAAACAATAACCCACAAGAGCACACCATACAAGAATTCCTTCAGCTAAAAGAAAAATACAGTAGCTTCACGGACTTTTACACGGATGGCTCGAAAACAGATCATTATGTCGGAAGCGCAGTTGTTCAAGGCGAATGGGAGGAAATAATAAGACTTCCACAGTGCGCGTCCATCTTTACTGCTGAATGTTATGCTGTCTCTGTAGCCATAGAGAAAATAATAAAAGAAAACCTCAGGAGAAGTATTATTTACACAGATTCCTTAAGTATAGTCTGAGTCCTTCACACATGAAACTCAGTTATACCAATACTGGGAAACGTCATACACAGCATAGCAACACTTACAGATGAAGGACGAAGCATAAAAATTTGCTGGGTCCCCAGTCATGTAGGAATCCAAGGTAATAAAAAAGCAGATATGTGCGCTGCCAAAGCTCGAGACAAGAAAATAAAAGAAGTGCAGATACCATCTCAAGACTGCATGAAATTGATACAAAGTAAATGGATACAAAAATGGCAGTCCACTTGGAACTCTGAAACAAATAACAAACTGCACCTCATAAAGTTTGTAATAGAAGAGTGGAAATCGAGCACCCACCTTGAACGTTCCAAAGAAGTGGCTCTATGCCGCCTTCGCATAGGACACACACATTTAACACATAGCTTCATTTTAACTAAACAGGATAAGCCCCTGTGTGATTCATGCGGACACGAGCTAGCAGTCACCCACATTTTAATCTCATGCAGACAACTTGAACAACTAAGAAAAAAACATTTTACGCAGTTTTACAAACAACACATTCCTCTTCATCCAGCGTTGCTTTTAGGTGAAAATGCGCTCGTTGATTTGCCCTGTGTTTTCAGGTTTTGAACAGAAGCAAACGTTCTAAACAGATGTAAGTTTAAATTACATAAATGCAACACCCTTAACCTTGAAGTTGGCGCATGATAGCCTAAGTTGCTTATGCGCCACTAAACCCAACACAACAACAACAACAACAAACGTTTTATCGTCAGTGAGGGACCAAAACGGCATTATTATACTTCGTTTCAAACATCAAGTGCAACGCTGTCAAGGCTACGGAAGTAGTCCGCAAAAAATACAAAGAGAGGTATATCACTTCGCGCTATTCTGTGCCCAGCCCCTATAATAAGCCAGCCCCTGGCAGGCTTATTACATCAATGTCTTGTGCGTGTTGGTGTTGTCTTGCAAATTTCAGGCAGTAAAGAAAAAAAAGAAGACGTAAAAAAGTAATGTTTTCCTTGTGGCAAAGATATGGTACGTAATGAATGTGCTTTCGGCGACGCGTGTTAGCATTCAAAAAATTCATCGTGTCTTTGCCGTTTTCATGTGGGCATCAACATGGGAAAAGTGCAGCAGAACCAACCTCTTTCTTCCTGTTAAGGCGGGAGGCTTGGGCCTTGTGCATCTCTTTTTGCGACAGGTTGTCTCGCGTTTTTTTTTCCTTCGTGATCAAAACGACAAATTCTTGAGGACGGTCATGCAAGTACGACTGTGTAAAATGCTTCCAGAATACGTTGTCTGTTCTGGTGAGAATATGAGTGGCGCTTTAAAAGGGTACATGCGCGAAGTTGTCTTGTCTTTCAGAATGTTGCATGCGCGTTTTTCAATGGAATACTTGAGCAAAGTGTGTAAGAAGAAGCTGTACAAAGATCTTCTGGATGTGATGATACCGTTGCCGATTTACCGTGCACCACACCGTGGAGGCCCCGGACAGGATGTCTTAAAGCGTGTGAAAAAGATGCCAGTTAGGCCTTCAGTTAAAACGTTCTTCTTTAAGCTACATTCCAACACATTACCTGTTAAAACCTGGTTACATGAAAGAGGCTTATTCGTTCCCTGGACAACAGACTGTCTCCTTTGCAAAAAACCAGAGACAATCGAGCACGTCTTTCTGGATTGCTGGGACCCAGTCTTTCACTGGGATGTTCTCCAGAGAACACTAAAGAAAGACCTTCCGTTAGATCCGTATGGCATACGGTTCCTTCCAGTCGAGAGTGAGGGTATTCCTTTGGATTTAGTCATGGTCTTGGGCCTCCACAGCCTGTGGAAAACAAGGATGCAAGTGCAACATGCAGATGTCAATACGCGTTCTGTACGCGAGAACTTTATCGAGAGTGTGCTGCTCCTTAGAGAAACGTATCGGGTGCTTTCTGATCCACCTGACTGGATCAGTGTGCTCGATGAACTGGCTGTCCTCAAAAAATTTTAAACCTTTCGTGACAGCCGAAGTCTGGTTGTTGCGAGTTTTACCATTATTGTGGATCCTTTTTGAATTGATGTGAACTCAAAACAGGCAATAAACAAAAAAAAAAATTCTGTGGCCGAGTGGTCTAACGCGTCGCTCCGGAGAGTCGACAAGCAACGAGGGGTGTGTGGGTTCAAATCCTGCATGGTGAACCCTTTTTTACCGTTTTTTTTTTCCATTGCAAAGTCGCATTTCGCGTCACTGAAATGGGAATCTAGCTTTGTTCAGAGTCGCTTGAATATCATACATTTTTCTGAAATGAACTGTAAGCATATCTGCATTTTATGAACCGCGTTCATGTAGGCCGTCCAAATTCAAAATCAAATGCAGTTTATTTTCCGCCAGAGGAGGCTCGAGCAAAAAGTGAAACATGTTCACTTGATTGCGCCAAAGCCCCCTTTTACATGGCATACAGTGACGACACACAGGTGGATATTTATAAAACATACTCATGGAACATGAAAACATGGAACAAAGCAAATAAAACGTACAAGGTTAAACAATATAGAGTGGTCGTGCAAAGCTCTTTTGTGGAACTTAAACAATTTTTATATGTACAGCAAAAAAATTTAACTGTAGGAAATTACAAACAGAATGGAAAGTGCAAACAGGCACACATTCATCTAGGCAAACGGTTTCGCAACAGAACAGCATGTTATTATTTCAGTAGCATTAATTAATATGGGTTGTATGCTTGCTCAGACAGGAATAACCTAAATCTTGAATTACTAATGCGGTTTTTGTCAATTCCGTTATGTTCGAGGTTGTTTAAGAGTGTTGGTAATGAATAACATCGCATTTGTTGGCCATAATTTGTTCGCGAATAAGGAACTTTCCAAGGTTCTGAAAAGCGTCTATCACGTACATGCTGATCGGGTTAAAGTTAACTGTGCTGTATATTTTAATTCTTGCTGGCTGTTACGAAGTTTTTGTTTGTATTTTTTTGCCAATGTATTTAGGTATATATTATGTATGCTTGTTATATTAAGCCGCATAAAATATTCACCTCTGTTGTCTTGCGAGTCGACCCCTGCGATATGCCGAATAGGTTTTTTTGGAGTACGTTCAAATGATTTAGATTTCTGACGGTTGTTCTCCCCCAAACAAGAAAGCAGTAACTTATATGTGATAGAATCAAGGTATTGTATATATGCAGTTTAATAGCTTGTGGTAGGAAAGAGTGGAACCTCGCTAGTATTCCGACAGATTTATATATTTTGGTTATAGCATAATAACATGAGTGTCCCACAGCATATTTTTGTGCAGATATACACCAAGTGCTTTAACTGAATCAACAAATTCTATTGGTTCGGATCCTAATGAGATATTTAAGAAGTGTGGTGTTTTCGTTTGCCTGGGAGTGTACATGACTGCCTTTGTTTTTTTTTTTTTTTTTCGTATTCATGTCCAGGGATTTCGGTTTACTCCATTGGTAGAGATCTTGAAGGATCGTGTTAATACCAGCCTCTAAGGATAGAAAGTTACGCTTGTGAAATAAGGTGGTGTCATCTGCGTGGAATATATAATGTGGAACGGGGCTAACAGATGTGATATCCTTTACATATATGTTATATAAGAGGGGGCCAAGTATGCTTCCTTGTGGTATGCCGGTAGTTACAGGTCTGTATGATGACATGTTGTTATCTATTGAGACGCTTTGCCTTCGATGTTGTAGATATCAAGTTATGAGTGCTAGTGGTGTTCCCCTGACTCCATATATTTCTAGTTCTTTTAGTAATGTTATGTGATTAAGACGATCAAAAGCTTTGGAAAAATCAATGTAGATACCAACTGCTACTTCTTTTTCTTCAAATGCTTTTAGTATTATTTCTTTCTGTGTGAGCAATGCTAGCTCTGCGGATTTGCCTTTGCGAAAGCCAAATTGTGTCGGTGTTAACAAATTGTGCTTTTCAAAAAATTGGGGATACGAATATGAATTACTTTTGCAAGTCCTTTTGAAAAGATTGTTGCAATCGCCTCCTTCGAAAATTGTTATTACTTTAGATATTTGCATCTTTTTTGGGAAAACACCTGTGGAGAAAGGTAAATTGTAGATACTGTTCAGAGGTGGACGAAGTAAGCAGGTCTATGTTAGGATCACCTCCCAGAATTGTTGTGTAGTCATCCTTATTTGAAAAATTAAGTAAGGTTTCAAGAAATTCAAAGAAAGTGTTCATGCAGCCACCTGGCGGCCTGTATATCACAGCAAAAATGTAGGGTTCACTAACTACAGCAAGACATTCAATGTAGTCATTGATGACAGCGAACTGGTCAAGTAGGTTTCACACTGAAAGCACTTCCTAATATTCGATTGAATTCCGCCACCACGCTTTTTTGATCGGTTCAAAAAGAAGGTTTTTTAATTTGCTTTACTTACGGCATCACATTCTGCTGTAGGCCATGTTTCCATTAACATGACTACATCAAAAGGGAAGTAGAGTTTTCAAGAAAAATATTAAGTATGTCTTGTCTATTACTTGATCTTATGTTCAGACAGAAGCATTTAAGAATTCTCATGTTTCCAGATGTGATAAGATTGTAACTTTAGCAGGCAGTAATACCATTCTGAATGACAAGATGGGGTACAAGATAAGTTGTTGTGCTCACTGAATCTTTCCAATGTCTTTTTCACATTGCACACGAAGACAGTTTGACGTTTTATGTTTGCGAGCAAAGATTTTTCCGCCACGAACCTACACGAACTTCCAGTTTTGTTCCTTTTTATTTTGTTTGGCCAAGCTGTGAAGCTCCTTCCGGAAGGGGCAAAGGTGTTCATTTATGTATATGGGATCGGAGCTATCAAGACTTATATATATATATATATATATATATATATATATATATATATATATATATATATATATATATATATATATATATATATATATATATATATATATATATGTATATAACCGTCACATAGCACCGGCCACCCACTTCAAATCTCTCGTCCACGTACCAGTACCGTAACCTTTTCCTCTTCCTTTTTTCCACGAGCCGCGTCTGAGTGGAACGACCTATCCCACTCCGTCGCTGCCATCACCTGCCCATCATCCTTCAACGCCAACATTGAAATGTGTATATCATGTGTAAATATCTGAAAAGTGTAACATTCGATGTTTATTTCCCCCACCCCTTATGTAATACCCCGGAAGGGGCCTTTAAGATTAATAAATGAAATCAAATTAAATTAAATTTGTTTGCGAGGGGAGTCTTCGTCTTTTCAAGAGTCTTTCTGGCCTTTTCAACCGTCACCCTGCCATTGAGCTCGCACCGGCTTTTGGTCAGCAGTGTCGGTTTTCTTACCGATTCTGCAGCATTGTGACTATACTTTTAGATGCAAGTGATAGATTTGAGTGAAAAGACGATGTTCATTCGTCGGGTTTAATTAGCCCAGTGGCGAGTGCTCCGCCGAGGCCCGATTAACAACTGGCCGTCTGCAACTTTCGATTTCGCCTTTGCCGAGGAACCCACTCCTTTGTGGGCCTCTCTTAAGGTACCTGGTATGTAATGTTATGAATTGCTCCATGCAACCGGTTAGCGGCGGATCCAGTCGTCACCAAAAGAGTCTGGGACCAACTTTGCCACTGTGCTGTAGGGTAGCCCGAACGACTTGGCGAGAACAATTATTTTTTACTGATCGTGAAGTTCAGAAGGAAGATATCTCTCAATTTAGAAAGTTGGTTCATCACACTAGAGCGCAGGAAACGTATTCTAGACTTCTTAATCGCCTATTTTCTGTCTGTATATAGATAACATTCTAGTGCTTATCTGCAATTAATTTTTGTTAAGATATTTTCGTTCTTAAGAAAAGTGCGTTTTCCTTTTTCATTGTAAAGAGAGCTCTATAACTGGGCTATTATATGCGGCAGAAGCTCAGTATATTTAAACTGATGGGTTAAAGTATTTTTACACACCACCACCACGATATGGCCTGTACTTCCTTAGTTGTACTTCCTCAAAATAGTACTTCCTCAAGAGTAACTGATATGTTGTCGTACACAAATATATACGACGGCAATACAGAGGCAAGCCAGCTTGTCTCGATTTCCATACTCTCCTAGAAGAGCAGAAGCTACTCATGCAGGATTTTCATTCAGCCAGGCAAAAGGAGTTCCCAGCTGTGGGAGCGCCAAGAAAGCAGAAAATGTTGTACAACGCTAAGAAATATTTCGAAAGAGCAAAAAATGCTGAACCCGCAGTGTTTCCGAGAAATGGTTTATTCTGGAAACAGCCAGTGGCATGAATCACAGTGCATACAAATAAAAGGACATGCTCAGTGGAGGTACACAAACACACAATCAGCCAAATTCTCCAAAATTGGAAAAAATGTGCCAGCCATCGAACAATATTTCATACCAGAACCGGGCCAATGTCTGGAGAGGGTTCAAAAAGCAGTGCATTTTCAGTCAACGAAATCAAATTCCTGGGACATGTAATAACAAAGACATGACGCTAAACAAACAAATTAACACTGAACTGAGCAAAAGCAAAAAGTGATCCCAGCAAGCCGATGAGTCCTTTCTCTTTCCTCGGTAGACTGACCAACACACACACCCACCATTTTCACCTTTCCACCCACACCCATACATCATAGCATGCCGATTAGTCTTCTCTCTTTCCTCAGTAGACTCATTACCACCACACACACACACATATTTTCACCTTTCCACACACAAACGCACACGTGATCACAACAATGTCACAGCATGCCGATGAGTCCTCTCTCTTTACTCGCAGGCTCAACACACACAGCCACATGCACACATATTTTCACCTTTCCACCAACACATGCACAAAAGTGATCAC
Source organism: Amblyomma maculatum (assembly GCF_055883805.1). NCBI lineage: Eukaryota > Metazoa > Arthropoda > Arachnida > Ixodida > Ixodidae > Amblyomma > Amblyomma maculatum. The sequence continues at coordinate 29,568,870 of NC_139350.1, read as the reverse complement.
AGTATGACAATCAGTACTCTCTGTCCTCGGTACACTCACTGTCACAGAATAGGCGGCATCCATTAATTTGCCCATGTTGCATTTATACACACGCGGAATTGTTGTTCTGTAAACCCCATATGTTCACGGGACCTGTATATGTGACCATCGGTCTGGCGCGCAAGAGCGCGTACGTGCACGCTGCCTCGGAACAGTGTAGCTTTCCCTGTGTTAGCTACAACTCTCTCCATGCTCGAGCAGAGGAGTACGCGCTGCCTATGTCGTACGTTCCCCACTCAAAGTCACCCCGACTACTTCCTTTGTATATCCGTATATTCTTTCTTCCAGGCAATGTGACCCCCAGAAGAACCGAAGTTAGGGGCGTACGTGACTGTTGTTTTTGTTGTGCGTTATGTTTTTCAAACCTAAGATGGTGGCCATGCAGTGCTGAAGTGTGGTGTGTCTACGTGCGCCTTCCTCTGTGAGTGAACTACTTTATGCGCTCTAAGTGTGCGTTTTGTTTCGGACCCCGATCCTGCGCACAAGGTATCGTCGACAAGGGTTTAAAAAGGAGCCGCCGAGGCCCCAAAGTCAGTCCGCCCATTTCGCTCCCGAAGAAGGAAACCCGAGACGCCGCGTGCTCCCGGGGGGTACCCGAGCGCCGCCGCCGGCACCGCATCCTCAGACCGCAAGCTGCACCGGAAGGACTGTCGCCTTCGAGTGCTGCCCGTCTGCGTCGTCTCAGTGATGGACTGCCGCCGCGCTTCCGGTCAATTGTATTGTCACGTAGTGATGACAAGCCCGTTGACACCAAAAGAAGACACAGGCTTGATGGTACTAAAATTAGCTCTTTATTGGGCTGACTTGCGCCCGCAAAAGAACTAAGGAACTCGGCGGCGGCGATAGCAACAAACGGGCTCGTCGATCGTCGAACAAAGAATGCCCGTCACACTCGTCAACGCTCAATTTAAAGACTGCTCAGAACAATCTAGATAACGTCGCAAACTGCTAAAAGCACAAGCTGGAACATTGTGGAAACATGCGCAAGTGATCGGAATCTTCGAGACAGATCTCGGCGCATCTTTCGCGACAACGAGCCTGAACAAACACGGGATACAAAATTGATACGCATGCCAGAATCACAGTGATAAGGCCGCATGCCGGCGGCTGTTAAAAAACAACAAATGCAGTTTGAAGGTTTCGCGGCAGTATGTTCGAAACTGCTCTGAACTTTCTTTCCCTTACTCTTACTTGAAATGTTACTTCCAACCCAAAAAGCATGACCCTGTATACGTAATTCGAAGTATTTAATTAGATTGTTTCTTCCCTCATGTCGTTGCCTTTTTAGAATGTAATTGCTGCTCTCTAAATGTTTTGTGTATTACTCGTTCTGAGCCTATAAACGTCTTCTTATTGTTGTTTCAAGTCAATGCGTCTTCGTCTCATTCTCCACGTTTGCTTACCGGCTACGCCGGGCATCGAACGACCACCCCCCCGTTTGTCCTGTCTCAGTGATGACCTCCGGTGATTACCGAGCGCGTGACACTCACACACACCCACATGCACACATATTTTCACCTTTCCTCCCACACACACACAAAAGTGATCACAGCATGCCAATGAGTCCTTTTTTTCCTCGGTACACTGATCAACACACACACACCCGGGTCCTGGTACGGGCGTACAAACTTGCAATTTCTTGATTGGCGTGCCTTGACAGCTTGGATGCACTAAATTTCAAGAAAAAGCGTACAGGAGTGGTGGCCGAGGCCGCTGAGGTGGAGGCCATTTTCTCAATAGTAAACGGGGGCCGGAAAGATTAAACACGGCGGCCAGAGTTGCGGGAACAGCGAAAACATGAAATGAAAAAAGACGACAAACACAAAATACAAAATCATGGATCTCGATCGATTAACTCGCAATAAGAGCGTATTTTGTCATGCTTATAACAAATGTATTATTCACGAAGCCTGCCGGCAAAGTATTTGTTATTTTAAGCTCACCACATGCAATGCAACGCAATACTTTGTGTGGCGGATGCAGGCTGCGCAAAAAAGAGCGCTAGCTTTGGCAGCGTTGCATTTGATGTTCAAAACTGAGCGTAATGATCGCCAGCACAGTTAACGGGAACTTAAATACTAAATCCCATAATTAACAAGTCGATTTTAACTCTACGACAATGTAAATAAAATTGCTCCAACGCAACTATACGGGGAAAATATTTTTGGCGATATTCTCCAGCGCCCGAAGGCTACTACCATGCAGGCGTGGCCGCATGGTAGTAGCCGCGGGGCCGCGGCGATACCGCGGCCCCGCAGTCCACAAGGTAAGCGCCGGCTAGCTAGTCGGCAGAAAATGACCGCGGCCTGGAGCGGCTAAACAATCTGGTCTATATAAACCTCCTTCCGCTGTATAAGAAGAGGCTTAGAACAATGCAATGCCGTTTCGACCGCGGGGCCACAAACGTCTTCTTGTCTTCTTATGTTTTTTTGCGTAAATTTGAAACTGCGCCCAAGGACGCTCTTTCAATATATATATATATATATAACAAAATGGTCTGTTTGTACACACTAAGAATGTCTGATTGACATACTTTGCGAGCCAGATTAAATGAGGGTCTACGAATCTGTATTTCAAATTCAGCTGAGCGCAATTAACAAAAACAATTGGAAGAGAAACTTTTGATAAAATTTGTCCCCGAGCATTAAAGCTTTCAGCTACCAACTAGCACGCCGCTAGTTAACACTATAAATTAAATTATTTAAAACTAGGAGGAGGCCAAACCTAGGAGGACACCAGACTCGACGCGAGGGAGCCTTTATCACCGGGTTTTATTCCTTGAATTTTTCGGCATTAAAAGACGCAGTTTGGCAAAGTGATAAACGCATTTACTTGGCTTGATTTTGGGGAAAGGAAGGTGCTGTAACTTACTTCTCAGTGAACGCCTCACTTTAAAACGAAAGTCATACAATAGGGGGTTCAGCTGCCCAAATCTTTAACTGGCATGAGCTCTCCTTTTCTGTGCTCCTGCGCCTTACGCGGATAAAACCTGCCAGAAGGTCAAGACTGGGCAAGGGGAGCCCTTTTTTATACTTGGACTTTTCGCAGGTTATCTCCTCTGTAACACTCAGAATCATAGAAAATGCGGCCGTCACGCACGCCAGTTAAAGATTTGGGCGGCTGTACATATGTCGTTGATTCGAATCTCTGTCGCAAACTAGCTTTCAACATGACTAGCAGATGAATGCTAAATGTGAAGCAAAAATGGATATGACGTGCGCCACCATGAAAGCTGCATAAAAACGGTTGCATCACGATTTTGATATAAATCAGAGCGTATATTCTTCCACGAGCTGCGAGTTTCGGCTACGGCAAACGCGATGCATTTTCGATTGAATGAGCTGTATGCGCATCGAGTAACATAAAATATGTGCGTAATTTTATTGCTAAACACTACGGCACCTCTTTCTCTTTTCTTTTTATCCACCTTCCTTCCTTCCTCTTACGGCGTGGTTCAGGTGTCCGCAGAGAAGTGTGATAGATACTGCGCCTTTCCTTTCCTGTCAGCCAATTATTATTCTTAATATTAGGCAGCTGAGGGAATATATTTGCACCACGGCCGGTGCAAATATAGTCGATAGCTTATGGAAGAGCCACCATTCCAACCGTCGAGATGCTCATTTTTTGCATGTCATTCCCTTCGAGTCACCTGACACAGCGGCACTTCCAGAGAGTGTCTATGGAAGAAACAACACCTATCATTTGCTGAGTTCGCACCTTTGTCTTCACAGCCGGCCACATGCTTCGTCGTGAGCGCTGAGTCCAAAATGCATTTGGTGCTAGTTCACTGCAGTATTCACAGTAGCGGCTATCCTTTAAGCCAAGGAAATAATTGCAATGTGGGCTGCAAGTTTGAAGCTTCTAAACGTGGTCTGCGGGAGTGGCGGAGGTAGTGAGACAAAAATTTTAACTGTGATGCGAGGCGAAGAGACTACTGAAGGACACAGTCGGGATGCTATCCCGATCTGGAAACCAAGCTTGAAGCATATATCACCGAAATATATGACCTGAACTGAAGCCGAGTAGTCCAACCCGGCAATGAATTTCCTTGTGAAAGCATCCACCATTGTTTTGCTATTTTTTGTATTTTCGGGGCACGCAATTTGGGGCTCAGATTTACATTTGAGTCGACTTACAAACGTGTAAATATGGTAGTTAGCGCAAAACTAGAAAATTCCAAGCAAGTGATCCACCCGTGCAAGCCTCCCCCTCCTTCCCCGCCCCCTTGACTAGAAAATTAGGAAGTGAGCTCACTCTCGCTACGACGTGCGTTGCTGTGTCTCCAAAAACGGCAATTTTTTGTTTCCAAAACGGTCCGCACTGAGGTGCTGCCATCTTCGTCTATCGAAGCCTCTCCCAGCCACCGCTGGCTCCACCGATGGTGTGCAGACTTTGCACTCAGCTGTACTTTCTATATATGAGCCACTTTTTGCGGTTGTTGAAAATGCGATAGCTTTGTAGGAAGTATCTCACTCTTGCTGTTGCGTGCGACATGGCACCAAGCCGTTTGAATCATCGTTTTGCGTCCAGGTGCAAAACGGTCGATATGTTCATGTGAAAAATGTGTCAAAGCCGTCGTTGCTCAGGGCTTCCTCCTGTGCAGAATGAAACATGAAACAGGCATGCATTTGGCACTGAATGCTTCTGCAAACGCACACACAGCAGTTCCTTCCTCCCAAGATCACAACCAGCTCATTGCTAGGAGTGACTGAAGAATACATGGGTTGCACTAACGTCGCTTCCGGTGAGTGGGGAACGCGCGTCGACCATGCTGGCCAACCACTGCCACACCGAACGCTTGTGCATTGCTGCGTCGATCGAACTGCTTCCTGTTCGTTTGCGTCTTTCCGCAGCGACGAAATTGTTGTTGTTTTTCGCTATATTTGGCTGCTCCAACCGAGGCGACAGTTCGAGGCGAAAGAAGCAGTTACACACGCACATTATTTCGCCTGCCAAGGATCATCGCAGACATGTGCCAACGCACCAAGACGCTGAGCACAGATCGGCGCACGGTGTGACTGTCTAGCATTAATCGAGCTCATCTGGACCCCAACAACTCGAGTATACGTGTGTGCGGAGCGCACCTCTTTACATGTATGTGGCTAGTATGTACTTGTTTTGCAAAGAAGAGGAAAGCGAAAGCTGAATGAAGGTAATGCTTTCAGACATTGCTCCGCTAGGAGCAACACATTTTGCTATGTTTGGACACTCTGATGCCGCGTTGCTTCTTTAGGCGAAGCAGGGCTACTTCACATTTGATCCCATTTGAACGCGCCTACTTCAACAACCGCCGCATTTGGTTAACTGCGCAAATCAAATTTTTTTTTTTTTCAGGGACGCCGTCAGGGCTGTCACTGAGCCTTTGAGAGCGGTTGACATGCAAATATAGTTACACAATGGAGCACTTTTTTTAGCAAAATAGGCACATGCACAGCAGATAAACTGCTCATGGATGAAGGAAGTATCCACCGTCCAGTGAAAACTATCTTACATAGCATTCCATTCAACGTTGCATTAAAACCTCAGTATTAAGATAAGGTTTGTTAATAGAAACCCCAAGCAGTCAGTTTTTCGTCTCTCCAAAAGTATCCGTTTCTTTTATGCTCAAAACTGCGCCGAACTGGAACAACCCATCTTCCGTCGTCTCCATCGAGGCTTTTTTTTTCCTCCCACTCAGTGTAATGTCTGAGAAGAATTGAAAGTAATAAAATGAAATGGTTATGTAGGAGGGCATGCAGGGCTTATCTTTGTTACCTGTATTTTTGACGTACTCTGCAAATTTCGATTCTCGGACGTCCGATACTTTCTCGTAACAGAAAGCGCTGCCGTCACAGCAAGAAATTTTTTTCTTCAAGTCGTGGAGAATCATTCGCGTAAACCGTTTCGTGTAATTTCCCTTGATAGCTTACATCTCTGAGCAGAAGCACTTCATCTTGTAGGCGCATCGCAATCAGGTTTCTCACCCACCCGCTTGTATAATAGTTCAGCGCCTCTAATAATTTGAATGCCTTCATTTCTTCCAAACTGACAAAGCTGGAGGAATAAACTAAATAGCAGACGATATCACCGTGGGTCACTTCAAGGAACCCATCAGCATCAGCCGTGTTTCGACTCCCGATCATAGCGTGCATGCATATGCACCTCCGCACATTAGCACTTTTTCTTCATAGCATACGCGTGGCGATCCAACTAGTTGATGGTAATGGCTTGCACAACCGCTCATTCCTCTGAAGAGCAGGCATTGCGCCCAAAAGAACACTAAAATATCACCCAAAGCACCTGTACAGTGGTCCGGCGTAACGGAGCTAGATACCAGCGCGAAGCACAGACGGTTCGGCACGGGTTTACCAGCATGCCCGCTAAATCTGGGAGAGGGCGGAAGTGACCTCACGTGCTAGTTTACATTGCGTCGCAATAAAGCGCAATGTAAAAACCAATTGCCAAGATTGTTTGGCACTTCTCGCTGTGCCTGCCCCAGGTGAAACTTTCCAGCCGCGGCTGACGAAGTTTTGTGACAATGGAGTGTTCTATCTGTCTGGTTACTTAATTGTTTGGTTTTGTAAAGAAGCTTGAGGACTTGTTCGTAGGCTGCTTCTCCCGCGAATAGCTGCACTCGGACACCATTTTAGATGTGCTGACAGTTGTCAAGGACAGACTTTGGTTGGCACTTCTACAATAAAGCAATAAACCTAGACAAGGCAGAGAAGCGCCAAAAGGCAAAGTACTTCGCCGCTGCTCTTGAAATGCGCTTGCTGTTTGTGAAGTCTGTTTGTTGCATAGTACTGCTCAAGAAAATAAAATTTTTAGATGTTCCAACCAACATTTCACTTCCACCGTTTTATTTTTCCACATTTATTTCTATGAAATGTTCCTTTAAAAACTAAGTGTGACTGCACTAACATCAGTCTGTAGAATGGCGGAAAAATAAAAAAAAAATAAAAAAAAAATAAAATAGCCTCTTTCGTTCTGCGTCTCTGTTTTTTCCTGCGTGCGTCTTCTTTGATTGTAAAGCTTTCTTTATGCAATGCACCAACTGGCCCAGCAGCGTGTTATACCGACGACTGTATTTTCAGAAGAATTAGCTGCATTTTCACGTTGGAGTATTATTAGACTGAGCAACCATGCATGTAGAGGTGCGTGATTTCTGTAACAGAAGTGGCAAGTTGGAGTCCTTAGACTGTTTAATTTACATCTAACGCCCTGCCGGTTACGGCCCTCGACGGCTGAACCCGAGGATGCGGAATCAAATCCCGGCCTCGATGGCAGCTTTCTGATGGAGGCAAAAAGCAAGGCGTCCGTTTATGCTGTGTGAATTGCGTGTTAAAGAACCCCAGGATGTTTGTCGAAATTTCAGGAACCCTGCATTTCTCTCGTCGCCCGAGTCGCTGTGGGTTAAACCCTTTACACCAAGCAAAACCTCTCATTCCAAGATTGCGAGGCCAACTTAAACAACGTTTGCGCCTTAGCCTTCCTTTCACATTCTCTCTTTTTTTTTCTTCTACATGATGCGCAGCCAGAGTGTGAAATTCGTAGCTTTGAGGAAAATGTAACAGTAAACATGCTTAATGGCCGTAATTTAAGTGCGTTGCAAATATGGTAGGACCGCGCACAAGCGCCAGTAAGTGATATGTCATAAAGACATCAACTTCTTATTGATTACACCCATGTAAATATACCTGACCTCGCTGAATGACGAAAACTATTAGAGCTTTAGTTGGCTCCTAATGTGAGTTTTTGTTCTCACTGCCAAGCTGGCGAGTTTCCGCTGATAACGGGCGCAAACTAAGAAGGTATGGGTCGACAGGATGACAAAGAAAGCAAGTCCTCCCACATAAAGAAGAGAAAAAAACTGACAAACGAGCATTCCACAAATTAGATCGCTTCTGTAGCGGCGACTGCCTACCCGCCCAGACACAAAAAGAACAAATATGAAGCGGCCGTTGACACTGAAGACTCTGGTGACGCCACCACGGGTGAGACATAAACTGCGGTAGTGGATGGCGCTCAATCAGCCAGCTACCCATATCCTGGTGCACTTTTCCTTCACTGCTAATTTCACATTTCAGCGCCGTTCCGGAAAAGCGCCCCCTCGATCCCGCGCCGCACCACCCTGCTGCCTACCTTTGGAATGAACCTCACCTAGGCAGCACTGTGAGCTCCATCCAGTCCCAAAGTCCAATCCAATTCCAGCAGTCACAAACATCGCAAGTGAAAGAGTATGTACACCCCCTCCATGCCCCAGTAGGGGTTGTAGGGGCATTGCTGACAGCAAGCGTAAGATGACCACCGCGAGTGAGACATGCCCAATGCCACCGAACAAAGAGCAACCGCTCTCTAGGTGGGAGCAGGTGACGAAATGAAAAAAGACAATCGTGTAAAGGGCGGCGGCGGTCACCGATCAGTTTGTATCAGTGGCGACAGTGCAGTCAGAACACGATGCTTAGCCTTTCGCCGATGCCTAAATGCACACTTCTCAGCCTGGTTGTCCCGGTCAGAAACAAATGAAATATTAAATCCACGTGGTCTACGTTCTTTTTTTTTTTGCACAAAATTTTGTCAGCCTAAATTTCGGTCCCGTTTCGGGAAAGCATCCCCTTCACTTTTCCGGTAATTTCGGAATTTGAGAAGGGGACACTGGCTCGGAATTTTACGGCAATTATTAACGATAGTTATGAAAAAAGAAACTCTCAGTAGCATGTTTTATGCTCCCTGCTGCACCAGATTAGCAGCACACCCACCAATGTGTATAATGCAGTCTTAGGTATGAAAAGCGGCCGTCATGTGTGGTTGCGAAAGGCGTAAATTGTGAGCAGACACTGTCACGTCGGCTATGACGTACATGAAACAGTTTGTATATTGATGTCGGTCAAGAAAATCCAACTGTGTGTCTATTAACCAGCTCATCAGTGCTGATGGTCGCATTTCTGGATAGACACATATGCGGCAGCAAACTATCGGTAAATACAGAGCGCTGGCGGGCATCCAAGATTATCACGGGGAACATGGTTCATCACTCTGGCCATGAGTAAGGCCACTTATAGTCGTCTTCTTATAGTCTTCGTTTGCCACTAACAGCTAACTTCATAACTGTATCATCGTGCACTACTAACACGAGCTACACATACTCTGATCCTATGAAAAACAAATATCAAAACAGAATTAAAGGGGTGTTTCATCACCATTGGCGTATATTATAAGCTTTTTTTCAGGTGAGGGGTACAAGTGAGGGTACATCGACATCCATGTGGAATTGTAGTATGCACAGTTTGGGGCTCAATTATAGTAGAGGCAATTTTTTTTCTCTCTGTGTCAGTTCGTTGCAATATGGCCACTTTTTCCGGCAGTGAAAACTGCATAACCTTCTTTTTGGTGTCACCACTAGCTGCATTCGTCGGATCTGGCAGTGACAAAAAATACCTGCCCGCACGCGCGAATCGCACGAACGACCGCAAACGAGAAAATAAAGGCAGGTAACTAGGCCTGCTAACTAATGCATATTAAACCACAGCTGCGTGGTGGCGCTAGAAGTTGGCACTAGATATGGTGATGATGATAGCCCACTGCATCCACAAAGAAATGGCGGTATCTGTTTTACGGGAGAGGGAGAGTTGCGAATTTTGTTATTCTGAATTATGCGCTATACTGCAATTCATTGTTATGAAATATTTTTACATTGAAAACATTGAAGATCAGTAGGGTATTTTGAAAAACTTCAGGAATTTAAAAAGTCCGTTAATATGGTGTTCCTATTAACGAAATTTGACTGTTGTTATGTGTGTTATGTCTTAAAAATAAAACTGAGAAAACCGAAATTGAAGAATTAGTTCACTAACTTTTTTGTATGTCACTGTAGCAGTATAAGTAGTATCATTATGTAGGCCTGTGCTTCAGGAATAACAACGTATCATATATGCAGCCAATGCAGAAGCAAAGCAGTAACAAATTTTACATAACGTCCTTCACAGTCCTTGAAACCATTGCAAGAAAGCTACTGCCCCATTCATTCAGCTAGTTAGGAGCTAGATGTGTCACTGCCACAGCTAGCTCCACCTTCCTTTTTCAGTTCGTGGATAAATGGCCATAACACATGTGGTATTTCCACATGTTCGACCCCTCTAGAGTTCCTTGCCGGCTTGTGCCGCTTTGTGAGCTTGCTGTTGGTCCTGGTTTGACATGCGGAGCCATCGGCGATCCTTTTCAAGACTTCGGCTCACAAGACAGCTGCCCGCATCGTAGCACAATCTATCGGCTATTGATGCGCTGTTTGAAACAGGTGGCTTCAGCCACTGCCTCTGGACGTTTTGCAATGAGGCATGCTTATTTTTTGAACTTGATCCCAAATCATGAAATGCAAGCTCTCCCTGGCATTCTGAGTCATGCCGTCCGTGCAACACTCCAAGAGGGCTTCATTGCTCAGACACTTGAAGACCGGCTCCAAAACTTCACAAACACTCTGGCAAACTGTTTTTGTGGAGTGGCAGCTCCTCGCCTTTTGCCATGCCACTGTTACATGTGCACCATGATTCTAGCCCTTAGGGGCACAAACAATGCTAGGGGGCATCATAAGTTTATGATATATACCAGACACATCATTCTTATCGCTCTTCAGGGCATAGCCATAACAATTTGTTATCTTTTTTTTTCCTGAGCCAGCCGTCCATTTCCTCCCAAAGGCTTCCCGTAAGCCTTCTTGCCAACAAGTGAACACATGGCTGCTCCCATGCGCATATGTACAAGATTTATGCAGTCTTTTTATTCATCTTTATTGATTTTTTATTCGTCTTTATTCATCTCCTCTGTCAAGGCGTGAAAAGTCCTGCCGTTTCCATTGATAGCATTGTGGCATACCGCAGCTTGTACTTCTCAAGCGACCTCTGAAGCATGCACAGGGCAGCTTGTATCTCCATTTGTCCAGACTTGCAATCCCATTTTTTCGCACACTGAAGAATGTACTGCATGCCAGGCAGCGTAACGTTCATCATCAGGCTGTGGGAATTTTAAGCAGCCGAAGCAGAAGTTGGAGAGCACAACGTGATTTATGAAGAGCCCGGTGCACATCTCAATGCTGCACCCAGCCGCGGTGTGCGAACTGTGGCCACGAGTGAGCCAGGTCCTGTCGAAAATTACATCTGTGTTCCCACGTGGGCTGCCACAGTCTTCAGAGATGTTCTTGACTTGGGCCACACTTGCAGTTTCGCAGTCTGTTGCAACAGCGCATCATGCTCATATGGCCTTGATAGGTTTGTGTTGCAGACCACTATGGGATATATTCTTATTTCAAAAACGTCGGTTAACGATATTGCTCCTTTGCCTATGCTGTGTATCACCTTCATTGCTCGAAAATTCACCTCAAATTGTGTTAGTACCTAGGCATCACTGGTCGCCGAGGTGAAGATCTTTGCGCACTGCCACAGTTCAAGTCAGTACACTTTTCCATGGTCCTTTTTCAGCGTCGCCGTTTTCTCGCCACACTCGAGGCAGGGGATCATTGATGACTTGAATCCCCAATCACAAACTCCGTGCTGCTGTTGTTGACGGTCATTTCAGTGGACCTTTGTTTTGCTGGCAGCTGCTGCGCGCTAGCTGTTTTCCTCGGCAGCGAAGTAAACAGTGTCGTTGCACTCCAACTCGTCGCTCGAGGCTTCGACTGACGATGCGATCCCACCAGACGTATTAGGTTGCGGTTGGGAACTCGGTCCAGCAATATCACTCAGTGAGGATGCGACCGGCAATGCTTGCAGCATGGCATCAATAGACGCCTTCGCTTTCATTTCTTACCGAACACTTGAAGATAGCACATTTTTAAGCGAAGCAAAAATCGGTCAATAAAACTTAACCATGAAAGAAACCGCTGAACAAAATGAAAATACCACGAATGCAGCGGGGCAATGAAGCAAACGAGAGAAAAGAAAAAACTGTGATGGGCCGGGGAGAAGTCACCCGGGGGCGCACGCGCTTTGGCCAATCAGCGGCGCGCTAGAGATGCTCGGGGCGACTCTACCCTAGTGACACCATTTTGAAGTAGTACAAAATACGCAAAGAGAAAGCAGCTTCCAAATGAACCCAATATGGATACTGATGGCCGCTGGAATAGCACACGGTGATCGCGCGAACTTCGAATATATTGTTACGAAGTAGAAGATACCTATCTTCTACTTCGAGGGGCGCGAGAGGAGCCCTCGCGCTAGTCCAACCATTAAATCTTCCTTCAGTCTATCGCTATGTTGTGCTGTCTTATTTGCTTGTCAGCACGTAACATTATTTAGAAAATTTCGGGCATTTCGCGCACACTTTGACGCATTGAAAAAAGCAAATATAGATTTTTTCCTGAAATCAATTTTGTTGTGAATTTATGCCATTTCAAGACCCGCGTCTGCCCTTAAAGAAGTATAGACACTTCATTTTTAGTTCGTGTTTTGTCTTCTGTAATGATGCGTAGACACTACTGTACTTGAATCGCCTCATCATATTCGCCTATGGCTGCTGAATAATTTATCATCTTTTTTTTTCTCACCAGTTTCGAACGTGAAGTCAAAGTGTAGTGACGGCATCTCAGCAACAATCGCCGTTTAACTCGCTGAGAGACACCCAGTGAAGAGAAAGGGACAGGGCGGCACCCTATCGTTGATAGAACGAAATTACGTGAAGGGGGGGGGGGGCGGAGGGGGGAGGACGAACTTGGCAAAGTGCGAGGCCAGCTCGGATTATTCGGTTGCGCAAGCATGGATGCATGGCTTGATTATGCGGCCACTGATGTGGCAACCGTCGGCTGTCACAAATTCAATGAAACGCGTTATAGCAGCCTATGCCTTTTGAAGCGAACGATGATAAAAACTGGCATCATGATCATAGCTGACCGCGTGCTTCTATTGATTACTGTTGGGAGAAGCATGAAAGCCTCTCGCAAAAAAAAAAAAGTAAAATTTATTTTTTCCAACATAATATACCTTCCTTCCCAAGCTGACATCAATGTTTCCTAAAAAAAAAGCCGAGTAAATACGGTATTTGGGAATGGTTGCCTGCTTTTTAGATGATAATAGTGCACTAATGACTATTTTTCACTTTGCAATCAGTACACACTATCGGGAAAGAGCCTCCCCAGCATCTCTCATAGTGGTTAGTGTCCCTTCACAAGCACCCTGCGTCGTGTGTGAGGCTAACCCCGCGACATCCTGAATGGCACTTGATGAGCTAATGGGCACACATTTTTAGAGGCACTGGAAGAACCACGGTGGAAGCCATAAAAACCCACTACCGCCGTGTGAAACGCCGCGCAACTGCAATTGCTTAGCACTCACAAGCTCACAAAACCGAAACTAAGCCTATTATTAAAACAATACCTTTTGTTTCATCCCATTTGCCCTTGCGAACACGTGAGAGGTGCACGATCTACTGCGCAGCATGTGGTCTAGGTTTAAGGACTGCTATTTTATTGATCGCTTACAGTGTCATGCAATCTTACTCCAATGTAGTTAACCAGTGCGTTAACCACGCCAGCCTTTCGTGGGCGTCCACTGGGACCACACTGACAAAAATATCCGTATTTTCAAAATAATGGGGTCAAACTAACGAGTATTTAGTCGCAGGTTTCGGAGGTGACGTGGAGTAGACAGCAAGTAGCCGCCGTCATTGCCAAGGATCCCGTACCTTCCGGTGCCGCCAGCTACCGCTGCGGTCACGGCATCAGTCAAGCTTTACCCACTCCTTCATGGTTTTATCTTCTGTCCGTGTTTGGCGTGCGCAGTCCCGTAACTATGCAATGTGCTGGATACCAGGCCGGCCAGATTCAGCGGCACGTAGTTTAATTTACAGTAGAACACCGCTATAGATAACTCTGATATAGTAAAGTGAACTGAAGTCCCAGTTCATCTTCCATAGATGGCTGTACACTTTTCCCCAATCATAGTATTTTTTGTAAAAATATGTTCCCACTAAATGGCGTCGTAGCATGCGCGCTACCCAGAATTGCATGGCAAATTTCCTTTGGAAAAGAAAATATTTATACCACCGGGCGTCTTTTTTTTAATGACTTTACCACCAAGCTCAATAGCATATACGAGAAGAAAACTTTATGTAGGCCTTGAAGCCGTGACGGAAAGAATGCAATGCGTAGGGAAAAAGACATTTGGTTCTTTGCAAGAAGTAAGAACTTTGGCTCTGTAAATTCATGAATGGAACATGCTCCCATCTAGCATGGCTGTTATCCGCGACACACCAACATTTCAGTCAGCTCTTCAATGCTGTTTCATGTGTGCTGTGTCCTTGTATGTCCAACTGTTGTATTTGATTTTTTTTTGTGGATGCATGTTTACTTTCTGTCCGAGAAGCTGTTTCCTGTCATCTGTATTCTTTTTTCACTTTCATAAACAATCAGTATCCCATGATGAATCCCCCCTATGTAATGCCTGAAGGGCGCTTGGTGTGTCCAAATAAAAATAAAAGTGCAGCAAAAATGGGAAGGGAACGCATGGCCAAACATGCACAGCACTGTGCAGCATGAAGCATGAGGCAGCGGTTGCAAGAATTGGAAGCACGACCTTTGTTTAGCAGTGCTTGACTGCCACGCGCGTTTCACCCCTTCTTGCTTTTTAAAAGACAGAGAAAGCAGATGACGTCGTGTTCATGCAATGCTTTGGTCTTCCCATGAAATCAACTCACCTGTATTCGCATCCCCATTTCATTCATGCTAACGAGGTACTTAAAAACAAAGAAAAAATTATAACTGAAAAAAAAAGGAAATGATACAAGGAGGAGGACTTTATTCAAAGCGCTATGTTCTTTCAGCTGGTCAGAGGCTAACCAAGCCTGCCACGTTGGAGGAGGAGAGCATGGAAAAGGCAGTGAATGAATTGCAATAGGGCAGAAAAATATGCAGCGTCCGAAGTTTGCACAAGTGCTCAGAACAATTCCGACATGCGGGGGAACGTCTGATGCAGTATTCGTAAGTTCCGCCACCTACAGAGGGTGCCACTGGAAATTCAATATGGCTGCCCGCTGGGTGGTCTAGCTAGTTGAGGGCAACGCGGCGCTGGCAGAGAGGCTAGATTGAAATTTTTTTAGGTGTGTGCTTGTCGAGAAAGCTCTCCTTTAGGCTCTGTTTTGCTGTCACCTTACAAGCGGTTTGTGCGCGTGCATTTCAGGTGCAGTAGAAAGCACCCGACGCAGGGGTGGCTGGCCTGGTATGCAAAACGTTCGACTACGGAGGGCAAGGAGCGGCAGATGTGACTTGTACTGAAGCGACTTTAATCTCAACAAGGAAGGCGGTAGACAAACATGCGCCGAGAGCAAGAGAGATACCCAGAAATTCTGTGGCTCTTATCCCATTCATGGTACTCATTTCAACTCTGTATTCAATGGCCCCGCTTTTGACCCGATTTCCCCTTGCTGCCCAGACAAGCCAATATAATGATGATGCCAGAGAGTGGCAATGATGGTCTACAGGAACCATTTCTTTTTGAGCACCACTGGTAGATATCGATTTTGAACGAAAGTATTTTTTCAGCAGTGGTCGCTACATAATCATCATAATTCGGCTTAAAACGAGACTAACTACAGCTTCCTGGGTAGCATAGAGGCTACTCTTACCCTACGTCATCATAAAATTCAGTCCATAATCCAGTGTGCATGCGGTATTTTCTGACTGTAAGCATTGCACACAAGGAATCGTGCGGAAAACATACATCTATTTCTTACAGAGTACATGTACGGTCTTTGCAGCAGCGGTTGCTAACAAGAAATGTTGCACTCAAGGGTAGTCCGCTCCAAGGTAGCTCACATTTTACGTAGTCAAGGTTACTGCTCCACCGTGATGCACTATATAAAATAATCAGGCAACATACGTTCCAAAAACTGTTATAACCTTGATCCGAAGTTTTTTTATGCTAACTTTGATCACACAGGAAATCTGAGATAGTGCACACTAACAGTGGCGATTATAGGAATACAAAAACGAGCAGCTCTATTCATGTCGCTAGCGTTTTTATTCTTCGCGCCCGTTCTTCTCAAAATTCTTTAAATGTTCATTATTATGCAGGTTCATGAATGTATATATGTTCATATCGTCTTTAGTGTCGCACAGTTCGAGTTCTGTGCGAAAGAAAGAAAATTGAAACTCGGTACCTGAATTTCCTGTGTAAATAATATCGTGTGCGTGCGCGTTATAACATGTGATTATAGCAGTGACGGAAACAGAGCGACACGCTAAAAGCAGCATTCGAGGTGACAACAAGCATAAATGTTGGGCGGGAGGCCAACGTTTATGGAAGCAGGGCAAGCAGGGCGTCGTCCGCCGCTACCACCCTTTGGGCGTTTGAAGAGGTAGCCGCGTGGCAGCGACACCGTATGTGGAACTTGCGAATAGAAACGATCGGGAAAGAGCAAAAATTATTTAGTTATATGCATCGAAGAATGCGTATTTAAGTGGTAGTGAAGGATTTCTCAGCAAGAGGAAGTGTACGAAGGGTTTCCGTAATGTTGTCATAGTGATTATTAATTTCTTTTGGTGGGTAAGACCAGGGAATCCCAGGCGCCCGGTGCCGAAATTCGTGGGTGATTGATGCACTACTTCATTGCCTGGTGCACTACCTCAGTGTGACAGTGTTCTTCAGGAATGCAACCCGCATGAATAGCGCGTATAGCCTACATTGAATCAGTGTATATGGTATATCCTGAAGGGTTAGGGGGTGCTTGAGCGCGGTCTTGAATAATGGCGACTATTGACAGGATCTCAAGAATCATTTTAAGAGGAGGATCTATGTAAGGTCCAAGGGTATGCGTCACTACCTCACTGCAGCTCTCAATTGAGTACGCAGTCGCCCCGACGTTAGTTCGTGATGCATATGTGTTGTAATCAGTATCATGAATCGTGGAATCCGTGGAATCAGTATGATGAGCATGATTGGAAACATGAGCAGAAGGTCTGCCTAGGTTAGTTGCAACATTTTTTAGGAAGGGGGTTACTCTGAGGTTATCTGGAAGGAAAGTCGATAGGTTTCAGTGCAACCTGCTGAAGTATACAATGTCCTTGTTTGGTGCTAGAAATACATGCCATTTGCTGGTCTCGATCTTACTGTAAGAGGTCTCCCGGGGGCAAGAACGCCCCCGTAGAGTATAGGCGCTCACTGTGGACGTAAACGGCAGCCTTGTACAATGTATGAAGATTAGAGCTGTATATAGAATTTTGCTGAGTGTTAATGCATGAACAATGCGCGAACTTGACCCTCGCATAGCCCGGCGTGCTTATTTACAATGCGGCGAACTAAATGTGTAAGCTGACTGCAAACTTCAACGGCTGTAAAAACATTGGCCTGATTAGTTGACTCGTGGATATGAAGTCCAAGGATCCGCGGGATGATACGCGAGATATGGGGTGACCTGTGATAGCCAGATTGATTAGATGCTTATGCTGGGTTGATAGCGAGATTTTGCAATTAGCAGTAATTCAGTCTTTCCAGTTGCGGGAAATAGCCCTACTTTGTCGAGATAACTAGCGGCTGCATCGACAAAGGAGACCTAGACATGCATTCTATGCAGACATCGTCTGCAAAGAATCTGTTCTAGGTTTGGGATAGATGCTATATACGAGATATGGGCAGCCATTCCAAGGTTAAAAACAGCACCACCTGTGAGGGGGAAACGATCAGAGGCAGAATCAGGGAAGCGGACTTGGCCGTGCGATTGCGGAGGAATGCACTTGGACGACAGCCTGTAGATTCAAGGATGTTTAAGAGGGTGTAAGGCCGCAGTGAAAAGCGACTCGCACGCGGAGTCGCGCTGGCGGTCGATGCGCTGTTTTTTTTTTCTCCTCCTTTTCCCCCAAGGCGTCGCCAAGACGCGAACGCAGCCGGAATCAGCAGTGGCACGCTTCTGCGAACCAGCTTACGGTCAGCAGAGGGCGACAATAGGCGCGACAGACATTCCGAGTGACGGGACAGTGCCCCCCACCCCCTTTTCCTCGAACGGGACGGCTGAGTGACCTCGTCTCGTGATCGCCCGCGGCGTTTCTTTCACAAAGGCGCAGCTGCAAGGTCGCGTCGCAAACACGCTGAGGAGTGGAGGCAAAGACAGGCGCCTTGTGAGAGGGTTTGGGGACCGGCGAGTGGAAAGAGTGTGTGTTTTGAATGTTGTATTTTTATTTGAAGGAATTAAGGACCTGGGTCCGAGATTATTCTCAACCCAGGGGGGTTGTGGCATGTTTTTGAATAATTTGATTGGCTGCTTTATTTTCGGGGCGGATCACCGAAGGTGACCGCCCTCGAGCCTTTGTTGATGTTTGTCATCAAAAAGCGGTCCTCGGACCATGTTTGTCAGTCAAGTTTGAGGCTGCGTGCTTAGCACGTATTTACAGTCCCTAGGCTTTAACCGAGATGCTCGGTAGAAAAGTAAGGGCTTGTAGTGACTTCTCTGTGTGAGAGTCTATTTTGTCTTAAGTTGCAGTTTTCTGTGTGACTTGTTACTGTAATTGTTTGCCAATGTAAATAATATTTTTCAGCTGTAAATATATACCTCCTCCTGACCATCATCAGATCATCGTCTACTGTTCTCGTCTTCTGCTTCTGTACCTGCCGAACAACGAACATAACATCACTGAGGGGATCGTAGGCAATGTTATTAAAGTACTTACGCACATCATAGGCCAATATGGCTTGGATCTGAGGAGCAGGTTCAGGGTTAAATTCGTGCGTGAGGAAAAAAAGAGGTCCTGAGTAGGCACACCTTTCGGAATCAAATTTGTTAAGGGGAAAATAAATCTGTAGATTCATGATGAGCCGATTAAGCACCATTCGTTACATGGTCTTTCCAGGATAAGTTATTTTTTCCAAGATGCTAGAAGGGTGCTTTCTTCCGAACGCAAGTGTATAATGCCCAGAAAATATTCTTTGTGCTTGTGGGAGAGGTTTCGAATGAGTGAGTGCGTAATCTGGTTCTCACCTAGGACTGACTTCGGCTTTAGTTGTTCTAGCACTCAGTCAAGATTCCAGAGGAAAAATGGCTCATCGAGTTCTGCATTGGAAGCACCAGTGTACGGTGGATAAATACTAGATAGGGGAGGAGGAATGTAGAGATCGTGGAGTTGGGTTGTTAAAGCATCCGCACCTAGCAGCGAATAGTGCTTAGCGGGAAGAGGAGCTGGTTCAGGCCCGAGGAGCTCTCTGAGTAAGTGCCAGGTCCTTTTTTGATTTCGCGTGCCATTGATGGTGTTACATATTTTGTTCCATTGATTCGTGCCCTTATACATAGCTTTCATTGATTACGAAAAAGCATTTAACTCAGTAGAATTCTCGGCGGTCATGCAGGCATTGCGAAGACAGGGTGTAGACGAGCCGTACGTGAAAGTGCTGGAAGATATATATAGAGGGTGCACAGCAACCATAGTTCTGCATAAAGAAAGTAACCAAATTCCTATATAGAAAGATGTTCGGCAAGGATACACGATCTCCCCAGTACTATTCACAGCTTGCTTAGGAGAAGTATTCAAACTTGGAATGGGAGCAGTTAGGGATACGTGCAGATGGAGAATACCTCATTAATCGGCGATTTGCTGATGCGATCATCTTCCTAAGTGACTAAGGGGATGAATTGCAAAGAATGATTGATGACCTAGACAGGAAAAGTAGAAAGGTAGGCTTGAAAATCATTATGCAGAAGACTAAGGTAATGTTCAATAACCTAGAGATAGAACAGCAGTTTACTTTAGGTAGCGAAGCTGTGGAAGTAGTAGGAGAATATGTCTACTTAGGGCAGGAAATAACCGCAGATCTGGACCATGAAAAGGAAATAACAAGAAGAATAATATTGGGATGGAGCACTCGCAGATTATTGCTAGCAGCTTACCGGCATCACTCAAGAGAAAAGTATACAACAGTTGCATCTTACCTCTACTCACCTATGGGGCTGAAACGTGAAGGCTAACAAAGAGCGTTCTACTTAGGTTGAGGAAAACGCGGAGGGCTATGGAACGAAAAATGGTGGGGATAACGTTAAGAGATAGTAAACGTGCAGAGTGGGTCAGAGAAATAACTCAAGTCACTGACATTCCAGTGGAAATGAAGAAGAAGAAATGGGCATGGGCAGGACATGTAGCGCGAAGAAAGGATAACCGATGGTCACTTAGGGCAACACACTGGATTCAAAGGGAAGGAAAGCGTAGCAGGGGGCGCAAGAAAGTTAGGTGGGTGGATGAGGTTAACAAGTTTGCAGGGGTCAAGTGGATGCAGCTAGCACAGGACCAGGTTAATTGGAGGAATATGGGAGAGGCAATCGGCTTGCAGTGGGTATAGTGAGGATGATGATGGTGATATTATTATATTATTTCTATATTATTATTAATATTATTATTATTACCCTTCGACCGCACCCTCAGCTTCTCCTCTCTGATATACACAGTGAACAATTATTTCACTGTGTATATAAGACATGCTACTAGAGCATCCGCCTCGCATTCGGGAGGTGCCGGGTTCAACCCCTGGTGCCGCCGGTTACCCACCGGCTTTTCAATGGGTACAAGCTTTCTCCCGGCCTGGTGCTCGGCTCTTCTGGGGTGAAATGCTTGGGAAAAGGTGTCACGGCCTAAATAGTTGCGCCGATGTGGCAGTGATCCGTTCCGCCATCGGACAACAATAAGTCCGCCTTGTGCGGCGAAAGCCTATTATGTGGCCCTCTTTTTTTTTTTCAGCACGGCCTTTGCAGGCCATGGTTGTTCGAAACTAAGCCCCCGTTGTACCCAATTTGTTTTCGTTGTTGTTGTTGTTGTTGTTGTTGTTCGTGCCACGTGTAACGCGATGTTTAACTTGTCGCGTCAATTCGGTGACGCGCTCAGTCAGGCAAGAATTATTGGGCTGAGTGCAAAGGGTGAGCAAGAGCTGTTTCCACCTCTTCGAGATGCAGACAAGGTAAAGATCTTGATTATCTAAGGGGACTGAAGTGTAACTCTGCTTCGTAGCTTGTTTCTGGTCCCAAAGAGAGACAGAAGGTAAGTTAGAGTCATTTTTTATAAAGCAATAAGATATGTTAAGTAGACATTTATTTAGCAGAAGGCACTTGCAGGACATCATTAACACCTCATATAGGAATGACCTTGAAAAAAATCTGAAGGTCCCAATGACTTTACTATAAAGGTGTTCTACTGTATCGATAGCAAAACCGACTCGTGTTCGAAGTAGCAGGTGTTTTTGTACACATTTCTATGGAGCTTGGCCGAACCAAGTTGCGCAGTTCGAACTAACCAAACATTTTAATTATCGAGGTTTGAATTAACGAACTTTAACTGTATATACGTTATACATAAAGCAGCTGAGCAAAGCTGTGTTTCGGGAGCTGCGAATTTTAGTTTTGGCTGTACTGGGCTCCATTTCAGAATTATGCAATTCAAAATCTAAACCTGCTGCAGTTTCTCAGTCGGCAGATGTCTGACACAAACCTTACATGTGCCCCCTCAGAAGCCGTAATTGATGCACCTCATACGCTGTCTGACGAAGGGAACTCTAGGTTATCGACGGCAATTTTTAACAAACTCGCTATGCATGAATGGCCCAACGGAATAGTGGACACTTCGAAGAGCTGCATAAGAAACACCCAGCACGTGCATTAAAACCATGCTGTGCTGAAAACACGACCGAACTAGAGACCACTTCATTTAGATGCTTGCAAATGATTACACTGACGATTTTGGAAGCAGATCTGTCCGCCCAAGTAAATGTTCTCAATTTGAGAAACCTGTCAAATTTGTCTTTATTTATCTCGCTGGTTGTGCACACTATAAAAATATGACCAAGGCAGTCAACAGCCTCTTGGAATTTATTTTTATTTATTAGTACCTCAAAGGCCCACGAGAGGCATTACATTGGCACGCATACAAAAGTTTTCCTTTGTTGCTTAAGGCGAGACTGCAGGCAGCCAATGTGGCTGTTATATTTCGCCAAATCTTGTGTAACCGCAAAGTTTTTCGAATAGTTGGTTAATTTTGCTTCCACATGGAGCAATGAGCAGGCACAATGTAATCACCGAGCACAAAGGCGACAGAAGAGTCGACTGCATATTACAGCTAGAAATGCCCCAACAATGTGGAAGGCAGAGATGGGCACGTGTCATCACATCAAATGATTATGTTTCCAACCACTACCTGTGCTCGACAGGCACAAACTACTCTCTTAATTGCTTGCACGAGAAGTCGTGCCCGACTTTTATGTCTCCAGTTAGCACTACATATGTCCAGAAGAATGACACAGCCAGGCCTCAAGTTGCAGCTGTAAAGCCCATTTCTATTTGCAACAACCTGCTGTTATTAATAGACACAGTTCCCAGCCACTTGAAAAAGAACTGCCGTCGTTCACCCCCTGGCTCCATGCCAGCCAGGGAGACACGCAGTCCAAGCATAAATTCTGCGATGAGACAATGTCTATCGAACGGGTTCAGTAAACCAAATTATGAATGTGGATTGACCCTTACATTTCATTACAATGATTGAACTCCAGTGAATTCCTTGCAACATCATGAGTGATATCAGTGCGTTCAGAATCGTGCAATCGAATCAATTACTGCAGCAAAATGTCACGAAGCCATGCACGTCAACACTCTACTGGGTACTTTCGAGTTTACAGTCTCAGAATGTTTGACAGTAGGTCTTGGCTTCTGCTCTGACAAGAAGCAGCTTGATGGGCACATGACCTTGCAAGTTCCCTCCATTGTTGCCGGTTTCCATACAAGCGATTGAGCAAACTCGGCGAACAGTGACAGCGGCAGAGCAAAAAAATTTTAACTTGTAATTACGTCGCTCGCCGCTCGAGTAGCCGCGACAGCTCAAAACAGGTTTCCGCGTCGCCGCGCGAAGAAAACAGCCTCGCTGTTAGCAGACGATGCCAACCATCAATCACCACAATTCAGTTTTTTAGCAGTCACGCCGCTCGCACGTGTAATACTCCTACACTCGGTGCAGACCAACTGAACTTGCGAGGAACTTCACTCGACGCTTGTGCACGAGCCAAGGCAAATTTCGAGGTCGTTTTGAACAATCGTAATAAACGAGCGACATGAACCCACTGTTGTATGTTTCGTCGACAAGTTCCATCCACCTAGGCCTTGTTTCACACTAAGCTCGGTTGGTGCAAAAGTAGGAGGGGCTTGCGATGCGCCTCCGAGGACGCATGGGTTGACCATGCATTGAAGTTGAGTGGCGCATGCGTTCAATATGCTGGTTAAATGAGTGGGTGTGCCGACCGGTTGGGCTCAAACGCGCCTTTTTGCATGACACGGTGGCGGCGCCACCGACGAAAGCCAGGTTTTCTACCGCTCCTTCTTGCCGTCGCCACGCTCGGCAGAAAGCGACTTACTTCACTATTTTCCAGAACAAATGAGTTCAGTTAGAAGAATCTGTATTCCAGAAATTAGAGTGAGGTGTTTGTATGTTTCTTCAGCGCGTTGTTTCCGCGTTCCATATTTTTTCAGGTAAACAACTCGAAAAACCAGTGTTCCTTGCGCTTAATGTTTTTTTCCTTTCAATGTCTGGCTCCATCAAAAGACCATGCTTAAACATATTACGACAGTGTTAAACGTTAATCGCGAATAAATTAATCTTGAAAAAAGAAATCCGTTAAAACTACAGAAAGTGCAGTACAGTAATATTTTTGAGTCAACAAAGTGACACACAGAAGAAAACGCGCTTGTGCGTCATTCAAAGTAGGCATGTCCACTTCATTTTTTTTTTTGCGCATTCTCAGCGGTGAGGTTACGGTGCCTTGCATTGCACAGACACGGTCGCTGAATTTCTGGCTCTCAGTGCTTCAGAAGTATTACTTTTCCAAAAAAGGTACTCTGACCACGGAGGTCGAAAACGCGCAAGCAGCCAAACTTGTGTGTCACTTGTTGTCCACCCGCAAGTCAACGTCAACTGGACGTATACAGTCGCGAACTGCAGAATATGCATCACGCTTTGGCTGTCGGAGTCTTCTCATGCGTTAAATAGCAAAATGAAAGGCATGCTTTTTAAATACGCTTTTAATATTTACTTTTGTCTTTGCGGACAGCAAACTTATTTACTTCTATTAGAAGCTACATTGTTTGTCTCCCGGTCATGCGATTGACGAAATATTCCGAGCCTTCATTCCTGCCAAAGTTCCTGCTTCGACAAGAATTCGACAAGCTGCCGCCGAAGCAACAGAGGCTGCCAGAAAGGACAGCCGCGACCTGCATGAATAATGTTATTAAGAAAATTGAGGTAAGAAAACACGCGACGTAATTGCGGCAAACAGCAGACGATTCGCCGGTGAGCACCTAGCGGGGAATAGCAGCGCCAGTTTTTACGTAGTGAAGTGGCGGCGCAAGGTAATATGCTTTGTACCTCGCCAGTCAGCACACCTGCTCGTCTCGTTACCCTACGTTGAAGTTCGCCAACTCGATGCGGCAGCTGGGCAGAGGACATATGCGTCCGCCCGCCCTATTGTTAGGACCGGGCACACTATGGGCGCAGCGCCCGAAAAATGAACATATCGCGGATGCGTCGCGTGACACCGACGCCATCGCCTGTCATTGCCGCTGATGCACCCAGCACGACGTGACAGGTGTCGGCGACAGAGCGGCGCGTTTTGAGGCGAAAGCCTTTCTAAGCTCATCTAGGCTTTTCGGCAATTGTGTTTGTTAAGACGAGCATTGCTTTTGTCTACGTCATCTGTCCGCCTGATTTCCTCCGCTTATCTGCTGAAGCAGGCGCTGGATTGAATTTGTGCGTTAAGCTAAAAGTAGCGTTTTTTTTTCCTTCAGTTTGGCTTTTTGACATGTTCCAGCATCACACACTTTCATTTGTGTGTGATGCTGGAACATGTCAAAAAGCAAAACTGCAAAACCATAACTGGCGCCCAACGTGGGGCGTCAGTTGTGGTTTCCTACGTGGGCATAGGCCACCAACCACCGCGGGTTCGAACGTCGCACGAGCCGAAGCCCCAATCAGGCGTCACCACACGCACACTGAAACCCCACAGCGCACACTCAACCTCCGCAGGGAGGAGAGCGCTTCGCTGCAAAACACAAGCCTCCCAGTGACACAGAAGACGTTTATTGAACGCCGTCCACCAGCGGTACACAAACAGTCACCGCGTCCCAGGAGCGCGCGAGGAGTAAGGCTCCGCTGCGCAGTGACAATTAATGCGCGCCGCAAGCACGCAAGGGCGTGCTGTGATCGTTGGATCACGATCAACAGGCTCGAGCTGCGCTCTCAGGTACGACCCGGAGCAGACGAACTCGAGTACACACTGGTTTGCGCGGACAAAGGCCGGCAGACAAGAACAGTAGAGTAAGCACCTTGCGATGTCTCGAAGGGGTCTCTCCTGGGCCCCGCTCGGAGGGTCGCACGAGCGCAGCCGTCAAAGCGGTGCCGTGTTCCCGCCAAAAGGTGCCAATGAGAACAGCCACTGGGACGCCAGGGCGGAGCTGTGGCCGAGCGACAGTAACAAGTCGTCCGAACATCTCTCATCCCGCCGCCTCAGGCGGGAGAAAGGGAAAGAGGAGAACAACAGAGAAGCGGGAGGCGGCCGCGCAAAGGGCAGCCGCAGCAAGCCTGAATCCCACAAGCTTTCATCGATATGGAGTTCGAGAGTTCCGTGAGTTGCAGCCGAAGATGGCGCTAATTAAAATTACGCTTATCACTTGTGAAGCTAACGAAGTCTGATATCTGGCGTGATTGAAAATATACTGGCTTCTTCGCAGAGCAGTATCTACCCGGAGCAAGGAATGTTGTTCCGAAAATACAGCGCTGTGACATTTCATCTCATTGAAGGCATTGATGCCCAAAACTAAACGTTTCTGCTGCCACGCGCAGCAGTACGCATTGTAACTCGCTTTAGGTAACATCAGCAGTAGTTTCAAATGACAGAAAACATAAATGACCATGCATACCATGATCTGCCAACGTAGCGAAACTACGTGGAAAAACAAGCACCCACCCGAAGCTCCAGTGGCTTATGACCGTGCTTTATGACCGCTTATTTCTGACTGGATGTGTCACATGTTCACTTTCCTCAACAACAGCGACAACGCTGTAGGTGTGCGGTGTCGTGGCGGTAGTAGCTCATGGACTCTGTGAAATGCCTTCTTGCCTAATAGAGTTGGCCTAATCTCATGTAGCATACCTCGACCGAAGTATATGTGAAAGAAAAATAAATAAATTCAGCATTGATGCGCAACTAAACGGCCTAGGAAAGCATTACACAACAGCAGTTCAACTCGCGTTATTCCACTTACTGCGGCACGCAACGCTGCCAGGAGTGGGCGCCACGATGTGTCCTCGCGCCCAATAACAACGGCGCGACCATCGTGGTCGCAAGCAGCTGCTCTCCAGCGGCGAGTGTTCGCCGACGTAAGCATCAAGGGTGGAAGCAGGCTGAAGCATATTGGAGCAGATCAGAGAGCTGTAATAATGCCATTTTGGAGCAACTTTGAGCAATAAAACGAGGTTTGGAACGTTCAAATTATATTTTGGAGCATGTTCTTCGGCTCAAACGCTTTATAATGGAAATTTTCCCTTTCTGACAAAAAAAACCCAATCTGATTATCTTTTATTGAATGCTTTATAATAGAGTATCTCTGCATAGATCCGTAAAATAATGCAACCCGAGTAAACCTTTGAAACATACTCGCAACAAATGGAATGCTTGCTTTTACACTGCAGGCTTAATTTTCAGCAAGAGAAGCAACACAACACAGAAAACCAAAGAAGACAAGGCTGGCACAATTACCAATTCGCCTAGTCGTCAACGTTGTTTCTTCATTAAGTTTACCCAAAAGCTTTTCATTATTTTCACTTGATAGATTCAGAGAGGGAGCCAACTTTGATGTGGTCAAGCACCCACACTAGTTTGGAGTTCATATATCTGCTCTTCATCCTATGCCTGCAGTGATAAATTTCTGGACACTGATCAGTAGTGCCTTCAGGAAGGGTAGACGGCACTCGAGGATAGCGTCTTCCCATTCAGATACCTTTCTTGGCGGCAATAAGCCCTCTATGGTTTTCTAACACTCCTGAGAACTCTTAGTAGTTGGCACCTAAGTGGCATCAGTCCCATAGCAGTTCAAATATGATTTTGCCCAGCACAGGCATGACAGCCTCAATGATGAAGAACCTCCTTGTTTTCAAAGCAGAACCATTAGAACAAGTCGTGGAGTTGCTAAAGAAAGTGCTGTGTCAAATGAACAGAGAATTTCTTTGGCAATCAATTCTCACCAATCATTTCATTTGAAATTTACTCGTGAACAATCATTTATTAGGCTTTATGCTCTTCTAGTTTATGAAACATTTATTAGGCTCAGCTAGAGATACCACTGCCACTGGCTGGTTGTCATCATGTTTACTAGTGCCGCCCCTGCAACGTGTACGAGCGCAGGATCACCAGGCTGTGCTCCTCACAGTCGTCGAATAGAATTGCAGTTATTCACATATTTTGTAGGCAATACCATTAATGACCCACCGAGCGGCAAAGCTATGTTTCACTAAAGTTGATGGCAAAACATTGACACAGCCCATTTGGAGCAGCTTCGGAGCAGTATTGTGCTTTGGAGCAGGATGGAGCAGAAAAGGCAGTTAGGAGCAGAATGGAGTTAATGAAGCACCACTTCCTAAGCATGTTCCCTCTTTCTCCCTCGGGAGAATGATAACAAGTAAGCGTCAATAATGTGCGGCGCCCGATTTGGCGCCTTGAAGCGCTGTGCTTACTAAGTGCGCTCCGCTCAGCATACCTCGCTCAATGCTTCTTTTTGGCTGCCGCTGTGATGCTGCGGTCTTCGCCAGAATGCCTTCGTGTTTAATATCAGTACAATGCTCCCCGAGCTGCAGCGATTGGGTTTATCTTTTGGGCTCGTTTGGAGTTTTCCTGCGGGCTTTGTTGTGGCGCCACGTTAAGCTCGAGGAGAGAAAAATAAGAGGGATTTTTTGTTAATCTTATTTAAGAATACGGTCAACCTTCATTTGAGGGTCATTACAGGGAAGTAAATTAAATATATATATATATATATATATATATATATATATATATATATATATATATATATATATATATATATATATATATATATATATATATATATATACAGAATGAAAAACCACTTCTGATATACAGTACAAAAGAACGCCGCCGTACAGCAACCTTATATACTAAAATATTACACATATTACATAAACGCATATTCTCAAGAACCTAAACAGCTACACTCTGATACAGCCATGTGAGCGGGCAGTTTATTCTAGTGCACAACAACATCCTAAAAAAATGAGCAGGGAAATACTTTAGTGTTAGTTATATAAGCCCCAATTGCTTAGTGATTATTAAGGCGGGAGCCTAATCCCAGTTGATTCAAGTGCCCCTCCTGCTACACACTGCATTTCGCGCCATTTGTTAACGTATAAAGAGTTTTCTGCGTGGGTAATTATGTCCATGCATAACTTACGGCTGATGTTTTCGTTTGAGGAGCGAACTGCATGAAAGAGCGTCGTTATCACACCTCGAACATACGTTGCTCATTTTCTCAATAAGAGTAGCAGTTAATGTTTTTTTTTTTTCTTTTACAGCAGCACCATGTGAACGGAAAGCCGCACACGGATCCTTTTGACTGCGAACTATTTTGTTTTACTCGCTAATACTTAACCACATGGTTGGTAGCTCAGTGCCAGCTGCCAAAGTGGTGCCATCAGTAACTCATTAAATAAGCAAGTTGATGGAATGAAATCATCTATACTTTAACGCAAGACCAGGTTCGCGAACCTTAGATTCCATGGCCTTGTTTAGGTTCCTATCCGCAACAGTGTGCAGCTTCAGCGGGCGGTTAAATGCGCGTAGAACAATTTCTTCCTAGACAGTTGCAATCTATGCTCCAATCTCAGACATTCAGTGTGGCTTTACAGTCGTGAAAACCGTCGCGCGCTACTGCGTGTTAGCAAGGTTCCGCCATGCGACGTTGGCAGATTTGCCTCATTACATAAGCAGGAATACCTGCACTTTAAATAGCGGAAAATATTGCTTGGTTTTTGTTTCTATAGCTAAACAAAACGTCACGATCGAGGATTTCGCGGGAAAAAATCAGCGAGTTTTTGATATCCGTGCCCTATGTATCCCACTGTGCCAACGTTCGAAATGGGGGAAAAGTAAGTATTTTCAAAATCATTGTGCATACAGGAGTTGCGTATTGGGATAAAGCGCACAAGGTATTGTAACGAAAAGTGCAGCTTCGCGGCGCCAGCGAAAAATGAATGTTGAGCAAGTTTTGCTTTGCGCAACGTCCTCCACGACTAGCACAGCTCACTAAAGGCACAAAATCGCGCGCCACACCCGCTTACGTCAGCCAGCTTACACTCGAAACCGGAAAGCAGCGGCAACCGTCGGCGACTGCCACGCCGACGCTCGGCCCTTCTTTCGCGGCCGGCTGAGCTGCTTAGTTACTTTTGGCAAAGACGGTACATCACGTACACATCTTTCGTTCAAAGCTAGCTAGCCTGCAATAGCTCAGCGAAAGGTCGCTAATTAGAACTGAATTCGCCAATTTATTTGTTTTGTTTTTTTCGTCTGGATATGCGGCCTTGCAACAACACGAGCCGAATTTAACTCTCGTATAATAACTGCTTTAAATGAACATTCCTTCCATGAATGATTTCCGGCGAGAAGAAACGCTGACAATTTTGTACTTTGGAAGCAGGTTAGTTCACATCGGTTGCTTTTTGTGTTCCTACTGTAAGCAATATACTGCCCACACCAGTTCCTTCACTGTCAAGTGTCCACTACAGCGGAGTCGGCAAAATAGACGAAAGAATTGAAAACAGAAGTACCCCACTTGCGTGTCAGGCTCGATATATGTTTATTGAACTGGTTCTCGTGTACGGCATCCGCCGAAATTTCACTGCAACATGGCGCCATCTGTCGCCATCGGTGGGATCTGCGAATGCGTGGTCATGGCCTTCGAGATCGCACGTTCACGGCCGCTCGATGGAAGCGCACTAGGTGTGGCCTGCTACGTCACCCGAAACCGGCGGGAAGAGCCTACTTCCAGTCGCCACCGCCGCGGCGCCACCGTTCGGGGACAGCCGCGCGCGGAGAGCTGGGCCTGGCTGTGCTTTGAGGGAGGCGTCGACGTGGTAGAAGCCTTTTATTTTAAGGATATAAGAGCTCCGCTTAACACAATTTGGCAACAAGAATTAGTATATACTGTCATGTCTAGTGTGACCATGTCAGCACTTAGCGCTTGCTCGGTAAGGATGTATACTGGAGTGTACCCCGAAAAACTTAGTGTCTGTGGTTCAAGGCCACTCGATTGGAGAGCTCGCATTACCGTGATATTGCATTCGGATCAGTTGTTCGTCACATTAAAATGTGACCCGGCTGTGAACAATTCGAAGCTGTTCAGCTGTCATGGTAGCCTAATGCATAACCACTTAATTAACTATGTCGCGAATTCCGTGTGTCATTTTCATACCATTTACTCATTCCTGCATACAGCTTTTATACACAAATTGATGTCAACCTGTTCTAAGCTGCCAGCGCTATCAAAAAAAATGTTCTACTATGAGCAACCTCTGTGAAAATGCGACATGTAACCAAACTTTGTGAGAAATGTTACGGTGGAAATATGAAGATGTTTATTAGGTTAAATCTAGATGATAACCTGGGATCTTCGACTCAGTTGGAGACCTTAAACTTTGTACGCCAGAACGCTATCCGTCATGGCTTCCCGCATTTTGCATGACCGGACAAAGTAAGCGCGCTTGATAGAGCCGGTCTGCCTCAAGGTGCTACGTATATGTGCCGAACGTTTTTATTACTATTTTTATTGGCTGCTCGCAAACCCATACAATTTTGCTGGTTCGTAATTTTCAATGCAAGAACACGCATCGAGTGTTGCTGTTGTGAAACTCTCAGCTGTGATTACAAGAATGTTCGCGCGTCAGAGCGCAACTACAGCCGAGATTCAACGAGCAGCCGAGTACGCTTATTTAATGGCCACACACAAAAAAAGAAAAAAATTACCAATCGCAGACGGAAAACCTTTCTTGAGAGAGGCTTATGCCATAGCCATAAACATCGCTCCACTGTTGATTTGACATTTCTAGCCCAGCTCGCTATCAGTGGGGGCAGCAACTTAACGATATCTTGCATAGCGCCTTAGCATGGGCCCGATCATTGTTTTTATAGGTTAGCTGCAGGTACTGTATACAGTGAGAAAACAATGATTAACCCAAAAGTTTACGCAGCTTCCTACTTCGCCGGACCTCTTCAGACTTCCTGTTAATGAAGGTGCTCGTACGCTGACAAAGCTTGATTTCTTCCTTTGCGCGACACATCAAGCCTCCATTGTCCTTGGTTTTCATTAACCTGTAACTGGTCCAGTTGACTCATATTTCCTGCAACAGGCTCTCGCCTCAAGCCCATTACCAAATATCGCGTAAATTAAGCAACAACCTAGTAGTGATAAAAAAAAACTTGCGGTTTTTAAGTCTCCTTGAGGAGCCTCGTTAGAGTGCATGCACTTTGCTACCTGCTTATTCACCGTATCCCGTAATTGCTGCCTGCGTCGAATATCATTAGAATGCAGCCTTAAGTCACCGCATTAAATGCGGTGGCTTAAGGCATAGCTATATAAAGCCCCTCTTTACCGAAGCCGTACGAACGTGCCCTATAGGAGTATAGTGTGCCTGACTTGGGATCTAAGGGTCCCGCTTTCAATAATTCTCATTGCACCTTTACATCTTATTGACACTCTCTGTTTTGGCAGCTCCTGCCACATTGAACATGTCATGTGTTCTCATTGCGCCAAAGGCGCCTGGCCATATCACCAACTAAAGTGCCTCTTACCAGAGAGGCTTTTTTCCGATTTTCCGCCGACAGAGCAGGCGCCGGATTTTCTGTGGAATGTGGCTTTTAATTTTATTGCGTCGGCTCAAACAGTCTCAACAGTATAAACAAATGTTGTTTATACTTGCAAGGCCACTCAGACTAGCACGGCAAAATTTAGAACAAATTGCATGCTTATATAAAAAAAAAATCGTAGCTTTTTCTGATATGTCCTCGCAACATAACCTGCGAGAAAAGCTTCTGATGCTACCTCATCGTGCTCATCTGCTTCAATCCTAGTTCACTTGCCAGCTCCCTTGCAACTAAAAAGGGTAAACAACGTCACGGGAACACAGGAAAAGAGGACGACACAACTAGCGCGGTTGTGCAGTCTTCTTCTCCTGTGTTCCCGTCACATTGTTTGCACGGTTAACCTATAATTAATCACCAACAAGTCCAATCTGCTGTCCCTTGTAGCAAATTCAATGGCAGCTGATACGGCATTATGCTTCAGCATCTGGACTTTTTAACCTCAGCGCCGCTTTCATTTCAGAGGAAGCGAGTGCATTTCCACTCCTCGCTGCTGTCTTTGCCTGAAGCGAGCTCAGCAGATACAATTAGAGGGTCTCTTAGATGTCCTTTAAACGGAGGATGGTGAAAGCTTACACTTTTCCGATCATTTGCCTCTCAGCGTTTGCCACAGTTCGTCATTTCAAGTCGTCGTTTCTCAGTCATGATGAGTCTGCCTGCGTAGTCATTGTAGCCCTTATATAAACTAAGCAGGTTAATCGTTTAGAATCAACAGTGGTCATTACATGTCGTCGTTTCACATGTTGGTCATTTCGTAGTCATTAACAGTATTGATGAGTCATGCCTAGCCATTATAGTCATTACCACACATCGCTAAGCACTTTTACTCATTTTAATCAATTGCGGTCATGACATGTCGTAGTTTGATATACTGGTCATTACAAATCATTTTAGTCATTATTAATCATTATTATACATTAGCATAAGTCATTACTTCTATCAATGTCTATTTATAACTTTTATTGATTACCTATCACCATCAATCATTTTCATTCATAATCTCCCTCCTTTTTTCCGCTTTTGCGACTGGCACACCAGTGCACAGATGCGAAGCACAGATAATAGGCACAGCTTCTGCGCATAGATTTTCGCTCCATGAGCCGAAAACGGCTTTCGCCTTAAAAAACAAACGCATCCAGTCTCAATGTTAAGTGTTTGCACACGCGCACACAAAAAAGTTTGCGTTTACCATGCAGACGCGAGGCGAACGCGCCCAGAAAGAAAGCAAACCGCGCGATCAGAGCCGGCGACCCCGGCGGCGATTAGTGGCGCCCTCAGCAGAAATAGCGGGCGCAACTGTAAACTCCCCAAGGACGCGCTTGCCCATTGACGGCGGCGCGACGCAGCAGGATGGATGGGATGGATGGAATATAGGAGCGTCCCCTTTGAAACGGGGTGGTAGCATTTTTCTCCTGCTCATTTTTCTCCATATATCTGAATTATTGATTTAGAATGGTTAACTAAACCATCATTCTATTTATTAAATTTTGCTCCTAAATTACTAACATTATGTCACTTCTCTGCTTTTAAGCCACCAATCTTCCAGCCGTTTTTTGCTAGTTTCCACCGCCGGTTTATTCACCCGGCCACAGTTATCTCTAAACCCCAGAGCTTCAGGAACAGCGATTGCGCCTGCATCAACTTCCGGATGGATACCATTGCATTCGAGTATAATATGGTCAATTGTTTCACTGGAGTTTCCACATACAGCACATGCGTCATCTCCATTGTTAAACTTCTTTTTGTAGCTGCGTGTTCTAAGGCACCCTGATCTAGCTTCAAAAAGTAGGACACTGCCTCTTGAGTTATCAAAGAAATCTTCCTTCCTGATCTGCATTTCCACTTTCGGTATAATTCCACACTCTGTTTCTTTTCCATCGAATTTATCCAATTTTTACCTTCTGTGTTTTTCACCTGTTGCTTAATGCTCTTTATTTCTCCGTCCTTGTTACTAGCATACTTACTAGTTAGTTTCCTAGTTCTTTTCCTCCATTGGGAGTCAACGCTTTTTAGGTACAGGTATTTAAATACCTTAGCTGCCCATCTGTTTACTCTGAGCTTCCCGTACTTCGAAAGAAGGCCGCACCCAGTGCGCTTCCATCTAGCGGCCGTTGCACGTTTCCCTCCGGCCGTTCCAATCGGCCGGAGAGAGCGTAAGTTGGAAAAGGGGCGTGGCAGCGTCTTTCGCCGCACCGCGGCGCTCACCACCTATGCATAAAGAGGCAGTGCCCTGCTTTTTGAAGCTAGATCAGGGTGCACCCTGATTATTGCTTACTTAGATACATGTCCAACAGCTATTTTTTTTCTCGCACTATTTTAAAGCAACCTTGGAAGTTCGTAAGCACGCAAGTTCGATAGAGTCCTTACGGAAAACAATTTACATGTGTTTTTACAATATGTCTTAAATTGGCAAGCTGGCGTAATAAAAAAAAAAGTTCGATAAAGATGAAGGGTAATCGGGGCACGTTCACCTCTGCCGTCATATGAGTATATGCGAGGTTTTCGGAAGTGATCCCGATAAAATCGGATCAGCTTATACGATCGAAAGTAAGGAGAAGCTATTACCTCGTTTGTAAACTACGCGGCCCACAATAGCATAAATGTGTGGAAATGTGCGCGAGTTTCAGCTTATTTCTTGTTTTCACTTGTTTGCATATGCTACAGACTGGGTGCAGTGCTTTTAATTTTTATTTTTACTCCTATTTTTACACGCAGAGGGCCAAGCCGAGACAATGAGTTAATTCAAAAGAATTATAATTAGACTATACAATGGCACTATCATACACGCCTGCCACACTAGTTAGCAGTTGTTCATTAACTTTCAATATGCGAAACTTATCAAAACATTTTTGGCATTAAACATCCGCTGGTTGTAATGATACTAGCCACTTTCTGAACAAAATGACGAGGCAAACACTGAGAAATTTAAAAAAGGCGTACATATTTCTTTATTTACAAAACTCGTGAGGTGGACAAAGAAGAAAACAATACGGACAATCACAATCAAGAAGTACACACAAACATTTCGTTATTTACAAAGTTCAATCACCACATATGATGACTACTTGCGTAGTCTTCTATTCGCAAAGATAAAACTCGCCACTAAACACGCAGCTCCTATCTTGCTCAGCAGTTTTTTTTTTCTGGTAAGTTCCTTGATCAATTACTATTTTTCCTGCGTTGATTATCAATCAATCAATGTATTATATTTTTCCAGAAAACAAGCTGGACGGTCTCCTGGGCTAAAAGCTCCTCAAGACCACTAGGTGGCAGTAGCATATAAAAAGAAAACACAGCAGCAGGATATAGCCCCAACAATAATTATATAGTTGGTTGATAAACAGTCGAAAACATGAAAGACAAAAATCAATCAATTTACTAATTACATCCTAAAACTGTAAACACAAATACAGTTCAAAATACGAAATTCACATCCGGGATGACAAAAGAAAAAGAAAGTAGTGAAACAAATTCAATAGCTTCAACCTAAAAAATGAGTTGTTTGATCTAAAAAAATTCAATAAATAAAAACAACAATCAGGAATTTTATTGCTCTAAAAACAAAGACCTGAGCTCTTTTCGATTGGACAGAATTTTGCAGAAATTTGTTCAGTATTGCTGGTAGATTGTGAGCCAAAGATTGGAGCTTGTAAAATGTACGGAATCGTGGAATTTTCCATACATCCAGATTTCTGGTGGGTATATTAGTATTTCGGCGTTGTAAGCTTGCCAATGATGCCATGTAGTTTTTAATATCAGGAGTATTTCCAATGTGGCGCATTATTCGGTTTTGTACCATGAAAAGCCTGTTTAAATTACCTTTTGTGGTTGCACACCAAGCTAAGGTGCCGTAAGATAAATAGGAAGCAAACAAAGCTTGATAGATTAATATTTTTGTTTTCACGGGTAGTACGCTGCGATAGCGTGATAAAACTCCAGTTATTGATAATTTCTTGCTTAGGTAACCAATGTGAGTGTCCCAGCTTAAGTTGGACGAAAAATATACTCCTTATGGTCGTGAACAATTTCTATTTCTTGGTGATCGAGCTGAAAGGAAATGTCAGCTGGCACTTTCTTATTCCTCGCTCAAAATATTTGCTTTTGTTTTGCCAGCATTATATTAAATCGATTTTGTCTTGACCATCTTGACAATTTTTCCGAAACCTCGTTCAATGATGTTAGAACCAAAAATTAATTGCTATCATCGGCATATATAATAAATTCTATTGTCTTGTCTATACTTTCAATGTCATTAATGAAGGCATTAAATAAAAGTGGGCCTGGTACACTGCCCTGCAGGACGCCATATTTCACTGGGAGAAGGGATGAGTTATATCGGTGTATGTTTACAAACTGAGCTCTACTTTTAAGGTAAGATTTTATTAGGTCTGAGCATCGCCCACGAATTCCATATGTTTCAAGCCTTTGGATTAGAATTTGGTGGTCGAGGCAGTCAAAAGCTTTACTGAAGTCCGCGGAAAGAGCTACTGTGAACGTGCTGTCTATATTTTGCAAAATGTGTTCCTTTAACGTTAACAGGGCCATCTCCGTGGACTTGCCTTTCATAAACCCAAATTGCGCGGTATGGATTTCGAAAAACTTCTCTTAGAGGTATAATTTTTTTAGTTGTGGCCTAAGCAACTTTTCAATGATTATCTCCGTTGTTTCAGTGGCGTGGTCCTTTCTTAGTGCACAAAGCTAGAGCACCTCTCGAAGCAAGCAACATAAGCTAGCGACATGTACGCTACACATGGAATGTAGCGATGTACGCTCCACTGGAATTTGTTATATTTGCAAGCAAGCGCAGAAGCCTTAGGATTAAAAATGGGGAGGAAAACGAATGTCTCATGAGTTCACCAAACTGTAACAAGACCTTGCAGCTGAGAAACATGCATGCCAATTTGACCACTCAAGCATACGCTCATAACGTTGACATAACGTTGATTGATGCCGGCTTCACGAGTGACCGTTAGGCACTCAAAGACTACCACCCACACGAGGTAGTCTTGACAAGCAACTGTTTCACAAGCAAAGAAAACTATCTACAAAAGCACAATGCGTAAATTCTAAGTAGAACGGAACGCAATATGTGAATGCAGCAAGAACATCAACACTCCGCTTCGGTAGTAAACACAACACTTAAAATTGTGAAACATTTCGGACACACCTTGCGGTCAGTCTGCTGGAAAACCAGCTAAAAATGAAAGGCTATGGGACACGCTTGTAACAAATTTTACGTCACTGTACACGCGCAAAACACGAGAGAGCCGCCAGCGGAGATACGCCGCGAGCGGGCTGGACAATGCATCGACGCATAGGCGCGCACTGCCACCTGGTGGCGCTCGAAGGAACGGACAAACAACATTTGGCTGGGGCGCGCGCCGATTGGAACGGCCGGAGAGAAACACGCGCGCGAGGGGGATCTCGGAGGCCAAGGCGTGGTCACGGCCGGTCTCAAGAGAGAGTGCGCGCTCTTTCTTACGGCCTTCTCAATCGCCGCGGGAACAATTGGAACGTTTCTCTGAGTTACGCTCTCCGTCGCCGCAAGGGGCGTGACCTGCTTACTGTTCGCTCCGCGTCTGCTTCAGTGGCAGCGGTTGGCTTTTGCTTGGTTTCGCGCTGTTGCTCACGAGTTCTGTGGTGAGTGCAGCCCGAAATGAAAGAACACAGAAGGGAGATGCTGCAGCAGCATGTCGTCAACGTACTACGCACGTGAACGGATATAAAAAACACTGTCGTTCATGGTAGCTGACATACATTGCAGCATGGTAGCTACTTTTCTCCATTTTAACACGAATTTTTCCCAAGCGTGTAGAAGGATAGGAATAAACAAAACATCCAAGCTTCTTCAAGACTAATATGACAGCAACTCGTCTGCAACAGCAAAACCGTCGTTCAGCGCTAGATGCTAAACCATCCATGCAGCACCGAAGATGAAAATAATTTCATAAAAATGTAATGTAAATTGCAAACTGCTTGCATGATATAAAGTATTAGTATAACAGTCAAAGTAAACATTGTAGGGTTGAGTTTTAAATGTTTTTTTTTTATTCATATATTAGCCAATGTGGGGTATTATAAACATTATATTAATTTTGCATATAAAAGTTCTTTCAATGAAATTTTTACATGATATTAAGCTTAATATGAAAACAATCAAAAATAGTTTGATATTCATGACACCACTTGTAAATGCTGAAGGTGATACTCGATGCAGTGACTTACAAATGAGTTCACCTGCTATACCGAAAGTATGCAAGAAACTTCTAAAGCGTTAAATAAGGACACTCTCACTGAAGACTCATTTCAAGCCCTATATAGCGACCCTTTGCGGCTCTCTTCGGGAAAGTAAGATAAGGTTAATGTGCGGAAGGGAGCGACATATGCTAGATGCGAGGGCCGGAACAACTAGCGGCACTTGACTATACATCTCAAGACGAACGTTTCATCTGAGTGCAAAATCAAGGCACCTTGCATCGATGCCAAAAAAAAGTCATTTCTGATATTCCGCAATCAGTAACCGAGGAACTGAAGGAAGTGATGGCATCTCCTACCGTCCCATTTCCCACTGTCACATATTCAAGTTTACCTTACGTCGATGCGCTATTCTTCTTAAACCGAGCGAAAGAAGCAGTCCCATGTAGTATACTCTTCTACGAGGACAATATTCTCGAGAATATTAACGAATTCCATCCCTTATCAACAACACACCAAATGTAGAGTTTTCATCGGCACCTAAGGTATTTAAAAAGAACGTAAAACAATATTTATATGAATATCCCCTATAATTTCAATAGTGGTAGTAACTGTATTTTTCTCATATGCAACCTTTTTTGTGTAAATATATTTTGCTATGAAATTCATGTTATTGAGTGCGTGGTCAGTAGATTTGTATATCCAATGAATACTGCATGTATTGATACATTTTACATATCGTATGTAAGTGTTGCATGTTTTTTTTTTTATATTTTATATGCACTAGACGTGTGTGCTGTTGTCTGTTATCTGTTTTGGGAGCCAAGGCTCAGTCAGGCTTGTCGCCTTTTGCCTCGGCTTCCCCTTTCTTGTAAAAGAAAGAAATAATAAACTTTAACTCCAATTCCAGCTCCAATTAGGAATATTAACGAGAGGCCAACTCGTTATATGCATAAGCCGTGCAGGAAGATTTTGAGACTGAATTTTCTAGACGCAGGTCGCATTTTGATGAATTGGTGAATATGTAGGGCAATGTGTAACTTTCAAGGATAATTGTTTCATTGTTTGCCGCTCTTTTCATTCTGCTTAGCTGTTTATGCTCATTTCCATGATTAAAAGTAGTCGCAAGACTACATATATATCTTCGGTTTTTCAACCGACTGATATGTTTTGAACGAAGCTAGAACAGCCCACTCCACTAGACAAGTGAAATTATAACTATATGAGTAGATTTTTGTTCTTTACTCTGAATCTGAGACGCGCCATGAATTTTCGCCGGTGCCTCTTTTGATCTAAATGAAAACGGTAGTGATTGATATAATCTCCACCCAACAGTTCACCATGCACTCACGTCAGGTCGCCCTACACCTGCTTACAACATTCAAAGGCACATTGCATAGCGTGGTAAATTTATTTTTGTACGAAACGTAGGGGCAAAAATTGTTGAAGTGTACCCGAAGCTTCATTCGACCGTGCACATACGGACGCACTGACGAAGGCGCGCGCGCGCGTGAGCGGATTGTTGACTGTATTCTATTTTTCGTACACGATAAATGTTCGATGCTGATTACGGCCTTTGTATAAACCATAAGGGGAGAAATGTCAGGACCTACTGGTTGCAACTGACGCGGGCAAAGATAAAAGCGAGCGTGCGTTCCCTTTGCGCGTGAACGGCTGTAGCGGAGGAGCAGCAGTGGGGCGGAGGCGACCCCACCGAGGTGAGGCGGGCTATTGAAACAGACCCCATTGGAGAGGCCGTAAGAGAAGACACGGCCGGTCTCGAGGGATACAGCGCTTCTCTTCTTTTGTGTGTAGTAGGTGCACGGCAGCGTTTTCGAAAAGGAAAAAAAGCTTGTCCAATAGGGCAACAAGCTCTGGTTTCAGATAATGCAGTCCACTAGAATATTGTCCTCGTAGAAGAGCGTACTACATGGGGCTGCTTCTTTCGCTAGTTTCAAGAAGAATAGCGCAAGCGTCACACCAGAAGTTGATTAACTAAACGATATATCCAGCAACGTAAGGTAAACCGGAATTGTGGCAGTGGGAAATGGGATGGTAGAAGATGCCGTCACTTCCTTCAGTGCCTTGATTTTGCTCTCAGATGAAGCGT
This sequence comes from Amblyomma maculatum, assembly GCF_055883805.1. NCBI lineage: Eukaryota > Metazoa > Arthropoda > Arachnida > Ixodida > Ixodidae > Amblyomma > Amblyomma maculatum. Next base: position 29,528,637 of record NC_139350.1, on the reverse strand, counting down.
CCGTCTTGACAATGTAATCATGTGCCGCTAGCTGTTACGGCCCTCGAATCGAGCATATGTCATTACCTTCTGCACGTTAACCTTACTTTCCCGAAGAGAGCCTCAATGGGTCGCTATATAAGGCTTGAAATGAGTCTTCAGTGAGAGTGTCCTCCTTTAACGCTTTAAAGTTTCTTGCATATTTTGGATATAGCAGGTGAACTCATTTGTAAGTCACTGCATCGAGTGTCACCCTCATCAATTATTGGTCTCTTTTTACCACTTCGAGCACAAGTGGTGCCATGAATATCAAACCATTTTTTTATTGTTTTCATAATAAGCTTACTATCATGTAAACATTTCATTAAAACAATGTTTATTTGCAAAATTAAAATAATTCTTATAATACCCCACATTGGCTAATATATGATTTGTAATAACATTTTAAACTCAACCCTACAACGTTTACTTTGACTGTTATACTAATACTTCATATGATACAAGCATTTTGCAATTTACATTACATTTTCATGAAATTATTTTCATCTTCGGTGCTACATGAATGGTTTCGCATCTAGCGCTGAAAGACGGTTTTGCTGTTGCAGAAGAGTTGCTGTCATGTTAGCCTTGAAGAAGCTTCGATGTGATCACTGCTCATTAAGTTTTGTTTTTTTTTTTCCTATTCTTGTACAGGCTTTGGAAAAATTCGGATTAAAATGGACAAACGTAGCCACCATGCCGCAATGTATGCCATGCTTGTCGAACGTTTGCTGAACGACAGTGTTTTTTATATCCGTTCACGTGTGTAGAACGTTGACGACATGCGTCTGCAGCTTCTTCCTTCTGTGTTCTTTAATTTCGGGGCTGCACTCACCACGAAACTCGCGAGCGACAGTGCGAAACCAAGCAAAAGCCACCCGCCGCCGCTGAAGCAAACGCGGAGCGAACAGGGAGCAGGTCGCGCCCCTTGCGGCGGCAAAGAGTGCAACTCAAGGAGAAACGTTCCCATTGTTCCGGCGGCGATTGAGAAGGCCTTAAGAAAGAGCGCACGCTCTCCCTCGAAACCGGCCGTGGCGTGATGGCGCTCGCGTCGGTAGCGGTAGGCGGTAGCGCCAAACTAAAGGTGTATCAACAGCATTCGACGTAGCGCTTTGGCCGCCGATGGATCCTGCCTGAAGATGTTTTAAGTTCGTGGCGCGTAGTCCCTGAGGGCTTTTTGTCGACCGTCAATATATCCAGCTGTACGCGCAGTTCCTTACACTTTTCCAACAGTTGCAGAGCCCGCGAGGACAGGCCGGTGTCCGGTCCCGCGGCACGGCACACACATGCCACACTTGAAGAGAGCCGACGATCTCGTGGGAGACCGCACTTTCCGCAGTTCTCCGCGGCTGGCTGCTTCTCACCCAACTCGACGCCGTCGTCTTCGCAATTGAGCCGTTCCATCACGACCTGCGGACCATGCTGAATGTAGCTCGAAGTGTGACACGAAGCTCTATTTGCTCACCTGTGGCAATCTAGTGTTGTTGGCGCGAGTCATCCATCTTCGAAGGCTGCGTAAGCGGCAGGGGCCGAGCACTGACGTCTTCGATGCTCGTATCGGACTTTTCTTTTTGACGGTGCAGACCAGCTTCCTGCTCGAAGATCGGAAGATATGGGTTGCTCCTTGCTTCCCCTCGACAATCCGAAACATCCTGCACCTGCACCAAATGTAGATGGTTTATTTGATGCCGTCGAATTCGGCGGGAGTAGCGAGCCATTGAGCCATTCATCCATAATCCATCCATAATAAATCAATCCATCCATAATCCATCCATCCATCCATTCACAATCCATCCATACATTCATATTCTATCTATAATCCATCCATACATTCATATTCCACCCATACATTTATAATCCATCCATCCATAATCCATCTATCTATCCATCTATCAATCCATTCATATATCCATTCATCTAACTACCCATTCATCTACCCATTCATCTACCTACCCATTCATCTAACTACCCATTCATCTATTCATCTATCTACTCATCTATCTATCCATACATCTATCCATGTATGGATGGATAGATGTATCCATCCATCCATTCATCTATCCATCCATCTATCTATCGCTTCTATCTTTCTATCTATCGCTTCTATCTATCTATCAGAGAGCTAGATATATCTCAGCGGCGCAAGTTGGTAAGAGCTTTAATAGCGTGATCATTTAGGTCGTACAGTTCCATTCGCAAGCTCGAAACTCCAGCATAGCGCCCCTTCATTATGCTGGGTACTCTTGCTCTCGTGCTCGCTTCTCAATTCGAGTAAGGGGGACGAACAAAGCAAGAAAAGAAAGGATTAACAACAAAATTTAAGAAATGCTTGAAGCGTTATAAGGGAAGCGCAAGCTTAAGCACCTTTTTCCAACGCCCTGCAAATGGCCAAAGTTAGCAACTAACAAGGGGGTTGTCTTTTACTCCTTGTTTCACGTTTAAGAACAGTGTTGCGGATGGATTCCCGTAAACGGGCTTCGAAAACAACGCAGGGACGATTCGCGCGCGGTGCGCCTTGTGCGCCTCGAGGATGGCGAAGGTGGTGGTGGTGAGGTTAGTCCTAGGCAGCGCGCTCAAAGTATTTCTGGGAGGCATTGGCTGAGGCACGACAGGTCTTGAAGAAGAGCGCGCGATCTTTTCTACTGCTATGACTACGGCCTTCTCAATCCCCGCGGAAGCAATGGGAACGTTTCTCCCACGGTTCGTTCCGACCACCTTACCGTTAGCTCCACGCCTGGGGATGCGCGCAGCACCGAAATAAAAGAAACCAAAACGCAGTTGCTCTCACTGCATGTCAGCAGTGTATTCCACATCTGAATGAATGCTTTTATAATAAAGTTTGCACTTTAGAACCATGAAAAGATGAATCATTGTTCTTCTAAAGTATGATAAGTATATGACGGGTATTGCTGTCTTAAACACAGAAGATGGTGTATTCATCTATTCTTTGCCAATCACCCTACTTATTAACAAGTACTATAAGTAATCTTATTAATGCAAGGTTGCAATGTTGCCTGTCTACCGTGGTTAACGTCCCAATTTAACTCAGGCTTTGAGGAGCTCCGTGTTCAGGTCCCGGAAATTTTGATCACCTGGCCTTCTTTCATTAATGCGCACTGCATTGCGCAGTATACGGCCGGGGTCTTGACAGTTCCGCTTCCGTCGAGACGCGGCCGCCCCGGTGTCACCCGTTAATAATTAGGGGGTATTATTAACGATGCGCCCTTAACGGTGCGCACACTCCCAGGACACCCTTAGAGTGAGTGGGGGTAGCTGTTCCGGTCGCGAAGGAGATTCCCTCGACCTGCGTGGCAAGCTCAGCCGGAATTCAACTACCTAGTAGTGACAGAAGGGGGTGGCCGTTTGGTGCCCAGCTGTCGCCGGTTCAAACCAGAGTAAGGATCGGAGTCAGAAGTAACAAACAAAACACAATTTATGTAGAGCAAGAGACGATACAAAGGAATACACAAGATCACTTGGAATACAACAGACGAGACTACGAGGCAACTACAGAATGATCCAATAACACATAGGCTTACAACAAATCAAACACGAGAGAGTTACATGAACAAACACCAAATTGTTCACCGGGCACTGTTGCAGTCCGACGCCTCAAGAGTCACGATGTGGCCGCCATACGAGACGAGCGCCGCTCCCTTGAAGGTCCGTGGGCTTGCCAGCAGCGGGTGATCCCCGGGAGTCCAGCCGAAGCACAGGCGAACTCGTCGCAAAACACTGACGAACTGACTGACTGACTAACTCAACAAGCGGCGCGGTCGCTTTAAATAGGGCGCGCCGCGTCTGTTTGTTAGCACGCGTCAAAGCTAGCGCGCACACACACATAGCTTCGCTGGTTATAGCTCCCTCTTCTCCTCCCGTCGAGCCGCGCGTCGTCATTGGCTAGGTCCCATAGAAGATGCTGGAATTTTCTGGCTGATTCCAGTCCGATGAACCACCGTCCTTCTCGGGCAATGGGAAAGAGGGTGACGGCAACGCGTACAAAGCTACGCGCTCTCCCGCGCGGGGAAGGGGGCTTTTCTCTACATGCTTTCCACGTAACGCGAGCGCGGGCCTCGCGCCGTACCGGCTTGATGAAAATGTGCGCCGATTTCGTGACACCCGGCTGAGATTGAACCAGGGAGAAATGAGCCCGCAAAACTTTTTTCAAGTTCGTGCTCATAGAGGTCACCCTGTAGTAAACATCTAAGACTACTGTCACCAAATTCCAGATCTCTTGACACAAAGAAAAATTGCATTGTGTAATATGCATGCGGGTAGTTGCTGTTGAAACTGGTGTAGTTTTTGTGGACACCAAAATCTTCGTGCTTTTGCTAGTTGCAAAGCTCATCCGAAATGGCTCATTCGATTAACACGAACAATTAGCAATTAATAATTCAGCCAATAAAGTTTATCTGCAATCGGCACGCCTCTCCTGTTTATAACTAGAAATGGAAAATATGGTAGTCTCCCTTTGCAGGTGTTTTTTTTTCTCCTACCTATGCTAGCATCTTCACGCATAGCACTGAATCTGAATTTTTTCTTACTTTCCCTATAAGCCCACCTTAGACAAATGCTACCTGAATGACATCTTAATTTCGACTGACACAGTACAATCGCTTCTTGAATTTGACTCAGAAATTCAACATCTTCCACACTAGCATGTCATTCACACACGCCTACTCTGGAATTGAGATTACGGCTCGTGAAGGTTCGCTCACCACTAAAATATACAGAAAACCCACGGACCGACAACAAAACCTTTTCAGAGCCTTCATCCTCATGACCCAAAAACAATCCCATATTCTCAGGTTCACAGATTCAAAAGAACCTGCCGCACGATTTCTTAGCAGGGGCACGGTTCTAGGAACAACGAAAGCACATAGGCGTACTATTTGCACTGGCAACTGCACTCTAGGACTAATAGAGCAGCCCAGATAAGATTTCATTTTGTTTGCTCAGCAGTACACCACTCCAACATTCTAGACATGTGTGTTGACGGTGAAAGTGTGCTGTTATTGCTAGGGAGGACTATACACCAAAGCAGCAGCCAAATATTAGTGATTCTGGACAACCCCTGCAAGCATTCTAGTTCATCGGGGCAGTTTGTCCACAAGGTAACAGTGGCAACTAGTGCAGCTCCCTCATGGCTACATGGGCAGCAAGAAGGCAAATGTGCCGCAAAGGAATATGCTAATATGTTAATACATTTCCTGCTTCGTGCACACTGGTTAGAAATTATTGCAGACTAATTCAGCAGCCATAGATTTCAGGCAGGTGATGCAGTAATGACATCTGGGACCTTCTTCCAAAAGATGTATTGCTTGTTTCTCTAAGGTTTGGCTTCTCTAAGTAACAGAAGGTGGGTACATACCTTCACCAGACATCGCACTTCAAACTGGTGGTGCAGATAAATGTTTTAATATATCACATCAATAAATTATTATTAAACTATTACCAGTTTGTTCGCAAGAAGAAAAAGAAAACATTTTTGGAAATGCGTAACATGCAAGGCTGATCATGTTGATTTCCACATCACATCGACACAGATAAAGTAACATGGTGTTTACCAATGAAAAAGAACAAATTAGCTGGGGCCTAGCTTTAGTTAAGCCCGGTAGATTGTAATAGCAATAGCATGGTTACCCTATAGTTCAAATCGTAGTGTAGCCAATTTTGGTGCACCATCTTGACCGTACAATTAACACAGGACACATATTGAAGTTTACTACTGTTTAGCTTTGTTTATACCTACGAAGACACTTCGGTGATCATTCAAGTAGGGAGACTGTCACCACACGAGTAATCACATACCTAACTCAGCGGGTGAGGACGATTCAAGAGAAGCGAGACGCGCTCGTCTAGCTGCATCTTGAGGGCGCCCTCGAGCGTGACTCTGTTCCCGTTCTTGATCTGTCTCTGTAGCCCGCTGTCGTTTTTTGGCTTCATCGAGACGGCGTGACTTTTCTTTCTGTTTATAGGGATGCATAGCGAGTGCCTCAGCTGAGCAAGCGCGAGCATTTATATACCCATCGTTTTCCTCCTCCTCTCAACTGCGAGAGAAGAGTGGCAGCAGCGCCTCCACTCGGTAGCAGCGTGGCTGCAGCTGCAGCACGCCGTGCCTACCGACAACTCGATTTGGCAGCCCATCTCTCGCAACTGGTATGACGTCACAGCCATCTGGGGTGATTAAGGTGAAACGGGCCTACCGACCATGACTACGCGAAGGGCTGAAAATTGGAGTAGTATTGCTTTCGCAATAAAAGTGATTTCTAGTGAGTGTTTGTTCTGGGCTTTGTTTCTGCTGCTGTCTTCAATCAGCAAAATTACATTTCTAAGTATTGCACTTGCGAAAGGAAAAAGACACTCATATTAAGGCATATATAAGCTTGGCCGAGGACATGGGTTCAGTTCCAGCCGTAGTGGTCGTCGCATATCAATGAAGATAAAATGCAAGACACACTTGCAATGGTGTCTGTGCACACAAAGATCATCAAGTCAATGGCATTAATGCAGAGCTGCCGCTATGATGTCTCTTATGGTTATATATAGAATATAAAACAATCATACCACCCCAAAAGAGGAACAAGACTTTCTTTGCTGACAAAATTAATGAAAACAAAACAAAACTCTTGACTGCACTGGTCTTTCAGCATAGCCGTGATGTTGAAGGAAAGAAAGTGAAGTCAGAGGCAGCAGATTGTGATGGATATCTCCACCTGGGCATGGAATTTCAGTTCATGCTTGTTTTAATCTGAATTTAAATCTCTAGAAAGAAAGTTGTTGATAAAGGGCCTAGAGATAAATGTGAAACATCTGCAGGCTTTGTTGATGCTATACTGCCATTTCTGGGTGTACAACATGCCGACGGTTGAATTCTGGTGGCTTCATCTCTCATTGCTACAGTCATGACAATGTTAAGACATTGTGAGCACACTTTTACTGCAATCTGCTACCTAAGAACAGACGCAAACAAGATAGCTTTGAAAAGTGCCACATTGCTGCAATACCAAAAGCAATTTTTCTCACTGCATTAGTATTGGAACAGCCGCAAGAGCTGTTTAAAGCCACCGGTTACTTCAACAGAAGGGCGTGGATATCAAGCGTGAAAGCGGACCAGTAATGAATTTTTGCTTTTCATATAATCAAACATAAATCACAGCTGCTTCATCTATAGGGTTCCAACAAGTGTCCACAACCTATTTGAAAGCTCGCAGAAGCTACACAACAATACTGCCCCGCATCCACTTAGCTGCCTTCAGGATGGCAAAACATGTCATCCCGAAAGCAGCCAAGTGTTTTTAAACTCTGCACTGTTTCCTTGCGAAATGCACAAAACATTCTCGACTGCAGGCACGACGGAAGGTGCCTGCACGCAGTAGAGGCGCTCAGAAAAAAGCAATGTATCAGCTTTTTGAGGTTGAAACACTGCTGCGGACTGTTTGCATAGCTTTTTTTTAGTGCGGGCCTTTTCTTCACCGAAAGGCTTTCCTTAGTGAGGATCTCACTGAAAAATAATGCGTGCGTTCTCTCATAACTGGCAAAGATTGCATTTCGGAGCCGATTTGCATGTAAGACAAACCTGCGTCTGGAAGCCACGACGGGCTTCGTGGCGCGACCGTGTACCAGTGATTGAATGCATGCACAAATAAACCGCATTTCATTGATTGAAAGGCAGGAGCCCTATCCTCATGCGATCTTTGGGAAAGTATCACGGCACGGCAGCACGCAGGCCCATCCAACGGCTCGCATCGCACGCCGGCTAGGCAGTCAACACGGTCAACACAACACCGGTTGCTAGGGGGTGCCAACCAGAGCTGGTAACAGCCAGCCGGCGGCCTCCTCTATCATCCGGTTTCCCTCTAAAGTAGTCACAGTACCGGACCAGGTAACGCTTTGCGGGCATGGTCCGAGCTGGCTCGGGCTTATGCCCTGACTGACTGGATACTGGACGGGTACTGTTATTAAACGCCCACTTGTTCGCTCTCAAGCGGTTACAGATGACAACTGCAGCCAAAATAACGATCATCAGCCTTCAGAGTGCAAAATGGTTAATATGCATGATAACGACGCACAGCAGATGGGGCGTGCAAAATGGAAACGAGCTTAACGCGCACCATTAGCAGATTTTTACATAATGAATAGGCACCAGGCTTAGAAAAAAAGCGGTGTTTTGAATAAAGCCTGGAATATATTACAAAGATAAATACTGGAGGTTTTTGGAAAAACATCCCTATAATTCCTGCGTTAGTGCTTCCTCCGGATGTTGGTGAATCAAGAAGTTAGGTTACCTTGGCTTCGGTGCATCAACTAAAATAAAAATTACTCCGTTGCTTAGTTATTTTTAGTTTTTGCAGATTGTGTTGGGGGCATATTTTAAAAATAAATTCTTCACATACGACAGCGCAGCCGCTCTTCTAATTTCGTCAAGTTGGCTGAGTCATCAGAGAAATGTATTAGCGTTATTATTGGTTAATCAGTTCAGTTCAGTCGTTCAGTCGTGTCCGACTGTTCGTGACCCTATGGACCATGTCACGCCACGCTTTCCGGTCTCTCACTATCTTCCTAACATCACATAACTTCATCTGCAGTGCCTCGAGGATGCCATCTAACCATCGCGTTCGCTGCCTACCCCTTCTCCGGCGACCCTCAACCTTTCCCAACATCAAATCTTTCTCCAGCGACTCCTCTCTTCTCATCAGATGACCAAAGTAGCTGAGCTTTAACTTTAGAATTTGACCCTTCAATGAGCAGTCAATTATTGGTTAATAATACTGCTTAAATTTGTTTTTATTACCGTTGCAGTAGGTCGAGTAGTTTTACACGCACGTCAGCTAGCAGACGATAGAGACCGCGCAGAAGTTGCCTTGCTGCGCTTGCTTTGTTTTGGAGATTATTTATGCGGTGCTGCTGGCTGCACCGCGATTCAGAAGAAAGAGAACGGCACCTGTTTCTTGCGATCGGATAGAGATGAAAGCTAGCGCAGCGGCTGCTTTCTCATGTTGGTTGCACTTCTAGATTGAAACTTCCTTTGCGGCTCATAATCCGCGTGGTTGCTCTCCGGCCGCGCTTGCAGCCCGTGTACGTTCGTTGTAAACGTAAGTTTAGACGCGATGTATCCGTCAAACGTAGAGGATCCCTGATGTCAGGTCCCATTCGCCTGCACGTTTGCCCGAGCACGTGTTCGTACAGAAAATACCGCTGCCAGTTTCCTTTAGCGATCTCACCGAGTCGTTGCAAGCGCAAAGTTCCCGAAACAGCGCCTAGCTCGTGAAGGTCTTTTCTATTTTCACTTTCGCGAGTTGCAACAAGCGGCTCATCATTGGTCCTGAACTCTAGGATCTCGACAAACTCGGGCAGCGTCATTTAACAGGTTACCTGAATTTTCTTTTTTTGCTGGTTCAGGACCCGACGAACACAAAATATCAAAGTAACACACACTGATCAAATAGCATAACTATGGTGTCGAGCTTAAGATCACAAAGTGAAAAGCAGTGAGGGATACAAAATAAGCATGATAAGACGGCGCGTACTTGAGTAAAAACAATTCCAAGTGTATTAAAATAGCTCAGCAGAATAAGCGTGATTTTCGCTTCAAGCTCGAGGAAACCGTTTGCATTTGCGTTCATGCATCTCTCCGATAAAACCAAGAGAGCAAGATGAGAGCATTCTGACCGACCTCCATGTATACATTGACCTGTAAAGGCCCTGGCCAGTCCCTCAAACGTGTGTTCCATCGAACCGAAAAAACTTAGGCCGCCCAATATGTGCTCGTGAAGCAACAAAGCACTAAAATATCGACTTCTTATTCAAATAAACTGTATTACTTAGGTTGCCACTAATCTACGTTCTCTATGGAGTGAAAGTGCTCGCCAAAGCAGGAAGCTTGTAAAGAGGTTCATCAAATGAAATTGACGATTCCAGCCGATCATGACGTCACCCTCCTCCTTGCATGCGCTAGGAATAGAGCCCGGAAGTTGACGAGTGTGTAGGCGACGAGTATTTCGTGTACCTACTGCATTCTCGTTCTAATTTCATTTAATCAGTCATTTTTACAGCCGCCCACCGGATACGTACTAATGTTACCACGGAGAATAAACCTGACACAGCACTCTGCGTGGCTGAAAAATTGCAGAACTGCTCTCCAGACATCGCAAAATACGCGCACAGTTCGAAATATTCGCACGACCTAGTTATTTTCGAAGGCAGCGTCTTTTGGCGCTCTGTAACCACGCCACATTTTTGACTCCCAAAGCAACGTGAGGCGGCGCTTCGGGATGGATGGAATATAGGAGTGTCTTTTTGAAACGAGGTGGTGGCAGTTGCTATCATGCTCATTTTTTTCCTTATATCTCAATTGTATTAGATCGATTACCTATACCATCATTCTGTTTGGTGAATTTTTGTTTCTACATTACTAACATTATATCCTTTTCCTGCTTTTAAGCCACCAATCTTCCAATAGTGTTTTGCTAGCTTCCATCGCAGGTTCATTCACCCGGCCCCTGGCATCTTTAAACCCCAGGGCCTCAGGAAGAATGACTGCGCCGGCATCGACTTCCCGATGGATACAATCACATTCCAGTATAAGACGTTCAATTGTTTCTATTGATTTACCGCATACTGCGCACGTGTCATAATCTTTGTTAAATTTCTTTTTGTAGCTGCGTATTCTGAGGCACCATGATCAAGGTTCAACAAGTAGGGCACTGCCTCTCGGCTTATTAAGAAAGCTTCCTTCCTGATCTGCCATTTCCCCTTTCGGTATAATTAATTCCACACGATGTTTCTTATCCATATAATTTATCCAATTTTTACCTTCTGTGTTTTCCACCTGTTGCTTAACGCTCTTTATTTTTTCGTCCTTGTGACCAGCATACTTAAGTTTCCAAGTTCATTTCATCCATTGTAAGTCAACGCTTTTTAGGTATAGGTATTTAAATACCTTAGCTGCCCACCTGTTCCTCGGGCCCAGCCCCTATCTCCTTGTACCGCCTCATTTGTGGTTTTGCCATGGGCACCCAGTGCTAATCATCCGACGGCTCTCTGATTTATTTCTAAAGTCGACTGTACTTCTGCATTTAGGCACAAAACCGCATTTCCGAAAGTAAGCCCGGGCACCATAATTCCTTTCTAAATACCCCTCTACACTTGATACATGTTGTATCTCCACAATGTCCTATGCTTCATTATCCCGCCATTTCTTCGCCCTTTTTCTCTGAGTGATCGCTCATGCTTTCCAATGTATTCCAATCCTTCGTTTACCCATACCCCAAGGTATTTATATTCTACTCCTCTGGGTATTTCATAACCTTATATTTTAAGACCCTGATCAGTTGAGCCGTTGAAAATCATCAGACCCGAATCACCCGAAAACAGAAGCCTAGAGCGTCCCCTTCGTCTCCACAATACTTAACTAGTTTGCGAGTCGAAATTCCTGGCTATCTCCTAACTGCACAATACCGTCTGCATACATTAAACCAGGGGAGGAGTGCTCTACAACCTTTCCGCCTAATCTATAATGCAGGTTAAAACCTAGGTTACTTTCTTGTATCCTCCGTTCCAGATTTTTCATATAAACCATGAGCAACCGCGGTGATAGAGGACAACCTTGTCTCAATCCTTTACATAGACTGGCAGTTTCCGTACTTCTTATACCTTCGCAAGTAACTTCTAGTTTGTTATCCCGGTATATTTCCTGTAGGAAATCTGGTCTCTCATGATCGATATCTTATTTTAATATTTTCCACAGGAGTTGCCTGTTTACGTTCTCGTACGCCCCGTTTATGTCCAGGAAGGCCAAAAACAAAGGTCTATATTCCACTCCAGATAATTTCGATGCATTGGGTAAGCACGAACAGGCTATCGTCTAAGCGCCGCCATTTATAACGCCGTTCTGAAGTTCTCCAAGTATCTTGTTACTTTCTACCCATGATTACACCTTACATTGTTACCATAACAACTGTACATAACAGTTGTTATGGTAATCGGCCTGTAGGATTTTATGTGCATCCTATCTCATTTCAAAGCAGAAAGCTGGGCTAGTTGGTGTGTCATCATAAATAAAAATACTAGCGCAAATGACACAGGCACAGCGCTCACAATAACACAGCGCTCGTCCTGTCTTCTCCTATGTCTGTGTCTGTGTTATTTGCGCTAGTATTTTTACCTATCTCATTTCCCATTAGAAATCAAATTCGTTTTACACTGCCGCCAGCTGTCCGGAATTTTCTTATTCGTTATGACTGTTTCCAAAGATTTTAACAACGCTTCCTTACTTCTTGGATCAAGTTCATTAATCTGCTTGAACGGAATTTCACCTGTTCCTGTAAGATGTGCTTTAGGAATATTTTTTTCTGCCTTTTTCGAATTTATATTGGCCAGTCCTAAGCTGCTTTGTATTCGGCTATCTTGTGTTGTTTCCCGATTTGCGGAGATTACCCTATCGTCGCTATTAAATGATTCCGCTATAACTGATGTAATGTAGTTCACTGCGTTGTCTCGCTTTAAACAATTTCCCTCGTTATCTTGAATCCGGTCCTGTTTTCTTCAATTCTTTCTGCCTAGCCTTCTTACATGGTTCCAGAATTTCCATGGTCCGCATCTAGTGGCATCGTGTATATCAGCCATCTAGCGATTGGTGGACTGCTTTATTTTCCATTGGATGAGGGCCTATACGATTTCCAGTTTTGGTCTATCTCCTCCTGTGATACCTGTGGTTTCTTTGCCTCTCGGTATTCTCTTGAAGCTGCCCGTCGTTGTTCAATGACGTCCCTGATTTCTTTATTCCACCTGCTCCGTGGCTTCTTTCCATTCCAGCTGTTTGCAATGGTAACCTCTTAATTCTCCTAATTAGTAGTTCCACCTGTTCATAATCCCAGTCTTCCATGGGGCTTTTCTCTATTGCTTCCTCTATGTCTGCTGCTATCTGCGCTATTTAATCGTCGTTTAATTTTGCGCTTACTTTTTGTCTAAGTTCCATTTCTCTTTTCATCAAGGGCCCCATCTGCAGACTAATATGTTTATGATCACTTCCCAGACTACACTCTCCTTCTTCTTCTATTTCCATTTTTGTGACCTTGCTATAAATTTCCTGCGACATTAGACAGTAGTCAATGGTCGTCTGCCTGTTGCGGAATTTCACGTGATTTGGCCTTCGCCATTTTGTTTCTCTTATTACTATAACTAGATCGTGTCGCTCACAGAAATCTAGCATTAGCTTCCCGTTACAATCCGTGTACCATACAGATCGTCGATGTGGCCGTTCATGTCCCCCAGCAGAATAATATTGGCCCCGTTTCCAAACTGCCTTATATCGTGACTGAGACATTCAATGTGATCCTTGTTTTCCTGCCTGCATTGGTGTCCTATTCCTAAATAAACTACGCCTAGACATGTCCTTATGCCGGCAATTGTTCCTGATACCCACATGTTTTGCAAGAAGATTTCATTCCTTTCCAATTTTTTCCCTGGTGTATCAACATACCTATCCCTCCACCCTTTTTTTTTTCGTTTCTCGTTCTGTTGCACCCTTCCCAGACGTAGCCTTCTACAAATGGCGGATCTTCTAGATCTCTGAGATGAGTCTCGCATAGAGCGTGCACATTTCGTCGTCCTTCCACTACTGTTCTGTCTCTAGCGGCTTTGCTCTTTTTCTACCCCCTTGCATGTTTATGTAGCTGATCCTAGTGTTAAATCTCTTTTTAGTACTTTTCTTTCTGGACCTCCGCTTTGGCATTCGGTTGGGCTCAGCCGCCGTTACTACACTTTCTTCTGCTTCCCTTCTAGCTACTCCTGTGCCCGGAGCCCTAGCGGGCCCCCTAAAAAAGTTACACCCCCGCCTGCCAGGTGCCAGCCGATCTCTTCTGGATGCCATGTGGCTGAAAACCTGTTGCAATTTTCTCTCTGCGAATGCGACAAAAAGGGGGCATTGAAAATATTTTGCAACTGCTGGGCGGCTTTGATAATGGCAGCGAAAAAAGAAAGATTGTCCCAATAACATTTCTTGGATGCTGCCTTCTTTTTCTCTTCCCCAGACGCCACTGTATAACGTTACACTAGACAGGGCCCCATCTCTCCGTTCTGTTCTTTTTTTTTTTTTCATATGTGGTGCTCGATGTTCAATTATTTGTGGTTCTGTATATTAAGCTAATTACAATAAATGGGACCCTTTTGCCCACTGTAGGAAGTGAGGCCCTGGGCTTCAAACTTTTTAGCCCCCAAAGTATTTAGCGCTAGGATGCACATTAAATTCACATGGTCTACACATTAATTCGGTTTGGTGTTCAACAGAGGTCATTAAAAATGTGAATAACAACAAATTAAAAAAAATAGCATGTTAACAAAGCACTTACAGTAAATAACATGTAGCATTTTGCTCCACAGTATATGCAAATTGTACAACCTCGCTCTCAGGGCTTCTTTTAGTGAACTGCCGTAACGGTTGGGCCAAAGTATTACCCTGCTCCTTCCATAACCTGTGGCGTGTGCAGCATTTAGACATTGAGCTAGGTCGTTCGATGCGAACCACACTACTGACATGGCAGGAAGCCAACGCCGACAGCTTGCCACGGATCACTAGCCGATTAAGACGGCTGCCCAAAGTTATCTTTCATTCTCTTTTCTTCTTCGACTTCTTGTCCCGTTGCGAGTGTTGGTGACACACCGCTGTGTCCGTGACTCAGCGGCACATTGCGGCACGGAGACGAGACCGTTCCTTGGCGACTCTACACTATTTACAGCAGTACTTTATAGCATTGTCGTCAGATGCAATATGACATAAAAAAGCTAAACTGTACTGGGTGGCAGCGCTGAGGTCAGGGGCTAGCATAATCAGGCCGTAGCTTTCTGCTACACTTCAGGCCGGAGTCTCTGGAGACCTCCGTCAGTCAAGCCTCATACACAACTCTCCCACCGCTCGCTTCATTCACTTTTAACAAATTGTAAGTCTAGTCTGTTGGCAAATTAACGACAGACACTCCGATTTTCTGGGGACGTGCCTATAAACACTCGATCAGAACAGAAGGTTGGGAGGTGAAACGTGTGAAGAAATAAACTAATTTTGAACTGCCAAGGAAGGGTAGAACGGTGCGATAGGCAACGAGGTGCTGAAAAGAGGAAAATCGTCAACTTATATGGTCAGGTACATTCCTTGCAACTGGCTTGTAATGAAACAACTGATGTGCTGCCTATACATGTAAATTATATTGTCCGGGAGACCTTCATCTGGTTCTCGCATTCGCCAAACAGGTGTACAAAACTACCTACGCATCAATGAAAGCTGGCTAGTTACTCAACAAACAACAAACTCATTGGCGTTTGCTACGCGTTGGCAAAGCATAGCACCAGCACTGAGGTCGGTCCTCAAACAATGCGATGCCCTGAGAGCCGAAAGCTTTGACCCAGCTAAAACGGCAGAACGATGCCATACCGCACAGCTCTTGGGAGAAATGCTCAGCGACGAACACAATTTGCCGTTTATTAAATTTCTGAGCCCCATTGTTGACGATTTCGACCGATTAAACAATCTCTTTCAATCCGACGATCCCGTGAGTTTTGCCGTCTTACTCAACACCAGAAAATCAAGAGCGTCGTGTAATGCATGCGAGAGCTTGCACGCTGGTATCAGACTTCCTCGACTCTCTAAATAAATGCTAAAACCGTACTTTTAGAGCGGTGAAGAACATTCCTTTCGGCATGTATCAAAAGCGTGCTAAAACGATTACGGGAAGAGATGAAGCTGTTGGTAAACATCCGGCTTTTGGAGCGAAAGAACAAAGATTTTTCCGCCCCACATTCGCCGAATTCATATTACCAGCAGTGTACCTGCGCAAGAATCTGAACACCTGCTCCTGCAGGGTAACGTTGACAACATGTCTACAGAAGGCGATGTCACGCAGTTCTGCTCAAGCGTGTGGCTCTTAAAAAGATTCTGCCGGAAACTCCATGTTTCCATTGATTTCGATATCTAATGCCGATATCTAATACAGCCGTTGAGCGTGTGTTCAGTCAAATGTCTCTGACAAAACCAAAGCTTGGGAATAGAATGATGAACTAGACACTAGATAGTGTCTTGCATGTCAAGTTTAGGCTGGCCAGGACATGCGGATGTTGCAAAGATTTCAAACTAACCAGAAGAGTTCCTCGCCCGTTTCAATTCTCATATTTTTTTATGGAACAACGCGTGATGCAACGGCAAGCCGTTCATCGCAGGCCTCATGAAGTTTTGTTCAGAACTGCCATTCGGGCTCCCAAAGGTCCGGAACTTACAATTGAAATTGTCTCCTTTGTGATTATACACACTATCGAAATATAGGTTTAGTTTTCAGTCTATTCATTTTCTGTTATGTTCATTCTTATATGTATATGCTTTCCCGTATTCAATATTTGGATTATATAAATGTTATGTGCACTGTGGAATATGTTGTAGAGGTGTGCACGAAACAAGACGCTGTCCAAACCCAGGTCGCTATTCCCATGCAGTATTGCAAATGCGTTATCTCCCCCGCCCTCGAGTCCCCGCGCTTTCAGAATCCCTTTGTCCTTTTCTCACTGCTGACAACCCCTCTTGACTACGCCCTCTCCACACTCCTTGCATATTTGGAGAGAGTTGGGAGGGGATAGGTAGGGGGAGAAGGAGGGCAGCGAGGAGGGGACAACAGGGCGGGCGCGCTAAGCTCTTTTGCTTTTTGTTAGTGTTGGTTAGTTTGTTCTCGACCGTGTGGGCCTAGACCGCTCGCGGAGGAGAGCCGGAAGCGCCCTTTCGTGCGGCTGTTTGATAACATGGTGTCCATGTCACACTCAAGAAAGCCACAGCTACTTTTAAAAAAGCGCTCTAATCCAATGTTCAAGGAATGTGAATCGTCAAATATGCAATTCGTATATAATTGTCATTTCTCAACATACACAGTTCTGTTCACAAGCAAAAGTGTTTTCAAAGCGAGTTGTCTGTAATTTTAAATCGCGAAGAAAAGTAAGGAAAAAACAGGAAGACCCTGTTAAGAACGGAATTTTTTTTCCCCCCCAAAAGAAAAGTCAAATTTAGGCACCGAATTTTTAGTTTGCTCAAAGATCTTCAAAGCTGTCACTTCCAATGTGTTCCTGTGAATATAAAAACTGCATTTTGCTTTGTTTCTGCCGAGGTGGATTTGGTTCTTTCCGAAACAAAAAAGAAACCTCTTATATTGGCCTCAACATCAGCTTCTATTCATTGCAGTGGACAGTACAGCGAAGGTTAGACAAAAACCTCAGGCTTTGCTATTTTCTTTTTTAGCGAAAATGTCAAAACTTTGCTGTTTCTTAAGCATATAAATTATTTGTACAACGCTGGAAGAGAGAATGGGGAAGGCCATTTTCCCTCTTTTCGCAGAACACAGTCACCTGGTCCAGCTCTCACCCTCAAGCGCCCTTCACCTCCAGCAGCAACAAAAAAAAGGAAAAGCCCACAAGTCGTCGCCAAGACGCCCACTAAAAACCATTAACTCCTGTGGGGGGGGGGGGGGGGGGCGAAGCCCGCTGACCCTTGCTCCCGGGCTTTTTTAACTGCGGCAAGAAGGGTGGGGTGAGAGGGGATTGTGAGCAGGGGAAGTTTCTTAGCCAGGAATATAAAAGACTGGAGGAAAAATTACAATGGTTAGTGTTTTCATTTCAAAACAACACTGGCCTTGGCTGCCGCGGAAGCCGACACACGGAGAAACACACGTGTTGCACTTTCTTCACGGGATTTCGGCACTGCGGGGAGATGACCGATTGCCTCCGTGCTAACCCCCACATGTATAGCGAAAGTGGTGTTTCTATACATGTAAGTCGACATTTTTCGTTCTTTGATCTGTTTATTATTTTTAGAAAGTAAATACGTACATGTCTGCATGCATGTGTACATAGTGCAAAACAGCCACATGCACATGTATAAGGGAAGCTATACAGCCTGGATGATTTAATCTAGTTTCGCCTTTATCATATTCTTGTCCATAGGTTTCTCCTGTATATATATATATGTTGTGTAAATATGTATGTACGTTTTTTGTGTGTTTAGAAGTGTGTGTGCTGTTTACATGCGTAATAAAACCGCTTCATTTAACACCGCTCAAAACATTCATCTACCATGATTCGATCCTCACATGACATCCAGCCAGTGCTCTTAATTTGCTACCGAGCCACCAGCGTCGCTCGCATGTTGCAAAAAAAGAAAAAAAAAACGTAAGCAGCAGACAAGCTGCACGGGCGGCAGAATACCAGGAAGAGAATGGCAAAACAAAGTGATTCAAGAGGAAGCAAAAAGGGAGTCATGTTGTTAGCATTAATGTTCGTGCATATTTTTAAGCATTTAATTTGGGCTATTTTTGGGCTACATAACATTTTTACATTTGGCTCCATTTGGGCTCCTTTCTGAACACCTTTGGCGGTGAATGCTCGCACGCATTTGGTAACCCTGATGGGCAGTGGCGCTACGTGAAATGTAATCTCAACATTGATTTCACGATGCTGTCGGCCTCTGTTGAGAGCCTAAACAAAAGATTCTCCAAAATACAAAGATGGGCGCACACGTAAACAGAAAGCACAAATGGGCAAGCAGTGGGCACCTTGCAGTTTTGCGCGGGTATATACCGAACGCTATTTTTGTCACTTCAAAGCTTTAATTTAAAAAACTCCCGAGAGATATATCGTTACATAGATGTGGCTTTTACGTAAGGAGGATATCAGCGACGTAGAAGAGCTTCTCTACAAAATAATTATTCAAGAAAATTATACGACGCTCTTCCGATAATTGCGCAAGAATATCAGGCGGACGCCGGAGCGTTACGCAGATGCAGAAGCGCCTTCGATGAACGCCGTTCGGAAGTGGGCTACTATCAGTGGTCGAACGTTCTAAAGTTTCTTGCGGTCAGAGAGGGCCGTAGGCGTTAGACAGCGGCTATTCAGCGGGAGATGTTCGGTGACAGGGTACAGATCGGCTAAGAATGAATAACGCCTGCAACTCACGTACTCCCGACGTGAGCTTTAGAAGAGACTTGCCGATGGGGCTCAATTCATGTGAAGGCAGAACACAGTGTCAGCAAAGTTATTAAAATAACGCGCGAGCTAGCTAGCTTGCGACCATGCTTGTGCAGCACTAACTGCTTGAGGCGACAATTCGCGGGCAACACGTCGAGCGGTGGGCTAGGGCCGACAAAGCATTGCCGCTCGTCGCTCAGGTTCTGGGTTTTTAGAAAATTTCGCGTGTCGCCCGGAAGCAGCTCGCCGTAACCCAATCGCAGAATGTCTTTGGGGTACTCAACTTCAATTCTTTTTTTTTTTTTTTTTTTTGCGAGTGATGTTCGTTTTCCTAGTCCGGTTTGAGCGAAGAACCTGCAGACGCTTACTTCGTCTTATATAAGTGCACCGAGACAATTCAGCAATATACTTAGTAGGGTAGTGAAGAAAAATAAACAGCTAGTGTGGCTAGCTATTCCTACTCGCGCGACGGGTCGCCAGGGGTTGTCGCCTCGGTTAGCAAAGGAACTCGATCGGCGAGTCCACCGCCTCATTGTTCGGTCAAAGGGAGTACAATTTCTCTATATCCCGTTTCTAATATTAAACAGCGTAAACTATGATAAAACACTGATAAAATTTCTTGTAACGCATCGCGCCTTAAACAAAAAAAAAGTCACAGCACAGCGGTGCGACACTGCGTAGCAGTAACAATATCTAGCCACACTAGCCCTTTTTTTCCCGTTACTATACTACCAAACGTTTACTGAATTGTCTCGATGCGCTCATACGTGCACGGATCAGACTAAGTGATCGTCTGCAGGTACTGCGCTCAAAGAGTACCAGAAAAATAAACTTCGCTCGCAAAGAAACAAAAACACAACGGAAGTTGAATACCCTAAAGACATTTTACGATTGGCTACCTGGCTCGTTGCTTCCCGGCGACACGCGAAATTGTCGAAAACATGGGGGGCGGAAAAACGAGAAAAATCAAAGTGCTGTCGAGGTTTCTTAAGAAACTGCGCAAAACATTTGTACAGTGATTTCAGGAAGATATAACACATCGTAGCAAACTACACCGCCTGACGCACACGGTAGTGAAGCAAACAAGTTTGCGGACATAGCCTGTTGTCGCAAGCTTAGGGCTATAGGCGCACAATTTGTGCATAAACCGCAAGCAGCTGCGGGCCCATTTTGTACTCATAGCATCACTCTTTGCGAAAAATGCTACTTAGAAATCTCAACACATCACCGCTACACAAAAGCAAAAATTAATTATTTAAATTAAATTAAATTAAATTGGTTCACAGGAAGGGAAAGGCGCAGTAACTGTCACACTTGCTCTGTGGACACCCGAACCGCGCCGTAAGGGAAGGAAGGAAGGTGGGAATGAAAGTGGAAAGAGAGAAAGAGGAGCCGTAGTGGAGGGCTACGGAGTAATTTCGACCACCTGGGGATCTTTAACGTGCGCTGACATCGCACAGCACACGACGCCTCTTCGTTTCGCCTCCATCGAAACGCAGCCGCCGTGGTCGGGTCCGAACCCGGGAACTCCGGCACAGTAGTCGGGCGTCTTACCACTGCACCACCCCGGCGGGGCAGCAAAAAACGCAGTTGTGCTTTTGTAATTCTCATTATATGAGCGTCGCAATTAGAAAAATAACCACCCCACCCTGCGAAGCAACTTAACAAAAACCGTTTGATACTAATGGTTATCAACTAATGCTTGAAAAGTTGAAATATCCAGGTTTTCACATGACACGGCAACGACTTGCACCGTGCCTCCAGATATCTCAGGTTCCTATTAAGGACATATACTCTCTAAGACACTGTATGACACGCAATTCAATATTTTCGACGTTCAACACAATGGCTTGAATGAGTCAAATCTATTACATGCTTCATATTATCATCCTTGTACTTGCAACTTTCGAACCTTCTGTTAATTGTAACTTTACGCACAGCCGGCTGGGAAGGCCAGGTTCCGAGCCAGCTGCGCGCAGGCGTTTCTCGTACGCGACAAGTTTCCCCAAGTCTTCGTGAAGAGTCACAGCCACTACAGTTCGGAAGAAATAGGCAAAAACGGAGCACGCTAGGTAATAGTCAATATCCAAGCACAACGCACACACCGCGGAAGAATGTTCTATCGATAAATAGAAAGTTCGGCAGGCTTACCTAGGTTGCTCTCCTGACGGAAGATGCACTCAGAAGGAGATACGAGAGAGAAATACGCAAACGGCGACGACGTTGGCAAGAGAGACCTCCCAGTCGCGAACGCCTCTATTTATCCCTTGGGCATTGCAGGCCGAGAAGCAGTCAGTTGTTCCCCTTCCCTAAGTGGAAAGCGTGGGGCCGTGACGTCGCCGCAGTATGAGGAGGGAGGGAAACGCTTACGTGCCTTCTCCCCGACTCCCTCCTGGTCTGCGAGC
Source organism: Amblyomma maculatum (assembly GCF_055883805.1). Lineage (NCBI taxonomy): Eukaryota > Metazoa > Arthropoda > Arachnida > Ixodida > Ixodidae > Amblyomma > Amblyomma maculatum. The sequence continues at coordinate 29,507,224 of NC_139350.1, read as the reverse complement.
GTAGTCTCGTGAGTTTTGACTGCCGCGTTCCTTTATGTGTGACCTCGGGACGCTGTGCAGGTCCTCCTGCCAGGTCCTGTTTCTATCTGGCAACGGCAAGGAGAGTGGGGCAAACGTATATCCCCATACCCTATGATGAAATATCTTGGAATGCATTTTGATGAGCATATAACAAAACAAGCCTATGCAATTAGACATGACAGTAATTGGGTTACAGTAATGAGCAGTAATAAAATTTCTGTAACTTAATTACTATTCCCTATAGCTTGTAATCTAATGCATTATCTTGGTGCTATAATTTGCCAACAAATTTTCTTTTGAAATTACTTTTACTAAAGCGCTGCTCTTTCAACAGGCAACACGATATAGTGCCGCGAGCACAGAAACGACGCTTGGCAAGCTCGCGCCAGCGTAAAGAATCGGCAAAAATAGACGGAATTGAATAGAACTGTGCATCTGAGACCAGCAGTATCCTCTGCAGGCGGGTTTCTTACACTGCGGCTATTCTGTGAGTAGTTGCAACCATTCTCCAAGCAGGAAGATTTAAGGCGGTCATAGGGTCAGATGTCACAACAAGGCCAGAGTTTAAAGCTAGTTAAGAGCGCACAGTGGCACTTCCCCTGTTACCTCGGCTAAGACGCAGAAGGCGTTTTTATGTGAAGGCGACAGCAGCGCATCGCATCACATTTCGTAGCGCCTCACGGTAATGCGATGCGAAAGCGTTTACATGTAGCGCACCGTCTCTAGCGCGGTGGTAGCGGCACGCGGTGTCGCATTTCGAAAGCAACGGTGGGGCCGGATTGTAAATCTTCCAAATTTGATTTTTTACCCGAGTAAGAGTAAAGCCATTATAAATAAAAAAAACAGCGTCGCCTTTGTTTATGGCCCGAAGCTGTTTGAATATCCCGCGCTTACTGGCATTCTGTCTTCATGGGGCCTAAATAACGCTTACTCGCTAAACCTGTCCGATTCAAAAATCTACCTTAAAAAATTCAGGCGTTTCGTCGTCAGAGAATTGATGCGATGCGATGCGCTAGTTGTCGCATTCATGTAAATACGGCTAGTGGCGTCTATACATATGCTCGTCACGGGACGAGGGAGGGTTGGTGAGGTGGAAAAGTTGATGGTGTGAACACTTCTAAGCACAAGGAAACGAGGTCGATTCTTAAGACCGCGGAAGAAATTAACTGCCGCGGAGAGCTTCAAACAGTGGAAACAGCTCGGGGCCCGGAAGAGGCTGGGTTCGCCACTCGTTTCTGCCTTGAGCGCATGAAAATGAGGAATGTTCGACCATTATTCTGTTTTGTGCTTTTGTTTCTTACCACTGCTTCTTGTAAGCTGTTGGTTTGGAGGGCAGCAGTCATGAATGCTCAAAAAAAATTTCGCAATGAAACTATTCGTCGCACAGTTACAAGCACAGAGAAAGAGGAGACGCGCCCACAAAGTTTCATCATCAACGGCCTCGAACTAGGGAAGATTTCTATCCTATTGAGAAGGCATGGCATTTATTGCAGACATTTATTTACCAAACTTTTGCACGGAATCGCAACATTTATTTAGGCATTTCACTGTTATTGTTACTTACTGCTTGGTGTTTAAGTGGCCGAATGATACCTAAAAAAATAGTTAAAAGCCAAAATATGTGCTTGCACATAAATAGGCCTTTGCACATAGCGACGACTCTGTAAATAGGTTGCTTTAAAAATATGCATGCACTCTGATAGCATTAAATAAGTAAAAAACCGCTTATCTTTATGGCACTTATTAACGAAGCTAACGATATATTTCTGTTAACCAAATATTTATGTTTGCCATAAGCCAGCATACAGCTGGTAGGAATATTCGGTGAGTGTTATCGTTTTTCTCTACAGTCTCGAATATGGCCTTCAGGGCTCATTTTGTATTCAAATAATGATAATTTTCATTATTATTCGCCCACAAAATATCAAAATCCAAACTATTAGGTCAACAAAGCTGCGTGCACCGGACTGAGCCATCGAACAAATTTTTGTGTTCTAAAGATGACCGTCGAAAAAGGTATTTAGTTCGAATTCCATGTAATAAGTGATCTTGCCACTTGATTGCGACACTAAAATCGTCGTTATGGTAATGGCGTTTTCGTCAATTTGCCTTATAAGGAGTGGACATGATGCACTAATATTCTTATTTTTTTTTGCACGTTTGTGCAGCCAAATTTTTGCAATTCTCTGAATCATGCGTGTGCATAAGCGTTCAAGCACGAATGAGAAAGCAGGCAACCGCACAAACAGATTTGCAGCAGCCCAGCACTTGCAGCACTGACCCCTTTCAAGAGCTACCGGTGCAGTGATTCAATAGAATGGGGAGCCGGCCTGCCCGGACAAATATGGGGACGCTACCGGAGAAGGAGATTTTGACTGGCGCCAAGCGGACGCCGACGCGCGACCGCCATCTGAGGGGTCCACGCCTCGACGATGGCAGAGGTCATTCATTATATATTGCTAAAATTAGGGGTAGGGGATGGGGGGGGGGGGGGCGGTGGAGGTGTCACGGCAACACGACAGCATGAAAAGGACAGGCGCACTGTCATGCCTATTCCCGCGCGGTGGACATAGCAGCGACGGCCAGAAACCCCTTCTCGGCTGAGAAAAGCGCTATTTCCATGCTAGGAAACAGCTAGGTGCACATGCTTGACCTTCCTGGCAAACCCTTGTGGGAATGACCTCAGCCGAGGACAAACTCCGTCGCCAGCTGAGTGTTGTCTCCTCAGCTGCCACAATAACATGCGGAACGCTGAAAGACTTGGTTTTGTCCATGCCGCCAAGGCGAGTCGTACCCCTGAGCGCTTGCCTTGCCGGTTTTTAGAATGCACAAAGCTCCACCTGTCCTTTCTTGCTATCGCTCCCCTCTGTACTTCTCGCTATCCTCTCCTTACGCCTTTCCTTTCACGCCGGCCGCAGCTTGGGTGCTTCAGACATTACACAGAAGAAAGACACTGATGAAAGCTTCGAGGAGTGCTTGTAGCTGGGAGCTGAGTATACCCTGAAATGCGCACTACCTTTTAACGATCGCAGAGTGGCGGATGGAAGAAAAGATAGTCATTACGTATACTTTGGTCGTTGGCAGATTGTAATTATATGACAGCACTATTCGTTGAAAATATGATTCTGCTGAGTCATTCTGTAGAAGCGATGAGGCTCCTCGTTCCTGCGGATTCCCCATTGGTGCATGTGCTCCTCCAATCATTCTATTTGGACGGAATGGTCCCGAGATGAATTGGAGAATCTCAGGGGAGGAGGACACTGGCATGCTGCCCCCCCCCCCCCCCGTTCTCTTAGCAAAGGGGGTTCAGGAATCAGGAATCTCCTCCGCGCTTTACGCCACTAATGACGGGTTCATTTGTGCGAGGGAAGCGAAGGAACCCCTTCCATATTTCAGCTGTGCCTCTTTGACAAAACCCTAGAATGCCACCAGGCAAAAGCTCCGCACGCAATCGCTGCCAGCGAATTGAGCTAATTGCTTCAGGAGGAATACGACTGTTTTCGTCGTCTTGAACTTGGCATCCGCGACCCATTGCGCTGCCGGCTTTGATAATGCAGGAAGCGATGGAAGACGACATCGCCAAAAACGTATAAGTGCTTGCGTACCCGAACGAAGACAGTACCTGCATGTTGAATTGAGTGCACAAAACTCAGATAAAATGCTTCGTGCGCATGACGAGGAACAAGCATCGCTGAAAGTTTTTAGGGTACCTCCGAATGCTTTGGCTCATCAGTGTTACGCTACATCGGCCAGTATGAACTATTTCTATCTCGAGCGGAGGGCGGGAAATTTGAACGGCGCGTTTTTAATTAGTGTTTGCGCCCATGTTTACGCATAATAGAAATAACAATTACTTTCCGTATGTGACCGACATTGTCTACTTCGAATCTCTAGACGGTTTTCTCAAATGAATCGCTTTCATTGATTTTTGACGCTGTCTTGAGGTCACCACAGCGTTCATCAAAACTTTGTAAGCCTCTTATCATGCTGCGCGACTGCATGAGTGAGCGTGAGTCAATTGAATGTGTGATGAATTTATTTCAGAAGGAAAGCCCGAATCCGACTAGTCTGCGCGAGTGTAGGTGTAGGGAAAAGTGGTCACTGCTGGGTACACTGCACAGTGCACACCATGTCATAGGAGCAAGCTTGCAGGCCTGGCAATGTTCCACATAGCTTGTATATAGGCGAAAAGACCTTGCCTTGACTGTATCCACTCATCGTAGCTTTTGCCATGTCTGGGGTCGATGTCGCGTGCTTTCCATGGCGAAGACTGGGCATTGCCACACGAGGTATTCTGGAATAACGTTAACAGCTTCTTCTTTGCGATTCCTTGGATTTCTTCGTAATTTTGTTGAGAACGTGTTTGCATATTCCTAATGTCTGATTACGTCATCGCTGATCACGGTGCACGCGAGCATTTTGTTTATAAAAAACCTCGGCTGGGGGATCGTGGGAGGGGGTGAGGAGTGTCTGACGTTTAGGTGTGAGGCCCATTGAGGCCATTTTGCGTCCTGCTTTGAGCAGTTGACATGTAGTGCTTGAGACCGCGACTTTTAGGTCGGAGAATGGAATGAACATATGGGCAACAGTCCGGGACAGCGACTCCTCACCCCTCCCCCCCCCCCCTTCTTGTTGCACTTATCCTAATTCTTGCACGTACTGTACGTAGCTAGTGTTCACATGTAGCCTAACAAGAGCCCGCAGCAGTTGTTTTTACTAACGCATGATCGAAACGTAGCAGATTTCAACGAAGCACCGTTTCGTTACGGAACCTTGGCTTGACGACCTGAACAACACCGTTGTTACTGAAAAATGAAAAATATTGCAGAAAGCGAGTAATTATGGAGGCCTCTTCGATGTGAGCTCGCTGCTAGCGTGCTCCCGCTGCACTGCACGCGGGCATCATAGGGAGAGAAACGCTTTATTTAGGAGTTCGCGCCATACGATGATTCGTTATTAGCCTACAGAACTGGAAATTGATTTTAGGAATTATACGCCAAAAGGAATTTCAGTCAGCGAACAGGAAGAACAATAAGTGCAATTGTCTCCTGGTCATCAACTTCTTTGCTTCTTTTTTTACTTGTTCGGTATGAATCAGTTCCTGCTCTTGTACATACTATACAGCACGCCCAAAGCAAGAGAGCCAAGCATTCAAAATCCGCGTGGAGGATAAAGGGAATAAAAAAAGATATGGCTATCAGCAACAACAAAAGGCATGCGTTTATGAAAAAAAAAAGGAAAGTTCGGAAAAAAAAAAAACTTTTCTGCCGCCCGGAACTAAAAGATATGGCTATCAGCAACAACAAAAGGCATGCGTTTATGAAAAAAAAAAAAGGAAAGTTCGGAAAAAAAAAAAACTTTTCTGCCGCCCGGAACTACAGTTTTGCCTTCCCCCTGGAGGCCATCAGTTCCCCCTTCAGGTACCCACCCTGCGAGTCTTGTTGGTCACCCTTCCTGCCCTGCACGCGGACGCCGCTTTCAGGGTCATCTTTCCTGATTAGGCAGCCCCCCTCCCCCCAGTCCTTTTGTTACCATATGTGCTCAGCTCAGTCTCTCGGGGCTGGCGAGTACGTACTTTAAGCATGGCGCCGCCGTCGGCGCTCCTTTTGAGCAAGGTAGGAGTTGTCACGTGTTGGACAGGCTGGTGTAGTGCGCCAATAACCTTAGTGGCAGTACGGCCTTTTCGTTATTTTGTTTCGCTTAACGATTTTCAACCTTCTCTTTTTTTCTTGCTCGTTTCCGCCACCTTGTTATCTTCCATTGCGCTCTCACTGGCTGTGCTAGCTCTTCATTGTTCTGCCTCAACACGCTGTTTTCCTCCACTTTGACGCACCGCCCTCGTTTTCTTCAGAGTGCCCCTCAGACGAGACGCCGTGTCGTCTTGGTGCCGCCTTTCATCGCAAGTATCCGGCAAACCTGTAGCTAGCGTGGCGTTGAAAGCCGATGACCTCTTTCCCAATTCAGCTGCCCTTTCTCAGCAAATATCGTAAACGCGGCGAGGGGTGCACACACTGCCGCCGCGTCTTGTGCTCTGCGTACCATTGCGGGTATTCATCTAGATAGATTATGGATCTTGTGAGCAGTGCTGCCGCACTGTTTTCGACAACAGAAGCTAAACTTCGATAAGTTTCCCTAGCACTGTACGCAAAGGTCGCAAATACCATTTAGCCGTGAGCACGCATGAGAGTTGGGGTTCGTTCAGAGATGGAGCCAAAGCTTGCCCAGCTGTGTGTCTCGTTTTAAAGCCGTTTGAGTGAGGTCGAAATTGTAGTTCACTATAGCTGAAATGCGTCGATGTACCTGTACATACACTTCATGTTAATTCCATACCCATCGATCGGAGTACTTTGTGCTACGCTGTGGTGAGGAATGTAATTTCTTTGTGGGGCGTGGGGAGTTTGACGCTGTCTGCATGTTTTCTGCGCTTGCCAGCATGCTAGCTTTGATCGATAGAAATGCACACAAGCGCGCTGCTCCGCCTCAACACTGAGCTTGTAAGCCACTGCGGAAAAAATTAATAGAAGAGGAGGCGCCGACTTCGGCCGCCCTCAGGATTTTGCTTTTCCCAGCCCTGCATATACTGACCCTTGTGTCGAATTAGTTACCCTTTTTCTTTTTTTGTAGGATAATGAATTCTGCTTCTCCAACTGGCAATGGTTCTCCAGACAGTGAATGAAAACGCTAGACACATTTCGTTCCGTTTCTGCGGTCCAATCGATTATGGGTCTCCTTCACCGAGCGCTCAAAATCTTCGACGATCGTCCCTCGAACTTAAGTCCGAATTTACCTCTGCATGTCAACATGTCGTTTTTCTTTTCTTTGGTCGGAGATGAAGTTTTTGACGGTGCAGTCGTTAAGTCCAATATGAGACAAAGATTACAAAAGTTAAAGTGCGTGAAGCTCTCATATGATGTTATAGAAGTTTCTGCATTTGTTTTGCCCTTTGTAGTCGACACAGTCCTATAACAAATGCAAGGGAATGGATTTACAGTCCCCAAGTTGCGTTACCACTCCTCCGAACGGCGTACAAACACACACTGCTCCCGAAGAGTCCGTTCCCCTGGCGGCATAGTTCACTGTATCCCTCTCCGGCCTGATGTCCGACACCGGAGCTGCCGAGTAAGTTGAGATAAGGGTTGAGAGCGGCGTCACAGCGTAGCAGGGCCCCCTGTTGAGTGCAAGGCGGAAGCCCGGGTCCGCGCTGCTCTCGTGCGTGGTCCGAAAATGCATGGCGTCTCCGTCGACGACACATTACTCATTTCTTTACGAATGTGCATATAGCCAGCATGGTATTACTTACAATGGGCTCTACCAGCAGGACGCTGCGAGCTCTGAAAGCAGTGCCCTTGGCGAAGTGGGTGTAGAGGTGACTTCATTATAAGATATGCATCTTACACGTTAACTGTACAGCAAGAAGTGTGTGGCTTGTCTTAAGCATATTTACTTATTAGTCTCATTATATCAGCGTTACCATCTTTATCTGCCGCATATTAGTGAAAGCGATAAGATTCAAATTCTGTATGAACTCATTTTTCAAAATGACGTCTTTGGCACCCACATATTTGCACTGATATGTTATCAGCTCAAGTTCTGATATATTCAAAGGGTCTTATCAAGAGATGCAAATTTAAAACGAAACTTCGATATTTACTGTCTTACCGGGAGATAGACGGACTCTTAGCACGTGAAAAAGGCCATCTTCAGGTTTGGCACATATCGCAGCACGTATTTATAACGTAGAAAACCTTTCACGTGTAATTCGATGGACCGCATATTTCTTTGTATTTATTACTTACATGGATAGGGGAAGTGGGCGGAAGTGAAGGCGGCCGTGCTACGTGCTTAAGCTTTTTGTTAGTGTTGGTTAGTTTGTTTTCGACCCTGGCAGACCACTCGCGGAGGCGGAGATGCGCCAGGAGCGGAACTCCAGAAAAAAAATTACGCCGTCAGCAGTAACTCTCTCGCTTTCTGGCCCCCCTTCGTGAGGCCGTTTGATGGCGTGGTGTCCATCCAAGGTGAATTAGGCTCGTTTAGAAAAAAAAAAGTGAAAAGCGCTTCTTAAATTGGGATCACAATTTGTCAACATGTCGTTTCCTTCTTTGGTAGGAAAGGAAGTTTTTGACGGCGCAGACATAAAGTATAGAGTGAGAAAAAGATTAAAGTCGAAAGGTAGGGTGCGTGAAGCTGTCATACGATGTTATAGAAGTTTCTTCATTTGTTTTGTATTTTGTAGTCGACACAGTCGTTGAACAAGACCAAGGGATTTACTGTCCCCACGTTGCGTTACCACTCGTTCGAACGGCGTACAAACACACACTGCTGGCGTCACAGCGCAGCAGAGCCCCCTGTTGAGTACGAGGCTGGAGCACGGAGAGGGTGTGCGTAGCTCTCGTGCGTGCACTGAAAATACGCCTCCGTCGACAGCGCACTTTTTACGGATTTCTTTACGGATGCGTATAGGTATATTCTACTGGTATTATTTACAATGGGCGCTGCCAGTGGGACACTGCGACCTTTGACAGCAGTGCCCTTGGCGAAGTGGGCGTAGAGGTGACTTCTTTGTAACTAGGGGTCAGACTTTTCTGTTTAAACAGAAGAACACGGATAAAGGCACGCCGAAAGCATTTTAAAAAGTTCGGTTTAAACCAAAAATCCTTTTCATGTACAGCGCGGAGTCTCGATGACGGGAGAAAATTACAACAGTGTTCAATCCATGGGTATGATGTGAGACAGTGGGATCGTTGGTTTAAGTACAGCGGTTGAGGGTTTTGAGGCATTGTTCATGGTCTCACGAATGAAAAAAAAATGGCAGCCGTGCTTCCCGACCCTCATAAACATGTCAAGCGGTCGAGAAGGGGCGCCTGAGGCAAGGTAGGCACTTCGATGGGCGAAGGACAGACCAGAGAATTTGCAGCGCAAGTGTATCCAGAAAATCGCGCAGACCAAAGCCCGCCAGTTTCTTGCCACGTAACATTTCTCAGACACAAGCCGAGAGAAGCGCGTTTGTTTTTTAAGTGATTTGGTTCATGAAAAATTTTGATCGTAATAAATAATATTTCAGTTACTCATTTGTTAAACGTGTGAATTTATCTTTTACACGTGCGTTTTGTCTTAATGCTAATTTTCATCATGGCAATAGCATTTTCTTCCAGGTTCTTAGGTATAGCAGAAACTACATTAAATAAAAGTGCATAAAACAACATGCAAGAAACAAACAGCCAAAATAATGTACACTACATGCCTTTTTACTGTATACGGATACCTTTATCTCACCGAAAAAAAAAAGACGGAAGTTGTGTTTGCAAATAAACACCGAAAAAAGTCATCCAAATTCTCAGCAAATAAAAACCGAGAACTCCAACCCTTATTTATAACATGTGTATCTTGTTCGCAACACACTAAAAACTGTGCGGCTTCCCTTAAGTATATTTATTCATTATTCGCACAATGACAGCGCTGCCATTTTGATGAGGTGCAATTCAGTAAAAGCAATAAAATTCAAATTTTGTATTAACTAATTTCACAAAATGGCGTCCATGGCACCCACATATGTGTACTGATACCGTATCATTTAGATTTCTCATAGATTCAGAGAGTGTTATCAAGAGGTGTAAATTTAAAACGGAAATTCTCAGTTTCCACTCCTCTGAGTCCTGACATGTCAGGCATTCCGGGTGGTATGTGGACTGTTAGCACTTTAAGAATGTCATCTGCAGGTTTGCTACATACCGAGGCACGTATTTGTGATGTATGAAAAATTTCATGTCATACCATGCACTGGATATTTTCGTGTATATGTGACATATTTGCTACCAAACCGTTTTTTACATCTTCGTTACTGTTTAAGTGAGGTGGGAGGCTTTATTTGGGCCTTTTATGTGCTCCATATCTGAAAGTGAGGGGTGGTTCTCTTCCTTCTTATCTTACGAAAAGGTTGTTCTTTTCTTCTTTCTTCACCGAAGTGCGCGCCGCTAGAAGTCTAGTAGGAAGCACTGGGCATATATGTTTTATACACACAGGCGACTGTTTATAACAAGTACGTACATGACAGCATGGTGTAACCACCGGCCGTCCCGCGAACCCACTCCACGGCTACTCACAGCCCGGTCCGCGTGCCTGGCTCCGGTCGAGACCAAAATCTGCGATGGCGACAGAGCATGCGTGTTCCACCATATCTCACCGCATGAAAAGGCACACACACACACACACACACACACACACACACACACACACACACACACACACACACACACACACACACACACACACACACACACACACACACACACACACACACACACACACACACACACACACACACACACACACACACACACACACACACACACACACACACACACACACACACACACACACACACACACACACACACACACACACACACACACACACACGCACACACACACGCACACACGCACGCACGCACACACACACACACACACACACACACACACACACACACACACACACACAAAGCTGGATCATTTCCAACCCGCGAGTAGGAAGCGCCGGCCTCAGCGGCGGAGGCTCAGCCGCAACAGAGACCGTGACACCCCCTCGATGCAGGTGGCAACATGCTCAGACACCAGCATTGTCCGTACCGCGCCAAGCCGCGGCGTGCCGCCCCTCTCGAGGAAGGGCGCCTTCGTTAACTGCAAGCGAGCCCTTGTTAAGGATGGCGACAACGAGACGAGCTCGAGAGCTGCCGCATTCAACCATTGAGACAAGAATTCCCCACCGGAAAGGAACGCGGGGTGTTCGGCCGGACGGCGGCAGCAGTCCAAGTAGGGCCATCGGGAAACACAAAGGCTCAAGTTCATCCCGGCGTCTCTCGCATGGGTCAGTACCCTCAAGGCGGTCATCCCGTTCGTCTTGCCGACAGCGCGCAGCGGCCCTTGCGACGCAGGCGTTTGTGCCCAGACCATGAGGCGGTCAACGCTTTTCCGATTCGTCTTGCCGACGGCGCGCGGTGGCTCGCTCGACACAGGTGTGTCCCAGACTATCTGGCGCCGGCAGACAGGTAGGTAGGTAGGTAGGGGTCTTTAGGTTATTCTCGAGGAGGGAGGGGGGGGGGGGGGGTACCGGAAACGGGTTATGCCGGCCTTAATTCGCGGCGGCACTCTTGGTGCCGGGGGCAAACAGCGAGCTCCCCATGTGCTGCCCTCTACACCGCCACGGCGGCTTGCTCCTTCCCCACCAAGTCTAAAACTTTCGAGGGGGCGTGTCTGTGAGAGTGAAAGTGTGGCAGTCTGAGTGACATTAGAGTGATAAGGACACTCCCTCGACGACGAGCCCGTCCTTCACCTAGTGAACCTGGGGAACACGGACCCTTTAAAAACTATGTGCTTGTGCGGGCATGATCACTTCTTCTTTTCCGGTGTTGTTTCCTACTACTAACAATGTAAATATTTCGTCCTTCTACTCCCAACTCCTTCGCTCAGCGGCACTTGAGGTGGAGCGAGCGTCGATGCGGTCGACGATCCGTCCAGCGAATCCCGGGTCCCACCTCTAACACCCTCCTCGAACCTAACTCTTAAAAGAAAGCCACAAAGCACGCATGTTGCCTTCCCCTCTCCCTGCATCGGACATCTGGGCGATTCACACTCGGCCACAGAGAACGCTTTCTTCTTGCAATCTGCCACAGGGCTGAAAGACGACTGTCAATTGACAAAGGACATTTCGTTCACTTTTACCAAAAAAAAAACAACACGGGAACCAGCTTTTACTGAAACAACGAGTGCCGTCCCAACGCGACATACACCTTTGCAACCATATTGTAAACAACTGTAGTGGCCGCTCGCGTGCAGACATTTGTGGACACTGGACAGTGCTCAGACACTTGGACGCGAGCGACGCGAGCTCGTTGACCTTTTGTATTTTTTAAATATTGTACAAAGCCCCCCCTATCCTTTCCTCCTATCACTCCCCTCTGTACTTTCCCTCGCTATTCTCTCCCTATCCCCTTTTCTTTCCCGTCAGCCGCCGCTCAGGTGCTTCAGATTTTCGACAGCAGTTGCCGCGGCAGGCAACGCTCTTTTCCTTCTTTTTGATTATTTAAAAAAAAATAAACCACTACACCACCACCCAACCCAAGAACACGACGACCTCGCCGCGGTGCGCCTAGAGCGGCTGTTGTGATGGTTAATACGACGCCGGTTAAAGCGGGCAAATGAATGGCGCCGAACCTCACACTCAACATTTGATTTGTAGACGGATTTCTTTTTCATTTCCATTTGTCACCTGGGAACCTCTATCGACTGAGCTTCATCAGAAATTGACTAAATTTCCGGAGAAGGTGACCTACCGTTGATCTGTTGTATTCGTAAGCATCAAAAAGTGCAACATTTTATGCTGTGTGGCGCCCCTTCAGTGCTTCTAAATATCTATACCCTTATTGCTTGCAGAAGGCAAAGCAGGTGGGTCGTTTACGTTATCATACTGAGACGGTAATGGAAACAGTCTTGTGCATACGAATCTTATTGTAACATTAAATGCAGGAGTAAAATGGTGCCTAACGTTATATGTCATTTGGAAGTTATCGTTCGCACCTGATTTTTTACTTTTGAAAAACTTTTTATGAAATTTGACATGTGAAGTGATTAGTTGCTTCCTACATCCGAATTTTGTTTTGCCTATTTGAGTGCAAGTCCTGCCGCGATTGTCTTTTATACAGCACAGCTTGCCTATGCCGCACGTTTCCACTTACTACGCAGCGCCAGCGCGAAATGTTCCATAGTTCAAGAGCCCAATGGGGATGGACACGAGGCGTTTGGTAGCGGCGAGCGCGCAGACAGATGTCCGAAAATAAAACAAACAATCGCCGCACTGTACAAGACAGCGATCGCCCGCAACATTGAAATGCAGGTGCGCTCAGTTTGGTGGATGGGTGAGTGGCACCGGCGCCGCGAGCACACAGTCACTCTCGTGAGGAAAGGTTTTGAGTAAAACTTGGTTCGGTTTGCGGGGTTTGATTTTATTGATGTGTTTCTTTTCTTCTGAGAAAAAAAAAAGGAGCAAGTGCAAAAAGTGGAATGGCTGACGATGGCTGACGTAGACGCCCATACAACAAATTATTTCATATTGCCAGTGTAGAGGACAAGCTCGAGACCACCGCGTCGCAGGCGAAATATCTGTTCCTGCCGGTCTGCGAACCATGTGACATCGAGATCGCGTTATTACGCTGGCCATATTTACGACACGAGAAATATATCGCAATGGAAGCCTGAACTCGGTCCTCCCAGCCCACTCCTCCCCCCCCCCCCGCCCCTCCACCTTCCTTCGCCGAAAATGGGCATTTGCGGGTCGGGAGTTGCGGATGCATGGCATGAAAAACAGCACCTGTAGACTGCCCGTCACTTATCCTCTTTCCTCACGGGTACGTCGGTGCCGTCCCATAAATGACGCGCTGAGCAGGGAAGATCTAAATCTTTTCCCGGTATTAGCTTGAGCTGACAGGGCGTAAACGGCAATGCAGAGATGGTTTCGCTCTCGTTAAAGCATCTCAGTTTTGGTCGGGCAAATGTTCAATGAAAACGAAGAGAGGAAGACGGATTGTGTTTGGATGTCTGTACTTCGGCCTCAGTTGGCCCGCGCCGCGATGAAGTGCGGAGGGCAGACGCTGACATGGCTGTGGTAGTGGTTTATTATGAAATAATCAAAAAGAAGGAAAAGAGTGCTGCCGGCCGCGGCAACTGCTATCTAAAATCTGAAGCACCGGAGCTGCGGTCGGCGGGAAAGAAAAGGGGATATGGAGAGGATAGCGAAGGGGAGTACAGAGGGGAGCGATAGCAAGAAAGGAGAGAGGGGGCTTTGCACGTTATTTACAAAATACGAAAAAGGACAAAGAGTTCGCGTCACTCGCGCGTAAGTGTCCGAGCATTGTCCACAAATGCCGGCGCGCGAGCGACCACTGCAATTGTCACCAATATAGTTCCAAGGGTGTTTATACATCGCCACGCGCACGTAGCATCCTATAGCAGTCAGATCGCGCATGCGAACAATGCACAAGCTGTTGGGGTGGGACGCGGGTGCGAGCGCCACCACTGGAGCGAACAGCGCTAGCGTCGACCTAGGGGAGTAAGTGGGATCACGTGACTCCTATGGGGTGTTCACGAAAAAGAAAGTGTCGAAACCCAGGTCACTATTCCCATGTAGTATTGTAAATGCGTTATCTCCCCCGCCACTCCTATTACTGCTGCTGAAGCAGACGCTCGATTGAATTTGTGCGTTGTAAAAGTTAATAGTCGCGTTTATTTCTACAGTTTGGGTTGCTGCTGCTGAAGCAGACGCTCGATTGAATTTGTGCGTTGTAAAAGTTAATAGTCGCGTTTATTTCTATAGTTTGGGTTGCTGCTGCTGAAGCAGACACTCGATTGAATTTGTGCGTTGTAAAAGTTAATAGTCGCGTTTATTTCTACAGTTTGGGTTGCTGCTGCTGAAGCAGACGCTCGATTGAATTTGTGCGTTGTAAAAGTTAATAGTCGCGTTTATTTCTACAGTTTGGGTTGCTGCTGCTGAAGCAGACGCTCGATTGAATTTGTGCGTTGTAAAAGTTAATAGTCGCGTTTATTTCTACAGTTTGGGTTGCTGCTGCTGAAGCAGACGCTCGATTGAATTTGTGCGTTGTAAAAGTTAATAGTAGCGTTTATTTCTACAGTTTGGGTTGCTGCTGCTGAAGCAGACGCTCGATTGAATTTGTGCGTTGTAAAAGTTAATAGTCGCGTTTATTTCTATAGTTTGGGTTGCTGCTGCTGAAGCAGACGCTCGATTGAATTTGTGCGTTGTAAACGTTAATAGTCGCGTTTATTTCTACAGTTTGGGTTGCTGCTGCTGAAGCAGACGCTCGATTGAATTTGTGCGTTGTAAAAGTTAATAGTCGCGTTTATTTCTACAGTTTGGGTTGCTGCTGCTGAAGCAGACGCTCGATTGAATTTGTGCGTTGTAAAAGTTAATAGTCGCGTTTATTTCTACAGTTTGGGTTGCTGCTGCTGAAGCAGACGCTCGATTGAATTTGTGCGTTGTAAAAGTTAATAGTCGCGTTTATTTCTACAGTTTGGGTTGCTGCTGCTGAAGCAGACGCTCGATTGAATTTGTGCGTTGTAAAAGTTAATAGTCGCGTTTATTTCTACAGTTTGGGTTGCTGCTGCTGAAGCAGACGCTCGATTGAATTTGTGCGTTGTAAAAGTTAATAGTAGCGTTTATTTCTACAGTTTGGGTTGCTGCTGCTGAAGCAGACGCTCGATTGAATTTGTGCGTTGTAAAAGTTAATAGTCGCGTTTATTTCTATAGTTTGGGTTGCTGCTGCTGAAGCAGACGCTCGATTGAATTTGTGCGTTGTAAAAGTTAATAGTCGCGTTTATTTCTACAGTTTGGGTTGCTGCTGCTGAAGCAGACGCTCGATTGAATTTGTGCGTTGTAAAAGTTAATAGTCGCGTTTATTTCTACAGTTTGGGTTGCTGCTGCTGAAGCAGACGCTCGATTGAATTTGTGCGTTGTAAAAGTTAATAGTCGCGTTTATTTCTATAGTTTGGGTTGGTAGTGAGTGCCAGCCTTGCACTTTTTGATCTTGCATTGTTACTAAGGCTGCTGAAGTTTTTTAGGCGGTTGCTACGGTCCGTTACTGCTCTGTACCCAGATGTAAGCGAGGGAACCCGGCGCAAGCTCCCATTGCGACCCGAAGCTTAAGCTCACAGAACCTTCCTTAATCAAAATTTGAATGGGCAAATCAGCCAGTGATCATTCTCATGATGTGCGGAGCAGACATTTCAGCGTACGAGATTTCGTCCATAGAGTTGGCGCTAAAAGTTCGATGGGTGGCAAAAGAAACAGCGCGCACGTTATAATTTGCTCTTATCACTTGTGAAGAAAGGAGGGATCGTGCGAAGGCCAGAAGGTCTCAAATTATTCTAAATGAACGCGTTGACAATTTGACACTGAAGCTTCACTGGTACGAACTATTCTGCCACCTCGGGCAACGGTATGCATGGTGAGTTGTCTCAGGCAGCGTTTTCAGCACTGTAGTAGTTTCAAATGACAGATCCGCGAACAAACTGAAGATAGAGCATTGCATGCATGTTGTGATGTGCTCATCGAGATATGCGTGAAAAAAAATTACTACTTTGAGAGGGCCAACAAATATCCGCTCTAACCAAGAGTGCTAGTAACGTTAGTTAGTGCGCGAGGATTGGCTGCGTGGAACGCACGTCTTCACTCTTGCCAAAAATATTAATTCATCTCATCCCCACAGGCAAACTTGTTTGCTCTTAGATTCAAGGGAGCAGGTGAACGGTGCCGCTTCCGCCGCCGCTATGCGAAGGCGCTCAGCATCTGTCAGTCTCCTTACAGTCGCCTACTCTTGCAGAGGAATCCCATTACCTGTGCACTGAATGCTTACATCTGACTGGTTGTGTGGTAGCTTCAGTTGTGTGTGTGTGTGTGCGTGTGTGTGTGTGTGTGTGTGTGTGTGTGTGTGTGTGTGTGTGTGTGTGTGTGTGTGTGTGTGTGTGTGTGTGTGTGTGTGTGTGTGTGTGTGTGTGTGTGTGTGTGTGTGTGTTTTTTTCATAACAGCAGAAATGCTGCAGCCGGTGCGCGTCGTCGTAGCAGTAAAGCTCGCCAACTTCGATAACTGATTCGGTGAAGTGTTTTGCCGAACAAGTGGGTTTCATACCTCGCAATAAGCTTATGCAGACCCAGACCAAGGTGTATATTAAATAAATAAATGAACGTAATGCTAACGCCCAACTGAACTGCCTAGGAAAGCATCCTACAGCAGCAGTTCAACGTGCGTTATCCCACTTCGTCATGCGGGCGCTTCCGAGAGGTGGCGCCACGGTATGTCCTCGCGCCCAAGGTTGCACACACGGAGCGTTCGCGTCACGCAGGCGCTATCTGGCGAAGAGCAAGCGGGACAGCAAGCCCGCCTGCTCGATGAACGCAGAGAGGCTCACCATTCCTGTCACGGGTGCGCGCACTGCCTCGCGGCCATGGAAGCATCTCGATGCTGTCCGGATATATGTTACCCTGCAGGAGTAACTCGCCCCGCAGTGCAAGTACCCCCGCGGGGGGAAGGAGATTTTCGTAGTGGCGGGTGTACCCGTTCGCCAACTGTACCAACCCTAGAAAGTTTTCCCTAGATCTAGAGAGTTTGGACATTGTTTAGGGGAAAAATGATTTTTGTTATAATCTAAGAAAATTTTACTTCCTTTAGGGGTCTTTTTTATTTTTCGGCGTGAAGCGGCTCGTTATTCACCATTTCTTCACTACCTTTAGCGTGATGCCTTGACGTCACTACAGCTAAAGCCCCTCTATTGTTCGCTCACACATTGTTTGTTAGGAAACGTCGCGGAGAGTCTTTAAATACCGCTACTCCACAAACCGCTTCGGCCGCTGTACATCTCATGCTGTGCGCCCGCCGTGCTGTCAGTGGTGCGCGGTGCGCTTATTGAAGAATCTGTGCCGTGACTCGTGAGGGACGGATCTTATCAGCGACGAAGATATTACAGCAAAGGAGCTGGACAAGTTTATATCAAATTTTTATACATTACATGGTACAGGCTCTCCGTATATACGGCCGATCATACAGGGCCCTGCACCTTCGATCAGATAACTTTAACTATCCGACGATCATTTTTAAAACCTTGGTTAGAATGTACTAGATATTCTAAATGGTAGTCCGGCGCTCTCGTTCGCTCGGTGCTTCGGTTGCGCCACGCCCGGCGGCGGCAACGTGACGCAACCAACAAAAGGGTTAATTGAGCTGCGCTTGCGCTCTAAAGCCCGTTCACAGTTTGTCATTCGCGAATCGTTATCTCTATCTCCACATATAGAAATCGTCTACTCCGGCCTGTAGCAGAGGCCACGCTAATGATTGAGAGATCCCTCGATAACTAGAAGCATCTATAGGATGTCCACAAAAGGTATCAATGCCAAACATCATGTTTAGACGTTCTCAAGAGATCATTGATTTATATGACCGGAATCTGAGTTAATGCATATCGTCGAGGCGCTGACAGGTTACCGTTGCGAATATTCACAGAATTACATGTCATAAAAGGGATACAACCATGGCTCGTAGTAAAAGTGTGGTTAAATGGTCTCTGCGAAATAAAATAGCTTGCGATTCAACAACGTATGTTTTTTCCACGCTTAAGTATTAATTTTGGATTAGGGAAATCTAGAGAATTTTCTGGGATAAATGGGGGGGAGAAGTGGCTTTTTGAGGCTGGCAGAACTGACGGTGCGGAGGTGCGGCGGATCGGCTGTGTGTGGGTCGCATTCGCCGTTTGTTCTTTCGATTCGCGGCATTCTTCGGTCATAAATGAATTGCTAGGTTGCAGTCCCTGGGTTCCTGCGTTGCACACATTTTCACTGCCCTGATAAAATGTTTTTCACATCCCCAAATAAGCTTTACACAGAGAAGCGACGCAAAGTTTGGATCGCTGCCATCCAACGAGCAGTGAGCTGGCGATCGGAAAGTTCGAGGCCTGCTTTGCGTGAAGCTGTACCACACGTTGGAGGAGGATTGCTCGCCACAATGTTTTTTTTCTACATTTTTACTCTGTTTTTGTATTCCCCCCCCCCCCCCCCCCTCCTTTGTTTTTTGCTCGACCTTTTCCAACTGCGTGCGCTTTTTCTGTCGCCTTCCGTTTCTCGTGTTTCCAGCCTAAAAATAAACGCCCAGCAGGCAGCCAGAGCTCGTCCGTGTCTCTCCGTCCTGTGTCGCGTGGCTCCCGCATTGTTTATGCGCTGTTCAGTTCCCACCAAGAAGAATGTTTGCAGATATAGTCTGGTACTCTTCAGATAACAGGCTGCTGGCCAGGAGGGGAGCACCCCGATCGAAGCAGCTGTTCTTAGTTTTTTGTGAGGGTTTTACGGCCAAACGCATCCAGGCTCTTATTGGATGCGTTCCTTTGACAACAAGTTAGGGTTTAACAGTTGGCCTGCAGCGACTCATAAAAACCGAGGTCTGGTGCAGTTGCGGTCGGACCGTAGAAAGTAGGCGGGGACCCATTGGAGTCAGAACGAAGCCCGCTGTAAATAAATAATGAAAAAACACACACACAGTTTGATACAGAGGGCGCCGTATTGGGAAACGTTCCACGGTCATCTGCGTGTGTGTCCCACGCCCCGGCTCATTGTTTGAGTCGACCGTTTGAGTCGCCGTCTTGTCTCCAAGATCGACAATGAGCGCACGCTGACAACAGAGATCCGCTCTCCTCTCGCGATGCGTGGGTCGGGGAGTTCCGTTAGTTGTGTCTTTTTGGATCGCGTGAGGCCTGTGTGCGTACGCGATTTAGTTTCACTTTTCTTTCCCTGTCTTTTACCGTGTTTTGCCGAGTCCCATGGGCTAACGCAGACACGCGTTATAGTGTTCATTTCCCTTGGGTTGTGTTTTGTCTGGTCACGTGATACGAGCGTCGCATTCAGTTTTGTGTGTTTTTCTTGGTTTGTGTATTACCAGGTCACGTGAGATGCGCTGGAGGATCGAGCTATGGGTCCGCCTACCTCAGCGGCTACAAGGTACTGCCGAGGCAGGAGAAGGCCTGCCCGTTACAGGATCTGCACAATCGGCGACAAGCCGAGGGGTTAAGGAAGAGATGTCGATAATCTAAGTGCTCCGGCGGCTTCATGTAATTAATACTCTAACATTTACTCAGTCTGCATTCCAACCATGCTATTCTGAAATATAAAGTTTTTTTATTTGTCAACGTCTGAATCTTCGTCGTCATCCTTTGCGCCCTACGCCAATCAGAAGCAACAAGGAAAGGGCCTTCTCTGCCAACTTCCAGAAAAGAGACTCGAAGAAGGTGCAGCACAGTACCAAAAAGAAGGCATCAGCAAAAAAGACGCAGCAGTAATACAGAAAACGCAGTTGTAGAATTAGTCAGTATGGTTGTTAGATGCTACAACAAAGTAACAGAAATGTATGATTACAAGAACATAAGAAATAATGAAGATCCACAAACATAATAAGTGACACAAGCATCAGCAAGCAGACTAATGAAATTCTATGTTATTTTAAATTAAAATTGCTCAAAATGTTTTCTGGGAGACATTGACGCTGAAGTTGAATAATTCTCGTACTTGATTAATACGGCAGGTATTTGATATTCAGCGAGTCGCCGTGCATAATCGCTCTTGTTTTCCGAGGGAATGAGTAGACCAGGCCAGCCATGCAGCTTCCACTAGATTGTCTGGCATCCTCGTATCTCGGGGAGGATATTGTTCCTTCCACCTTTTCTCCCGGTGCGTTTACGATTTCGGGAGGAGAACGACCTCGGCGAGCAGGCGAGAGGGAGGCGGCCTTTTCCATCGTGCGCGCGGCCGGCCGAGATGCGCGGATGACTCGCGGACCTTGTCGCCATCGGTTTCAAGCAAAGCCACCTAGACGTCGGTTCCGCGAACCGGTGTGCCCCTTGCCTACGACCTTGGGGACACTCAGCTGGATATCTGTGCATCTGTGGCGCTTGCTGCTTGACGCCGGAGCCTGTTGAGAGGAGGACGACAATGCCCCTGGGACACAGAGAGCGTGTGCTCGAGAGGCACTCAGCAGCAGAGGCAGGCTGCAGTCCTCGTCTCCAGTTTCCTTGCTCTTTGATACACGCTATACATAAAAAAATTATTTTGCGTTTGCTTATCCCAACTCAGTCTCCGACCGACCTCTCTGTTCCTGTTCCCACCCCGGCACCACGCTAGCCGTAAATAAAGGATAGTACTCGCATTCGAGGTACGTGCGTTTTAAAGTTCTTGGTTACTAATATGCTGCAGCAATTTGGAATTATAAATTTGACTGCTAAGGCTGAATAGTGGATTTTTTTCTTCTTTTTTTTTTGCCACGCACGTTCAAACGTCTCCGAAACTGAAGCACAGACAAACCATGGCAAAGGTGGACTAATTACTCTGCAGTGAAGTGCAAGCGAATTGTCGAAAACCATAAGCTGCGAGAAAACTAGTGTAGTCAGTTTACCAGTTTAGTATGGAGGTCCATTATCTGGTGCATTTTTAAAGTTTTTACAGGACAGTTTAGTTGCCGCATTCGCAAATACCATACAATTTCGGGTTTTCTTCAAAACATTCCTGTGCTGGTTTGAAGTGCGAATAGTTACTACGAGATATAAACAGGAAACAAACCAGCAATTGCTAGAATCAGGACAGGACGGGCATCGAAGCTGCGCAGGTACTTACTGCGAAACCCTGTGGTCATTGGTAAGCAACTTAAAGACAAGTAACAGCACCTATGTCTGAGCAATGCATGGGGCCAACAATACTGCATTTAGTTAAGAAAACTGGCAAAAAGAAAGTCATCTGCTTATGCAGCGGAGTCGGCTGCTGCCACTGCATTATTTCAACGCTATTCCACAAGTAGACACCCAAAACAAAAAAGAATAAGCAGTACTAAATCGCACATCGCATTGCAGTTTGTGACCCAGAACCTGCGCCGGCTTATTGCAAATTCCCCGTAAAGGCCGATTCACACGACGGACCGTTGGTCCGCGGGCCCAGTGATATACTCGGCCGCGCGCCCATCTGTCTAAAACGTACCTTAGAAGATAGTTGAGCTTTAATCTGAGTATACGATCATACTGCCACACATAGTTCAAGCCTGCGGACTTAAGTTTAGCATCAAGCCTAATCATACCGGCCAAGTCACTCATTCACCGCAACCTACCATTTCTCGCCTTGGCATGAACAATTCTGAGCGCGTGCTCTAGGCGACGCCGACCGCACAACTCGTGCTTGTTGCATATGCCGAGGTCGAGGCAGCGCGCGAATTGGTACTCGTCGTGTGTACGAGCTGCTGTTTGGCGATTACGATGTGGGGCGTTTGCAATCACATTTTTTTTTTATTCCCTTCTGGAGGTTTTTAGTTGTGTAGTATAGAAGTGTCAGTGCAGGTCGTTTCCCTTGTTTTGATCTATAAACTTCTAATTACTAATCTCAGCTTTCTGTGCAGTGGACGATACTTTCTGCTTGCAGCTTCGCGTTGCTACCGAGGAATGGTATCAAATTTCGCGCGCTCGCCTGTCTTGGCGCGACTGTTCGACTGTCGAAGGAACGCGCGGAGCGGTGCAGTGTTGCTCGACTGTTGCTCCTGCCTAGCTGCATGCGGTGGTGGCTCACTTGCATTATGGTGGCTTCAGGTATTCTCATATATGTTATCCTGCAGGAGAAACGCAGAGCTCAATGCTGAACAGGTTTAACGCCGACAGCCGGTTCTGCCTGTCACTGAGCCTTTTTTCAGACAGATCGATTCCTCCTGTGATACATTTGTTTAAGAAACCGAAATAATGTTCTTTTTAATTTATGAGGTAAAGAAACTCAAAGTTTTATCCTGTATTGTTATTGAAAAGTACCCTGTTTATATATTATGCACTGTTTTGTAGCAATAGACTATTTGCTATTTAAGACTATTGCTTGTATACGTAGTGTGCAATAAACAGTTCGTTTGAAAAATCAGTCGCTTCATATTTAAAGTTTCAAAGTTGCTACCAAAGTGTGGTAAACTGGTGTCTGCGAAATAAAAGAGTTTGGATTAAACCACGCGTTTTTTTCCACGCCTGAATAATATTTTTCGCATATAGGGCAATCTAGGGAATTTCAGTGAAAAATTGGGGAAGAATTGATTTTCGAGGTCGGCAGCACGGGTGTAGCACGCTTCCCCGTGTGGCAGAGGCAATGGATCATCTCCCCGCGGAGCCGAAATCCATTACAGTATTACAGTGCAAATCTGTAATTCTGTTCTATAGAGTGTATTTTAGCAAAGAGAATTGTATCTGTATGTGCTTCCCTCCCTGTAATGACCCTCATATAGAGGGTTAACAGTATGAATAAAAAATAACAAAAAAAGAAGTGCCACGCGTGTGTTTTCCCGTGTGTCGGCTCCCCCTGCTCACAATCTTCTCTCACCCCACCCTTCTTGTCGGCAGTTGAAAAAGCCGGGGAGCAAGGGTATAATGTTCTAGAATTGAGAAGTCTGCCATCTTCAGCGCGCGGCAATGGGAGCGGGGTGGTGGCCGAAGCGATGAAAAGCGTAGGTGGCGCTGTCAGTCGCATGAGCTCATCAGAAGCGCGCACGCCGCAGAGGAAAGGCTTGGGGTGTCTTGCGTTAATTTTGTCGCATCGCATTGCTTCTCTATCATACTATGATATGTTGTTAATGGGTGGTCAAGTAGATAACACGTGTCTGCAGATAGCTCAGGCACAGTTCCAGTTCGTCTCCTTTGGCTCCTGTGCCCTCCACTACTAAACGTTCTTTTTTTTTTTTTTGCTCACTGCGCGCCCATCCCGATTGATGAGCTTGACCGCTTGGTTGACGAGGGAAGATTCGAGAACGTCAAAGCTACATTGAATGGCCTTCGTCCAGATGATAATAAGTACGTCATTATAGTCACCGTTCTAGGTCGCAGCTTAAATTGCAGTATATGTGGCTTGAAAGTTCAAGCACAAATCAAAATGCAGTACTTGTTCTGCGTATTTCATTTCGAGCAAATCATGCGCGCACAAAAAGAAGGATATGAATTCATCTCAAAGTTTGACCACAGAGGTCTTCTCTATCCCTCTGTGGAGCTCCCAAAGCTCATAAATACGTTGGGTGAGTCCATTTTTTGTTTGCTTAAGAATTATGATTAACGCAAGCAGCATCCGTTATTTTGCGATGTTTTTTCAAAGCGCAGAGGTTCCTGAACCTGGATGTCCTACCCATGATAGAGAAATGACACCTCGCATTGTGAAAACGTTTTACGTCCAGATGCGATTTCATTTTTATGCAGTAACTAAACCAAGACCAGAGCTCTAAAGCAGAGCAAATAAAGCATCTGAAGGTGAGGCTATCATCATCATCATCATCATCATCATCATTATCATCAGGCTCACTATACCCACAGCAGGGCGAAGGCCTCTCCCATATTTCTCCAATTACCCCTTTCTGTGCTAGCTGCATCCAATTGACCCCTGCGAACTTCTTAACCTCATCCGCCCAACTAACTTTCTGCCGCCCCCTGCTACGCTTTCCTTCCCTTGGAATCCAGTTTGTTACCCTAAGCGACCATCGGTTAGCCTTTCTTCGCACTACATGTCCTGCTCATGTCCATTTCTTCTTCTTAATTTCTACTAGAATGTCGGTAACTTGAGTTATTTCTCTGCCCACTCTGCACGCTTCCCATCTCTTAATGTTACTTCTATCATTTTTCGTTCCATAGCCCTCTGGGTTGTCCTCAACTTAAGTAGAACTCTCTTGGTTAGCCTCCACGTTATAGCCCCATAGGTGAGAACAGGCAAGATGCAACTGTTGTATGCTTTCCTCTTGAGCGATACCGGTAAGCTGCTAGTCATAATCTGCGAGTGCTTGCCAAATGCGCTCCATCCCAATCTTATTCTTCTTGTTATTTCCTTTTCATGGTCCGGATCTGCGGTTACTACCTGTCCTAAGTAGACATATTCGCCTACTACTTCAAGTACTTCGCTACCTAATGTAAACTGCTGTTCTTTCCCGAGGCTGTTGAACATTACCTTAGTCTTCTGCATATTGATTTTCAAGCCTACCTTTCTACGTTTCCTGTCTAGGTCATCAATCATTATTTGCAGTTCATCCCCCGAGTTGCTTAGCAAGGCAATGTCATCAGCAAATCGCAGATTACTGAGGTATTCTCCATACACCCTTATTCCTAACTGCTCCCATTCCAAGTCTCTGAATACTTCCTCTAAGCAAGCTGTTAATAGTACTGGGGAGATCGTGTCTCCTTGCCTAACACCTTTATTTAGAGGAATTTTGTTACTTTATTTATGCAGAACTATGGTTGCTGTGCAGCCACTATATATCCCTTCCAGTACTTTCACGTACGGCTTCTCTACTCCCTGATTTCGCAATTCCTGCATCACCGCCGAGGGTCTTTCTATTTTTTCCTTGCTTTTCTTCGAGATTTAAAATTACAGACAGCTCTCTTTGCGAACATTTTTGCTTTGGAACAGAACTGTATATGTTAAGAAATGACAATTATATACGAATTGCATATTTGATGATTCAAATTCCTTGAAGATTGAATTAAAGCAACGTTTGAAAAGTAGCTGCCGCTTTCTTGAGTGTGACATGGACACCACGCCATCATATAACCTCATGAATGGGCGCTCCCGGCTCTCCTCAGCGAGTGGTCTACACTCGCATGGTCGAAAACAAACTAACCAACACTAACAAAAAGCAAAAGAGCGCAGCACGCCCACCCTGCTGTGTATTCTGATGACTAAAGCCTGAAAGGAGGAATCCGTCGCCATAGCTTTGTATACATGAAAACGACATAATGCCGATCGAGTTGATTGTGATGAACTCGACCAGAAATATGTCGAGTCTTATTATGTCGCTCTTTTTCTTGAATATACTCGAGAAAAACAGCAAGTTTTGAAAAGGAGTGGCGCCACTGGTCCTCTGCTCTCTTTAGGTTTTCACCCTTTCCTTCTAAATGGAACTCAGAACAGCAGATAGTGCCTAAAACTGCACGGAAACATTGCTATTATCTTTGAAAGAAAAATGAACCACGTTGCACTAAAAATGAGGCTCAACGGGCCAGCTCCTGCTTGTACAGTTGCTTTCTTCTGAAATCCGCGGCATTCCTGTATGGCAGTTTCTGTTCTCGGCGTTTGTTATCTTGCTTACTTCTGAGATGTCAATAAACAATGCTTGTTTCTAACCCATTCTTCTTTGAATTCTCTGCCCCTGTATATTAGCGTTACACCCATCAGCTGTATTTCCATACCTTCTTGAGTATATTACCTTCTTGAAAAGAATAAAATATGAACCTAGTATTTGTATGATTATTCGCTACTTGTGGGAATATTCACGGTGAAATCAAGGAAGGGTTAATACGCGACAGGAGCGCTCGTGTCGTGCCTTAATCTTCCTTCTCTTGCTTCTCGTTTTTTTCGCGCCAACCTTACGGCGAATCAGATGCAACTCGCCCCAACGTTAATACTTACTAGTGAATATTAATAATAAATGAATATGGATGCGAAAACGTGAAGTGGTAGCAGCGGCAATATGAGTAGTGCAGTAAATGATGCAACTTTCGATAGGCGCAACTCTGTTCCCATGTATAGGGTATGCGAATAGTAAGCAACAGATCCAAATAGCGAAGAAAATGTTCGTGTGATTACTAGCTACCGGTGTGAATATTTATAAAAAACAAATAGAAATACGCAACAGCGAAGAACTAGCCTCGGGGCTAGAAGTTACGGTGTTGAAATTGTGCCCGTTGAAGGGCACTACACTAGATTTAACTAAAGGGAACACGCAACACGACGTCAGTAAGAAGTCAGTTTAATATTAACTCTATGCACACAAACTCGGCTCGGACGTGAGCCGCAGCAGTAAAGTATTTTCACCCTTTCCCGTATGTCATAGGTATGAGGATACGTGAACGTCATCGCATGAATGGCGACGAACGGTTCTTCCCGCAGCAAATCCATCGCGGCAGCATGTGGGCGACGTCGCAGAGAGCTTTGGTTTTCAAACAGCGGTCGAAGGAAACTACGGTGGGCCCTATTTGAACTTCCTGCTAGTTATTCGAAAAATATTTAACAGCTTTACAACATATTCAATACGTTTTCAACTCACACATTGTGATTTGTTCAGATGGATGCTCAATTCGATATTCGAACAATTTGAAAATCGCGAACTTCTGCTTCTTCGGTTGGCTGAATTTGTTTTGAAGCCAATTTGTTATGCTGCGAATTTTTGTCCCACAGTACTGGTAATATATACAACTATATTAAAAATTTCGTTTCCAAAATTATATACAGGTAAGGCGCTGTTCACGACCGGTGAACACCTGCGCATTCAGCCTCGCTCTTATTCAACTAGCTATTTAAATTTCGCTATACTTTGCTTAGCATTGTTAAGGATGGCGACATCGAGTCGGTTGCGGGAGCTGCTTTCGACCACCAAGGCAACAATTCGCGACCGGAAGAGGTGGAGTGGTCAAGCTCGGCGACGGCGAGACGCGACTTGGAATGGCCATCACAAAAGAAAGCCGGAAAGGAATGCGGGCTTGTCCGGCCGGTCAGCGACATTACGGGCCATTGGGAACTAAAAGGTTCAAATGGCTCCCGCATGGGTCGGTACCCTCAAGGAGGCCACGCGGACATCTCGTCTGAGAAGTCGAATGGAATGACAAAAGGGGGTCGTTTCTGGCTACTCTTCTCCAATCTTGCCGACGGCGCACGGCGGACCTTGCGACGCAGGTGTGTGCCCAAACCATGAGGCGCCGGCAGCCACCCAGCTCCTCTCGTGCCATCTACACCGTCACAACGGCATCCTCCTCACCTCCCAATTTAAACTCTTTCGAGGGGGCGTGTCTGTAAGTGATGGTGTGTTCATGTGAGCGACATTGAAGTTATAAGGACACTCCCTCCACGGCGAGTCTCATCTCTAACAGCATTGTGCGAGTTTCCTTTGTCATGTATGACGTGACATGAACCGATTAGTTGACTGTTGATTCCTTGAAAAAAATCGGTGCCGTGTGATTCCAGCCATTTTATACAGTGGTCGCCAATGGTAACATGAAATTTCTATCAGAGCCCTTGCATCGAAAACAGAATACCATGTCCGCAGAAGCCATCGCCGTTTGAAGATTTCGTCGTTTTCGAGGTGTGATGGTTGTGCTCAAGGGGGGAAATTTCTTACAATCAAGTTAAGAAGTGCTTGAGATTGAGCTAGTTGGAACATCTTCTCACAAATGTTGCGTTGATTAGTTTTACACAAACCAAGGAACTGGACAAACGCTGAGGTTAAGCACAATCTACCAACTTACAAACCTTCTCCCTCTGCAGGCACTCGAGCTAGGGCTGACTGAGGGTAGGGGGCAGGGGTGACTCATGGAAATTATGGAGGAGGCGGTTGGGGGATGGGATAGTTTCATTTGAGCCATGTTTGCCTTGTACTTCTTTGGTCTAAAAGATGGGGTTGAGCATGATTTTCTCGTATGGACGGGAGGGGGGGGGGGGGGGGGCGGAGGTGCGCCCAGCACATCTTAATCCCAATAGTGTGAACCTGCAAGTGTCGGGCGGCGCCACCAGCGCACTGAGATCCGCGCCACCAACGGAGGTGCCGTCAATCCCGCAGACGCTCCATCCGACGACGGCGCCGTTCTAGCGCGTCTCGCAATCGTTGCTCCGGGCTGTGCTAGCGAGGTCACAATCCTCTTTAACGCCCAAACACGAGTGCATTTGCTCAGGACGTGTTCTTTTTTGTTTTATTTTTTTAATTTTCTCTAGGCGGCATCCAAACATAAAGCGCGAGCCCACGACGTCGCGGCTTCACAATGCTTTTCAAATCTGTGGATGTTCTGGACGAGTATTTTCGGCCACGGAGAAGATGCTGCTTGCTGGAAAACCATCATGTGTTCGGTGCCTCAGAAGCGGACGCTTCTCGCATACTTCCGGGAATATTTTAGGGAGTATCGTGACAGAAATCAATGCGAACAACGCGGTGCCTACGGTATCCGCCGTTTGAATTTTGTGTCGTCACGCTTGTTATAAGGTTCAAAGAAAAATAAAGTCGTCTGATATGCATTGTAGATGAATCTAGCTACCTTATTGCTACCTAGGCACGTGCGCGGCGAGAAATTCGAATAGCGGGGTGGAAGGACTAAGCGTTATTTAATTTTTTTTTATTTCAACATCCTTGAATAGCCTGTGTGGCTTCTAGTCGCGCCATTTTGTCACTTTTTCCTTTCAATTAAAAGTTACGGTCATCCTCCACTGTTCGGAAAATGCTTGAGACGCACCCTCAAATCACGAGAACTGTGCCAGCTTGAGGAGTCGCCAAAGGTGAAATGAGATGTTACCATCAATTAAACATCGCGATTAAAATAGGAGAAAACTACACGGCGGATACAAATTGTCTATAGTTATAAGGTCACAAATTTGTTTACTATGGTCGCAGATTTATTTTCGCGGTCTACAGAGTCCGAAAGCGTCTCAGGATATGAGTGCCCTAATGCAGGGCACCAGGAAATTTCGACCATCTGGAGTTCTGTTACCTTGCACTTCTACTGCACACCATACTGGAGTCTTGCATTTTTCCTCTATCAAAACGCGACCGCCGCGGCCGGTATTGAATCTGGATTCAGTAGCCGAGCGACCTAAACAGTCGAGCCACGGCATCACGCATTTCATGCGCTCTATTTTTTGCCCTGCTTTGGTGCAGAGACAGTTCTTTATTTTTACGAATGAAGAACAAAACATATTCGTTAATAATTCACACGAATGAGGAGCGTTAAGTGGTCATCGCACAGGAAACGGGCACGATAGCGGCAAACTCAGGGCGCGCCTTTTATGCGCCGGCATCAACCAACGCCATCGCAAAGAGTAGGAAAAATCGAGGTAAACGAAATTACAGCCAAATTCGCGGACGGCACCTTGCAAACATGTACTATTTCTCACAACTTGCTACAAACACGCCTACGAGTATTTCGGTCATCACTGTGAAATAAACGTTTATTACGCCATGAGGCGTGGCAAACTAGAGCAAAGTTACGTCACGCTTCGTTTTTCGGCAAGGCGCAGTTTTAACGGGAATTTTATCGATCGACGAACCTTGAAACATTCATGAAACAGTGAGCTGTGACGTCGACTCGGCCGGTTCATGCAAACTACCCGTACCGATAGAAAAATTTTTTTTTTATCTGATGGACACAAAGTAATGATCTTCGTGCTTTGTTTTTTTTTTTTTTTCAATTTGGTTGCGTCAATTTTGATTCACAGTCAGCAATTCACTTTCTTGACTGCGATGATCCCATTTTGCATTCGTGTCTTCTCCAAAAGCGGAGAGATGTGCAAGCTCGCACATGGCGATTGTTCGCGACTGCTGCAGATTTCGAAGCATCGGTACCTGCGCCCAATTTTCTTCATCTGAACTTTGGTGATGAGTGATTACACAGTTCCGGTTACGCCACAAGGCATTCAGCTACACAAACAAGTGCACACCAGCAGTTGCAAAATGGGAAACCACTCTCGAGTAGAAGAGACGTCCAAAACGTATACGCCATGGAACGGAAAAAAGCAAGGCAAGCTAGGCGCGCGAGCGCCTGCAAGCTTCTTTGTTTAGCGGCCAGACAGCGCGACCTGTTCCGTGAAACTGCTAGATTTCCTTGGTTGTAGTGTACTCTTCGTCGTCACAGTCAGCAAGAGGTAATCGCGTTGTCGGACCTCTGTTTGGTGCAGCAGGGAGTGTTATGGGACTTTTTCTGGTGCCCTATTTTTCTGGCTCCGCGAGTACTCTTCCACTGCCATAAACTTCTTACACAATCTCTCTTCTCTGGGTCGCTCAGTTCGACGCTGCTTTCTTTCCCTGGGCAATGGCACCTTTCCTGAAACGCGCATCTAGTTCATCCAGTCATGTTTTTGTTTTCCTTATTCTATGGATTAATTGTGTTTACCGAAATGGCTGGTATATCTCGAAAATAAAATACTGGCAGAGGTTAATGTGCATGAAAAATTGGGAGACAGTGGAGAAAATGCGTCGCAGTCATTGTACCTACCATTATGAATTTCTTCGGAGCCGAGTAATTACCGCTGCTGATTCGTGTGAAGAAAAGAGCATCACTCTTCTCACACGTGCACAGAGCACCTGCACGGGCCTTAATTATTTACCCGAGCCCGGCCCGGTCCTGGGAGGCTTTTTCGCTACTCGCCTGAGCCCAGCCCGAGTTTTTTTATATCTAGGCCCCGACCCGGCCCGGGCTCGAATAAGCTCTGATCTACCCGGCCCGGCCCGACTCAGGCCCTGAAACCCGAGTGCTAAGTCCGCATCGATAAAGCCAAAATGTTTTTGCTACTACGAATCTCAATAAAAAGCACCTTTATAACTTTAAAAAATGGATACACTACACTCTGCAGAGATAGCAGCAGTTGAACAACTGTAATTTGATTAATATTTCTGGCACCTTTATAACTTAAAAAAATAGATACACTACACTCTGCAGAGATAGCAGCAGTTGAACAACTGTAATTTGATTAATATTTCTGGCAACTGGTAATGTAATAAATTACACTGGTATAGTTAGTAATGTAATGAATTACTTTAATTCAGTAATTTAGTAGCAAAAGTAATTAGTAACTAGTTCCTTTCGAAATTGCTTGTACTAAGTGCAGTTTTACTCTTTATAAACACAACAACTTACGCTCGGCTGGGGCCTCGAAAGTAGGAACGAAGCGCGGCAGTCTTGGGCCAGCGTAAAAGGCCAGCAAAAAGGGGCGAAAATGAGGACTGACCTCCTCCGAGAGGCCGCCGAACAGGCAGGTGTCGTGCCTCGTTTATATGGACACTGGTTTCCGAACAAAACTGTCCATAAAGCGAGTCATCCATGATAACGAGTCATGAATAAGAACGAAAAGTATTTTACTGAGAAAAATTTTGTAATTAATGACTGCTTTTGTAAATAAAATTGTAATTCAAAACTGCCGAGCTGTCGATGCTACCCCTTTCTCCATGAATCCGTCGACCCGAAATGCCATGTCGGTTCTTAAACCTTGGTAGCCATCCTCTTGAGTAGCTGAAGTCAGCAATGCCTAGACAGAGCGCAGAATAATTTTTCTCAGTAAACATCACCCTGTTTTACTGAACAAAACATTCCGTAAGTCATCACAGCTAAAACCTATCAAGATGGAGGAGAATTAATGTACGGCAAGGTCCTTGCTGGCGCACCCATAATGTTGCCGAGGCAGCGAGCCTTTTATTGAAGGATTTCGTCGCTCTCGACAGCACCATTCGCGCGCACATTGCCGAACCTCATTAACAATTGGCTGAGTCCATTTCTTCGAACTGCGCTGGGCGCTGTCCACTGTGGCTGACGCTGCGATGCCGACGTTGAGCCATTTTTCTGAGTCCTGTAATATCGATGCTACCGTCGACCTGGCGAGGCTGAGGCCTAGTTTAACTTGGGTCCCGTCACTAACGGCTTAGATTGACTGAGGTGGCTTTTGCCGCTTGTATTCACAGATTGCTTGCTTCGCGCCTACGTTCAGTTCCGTTCTTTTGCGCTTAACAGCCGCCATGCCAAAAGTCAGACTAAAGTTGGTTACAGGTTCCTGATTCTTCGCACTTTTTTTTTCTGCCTTTGCCTAGTTATTTCTGCCTTTCCGTTCTTCTGATTCTCTCTTTTTTGCCTTGTACTGTTTCTGTAAGGAAGCGAGGGAGTCAAGTTGGCAGGCTGCTATGCAGAGGGCTATCGAAGAACCCCTCTCTGGCGCCGTTTGTATGTGTTCCTATGAAACAAACACTGCAAGCTGAAGTACACTTTAGAACGACGGCTAGCCGACTACGAATAGTGCAGACCTTGTCAAGGCCGCATCGTTGACTCAACAGCGAAGCTCAAAAGCGTTGACTCAATGTGGCACTACGCCAGCGCAAGAGTGACGAAAACAAGGAGAATGAGAAGGAAGGGCGTCCAGCAGGACGGGACACCCGGTCCCGGTTGCGTGCTCGTTGCCTTTCTTTTGTCGTTCTATTTCGTGAGTGTGTCTTAACTTTGACCGAAAAGCGTTAACGGCTTCATGGAACACACTTGCATACATGAGCCCGACTCAAGCGGGTCGGTGTTGTGATCTGGGAAAGAACAACTTCCCTACTGAAAACTCCTGTATAAAAATCGTACAGGAAATTGTATACAGGTTTACTGTACATGATCTGGGATACAGGATTGTGGGCTATTTGAGGAAATTCCTGTGCTGCCCTGGAAAGTCCGGAATGAAACCGCGCGAAGCTCTGATACCGGAATGGCCTGTATGGTTGATGGCACTCGTTTCCGGAAATAAACGCGTCGCCAAGAAAAACAATTCAGTTCCCGCGCCAACTTTTGGCGCTTGTCTTTCTTCCTATTATTTATTTCTTACGCTTTTACCGGCCTCTCTGTTCACGTTCAGCAGAATTTATTGCGACCACAAGTTGCTGTTTTCCCGCGGCCTCTCGTTGCGGCACTGCCGCTGCACCCAGAAATCGCCGGTTCCCTCCTTTCGAGGTCCTTCTTAGCTGACCCACGGCTTGCTGTGTACGTTCCGCTT
The DNA here is from genome assembly GCF_055883805.1 of Amblyomma maculatum. Taxonomy (NCBI): domain Eukaryota; kingdom Metazoa; phylum Arthropoda; class Arachnida; order Ixodida; family Ixodidae; genus Amblyomma; species Amblyomma maculatum. The sequence continues at coordinate 29,474,134 of NC_139350.1, read as the reverse complement.
GCGCCACCGCCCCCCCTCCCCTTCTCCTAAAACGACGGCACGCCCGCTTTGGTTCTTTCCAACCCCACATGAATCGTTCAGGCATGCGGCCTGCGTGCCCTTCTTGCGTTAGGACTCTCCTGCTTTTTCCAAACAATGTCCATATTAAGGTGACAAAAATACGTGAGCCCAAGTGGGCTGTGTGCATTTTTTCCCCTGTCCATTGTCCAGACAGCGAGTTTCCATATTAACGAGGCATAAATACACTGAAAACGTTTCGTCCCCAGAAACGCTGTCCATAATTCGGGTCATCCATATTAACGGGGGTCATAGTTCTTCAGTTAGCAGTGAGCATCGTTTTGCGGCGCCCCCTAGGTTGTACCGGCTAGGGCAGTGTGGTGCCTGGTTGCCTGACACAGAATTGGAGGGAAGGCGAAAGAATGTGTGTGTCGGGAGGCTGGCAGCAGTTTCGTTCAACCCCTTTCTTAGTTTTTGTTTATACATCAAAACTGGAAAGTAATTTGAGAGTACTTGTATTCTTTTCGAAAATAACTGTGATGCAATAAAATTTTTTGGGATAAATAATTTGAAGTGTAATTCAATTACTTTATGCTAATTTCAGGATAGTAATTGGCAATGTAGTTGAATTCATTTTCAGCCCCCCCCCGTGGTGGTGCAGTACGTGGTTAAGGCACTCGACTACTGCGCCCAACAATGCGGGACCGAATCCCGGCCGCGGCGGCCGCTTTTCGACGGAGGCGAAAAGCAAATCGCCCGTGCGCTGCACGATGTCAGTGCACGTGAAAGAATCCCTGGTGGTCGAAATTTCTGGTGCTCTCCACTACAGCGTCTCATAGCCTTAGTCGCTTTGGGATCTTAAACACTATAAACCAAACCGAATTCGATTTCAAAAGTAAATCTTCCATGTATGACACTTTCAACCTTTTTCTGACTTTTTTTTTCAAGCAATACGGACTTCGGGTCCTCTTTCCCCAACGTATTGCAGTAAAGCCCAATCATCAGCATCATCATCATCATCAGCCTGATTATACCCACTGCAGGGCGAAGGCCTCTCCCATATTTCTCCACTTTACTCGGTTCTGTGCTAGCTGCATCCACTTGACCCCTGCGAACTGCTTAATCTCATCCGCCCACCTAACTTTCTGCCGCCCCCTGCTACGCTTTCCTTCCCTTGGAATCCAGTTTGTTACCCTCAGCGACCATCGGTTATCCTCTCTTCGTACTACATGTCCTGCCCATGTCCATTTCTTCTTAATTTCTACTAGAATGTCGGTAACTTGAGTTATTTCTCTGACCCACTCTGCACGCTTTCTATTTCTTAATGTTACCCCTACAATTTTTCGTTCCATAGCCCTCTGGGTTGTCCTCAACTTAAGCCCAATGCAGCCTCGCAAAGTTGCCTTTAACTCTGGGAGCGTGTAGCCACTGGCAAGGATGCTTGCGACTGGCAGTCGTTTCGCTGTCGGAAAGCAAGAGGCCCGTAATTAAAGCCCCGACGAATGCTGTTTTCTTTCTTTTAAAATCAGAAGTCTGCTTCTCTCAGCGCCGTGTAATGTCTATCCTATTCAGCAACCACAACGCGCAGCCACACGACATGAACTCGGACATACCTGGTATTTCAAGTTATTGAATTCAAATTCGTCTTTTCGAAATCTTGCGAGATATTTCAGTAAGTCTGTGCAGATGAGTTATACACTAAAGCAGACATTATGTACACAAATAAATGTTTAGATTGCCTTTTCAACTACGTGATTAGTGACTGCAATGGGCAATATTATGCTGAAAAAGTGTAAACATCAAATGTGAGCCATTTGTTTTTCATTTTATAGGTTAGAATATCGTACGTCAAAAATAAGGTTCTGAAATCTCGTAGAGTTGGCTTCCACGCTTTCAACATCTATAAAATGTCATAGGTTTCACGCTTTGTGAATCAAACAAAGACGCCATTTGCATATTGATGTGTTAGAAGAAATTAACACAATTTTGGTGGCATTGCCACCCTGACATACGCCGCTATAAACGTGCAATCAGTGAAAACGAACTCAACAAGCTATGAGATGCGCATTTGCGACGTTAGACATTGTAAGTCTCACTATATACAGTGAGGAAAGGCAGTGTCTATGCCATACGCTGGAGCGTCTAGATGGATTCCCATTGAGTGAAACTAAGAGTTTAGGTCCCTGGCCACGGCGATGGTCTGCGGCGAAGGCCTCCCAGGCACTGCTCCGCTTTATGAGAACCACAGGCCTAATCGAAAGACTATGAGTTTGCTAGGACATGACAGTGACGTGATGTGATGTGGCGTGTCTGTTATGTGACTGTACTAACTTCAACTATCCCTCTCTCACAACTTTTATATCCACTCATCCCCTTCCCCCAGTGCAGGGTAGCAAACCGGTTGCTTTTACTGGTTAACCTCCCTGCCTTTCCTCCTCATCTTCCTCCTCCTCCTTGAGTCTCACTGCTGATCAAGAAAATTTAATTGCCTTCAGTGTTGACGGCCTTCAAATCTGCAACATAATGCTGCCTTCAAATCTGCAACATAAGGACCTGGCAGTGGCAAGAAAATATGTAAAGGCAAGTACGGGCCTCAGATTCGGTCTCTCAGCTAGGGGTAAAAGGCGGCATAAAAATTAGGATAGAACGGAAGGCATGCATTTTAAATGGTAAATACTCCGATGCATGAATAGCAATTTAAGCTTACGAGTAGGGATGAAAGTATATAGTAGTTGTATATTACCGGTGCTCATCTATGGAACAGAAATACGGAATATGCGGAAAATAATTGAAGTGGAGTTGAGGACAGTGCAGCCGCTAGAAAAAAAGAAAATGGCAGGTATAACGTCAAGAGGTAAGAAAACTGCAATGTTTGTCAGTGAACAAACGCGAGTAAATGATGTGGCATCAAGAAAATGAGCTAAAGGCATGTGCAGGCTACTATTCTACAGTGTGTGTGTGTGTGCGCGTGTGCGTGTGCGTGTGCGTGTGCGTGTGCGTGTGTGTGTGTGTGTGTGTGTGTGTGTGTGTGTGTGTGTGTGTGTGTGTGTGTGTGTGTGTGTGTGTGTGTGTGTGTGTGTGTGTGTGTGTGTGTGTGTGTGTGTGTGTGTGTGTGTGTGTTTAGATGTGTCCCTTGCTTTGCTTTCACCGGCGCGAGTTTTGGTTTTCAACCCAACACTCCCTTCGAAAGGGATAAAAAAACGACGTAAATAACGGACGCCCTCACAACTGTTTATAAATAATCTATGATAATGGTAGCTCTCTTAAATCAATAGTCGTCAGTAAAAGTTGACATAATCTTGTGTTAGAGAACAATTCCAGCACGTATTTCATAGAATCAGATTGCGTGGCAATGCCAAAATAAATTTGTTTGCTGGAATCCTCATTCTGCAAACTTTTGCAGCCGACTGAACTGCACATGCATATCAACTGCAGAAGAAAGGAGGCGGTTGTTTCTCGTAGCATAAAATACAGGAAGCCAATGCTACTGACCAAGTTTTGACAACGTGGCTTTACTTGGCCTGCTTGAATCTGTCGAAATTTGAGTTAACGGATACATGTCCTTTTCTAACCTTGCAATATTACGTGCATCTATGAATATGTGTATATGTTATCCCTCAATCGAGGGCAAAGCACCAAACAACACGCGTGTAGCTTTTAAACACCAATATTATTCACAAGTTACAAAACTACATGTTTTTGTGCAAAAACAAAAAGGTTGTCCAGAGCATCTGACCGCAAGCAGGTTCTTCTTTCATGAAACATGAAACCAGCGGCCCTAAAGTTCCTTTCGCTGCTGGCACTTGTGGCTGGTATGCACAGAACCTTTTTAGCCAGGAGAGAAAGGCGTGGAAACTTTTCGGCATGAGTCTTCCACCACTGCAGCACGCTCTCGTTGCTGTATGTGTCAGCGTCACGAAGGTATAGCTGTCCAGCTCGTCTTCATCACCTTGAGTTTCGGCGGTGTTGTCAAACTCCTGAAACTCATCCATCAGCTTTTATCGCTTCGCACATGATGACTAGTTGCTGGTAGTTTTTTTCTCCTGCAGAAAGTGATAACATATTCAAAAGCGTTTCCCTCACTATCGCGTAAACAGCGTTGCGTTGCTCTTCATCCAGCGCACGGAGCTGACGGAAAGGGGGCCACAGAAATGTTGCAATTTTATGGAGTTCCCCAAGCTGCATTTTACTTTCAAAAACCTGCATTGCTCTCCTCTTCAGAATGGCCATTTCTGAGTTGGCTGTAGAAGATGCAAGGTGTTTCTTCAGCTTCGTAAAGTAAAGAAGAACAAGTGGCAATGTTGGCTGCTTGTCTTGATCAAGCTTATCGGTTGCCTCTTCGAACGGCTCAAGGAAGTCGGCAATGTCCGTTAATGTCGCCTTGCTGACATCCTCCATCAGGGAGTTCTCTCTCGATCCAAGCAAGGTTTCAGTGTCCTCGTATTGGGTCAGAACTGATCTTATCATTGTAAGCTTTGCATTCCATCTTGTGCTCACTTCCTGGCACATGGTTTGGGAAACTGGCTTACGAGGCCGCTTTGCTTTAAAAAAGTGACGGCAGCCTTCACAGTATCTCTTGCTGGGCTAGTTGGTGTGACATTGCGTTAAACCAAAGGAAATACAGCGCTAAGTTTTAGACGAACCACACAGAAAGACGGACGGGACAGGCGCTAACTCCAACTAAGTTTATTGAAAGCTTCATGTGCACATATATAACCCGAAGACAGTGAACGCTTGCGCATGTCCCTAAAGTAAGAAGGAAAAAAAACCATTCTTTCTGTGTGGTTCGTCTAAAACTTAGCGCTGTATTTCCTTTGGCAGCCTTCACTTTCTGCATTTGCTCGCGCAGCTCCGGTAGATTTTCAGAAAGATAGGCATCATCAAAGATGTGCCTGAGTACTGTGTTCAGAATTTGAGCGCTGCAACTCATTCGAGTGTAAGGGCGGAGGGTACTGATAATATTGGCGCCCTGATCAGTGACAAAGACATATTTTTTAAATAGGTATTTGTCAAAACCCATCTTTGCGAATCGGCGCATAAGTTCCATCCGAATATTCTCGCTCGTCTTTCTCAGGAGGAAAGTCGCCTGTAAACAGCCCCAGGCTTTTCAGCTTCGTAGTGGGCAGTTGCAGCAATGTACGAAACCTTCTTATAATCATCAGTCCACATGTCCGCAGTGAAGCAACACCGACATTCCGCCATTGCAGCTTCGATGCTTGTCTTTAATGCTTCTCGCTGTGCACTGGCCACGTCACTAACCTTACGGGACACAGTAGTAGGATGTGGAAGCACATCTTTTGCTGACGCGCTGCCTTACCTTGCACCGACAGCGATCAGTTCATCGGCAACCTTCAAAAATCCATCGTCACATACATCAAATGGCCTCGTGTCTTTCGCGCACCAACGAACACAAGATGCCAGGTTTTCTTTCAGTGGCAGCAACACCTGTTTTTGTTTGTTTGTTTGTTTGTTTCACTAAAGAAAGAAGTAATGGCAGCACACTTTGGCGTTGATTTGCATTTGTGACTCAGATGGGATGCTCCTGTTTTGCCTCCATTGTAGGTCAACAAGCTTTTGCAGTTTTTGCATTGCACATGCCCTACTGGTGACAAGTTAATTGGCATCAACCAGTACGAGAAATTTTTTCCAGACTGCACTTTTTCTGGCTTCCTCAGAAATAAGTTGCAGCTTTCCCGAAGCAATGTCGCTTTTAAGTCGTGTGGCGTTCATATTCCAGGACTTCATATCCCAAGCGAAGAAAGAATGATGCAGGAAAAGTGACGGTGCGGGCGCTAGTGGATGGCCGGTGCGATGAGATACGCGAGCTGGCGGTGTGATGTAGGGTGGTTGGCCGAGGGAGCTGTAAAAGAACTTATGGAACAGATTAAGAGAAGCAATGCGACGACGATGGGCAAGAGTTGATAAACCTGATTGCCGTTTAAGTGACGATACACTGATGTCATATGAATAGGAAGAATGAATGAACCTGGTGGCGCGATTTTGGACAGATTCTAGTGAACTGATGAGATATGCTTGTTGCGGGCTCTAGATAGCAGATGCGTGTTCTAGTTTGGGTCGGATGAGCGATTGGTAGGCCAGAAGTTTGATAATTTGAGGTGCGTGCCCTAAATGGCGTTTCAAAAAACCCAATGATCGCTTAGCTGATGCGACGATGTTCGTTACATGTGAGCGCCAGGAGAGATCCTGGCACAAGGTGCGCCTAAGTACTTGTATGAGCATACAGATTCTAGTGGAGTGTTAGCAACCGAGTAAGTGAAAACGTGGGGGTTACGCCGGCGATGAAAAGATACGAGTTTACATTTATTAGGATTAAGCGACATTAGCCAGTCATCGCACCAGGCATGCATTGCGTTAATGTCGTTTTGAAGCTGTGATTAGTCAGATGTATTGGAAATTGTGCGGTAAATAACGCAGTCGTCTGCAAACAGACGAACATTGCAAACCAGGTTTGAGTGTAAGTCGTTTATATAGATTAAGAATAGGAGGGGAGCTAATACAGAACCTTGGAGTACGCCTGATGTTACTGGAAGAGGGTTATAACTGTGTCAATTAACGAGAACAAACTGGGAGCGGTTAGAAAGGAATTCTTCGATCCATAATAAGACGTTAGGATGCAGATTTCGCATGGTTAGTTTTAGCAGTAAACGCCTGTGGGGAGTGAGTGAGTGAGTGAAAAAACTTTATTGAGGTCTTTTGGTTAGTCTCGGAGAGTCTTCCTGCAGCCACTTCTTCGCCACCGTTGGAGACTCCTTAGCTCGGGTGGTTCCCTCATTCCAGGGCTCCACTGGTCCTGGCTACCTCGCATGCGTGCTGCACCAATGCCCTTTGGGCGGTGAGCTCGCAGCTGGTTAGCAGGCCCTCCCATTGCTCCGCACTCGGGTTAGTTTGTTTGTGGAAAGTGTAGTTGTGTTTACATTCCCATGTGACGTGGTATAGGGTCGGACTGTCTCCGCACCAGGGGCAGCTATCTCTATACTGTGTGGGAAACATTTTGTTTAGAATGTATAAGTTGTGGAAGGTGCCAGTCTGCAGTCTTCTCCAGCTGGTCGCTTCTTCTTGTGTGAGTCGCTTGTGGGGCGGAGGGTATTTTAACCTGCTGCCTCTGTAGTGATTTAAAATATCTGCGTACGTCGGGTCCACCATCACGGGGTCCTCGAGGTCTTCTGTCAGCAAGGCTCGGTGCGTGATTTCGCGAACCAGGCTGTCTGCCCTCATGTTGCCCTCTATGTTGGTGTGCGCCGGTGCCCAGAAAACTACTTGTGTTGCTTTAGAGCCCGAGGCTCCTGCGCCGAGGAGAATGCGTAGGGCCTCCCTGCAGATCCTTCCTTGTTGGAATCTTCTGCAGGCTGTCTTGGAGTCTGTTATTATAACCTGTGATTCGTTTCTTCGATAGCCCTCGGCCGCTGCGAGTGCCACAGCGATCTCCTCTCCGTCTACTACCGATCTTCCTCTCGCGGATGCGCAGCTGATCGTGTTGCCTGAGCAGTCAACCACCGCTGCTGCTATCCTCGTGTTGGTGCTGTATCTGTCTCTCGGGTATAGCCCTGCGTCTGTATATACTGTATATGCCTTTTTAGCTAGGTGGTTCTCCACGTATTCTACTCTTGCCTGTCTTCTGGTCGCGTGTAGGTTGGGATCCATATTTCGTGGTATCGGGCGAATTCTGAGGGTTCGCCGGATTTCGTCTGGAATGTTTTCGTTTGGGTCTGGCGTGTTTTCCGCCTGGTAGCCTAGTCTTCTCAGTAGTGTTCTGCCTGTTTCCGTGAGTTCTAGCCTTTCTAGCTGTGCTTCCAGTTGGGCCGTCGCCAGCTCCTGAAAGGTGTTGTGAACTCCAAGTTCTAGTAGCTTGTTGTTTGGGGTGTTTCTTGGTAGGTTTAGGGCCGTTTTGTAGGCTTTCCTTATCAGAGCTTCGGCCTGTTCTTTTTCTTTCTTGATTGCCGGGTGGTAGGGAAGGGAGTATGTCACCCTGCTGACTACCAGGCTTCTGACTAGTTTAAGGGTGTCGTCTTCCTTCATGCCATGCCTTCTATTGGAGACTCTTTTAATCATTCTGCTGACTTGTTCGGTTGATTTTTGCAGTAGGCTGATCGTGTGGCTGCACTTTCCGCTACTCTGCAGCCACATGCCTAATATCCTTATGACGTTTTTTTCCGGTATGTTTTGGCCTTCGAGCTTGATTTCCAGGTTCGCCTTCGTAGGTTGCTTCGCCACCCTGAGTAGCTCCGACTTGTCTGTTGAACACGCTAGGCCTCTTGCCCTTACGTATTCTTCTACGCATGTTGCGGCTCTCTGTAGGCTTTCCTGCTTCTCTTCTAGCGTGCCCCGGTTGGTCCATACCGTGATGTCGTCCGCATACATGGCATGCTGTATGTCTTCGATTTCTTCCAGTCTTTTGGCCAAGCCAATCATGGCTAGGTTAAAGAGCACGGGCGAGGTCACCGACCCCTGTGGGGTTCCCTTGTGGGGGGTGCTGAAAGGCTGACTTCTCACCTCCCCCAGCCCTATGGTGGCTGTTCTGCCTGCTAGAAAGGCTCTTACATAGTTGTGAGTTCTTTCCCCGCAGTTTATATTTTGGAGTCCCTCCATTATGGCCGGGTGCCTGACGTTGTCAAAGGCCCCTTTGATGTCTAGGGCCATGACCACGTTTTCCCCTGTTTTTGGGATGTTGGTTAGGATGTCCTCCTTGAGTTGTAGGAGAACGTCCTGCGTAGATAGCTTAGACCTGAATCCAAACATGCTGTGTGGATAGATTTGCTCTCGTTCCATCTACCGCTGGATTCTTTTCGTAATTATTCTTTCATACAGCTTTCCCAAGCATGAGGTAAGGGAGATTGGCCGCAGATTCTCGATTTGCAATTTTTTGCCCGGTTTGGGAATCATTACCACCTCTGCATGTTTCCATTCGGCCGGGATTGTGCCCTCGGCCCAGAGTTGGTTGAGGTAGTTTGTCAGCTGGTTTACTGCCCCCTCGCTGAGGTTTACTGCCCCCTCGCGTCAAATGCTTTAGCGAAGTCTAGAAAAATAGCTTCAGTTTGTAAATTTAGGTCGAGGTTGGAGTGAACGTCATGAAGAAAGATGGCCACTCGAGTTTCACATGACAGACCCTTGCGAAACCCCTAGTGTGAGGGATGAAAGGAGTTGTTACTGTCAAGAAAGTCCATGATTTGAGAATAGATGACCTGTTCCATGATTTTGCAAGGTATGCTGGTTAATGATATAGGACGGTAATTTAAAAGAGTATCTTTGTTGCCTGATTTACAGACGGGAATGACCTTCCCCACTTTCCAGTCATCCGGAACGCATCCTGTAGAAAGCGACTGTGAAAACAGTAACAATAAGTATATTGCAGAAATGCTGTTAGTATTGCGAAGTATTTTGGAGTTAATTTCGTCGACGCCGGCCGATAATGAAGTTTTAAGATGTTCGATTAGCGAGGAAATGCCAGCTTCAGAAAGCACGACAGCAGGCATGTTGGACTCTATATTGGCGGCGGAAGGCGCAGTTGGTGGGTGAATTTTATTAGTGAATACAGATGAAAAAGCATTATTAAAAATGTCAGCGCATTCGTTGTCATCTGCTTCTTCGCCAGACTCTTTAGTAAGAGTGATGGTATGTGCCGGGTGCTCACTTATTACCTGCCAGAACTTTCTGGGATTGGAATTGTCAACAATTTCGGGAGGTCGTTGTGAAGGAAAGAGTATTTCGCGTTGCGGATTGCGGATAGGTACGTGTGTTCGGCTGCATAGTATTTTTCCCACGCGAAAGCGTCGTATTGCTTTACTTTTGCCGCGCGGAAAAGGCATTTCTTTTTATTGTCGAGCCTTTTTATTGTTTTGGTACACCATGGTTTTTGGCGGTCCGAGTGGAAGCTTATTTTAGGTATGTATCTTTCAGTTAGTTCGATAATCTTGCTCTTAAGGAGGGACCAGTTATCATTTACTGAGCGATCTTGAAAAGATACTTAAAATGTTGTGAAATATTGGCTTAATTCGAGATTAAAGGCTTCATAGTTTCACTTTATGGTCGCCGATTTCGCGTAGATAAGTGATAGATGACAGGGCTTCCGGGTGGGTGGTTAGGATTAGATCGAGGATGTTTGCACACCCTTCTGCAACGCGGGTTGGTTCGGATACCACTTGTGTTAAGTTGAAGTTTCTCTCAAGTTTCTTCAAAATTTCTCTTTTCTCTTTTTCTCTCAAACCAATAATTACAAAAATATGTAATTAGTCTTCACTAATTATTAACTTTAGTTAACGAACAAATACTGGAGGTTAGCAAAGGCAACTCTGAACATCTCTGAATTGGTTTAGCTGTGCTAGGGCTAACCGTTTTTTTTTTTAAGCTTGGTCCAAGTTAGCCCCCCCCCCCCCCCCTTGCCCCCTAGGTGGCTGTAGCATCTTTCTTTATACATTATATAGGTGCTTGTAGCTCAGCGTTAATCCTTTAATTTCCTCTTTTCTTAATTGCGCTTTTCCTTTTTTCTTCATTTTTTTTCTTCTTCCCATTCTTACCTGTTTACCTTTTTGTTCACCTTTGCTGCAGTTTTTCCCCTTGTTTTCCTGCAGTTTTTCACCTACTCCCCTTGTTTCGTTTTTTTCCTGGGAACAGCTTTACCCACAACACTCCCATTAGCTCAACCTCCCTGTTTTCGCCGCCACGTATACAAGCGGCGCCAACCATTTTTCATTCTTTAAAGCGGTGCGAGGCATATCCCTGGTTTAACGTTCCATTCTTATTCATTTATTCTTTTTTGTCTGCTTCTAGCCGCATCGCTCGCAGTTCGTGTCGTCAGGTGCGGTTTTATTTTTCCAAGGAATCCATTTAGAGCAGACAACGCACTGTAGTCGGCGCTGTTTGTACATGAACGAACAGGATTTGTTCTGCTGGTCTGGCGGCAACATACGCCTTGTGGTCGACGGTAATGCAGCTTGCAAAAACTACGCACTGGGAGCATAGTTTCAAACGCTCCCGTCGCGACAAGAAAACTAAAACACGCTGGAAATCACCAACGATGACCGTCCGCAGCATTGTCGGGTGGAAGCATGGGTGGGAGCAACGCCAGCGGCTTACCACGCTCCGATTACGCTCCGACAGCGTGCAGCGCCAACGCGGCATTGACATTACGAGGGTGACACAAATTTCACAGCATCCTACAGCGGGCGGTCCCTCGCTGCTATCACGTGACTCTAGAGTCTCCGCCTGACCGAGCGCGTGGTTGGTCAGCGGCGACGGCTGCGCCATCAAAGTTCGAGTGTCGTCTACTGCAGCGCAGCGTAGGGAGAAGCTCGAGCTCATATTAATTTGTAGCAAATACTGTAACTAACCTTCCTCTGACGGGTACTCCCATCAACGACGGTTACAATACCAATTGTCCTTTCTCTTTTCTTTTTGCGTGTGCTCCTGACGGGGCACAAGGACGTCTCGACCAACTTGATTCCACTGGTTCAACTTACTGAGATGAAACCGACCGTGCATGTATTTTACTATTTTACGGAGCGGGTTATGTGGCCGTTGTCATAATTTTGTTTTCGTAAATTCCTGGCTTCTTCATAAAATATTATGTCAGCATGGTTTCAGGTTCAAGAAGTGTTCAAGTCCAGCCTTCACGCAAATGATGTAGAAAGGATATTTTTACGTACAACGGAAACAGTTTGAACGCGTAACTTGTTAATTCCGTTCTCCTGCCTCACAGGTAGAACCTTGCATTGCTAATTCAATAAACAAAATGATACAGCATCAAATGTTTTTAATTAGAGTGCACTAAGAAAGCGCAGGTAATTTATTTTGTCTGTAGGCGTGTTTCGAAGCGTCGGTAGAGATGCGATTGCTTTCCCGGCTATACAGAGATACTTCCCAAGCAATCCCAACCTCTATCGCTGCCGCGAATATATTTTAATTTGTTTTTAATCATACGCCAGGGAAACGACCCGTTTTTCAAAACCCATCAACCGCGGCATCATTGTGACGAAAACGTGTACCTGATGTCATCAAACCACTATGACGTAGAGTTGGCAGAGCAAAAAGCAGTGACGACGACACACCGTGTCTGTTTCCTTCGTGCTCGCGCGGAGAGGTAAGTACACGCTTCTGCTCGCTTTTCGCACGAATGCCTCTCGCATTGTCTGCGCTGGCGCGTCGATTCTGCGGTGGACGTGTTTGAAGCTCAGCATGGCTCATAACTCTGTTCTAGACGTTTGCCAGAGCAAAACAGGCGAGAAGGTTGTGTTCCACGGCTTTCCCCGTGATGAAGCGCAACGTAAAGCTTGGGTAAACTTTGTGCGTGAGTCCGGACGCGCAGACTCGACTCCGAGAAAGGGGAGTAGAATTTGCTCGTTTCACTTCAGGCCAAAAGTTTCTCAACATCTCAAATGAATTGCCCCAACATATCTCATACTAAAGTGTTTTTGTTTTTTTTTTCTCGAAAAATAACTCCCTAAATAATATAGGGGAATCAGCTATGCTGCAATAAATGAGGCAACGCGAAAAACATTCGTCACATTTCTCGAACACTTCCTGCAATACCTTGCCAGACAGTCAATATAAAAGTTATATAGATTTGTAGACAACACGAAGTAGCAGCGAGTAAAGCAGAAATTTCGGCTAACTGTTAAGTATTCATTTCGCTCGCAGTGCAGCAAGACGGCTTGTTTTGTTTGCTTTGTATTTGTCGCCTTCGTGTTTCGTTCCGCCCTGGCAAGCGCAGAAAAGTCAATCGGGGCAGTATCGAGGCATTCAGCAGTTTATAAAGTATTAATGTTCGCTTGACCGTTGCGTTTAATTTTAACCTCCCTGCCTTTCCTCCTCATCTTCCTCCTCCTCCCTCGTTCTCTGCACTTTTTCAACATTTGAGAGAAGGAAGAATGAACTCGCTTTCTAACATTGTTTTGACATGGATGCCGATATCTTTTTTGCGTCTCATTTTTGGTGCCTCATATTGTTCAGATGTATGCGAACGGAGAGGTTCATGAGAACTGCTTGAAAGTGTTGCTCGCACCAGTAACCAAAAACACCGTAATTACAGAAAACCAATTTTTGGGGGCTCTTTTTTGTACACTAATTTTGGCAAGAACGAGTAAACATCGGTTCTTAAACGTTCTGTGAAAATCCCTGATGATTCCCTTTTCCCTATATGCCACTCTTAAAGTATTCTTCAAAAGACAAAATTTTCTGCCGGGCATATGTATATCAGTGTGCAACTGCATCAGTAGTATGCGCATAAGTATACTGTCACGGCTTTGTGACTGGGCTAGATTAAGAGAGCCGGTACACGTGAAAGTCCACTGTCACAGTTTTAGATAGGTCCTGCGAAGGTGGAGCCGATTAACTTCAACGTCTTTAGAGTCACTGAAAAATTTTCAGAGTACGGCAAATGTGCCCGCGGGCGCCATTTTCCTTCCAGACCGCCGGACCCAGCCGCCGTCTCAATGGCGAATGACAGCAATCGAAGTCTTCTAACATGTTTTTAAAGTAGAAAAACTGAAACATTTTGGCACGTTTATTCAGAACAGTATTACCAGCGATTATGTGGTCACTAACTTTATTACTTTAGTCCGCAATCGATGGGAAAAGATGAAGTGTGTGGGTGAACCGGCGAACACTTCAGGGCGCCTGCTCTTGTATCACGTAACATAAAAAAATCATAGCCTTTCGATCAGTCCTGTGCTTTTCATAAAGCGGAGTCTGTAATGTGACTGTACTGTCTTCACCCATCCCTCTCTCACCCACAACTTTTATACCACCTACCACTCTCCTCCAGTGCAGGGAAGCAAACCGGTTCTTTTACCGGTTAACCTCACAGCCTTTCCTCCTCACCTTCCTCCTCCTCCTCCTGCTTTTGTATATTGCCGGCTATTTGAATCAACTCGTGTTTTAAGGGCAGTGCAGTGGTGTTACATGCGTTACAACATTATAAAGTGACGAAGTGTGAAATAGCATGTCTGCGAAGATCTCAGGAACGTGTGCGTATATTGTTAAGAATGCCGACCGCTGCCGCCGCTGCGCTAGATGCGGTAAAGACACGGAGGGCGAGGTGCAGATCGAGTTTATTGCGCTCTGACATGATGAATCGTTTTGTATAAGCAAAACAAAGTGAAGCAGCAGGCTCGCCGAGACAGCATAAATAGACTAACATACAATTTAGTATCGCCGTCGCTGCTCCAAGAACACCAAGCAGGCTTTGTTGAAGCATTTTGCGTGAACTTAATTCTTTTTCGGCGCCGTCATTAAGTGAAGGAAAAGTAACGCACTGGTCTCACCCATTTTCGCCCTGAAAAAAAAAAAACCTTTTCCTATGTCATTGCTGTCACCACGCGGTTGTGAATATTGTACTTTTCACTGTGTAATGGTATCTCTTTATGTTGTTTCATCGGCATACGCCTTGTGCCGCCAATTGCTAGAACGTTGCTCATTAACTGCCGTCAAAAATTGAATGACATCGCACATTAATGGCATCTCTGGTTGACACACATTTGCCAAACGTTTCCAGCTGCGAACACACAACTATGGTTGGTTGGTTTAGTTATGGGTTTTAACATCCCGAAGCGGCTCATACAATGAGATACCGTAGTGGAGAGCTCCAGAAATTTCCAACACCTGGGTTTCTTTAACGTACAACTAGAAATAAATAACTAATTATTATTTGCACGGAGCTTTATGTACATTTGCATTAGCAATAAAAATAAAAAGGAAGAGCTGCGGCGGTCATCGATCCGATCCCCACACAAACATACAGAGTGTGTGTGATTTCGCAGAACTGAATATATATGCATTAATGCCGGCTGGCTGGATATTTAACTTGATTTGAGGATAGCTTTTGCAAACTTCCGCAAGTAAAATGGACGCTGCATGTTACTGCGCACGTGTGGCACACGGTGTTGGAAGGAAAACATGTTGCCATTAGGCGAACTATGTTCACGCTGAATACCTCGTGCCCTTCTTTCGCGGCTAAACGAACTAAATTTCAAACCAATGAACAAACGTATTTTGCGCAAGGTGTTCCTTGATGGCACGAATTTTTCCTGGTCGGTTCTGTGAAGCCACACCTACCACTGGTGCAGATCCCTCTTTTCGTCGAGACACGGAGAAAACGTAGTTCTAGACTCAGGCTTGGTGCCGCACCAGAGACATAGTAGAATTTCTCACGTGTACACTGCGAGAAACGATCGGAAAAAGAGGAACTCCCGCGCAAGACACGTATTCAGCGCACGCACTTGGAGGGGATATGGCCACTGGAAGTCACGTGACGCGGATCAGCCAGTAGGCGAGTGGCGGCGCGGGGAAATCGAATGCGGTACTCTGAAATTTTTCCAGTGATTCTAAACGTCTTTCACTCCGAGCGCCCCCTGGCATTCCTCCCTCCTTAAGCGTGACGCACACAGGCAGACGTGCACACAAGCGGACAAAAGCAAACGAAAAAAAAATTGCAGATAACGTTTTTCAATTACGGCGCAAAATACGGCTTCATTCGCAAGACATGAACTGTGTCTGGACGAGGTAGCCGACGACCTCTCTGCTCTGGGCTATCCGGGAGCACCTCTTAGTTGACGTCGCTGAGGCGCCGCAAGATTTTATATGGTCCGAAGCAGCGGCAAATTAGCTTTTCTGATAGGCCACGGTGTCGAACAGGAGTCCACACCCACACCTGGTCCCCGGTGTTGTAGGAAGCTTGTCTGTGGTTGTACCGGCGTGAATCCTTGTCCTGTTGCTGGGCGATGTGGACGCGTGCTAGTTGGCGTGCTTAGCCTCTTGGGCAAGCAGAGCGGCGTCAGTAGAAAGCTCGCTATCTGTTTCGCAAGGAAGCATTGCGTTCAGCATCGTCCGAACCTCCCTCCCGTGAACGAAGGAAAACGGCGTGAAACGTGTCGTCTCTTGGACTGCCGTATTGTACGAGAATGTCACGTATAGTAGGATCGCATCTCAATTCTTATGCTGGGCGGCGACATACAATGCCAGCATGTCCGCCATGGTCTTATTAAGCCTTTCCGTCAGCCCGTTTGTCTGCGGATGGTAAGCAATAGCTTTTCGATGCACCATACTGCTGACATGAAACACTTCGGCCATCATTCTCGAAGTAAAGGCAGTCCCTCTATTGGTAATAACACAGGTAGGAGCACCGTGCCGCAGTATCATCTGGTGTGCCAAGAAATGGGCAACTTGAGATGCTTACCACTAGGTAGCATTTTGGTCTAAGCATAGCGAGTCAGATAATCTGTGGCGATGATTATCCAACGGTTGCCACCGGAGGACCGAGGGAAAGGACCGAGAAGTTCCATGCCGACTTGATCAAACGGTGCGCGTGGTGATATTATGGGCACGAGGAGGCCTGCAGGCTTTGATTGCGGAATCTTCCGACGCTGACATTGCCGACAGCCCTGGACATAGCGCTTAATAACAGTGGCAAGGTCCAGTAGAATGTCTGTCGTATTCTAGCAAGTGTGCGAGAATAGCCCAAATGGCCAAAAGTTGGTTCATCGGGGCACTCGGAAAGTATTTCCTCTCGCAGAGCTGTGGGCACCACGTGGAGGTAGGTTCTCGGCTCAGATCTAGAGTTGTGCTTATAGAGCACACCACTTCCCAGGCAAAAAGTTGAGAGGCTCCGAGAAATGTACTTAGGTATGGAGTCTGGCCGACCTTCTAAATAATCGATCAGGCCTCGCAGCTCCGGATCGGCACGCTGCTAATTAGACATATCGGGAGCATCAACAGCTCCGAGGAAGCTGCCAGCGTCATCCGTGTCTGGTGAAGCCAGCTCTACAGGCGCACGAGAGAGCGTGTCAGCGTCTTCATGCTTATGTCCGCACTTATAGATTATAATGAGGTCAAACTCCTGTAGGCGAAGGTTCCATCACGCCAGCCGGCCGCATGGGGCACGCAGGTTGGCCAACCAACACAAAGAATGGTGGAGTGATCACTTTAAATGGGCGACCATAAAGGTAAGGGCGAAATTTCGCAGCAGCCCAAATAATAGCCAGGCATTACTTTTCAGTAGTTGAATAGTTCATCTCGGCGCGTGATAATACTTATTAAATGAGCCTAATTATACCTAACTAGTAAGGGGGGATTATATAAATATTCCATGCCTGTTTTGCTCACGTATTTGTTGCTAAAATTAAATGAAACAGACGTGTCTGCTGTGCTGTGCTTGAAACTCGGAATCTACAAGCTTAAATTCGACTCTTCACGTGTTTCATAAGCGCGAATGAAGTCGTAGAAAAGGTCATAATGATCTGCATACATGTTATGACCCTATTTAACGTTGCGTATTTGAAAAAGAAAAAAAAAACGGGTCAAAACTCGTTGCAAGCGCAACCATTACAATGTGTGTTGTCTGCTCGCACTGAAATTTAGCATGCATCATTCATTCGGCCAAAGTTATTTTGTCGTTGATATTATCATGCAGTCGCCACATATACCGGGTGTCCCAGCTAACTTGAACCATGGGTTACAAAATAGCATACTTGAGGTAACTCAGTGAAACCAGCTGCGTACAACTGCCAGCCTCCTTGCGCACTACAGGCATTTTTTTGTTTGCAATTGCTTAATTGGCTAATTATGTTAATTTTTCTAATTCATTAAATATCGACTTGAGACCAAAAATATGAATGGGAAAGTTGGAGTGCGCCTTCAGAAACCCCCATTCCAGTAATTGCGATAACAAAAGCATCACGTATATTTTTTTCCCGGGCTCAGAAGAAAGCCCGCGAAATACAAATAAAGCCACGTGACTAGCCCATTCGCGTGCCACGATTGTGGTGCTCTCAGTCGTGGTTTAAGTGAACAAAATCAGCTGCGGCCGTGTCTTCTCGGCCCCGGTAAAGCGGCAGGCCGATATGCCTGCGATGGCTTCTTCGCACGCATCAGACAGGCGGCCCACGTGAAGGTGCGAGTAGCAGCGAGCGCGGCAAGGCCTTTGCATACCTTCTCTCCCATCAGCGAACGTCACGGCAAGCGGATGAGCGATAAGGTATCAGAAACTGAATGTGCGCGTACAGGCTTGGGTAAAGGGGCGAGATGACGTCATGTGACGCGACTAAGATTTGCGCTTGCACCTTAATTTGCTGGTACTTTATTGCCATCCGCCTGTCGTGACGTAGGCTGCTGGGGTGCGCAGGCCTTCCCAAGATCTTGGTGGCGACGGGCGAGCTCGAGCTCGCTCCAACCATTGCAAACATTTCAGCCTGCCACTTCAACGGGTCCATCGGGTAACGGCGCCAGCTGATTTCGTTCGCTCATACCACGACTGAGAGCACCACAATCGTGGCGCTCAAATTCTCTAGTCACGTGGTATTATTTGTATTTCGCTGCCTTTCTTTTAAGCCTCGAAAAAAAGACACACGTAAGACTCTTTATCGCAATTCATGGAATGGGGGTTTCTGAAGGTTCTCTACAACTTTCCAATTGACATTTTTGGCCTAAGGTGAATATTAAGGAAGTTATTAAAATTTACGTAATTAGCTAATTAAGTAATTGCAAAACAAAAAAAAATTGTCTGTGGTGCACAAGGAGGCTGGCAGTTGTATGCAACTGGTTTCACTGAGCTACCTCAAATATATTATTTTGTAACCCTTAGTTCAAGCTAGCTGGGACACCCGGTATATTTAAAATATACTAGAGTAAGCATTTTTAGAGGTATTTCGCTAGCAGAAGCCGAATAATTAGACTGCCGGCAGCCGCAGTTTAGCGTTACGTAGGAGCGGGCTGTTGCGCTAGTTGTAGCTGCGACGGCTAAGAGCTGAAAGCATGCGAAAAACCAGGAGGACATTGTGCACTTTTTTTGCAGCCTTTAAAAAGCTTGCTCGGTTTATGCTGCACTGCCCGAGATATTAAGAGCAGCTAGGGTTTCCTGTCTTCCGGTGTCGCGGCTGGTTTACCGCGTTTTAGTTGTTCAGCTGAAATTGTGACATGAGATTCCAACAGTGTGTTGTGATATTCCTCCAGAAGATCTAGATTTAATACAGTTCTTCTAAACCTTAGAAGTATGGACTATCTTCGCTATTATAAGGTACATGCTCTTGACAGCTCAACTGATTTTGTTCACTTATGTGCTACAGTTCTCTTTTTTTTTTCCAAAACCTGTAGGAGGCAGAATGCTAAAGAGCTGTATCATGGTTAACATCATACTGTCAATCAAATAAGAAACTAGGAGGGGCATGAAATAAAAACATCTCTGAAGTATTTATTCTGTACTTGAGTTATATTATGAAAATCCTTGTATGAGTTGACATGATGTATGAGTTACATTTTTATTCTGCATGCATCACACCCCAAATGTATGTACCCAAGCGACCCAAAAACCTCTACTAATGCTCGTTGAGGGCCTGGGTCTGCTAGTGACGTAGCTATTCCGGCAGTCAGGGAGACATACGCACTTACCGAGGCGGCAGTGCATGCGATAAAACCCCACTCATGAACAAAATTAACCAAGAATAGTGTGTGGGACATTTCATTCAGATACAACTGTGGAAGCTCTCCATGTTTGAAATTCCCATGCTTGATTCCCCAATACTGTCTGCTGCATTATGTCGGTAAAAAAAAAGGAAAATACTGAAACAAAAGCTTTGTTTTAATGGCATCTCTTGAAACCTCCAGAAGCTTCAGAATGCGAAACAATTATTTCATCCAATCAAAGCCTGTAACTATTTCACTGTTGTGTGCTTTGTTCTTAAGGTCTGGTTGGACAGAAAAGCTAGATGTGTGCATTCAGGTGTTTACAGTAGACAAAAGAGCTTTTAATGCATACATACTGAAATGTGGGAATGCATAACTTTCGCAATATATGTTCAAGGTGAAGGCGTCAAGTACGAAAAGCCAGGCATAAAAGTCAACTTCTCTTGTGGTTCTTCATAATGAAAACATCAAGGCTTCAACGCTTAGCAAAGCTTCACTAGGCACACCAAGAGAAACATTCAGACGCAAGAAAATAGCGAAAAGTAAAAGTGACTAGTCTTTATTATACAGCCATGACAGAGGAAATATTCTTGGATATGGGAGACCTTTCTCCTACTGTAATTACACCTCATATTACTTCTCCGGCAGAAGTTTTTCAGAACGTCTTTTTGAAAGCATGTGATTAATGACCTCCAAGCAAGGGTGGGAGTGAGGAACTGTAAATTGTGACAAAATGCCTTGTACAGGCTGTAGAAATGAGGTTCAATAGACCTGTGGGCGAGTAATAGAAAATTCATATTAGTAGAGAACATAGAAATCTTGCTTCTGCAAAATTCATACTTCATACCCTTATGGACATAAAAGCTGATGGGTAGGCCAGCCTCTGCCTATCTTGCAGAATTTCGCACTTCTTGAATGGCCACCAGTACCTTGTTTTCCGTCTAAAGGCCACGCAGCGAATGAAAATAACACAGAAACTTCATGTATGCAGCTACTTGAATTGCATCACAAACACCTTATGTAGACATTCATTTAATTTTTGCATGCACGTTTAGCAGTGCCTAGATCATTATAAAACTAGTTTGCTGAATAGGAAGGTGTGGTTTTATACCATGTATCTGAGCTGTCAACTTTTCTATGTACCATACAATGAAAGATGAAAAAAGCTAGACAATAATAGTGCTGTACGTAAGTGAATATTTTAATGACTCTGACCCACAGTATAGAAAAATGATGTTAATTTTTATTCCTGAAACACACTTTAACTGTCTACACAGGACAAGAATAAACAGCAGAGTATGGCCTGCGCAAGCAGGAAACTTTATCCATCTTGCTTGTATTTCTCCGCAGTTTCTGCGTGCTCACGCTGATTGCTCCGCTGATGAAAGCATGTTTCGTTATCTTGAGTTAAATCAGAAAATAGTAGCTTGCACAACAATGTATAAATCTCACAACTGCTAACGTTGACTCGTTGGCCTAGTCAAGTAACGAGACCAACCATCAACAGCTGATTGGTAAGCATCGTGAATGTACATGCGTATCGCTGGAGTACGTCGCGTCGCCTGCCGCCGTCGCAAATGCCTGCAACCTGTGCGCGTGACAAGTGGTGCTCGCCGGACACAACTCTGAGTGAATACAATGATCTGCGTCATTGTGGGAATGCGATGTAAGGATTGGCGAGCCCATCTTAGCACCTCGTAGAGCTTCGCGAAAGCTGAGCTTCATGCACGCGTAGCAAGCGGAATGCGTGCGTATGCCATGCACCGAGAATAGAATGGATACGTCTGACGTATCTTCATACACTTCGTTTGTAATAACGAGTAAATTCTGATTAGTTGAATCTGATTCACGATGAAGTTAGTGCAAAAAACGAAGACCCAGGAAGCGCTCACGTTGTGCCTTTCTTCTTCCATAGTCCTAGTTTTCTGCGCTAACTTCATGAAGTTCTTTATCTTATTGGCGCATGCATAGGCAATAAACTGTAGTGCTACAATCATATGCAGGCGAAATAACGAGTGGTCACCAGGCATGGTAGTAATTGAATTAGAGTGAGGAAATTACTGTAATTTATTACTTTTCCCGGTAATTTGTAATGTAAATTACTTTTTTGGTTTGGTAATTTGGTATTGTAATAAATCAATTACTTTTTGGCAGTAATTTCGCAGCAAAAGGAATTAACTCCTTTCTACATTAGTTTTACTAAATTGCGCCGCTACTCCTTCAATAGACCACAAAGTAGAGTGCCGCGAAAGCAGGAACGACGTGCGGCAAGCCGAAGCCAGCGTTACGGATCGGCAAAAGGAGACATAATTGAGCAATGCCTTTAAAGACGTCCTATCTAGCAGGGACTCTTAGTACGGCTATCCCATGGCAACCATTCTCCAAGCAGCAGGATACAAGGCGTCAAGGGAATGCCGAAGGAACAGATGTGGCAAGAAGCCCCGAGTTGAAAATATGTTGGAAGCGCGGCACAGTGGCAGTCCCTGTTGCGTCGGCTAGAGCACAGTGGCGCCTGGTCACCACGCGGGGCGAGAGAGGGTTTGGGTGGGGGGAGACAGGCGGAAGGGTCCATGGAGGGAGCGACTGTGGCGTGAGCATTACTCAACGCAAGATGCTGACGTCGATTCTTGGGACTGTGGAAGAAACAAATTCGAAATAACCAAGCTTCCACGAGCCCTTTAAATGGCACAGACAGCTCCAGGCCAGTAAGACGCCGGGTTCGCCGCTCATTTCGCTACTATTCGACCATGCGTCTACTTTTGTTGCTTTTTTTGCGGTTGTCTTATTTTTTTTAAAGGGAAGTGCAGTAGGAAAGAAGGAATAGCTCTCTGAGACGGAATTTGGCGGGAAGACGAAAGAATGTGCGTGCTTCGTGTCTGAAAAACAAGTTGTTGCTTATTTTATTTTACTAATTTTACTTAGTTTTTGCATGGATAAAAACTACAAAGGAATGTAGAAGTAATTGTAATGTAATCTCATTACTTTTGGGGGCAGTAGTAAGTAGCGTAACTTAATTACAATTTTGGAATTTTTAGAAAAGTAATTACTAATGTGAAAAAAGTAATTTTGCCATTCATGGTGGTCACTCAGGCACGCTCAATGATTACGTTGAGATGTTGATGTTTCAGGCAACCAGTTCAGAAAGATGTTTTGAAAGGCTGAAGAGCACTTTAAGAAAAGGCTGTAAGTGAAAGGCAGAAAAGTGTTTTCACAGGCGTTCATCACGAATACACTGGATGAAGAAAAGGAATTGTGGGACACGGGGACAGCTTTCAGCTTAATATGCCTAATTAGCTCAGGGCTAGTTACGTTCATGCGGCCCGTTGCACATGCAGCATTTAAGTTTTGAAGTGACAGCTTCACTGCGATAGGTAGACCCGCGCTTCACGTCATAACTTAACTTTCAAGCAAACTTTACTGTACCTGCACCTTTCCTTTCGTATAAGGCAATGTATAATTTTCAACAAAAAATACAGATGGTTTAACTCGGTTAATAATGGAATATCGTGCAACAGCAGGGCGTTTTGACAGGTTTGTGTTTGTTGTTTCTGGATTATTAAACGTTATTAGGGCAAAGGCCTTTCTAGGCTCATGAAACGAAATCCCGCGCGCGAAAGTTGTGCACGAGATCTGTCAACGCCTCCTATAAGCAGGCATTGGATCTGAGCACTAGATTCCGCTAGATGTATTCTCCTTGTCTAGCGTTCCTGCAATCTGCAATTCCTCACTTGAATGCGCGCGCCAAGGAACGCCACACGACAGAAGCGATGGTGTACCGTCTAAACACACTCGGCGGAGGAAGTGTGACTGATAATGCGCCTTTCCACTTATGTGTAGCACTGCAACGAACGCCGATAAGAGGCAGACGATCAGAGGCAAATTAGAGGAAAAGAAGGGTAGGCTTTCGTCATTCTTCTCTTAAATGACATCTAAGAGACTAATTTTTATCAGGCGGTCATGCTTCCAGACCAGACTCTGTGCTGCAGCAATAAAAGTTCCAAATGCACTGCAGAATTTGCAGTGGATAGAAATGGGAAAGCTTTAGCGTTCCTACTGCACAGGTACATCACGTGCCCCTTGTCGAACACAACCAGCGTTCCCGTGAACGCATCGAAGTTCTCAGGCGTTCCATAATTGAATTACAGGAAAGGAAAGGCGCAGTTCCTGTCACACTTGTTTCTGTGGACACCTGAAGTCTCTCGGAAAGGTAAAAAGTCGACTCTGCTTCAACACCGGGTTTTTGCGAGACTGTGAGTAGGTAGTGCTGCACCACTGAAAAAAAAATTAAAAAATACGATGACACAATGGGCTCTAACATCATTAGCCTGACATCATTACTAGCTGTGCATAGCTTGCCTGCTCTTTCGAATTGCTCTGGACCAATTATCAGCTAACCGATGTAATCATTCACGAAAATGTTGTGAAATAAACGGCAAAAGGAAGAGTATATAGAGCCACCGCAAAAGAGTACACGGACGACAAAAAACAAAATCCTGTGATTAACCAGCATGAACTGTCATAGCCAAAATAGTTTTTACGAGGAAAATCCCGAAACTGCTCTGTATGACCTGCTCGTTCAAAAGCTTATTCAATATTACAAGTAGACAGGGAACTTGTGTCGACTGAGATACAATGAGTGATTAGCGCCGATTTCCCGATCGCTCACCATCATTATCGTTCAACACCTGACCAAGCATTCATTGATTTCATAGGAACTTGCTAGGTCGGACTAACCATGACTCATGAACTAAATGTGAATCCAGACTCACATAGACTCATATCTGAATATTAGTGAACGTCACAATTGAACGTGAGTCCGGACTCACGACTCAGATAACGATCTGAATGTGAGCCTGTATGAGTCCGAGTGAGACCGCCGACCTATGGCAACAGTACGTGGTCTGGTCTTCTGCTGCCCCAGTTTGTATTTCGGTGCAAGCATTTTTGTTCGAGGAGTAAGCTGTATCTCTGTCGGTTTTAGGTGGATCTCAAAGGATAACCGTGACCAGGGACTAATGAGCTTTTTCTGCGGCCTGCTTCATAATTTTATAACGATATTATTTTAAAATATATTTCAACCATATTTTTACATATTTTATATTTGCAATCTTGCTTACTCTGTACTCTCGCGAAGTTGCCGCGTAGCGCGATATGCGCAGATGTCTGGCTTGCGCACTGCCGGTTCGCGGCAGCGATGACGTTGTACGCTGTATGCTGAAGTCCATTCGGTCGAAAGGCAACCCCATTGCCGTCGCCGTAACCCTGAATTGAGACATGCCGGAAAAAATATCCACGAAATTTATATCAAAGCTGAAGCAACCGTTCATTGCGCATCATTCCGGTTGGTGGAGTTGGAGGCTATAGTTGGCCAATGGACTTCGAAATGATGATATATGCCGCTCCGATTATATGCCCTTTTATATAGTGTAGGGCTCCAATGTGGAGAGAGGCATACCTTGCCTTGCTTTCCCCCCAAAACCATCTCGAAACAACAGCATCAAAAAAGATTTCACCACAGAAGAATTCGTGGAATGAATAGCCAATGCGAATCGCTATTTCACGAGTGCTCTTAATGCGAAACTTGAGTCTAAATACTGTCTCATAGTCATACAATGCGAATCAGATTATTCTCTCAATGTTGTAAACATTCAGCAAGTTGTAAGCGTTCAAAATATTGTTTATTTGCTTTCAGATTTTTTGCACGATTAATGGTGATTTGGTGCATAGCAGGCGCTCCAAATTGGTTTACCGAGCTCTCGTTGATGTAAAGACATTTGAAATAAAACCAGAAGATGCACTTTAATAACAAACACAGACGATGAAAGATCGCCTAATCATACCCGTAAGTGTGGTGCCTTGGCCTCTGGGCCTCAGCTTTTGTACCGCGGCATTTTATCGCTGTGGCAGAAGAAGGCGTGTTAATCATCAAAATGGTACATGAATTACTTAGAGCATCACCTTCCTTGCCGTGATATGTTCGGGAAAGGAGCCGAAGACTTCATCGTTGGGCGATGAGGTAGGTGGACGACGCACAACAGCGTTAAGATGTTACATATTTGCAATGGTTGAGAAAGTGCATGCGAGCACATAGTTAACAAGAAAACAAAGTAAAAAATTTTAAGCGTTTCCAATCGCTCCAGTTTGCGATTTATCAATATTACGCAGCACTTATGTGAGTACCAGGCTAGGGATTCCAACCTCTTGACAACCCTGTCCTTTCTTGCTATAACTCCCCTCTGTACTTCCCCTCGCCTCTCCCCTTTGCTTTCCCGCCGGTCGCATCTCGGATGTTTCAGATTTTAGATCGCAGTTGCCGCGACCGACATCACTCTTTTCCTTCTTTTTTGATTATTAAGAAAACCACTACCACAACCACCAATCGGTCATTGGCTCCACCCCCGCCACATGTTACCATGCAGCCATATGAATGCACGCACAAGGAGGAATCTTCGCACCTTGCAGTCACGGGCTGTATTTGTTAGTAATGACGCAGTAAAAAAAAAAAGTCCAATTGGGCGTTGCAGTTGTCTAGTTCCAGCTAGGCATTCAAATGGGTTCTACCGTTATTAACTCTGTGGTTCTACCATAATAAGCTGTGTGGCCGATTCGACTCCTTAATTGGATCGTTTGGTGCTAGCTTCAGCTTTTAATTATAACCCAGGAAACCATTTAAAACTTCCGACGGGTTCCATTTTGATTAAGGGTGTTAAGGGAGCATTCCCGATTGGAATTCCAAGTCTGGATGATATCCTTGACTGTGATCTGCATATACAAAGCTGATATACTAGTTAGGCTCTCGTAAAGAAGGTAACCAGGGGCTTAATCTTAACTGATTTCGCCATGTTTACTTGTTTCTATATGTATGTTTCGCTTGATTTCTGTAAAAGCTTCTAATCTCCTTCATATCAATTCCTTCCCAGAATTGTTGGTTCACGCTCTCTTATGAATAAAGCTCCAATTGGAAATCCTGCTGTTTTTAGAGCTTAAGCTCCCTAGTCGCAGTACACGTTTACAACTGATTTCATCACGCTGAGCCCCAATGACCTTGACCGGAGCCAAGTTGCCCAACTACGTGAGATACTGCACCAGCGGCTGCGTTTCGGGGGAGGCGAAACTGTCCACAAACGACTGCGCGTGAGCCGCGATTAGCCTTTCATTTCCTGTAAATCAATCATTAAACACGCACGCGTCTGCTCTCGTTCACATTGCGCTTCGCCAGATGGCGGAGCACGCCAGCGGTATTTAAAGCGGCGTGGCATTGTGGACAGTGCAAAGATTTCGCGCCGTTTGTGAATGAGAAGCTTGAGCGCCCCTCTAATTCAAACCGTGTACAACCATGCAAGACCATGCTTGCGTGGTCTTCTTTTTTCCTTCCGGCTACGCAGTTCAGAACCTTTGGTCCTAGTAGGTGTGTCATTTGGTTTTGATGGTCGGCCATTTATTTCCAATTGTAATCGCCAATTGAGGTTGAAAGGTTGAGCTTATGGGTGGTGGAAACACAACTGAATTTCGATCGATTGTTTTAGTTGGAAAATTTTCATTTTGGTTAAACTATTTGCTGTTTTTTTTTACTGGGTTCCTGGCCGAAGGTTTGTGTACATCGCTGCTAAAACCGCTTTGGAAAACAAGGGGTCTGTCTCTTATGCTCAGAAAGGAGATATGTCTGTCTATACCCGTCCCTCGGCTTCGTCCAGGCGGCCGGCGTCTTCCCAGCCATCCCCTCGGGTGGCCTATCCGCTGACTCACTGGAAGCATTTCCGGGGCATGGTCGTCCCATTCGGCATCGCAGAAGTATCTGCATTTGCAGGTGCCGTCATCGGAAGCTGCCACCACGCCTGCATCTCTTGTCTTCCCCGATGCGATTGAGTCAACATGGGCGTGAGGAATGCCTTCCTCCAACAGCGGGATTGTCTTTCTTAACAGCCATTCTTCTTGTTTGAGAACGGACGATTATAGCCCCGAATGACTGGCGCGCATTTGCAAATGTACCGTCTTTGCCAAAAGTAACCCGGCTGTAGGGTTTGCTTCTCGGTCATCCAGTCAAGACTTCACACCACATCTGAAGCTGTAAATCTCTGCAAAGTAAATACGAGCCCCTGTACCCACTTATTAAGATGTTGTGATGTTCTGGGAATCCTTATTGACATTATAATAGAAGAGAGAAGCGAACATACAGCCCGGTTACTTTTGGCAAAGATGGTACTTCGTGTCTCATTTCCGGCTTTTATTACCTCTAGAAACTGCGTAGTGTCTGTGTCATGTCCAGATCTCAGCTCGCCTGTGATAGGCACAGTTGACGATTTCTCGGGAAGAAAACGACAGCGCATTTCTAGGGTATCTCGTTTTCCGACTGACTTACGACAAGGCATATCTTAAAATGTAATTAAAGCAAGCATGCAATGAACTCTGATGACCGGGGTTCGTTTCGGCTGCGCATTTCCCACTTTTCTTTTTTTTTTTTTGTACAGTACTTGACGCTAGGTTTCTTTCAAGCATGCACGAGCGATCGCTTGTTTGTATCGAGCGCGCAACACGCGAAAAAAACACACAAACAAAAAACGGGTCTTTTTTTTTTTTTACTTCTGGACCCAACTCGAGCTCTAAAAGTTGTAACAACTACTAAAAGTTGTTGTAACCAGCGCTGGCAGGTCTTCGGACACAGCCTGTGTTGTAGAGAGCGCGGAGCCTTCCTGCCCAACGGGAGCCTTTTTTTTTTTTTACTTCTGGACCTAACTCGAGCTCTAAAAGTTGTAACAACTACTAAAAGTTGTTGTAACCAGCGCTGGCAGGTCTTCGGACACAGCCTGTGTTGTAGAGAGCGCGGAGCCTTCCTGCCCAACGGGAGCCTTTTTTTTTTTTTTTTTACTTCTGGACCCAACTCGAGCTCTAAAAGTTGTAACAACTACTAAAAGTTGTTGTAACCAGCGCTGGCAGGTCTTCGGACACAGCCTGTGTTGTAGAGAGCGCGGAGCCTTCCTGCCCAACGGGAGCCTCTTTTTTTTTTTTTTACTTCTGGACCCAACTCGAGCTCTAAAAGTTGTAACAACTACTAAAAGTTGTTGTAACCAGCGCTGGCAGGTCTTCGGACACAGCCTGTGTTGTAGAGAGCGCGGAGCCTTCCTGCCCAACGGGAGCCTTTTTTTTTTTTTTTTTACTTCTGGACCCAACTCGAGCTCTAAAAGTTGTAACAACTACTAAAAGTTGTTGTAACCAGCGCTGGCAGGTCTTCGGACACAGCCTGTGGATTCTGCTTCCGGCCACGCCAGTGAACGGACGCAGGATGCAGGGCTCCTCAGGAGCGGCTTCAGCGGCCATGTCAGGCCGCGGAAACGAGGGTTTTGCATCTGACAAGGAATACCAGGTTATCCTGCCAAGTCTGCCAACCGGGCGAGTTGTTTTGAATTCTATTTTTCTGCACGCTGACATAAGGGCCCGCCCATACAGGGTGGAAGACTTTCGCGATGCGCTAGTCGGAATGTCGCTGCTCCCAGACGTTATCGCTCTGGGGGCGTATCGAATGAGCCATGTATGGGCGGTAACTTTCAAGGATGCGGAAGGTGTGAAGAAGATTTTGAATGCAGGCGAGCTGAAGGTTAAAGAGCATCGGTGCCTTGTTATTGACCCGGTGAACCAATGCGTGCGTATGAAATTGCACTGGCTTCTTCATGGCGTGACTGACGAAGACGTGAGGCTAGCTTTTGCGCCATACGGAACAGTCAGTGATGTCACGAGAGAGCGATGGCGCGTTCAAGGTGTCGCCGATAAAGGCTCAACTACGAGGTTGGTGTCCCTCAAGCTCAAGCCAGGGATAAAGCTTGACGACCTTCCACACCAAGTCATTGTTGCAGGCGAGTTGGCACTTGTGGTTGTATCGGGACGACCGCCACTCTGCCTCCGGTGCCATTCTACTGGTCACATCCGACGGCAGTGTAAAGTACCACGTTGCGGTGCGTGCCGAAGGTATGGACATGAAGAGACCCAATGCACCCGCACATATGCCAGCGCTGCAGGCCCCGTGAGCAGAATGGATACGTCCGATCTGCTCATGGACGAGGTTGAATCTGAAGAGGCAGCAAAAAATGTAACTGATGTGGAAGAAACACAGTCAGCTGCTTCAGGATCTGAGCAGAAGACGACCCCTGAAGTGGACAATTCAACCGAGACTCAGCAGACGGTAGCTTCTGCCAACAAAACAACTTCCACAGAAGGAAAGGACAGGCCACTTGCTGAAGATTCATCACACGAGATGCATCAGCAAGGTGAAACCATGGACGTCGCAGAAGATGCAACCGGTAGTCTAGCGGGAAAGCGTCCACGGGATGCAACAAGCGACGCATCGGGGACGCCAGGAAGCAGCAGTGGAGATGAACCGCCACCAAAAGCGGCTTCGACCAGACGGCCGAGTTTTAAGCCGCGCCCCAACATCCCGCCTGATACACGGTCAGCGGGAAAACCGCCACCGTAACTATCGTGAATCTGTGCATTGTTGCTGGCTGCGTTGGAAGATGCTGAGGGGACTTTGTGAAGACAGTTTCTGGCTACTGTCTGGTGCAACTATGTGTCTGCATTATGAAGAGCATATGCAACTAAGTTCAGTAAGCCTTTTTTGTTTGTTTGTTTTTTACCAGCAAAGGCCGTCACCATACGTTCAAATAATCAAACTAAATCATGGATCCTAGCAATAAGATAGTGCTACGTATTGCCACATTAAACGTAAGAGGACTGGGAGCAAGAAAAAAACAGTACCAGCTTAAAAGACTTCTCTTGGAAAAAGAACTTGACCTAATAGCTGTCCAAGAAACAAAGATCGAAAGTGTTGAGCAAACAGATCGTATGGTGGCGCCCTTTCAGACCCGCTACAACGTATGTGTTTGCCATGCTCTTGGTACATCAGGGGGTTGCGTTCTTTTTATTCGCAACGACATAACAGTTGTCCCTGAATCTGTCGTCATTTGTGAAAATGGGCGTTTTCTTGTCGTAGATTTTTTCTTCCATGTGTGCAACTGGCGAGCAGTTTGTGTTTATGCGCCAAACGTTGAGGCTGACCGCGCAGTGTTTTTTGATAATCTTTATCAGTATCTTTCATGCGACAAGAAAGTAATCCTGTTAGGAGACTTTAACTGTGTCTGTAGCGTTGCTGATCGTTTAAAAAAGCTGCCTCTTAGGGACAAGAGTGCGTTAGCGCTTAATCAGATTGTACAAGAATGCAATTTGGAAGATGTGGGGGCAGCTCTAACAGATGGTATGCGTCCACTATTTACGCATTTTCAGAATGAAAGTCATGCAAGACTTGACAGAATATATGTTTCTCTAGAGCTTTTGCCGCTGTGTACCAAATATGAGGTCGTACCTGTACAGTTTAGTGATCATTGCCTAGTAATTGCAACTGTCGGAACAAGGAAGGAAAAACCGAAATTTAGCTGGGATCTATGGAAGCAGAATGACAAGCTTTTAGAAGACGAAGAATTTATTAACTACGTAGATGAACAAATAAAATATATTATTCAGGCTAATTCGGCAAACGCTGTTGCCGAATGGGATGAATTCAAGCAGCACGTAAAAATAAAAGCTATTGAGAGAAGCTGCATCAATAAGTTCAAGCGCAACAATGAAGAAAAGCAATTACATGAACGTCTTGAATTTCTTTTGGCCATTGAAAGCGACAAGCCAGGAAGCTGTTCGAAGGAAATGAGAGAAGTAAAGAGCCGCTTGCAACAGATTGACACGAACGAGTACAAAGCGGCGGTGATAAGGGCGCAGCTCAAAAGCTGTGGGCAGGCGAAACGCCAACAAAACGCGCCTTATCGGACGAGAAAAGGTACGCGTGCCGGAAAGAAATTAAACAGATACGATACCAAGGCGAGGTAATTTCAGACAGTAAAATCATAGAGCAAGCTTTTGTTGAATATTTCAGCGAGTTGTTAGGCCGTGAAAGAGATGTCCAAGACGGGTTTGAAAAAGAGTTTTTACCGCTTATGCCATCGCTTGATGATGAGACAAAAGCGCGACTTGAAGAACCAATTACTATTAGCGAAATTGAAAGTGCAATCGATGGCTTACAATCTGGTAAAGCCCCTGGACCGGATGGGTTAACAGCAAATTTTTACAAGGTGTTTAGAACACCAGTGGCCCTTCTGTTACACCGTGTGATCTCGGAAGCGTATGAAAAGCAAAGAGTGCCACTGTCCTTTGGGGCTTCCCATATTACTTTGATACCCAAAACTGATGATCCCGAGCAGCGGTTGTTGGTGGGGTCGTACCGTCCAATTAGCCTTACCAACACAGCCTACAAAATCTACACTAAAGTCTTAGCAAACCGACTACAAACCGTAATAAAGCTTTTGGTAGGTCCACACCAAACATGTGGCATCAAAGGCCGCACAATAGCTACAAATATTCATGTCGCCCGTAATGTTCTGGAATGTTGCGATGTTTGTGAAGGCCGTGTTGCTATGCTGCAACTCGATTTAGCAAAAGCTTTTGACCGCGTATCGCACGTGGTTTTACTTAGTATTCTTGAGCACACCAACGTCGGTCGAGTCATACTAGAAGGCGTTAAGATGTCATACGCATGTTGCACGACACGTGTGATTGTAAATGGTACTCTTACTGAAAGCGTGCCAGTGCGCTCTTCGGTAAGACAGGGCTGCCCGCTGTCGCCCCTGCTATTTGGAATGTACCTCGAGCCAATGTGTTTAGCTTTGCTTCACAGCAATAAGGTGATCGGTTTTAAGCTTTACGACGCTCATGTTAAGGTCCTAGCTTATGCGGATGATATTGCCGTCTTCTGTTCAGATAAAGACAGCGTTCGAGAAGTTGTTACCATTACGGGGAAATATTGCAAACAGACAGGCTGCCAAATTAATTGGGAAAAAAGCTCAGGCTTTTGGCACGGACAATGGGATAATAAACCCGAGTATTTCGCTTTCATGAAGTGGGCGGAATTACCTACAAAATACCTTGGCGTGCCGCTTTGCTGTTATCGTGACACTGAGCGACAGTGGGCAGAGGAAACCAACCGAGTACGGGAAAAAGTGGAAGGATGGCAAGGAAGGGA